>NC_060129.1:81615348-82354513 GCF_021461395.2 Schistocerca americana | reverse complement strand
AAAAATGCGGCTGCTTTCGACCGAAAAGTATGATTTTGTGTGTGTTGGGATAAGAACCGAATGCGAATTCTGCCATGCGCCTACATTATATGGGCGCCAACGGCCATACCATGTTGAGTACACCGGTTCTCGTCCGATCACCGAAGTTAAGCAACATCGGGCGTGGTTAGTACTTGGATGGGTGACCACCTGGGAACACCACGTGCTGTTGGCTCCCTTTCATTTACCTTTTTTTTTATACCGCCCCTCTTTCCATACCACCGTTTCTGTTGGGACAAAGATTCTTGCTTAAGCATTTTAATCTACTGTAATGACCATAAGGTGCGAAATTGCAGTAAATATCTCAGTTTGAGGGAGAATGTGCTAACCAAGTTCCGCCAGGAAGTCTTTGAAAACGACAAAACAGTACGAATCGGCAGAATGTGTTCTGAAATACGTCAGCGCCTGTTGTTGTGTAGCGGTGGTACAATTCCTACTTCGATATGTAATTATCAATATATTCCTTAGTCGTCTCGTCTCGTCTCGTCATCTCCTGCAGACGTTTCTTGTGCTTGCGCTGTTATAGTGGGCCACGACCCGAGCGGCAGCGAGCGGCAGCCGAGCAAAGTCGGGACAAGTCGGGACGGGGACAGGGACAGGAATGGTGCGAATGCACTGCAAATTACGCAAACACCCTCGTCTGAGGCGAGGCGGGGAAGCTCACATCGCCAGCAGTGGCGCCCTCCAACAACACTCTGCCACACCCCGCACAGGCCATACGCCGGTCGGCCGCGCGCAACCCTCCTGCGCTGGACACCAGGGACAAGATGCGTCTTCCGCGAGTGTCGAAGGCTGCACGCGCCAAGCGGATGACAGGAGGTGCAACGAGAAGCTGCGCGTCTCACACACACGGCGGCGCGCCCGCTAATTCGGCAGTCGCTCTGCTGGCACGTCGGATTGCGGAAGGAAGTGCTTACAATTACAACTCTGTTCGTGTTTTATGTTGTAAAGGTGTTAGCTTGTAACGATGTAATGTTAATAAATAAATTTATAAATCTCACAAAAAAAAAAAAAATACACGAAGCGCGTCCTTCCGGCTCATAAGTTTTGGAACTCAGGATTGCGTTCGCGCTAACGTGACGAATTGTCAATAAAAAAAAAATGCGGCTGCTTTCGACCGAAAAGTATGATTTTGTGTGTGTTGGGATAAGAACCGAATGCGAATTCTGCCATGCGCCTACATTATATGGGCGCCAACGGCCATACCATCTTGAGTACACCGGTTCTCGTCCGATCACCGAAGTTAAGCAACATCGGGCGTGGTTAGTACTTGGATGGGTGACCACCTGGGAACACCACGTGCTGTTGGCTCCCTTTCATTTACCTTTTTTTTTATACCGCCCTCTTTCCATACCACCGTTCTGTTGGGACAAAGATTCTTGCTTAAGCATTTTAATCTACTGTAATGACCATAAGGTGCGAAATTGCAGTAAATATCTCAGTTTGAGGGAGAATGTGCTAACCAAGTTCGCCAGGAAGTCTTTGAAAACGACAAAACAGTACGAATCGGCAGATGTGTTCTGAAATACGTCAGCGCCTGTTGTTGTGTAGCGGTGTACAATTCCTACTTCGATATGTAATTATCAATATATTCCTTAGTCGTCTCGTCTCGTCTCGTCATCTCCTGCAGACGTTTCTTGTGCTTGCGCTGTTATATGGGCCACGACCCGAGCGGCAGCGAGCGGCAGCCGAGCAAAGTCGGGACAAGTCGGGACGGGGACAGGGACAGGAATGGTGCGAATGCACTGCAAATTACGCAAACACCTCGTCTGAGGCGAGGCGGGGAAGCTCACATCGCCAGCAGTGGCGCCCTCCAACAACACTCTGCCACACCCCGCACAGGCCATACGCCGGTCGGCCGCGCGCCAACCCTCCTGCGCTGGACACCAGGGACAAGATGCGTCTTCCGCGAGTGTCGAAGGCTGCACGCGCCAAGCGGATGACAGGAGGTGCAACGAGAAGCTGCGCGTCTCACACACACGGCGGCGCGCCCGCTAATTCGGCAGTCGCTCTGCTGGCACGTCGGATTGCGGAAGGAAGTGCTTACAATTACAACTCTGTTCGTGTTTTATGTTGTAAAGGTGTTAGCTTGTAACGATGTAATGTTAATAAATAAATTTATAAATCTCACAAAAAAAAAAAAAATACACGAAGCGCGTCCTTCCGGCTCATAAGTTTTGGAACTCAGGATTGCGTTCGCGCTAACGTGACGAATTGTCAATAAAAAAAAAATGCGGCTGCTTTCGACCGAAAAGTATGATTTTGTGTGTGTTGGGATAAGAACCGAATGCGAATTCTGCCATGCGCCTACATTATATGGGCGCCAACGGCCATACCATGTTGAGTACACCGGTTCTCGTCCGATCACCGAAGTTAAGCAACATCGGGCGTGGTTAGTACTTGGATGGGTGACCACCTGGGAACACCACGTGCTGTTGGCTCCCTTTCATTTACCTTTTTTTTTATACCGCCCTCTTTCCATACCACCGTTCTGTTGGGACAAAGATTCTTGCTTAAGCATTTTAATCTACTGTAATGACCATAAGGTGCGAAATTGCAGTAAATATCTCAGTTTGAGGGAGAATGTGCTAACCAAGTTCGCCAGGAAGTCTTTGAAAACGACAAAACAGTACGAATCGGCAGATGTGTTCTGAAATACGTCAGCGCCTGTTGTTGTGTAGCGGTGTACAATTCCTACTTCGATATGTAATTATCAATATATTCCTTAGTCGTCTCGTCTCGTCTCGTCAT
This sequence comes from Schistocerca americana, assembly GCF_021461395.2. Taxonomy (NCBI): domain Eukaryota; kingdom Metazoa; phylum Arthropoda; class Insecta; order Orthoptera; family Acrididae; genus Schistocerca; species Schistocerca americana. The sequence goes on along the minus strand of NC_060129.1, from coordinate 82,351,723 downwards.
CTCCTGCAGACGTTTCTTGTGCTTGCGCTGTTATATGGGCCACGACCCGAGCGGCAGCGAGCGGCAGCCGAGCAAAGTCGGGACAAGTCGGGACGGGGACAGGGACAGGAATGGTGCGAATGCACTGCAAATTACGCAAACACCTCGTCTGAGGCGAGGCGGGGAAGCTCACATCGCCAGCAGTGGCGCCCTCCAACAACACTCTGCCACACCCCGCACAGGCCATACGCCGGTCGGCCGCGCGCCAACCCTCCTGCGCTGGACACCAGGGACAAGATGCGTCTTCCGCGAGTGTCGAAGGCTGCACGCGCCAAGCGGATGACAGGAGGTGCAACGAGAAGCTGCGCGTCTCACACACACGGCGGCGCGCCCGCTAATTCGGCAGTCGCTCTGCTGGCACGTCGGATTGCGGAAGGAAGTGCTTACAATTACAACTCTGTTCGTGTTTTATGTTGTAAAGGTGTTAGCTTGTAACGATGTAATGTTAATAAATAAATTTATAAATCTCACAAAAAAAAAAAAATACACGAAGCGCGTCCTTCCGGCTCATAAGTTTTGGAACTCAGGATTGCGTTCGCGCTAACGTGACGAATTGTCAATAAAAAAAAAATGCGGCTGCTTTCGACCGAAAAGTATGATTTTGTGTGTGTTGGGATAAGAACCGAATGCGAATTCTGCCATGCGCCTACATTATATGGGCGCCAACGGCCATACCATGTTGAGTACACCGGTTCTCGTCCGATCACCGAAGTTAAGCAACATCGGGCGTGGTTAGTACTTGGATGGGTGACCACCTGGGAACACCACGTGCTGTTGGCTCCCTTTCATTTACCTTTTTTTTTTATACCGCCCTCTTTCCATACCACCGTTCTGTTGGGACAAAGATTCTTGCTTAAGCATTTTAATCTACTGTAATGACCATAAGGTGCGAAATTGCAGTAAATATCTCAGTTTGAGGGAGAATGTGCTAACCAAGTTCGCCAGGAAGTCTTTGAAAACGACAAAACAGTACGAATCGGCAGATGTGTTCTGAAATACGTCAGCGCCTGTTGTTGTGTAGCGGTGTACAATTCCTACTTCGATATGTAATTATCAATATATTCCTTAGTCGTCTCGTCTCGTCTCGTCATCTCCTGCAGACGTTTCTTGTGCTTGCGCTGTTATATGGGCCACGACCCGAGCGGCAGCGAGCGGCAGCCGAGCAAAGTCGGGACAAGTCGGGACGGGGACAGGGACAGGAATGGTGCGAATGCACTGCAAATTACGCAAACACCTCGTCTGAGGCGAGGCGGGGAAGCTCACATCGCCAGCAGTGGCGCCCTCCAACAACACTCTGCCACACCCCGCACAGGCCATACGCCGGTCGGCCGCGCGCCAACCCTCCTGCGCTGGACACCAGGGACAAGATGCGTCTTCCGCGAGTGTCGAAGGCTGCACGCGCCAAGCGGATGACAGGAGGTGCAACGAGAAGCTGCGCGTCTCACACACACGGCGGCGCGCCCGCTAATTCGGCAGTCGCTCTGCTGGCACGTCGGATTGCGGAAGGAAGTGCTTACAATTACAACTCTGTTCGTGTTTTATGTTGTAAAGGTGTTAGCTTGTAACGATGTAATGTTAATAAATAAATTTATAAATCTCACAAAAAAAAAAAAAATACACGAAGCGCGTCCTTCCGGCTCATAAGTTTTGGAACTCAGGATTGCGTTCGCGCTAACGTGACGAATTGTCAATAAAAAAAAAATGCGGCTGCTTTCGACCGAAAAGTATGATTTTGTGTGTGTTGGGATAAGAACCGAATGCGAATTCTGCCATGCGCCTACATTATATGGGCGCCAACGGCCATACCATGTTGAGTACACCGGTTCTCGTCCGATCACCGAAGTTAAGCAACATCGGGCGTGGTTAGTACTTGGATGGGTGACCACCTGGGAACACCACGTGCTGTTGGCTCCCTTTCATTTACCTTTTTTTTTATACCGCCCTCTTTCCATACCACCGTTCTGTTGGGACAAAGATTCTTGCTTAAGCATTTTAATCTACTGTAATGACCATAAGGTGCGAAATTGCAGTAAATATCTCAGTTTGAGGGAGAATGTGCTAACCAAGTTCGCCAGGAAGTCTTTGAAAACGACAAAACAGTACGAATCGGCAGATGTGTTCTGAAATACGTCAGCGCCTGTTGTTGTGTAGCGGTGTACAATTCCTACTTCGATATGTAATTATCAATATATTCCTTAGTCGTCTCGTCTCGTCTCGTCATCTCCTGCAGACGTTTCTTGTGCTTGCGCTGTTATATGGGCCACGACCCGAGCGGCAGCGAGCGGCAGCCGAGCAAAGTCGGGACAAGTCGGGACGGGGACAGGGACAGGAATGGTGCGAATGCACTGCAAATTACGCAAACACCTCGTCTGAGGCGAGGCGGGGAAGCTCACATCGCCAGCAGTGGCGCCCTCCAACAACACTCTGCCACACCCCGCACAGGCCATACGCCGGTCGGCCGCGCGCCAACCCTCCTGCGCTGGACACCAGGGACAAGATGCGTCTTCCGCGAGTGTCGAAGGCTGCACGCGCCAAGCGGATGACAGGAGGTGCAACGAGAAGCTGCGCGTCTCACACACACGGCGGCGCGCCCGCTAATTCGGCAGTCGCTCTGCTGGCACGTCGGATTGCGGAAGGAAGTGCTTACAATTACAACTCTGTTCGTGTTTTATGTTGTAAAGGTGTTAGCTTGTAACGATGTAATGTTAATAAATAAATTTATAAATCTCACAAAAAAAAAAAAATACACGAAGCGCGTCCTTCCGGCTCATAAGTTTTGGAACTCAGGATTGCGTTCGCGCTAACGTGACGAATTGTCAATAAAAAAAAAATGCGGCTGCTTTCGACCGAAAAGTATGATTTTGTGTGTGTTGGGATAAGAACCGAATGCGAATTCTGCCATGCGCCTACATTATATGGGCGCCAACGGCCATACCATCTTGAGTACACCGGTTCTCGTCCGATCACCGAAGTTAAGCAACATCGGGCGTGGTTAGTACTTGGATGGGTGACCACCTGGGAACACCACGTGCTGTTGGCTCCCTTTCATTTACCTTTTTTTTTTATACCGCCCTCTTTCCATACCACCGTTCTGTTGGGACAAAGATTCTTGCTTAAGCATTTTAATCTACTGTAATGACCATAAGGTGCGAAATTGCAGTAAATATCTCAGTTTGAGGGAGAATGTGCTAACCAAGTTCGCCAGGAAGTCTTTGAAAACGACAAAACAGTACGAATCGGCAGATGTGTTCTGAAATACGTCAGCGCCTGTTGTTGTGTAGCGGTGTACAATTCCTACTTCGATATGTAATTATCAATATATTCCTTAGTCGTCTCGTCTCGTCTCGTCATCTCCTGCAGACGTTTCTTGTGCTTGCGCTGTTATATGGGCCACGACCCGAGCGGCAGCGAGCGGCAGCCGAGCAAAGTCGGGACAAGTCGGGACGGGGACAGGGACAGGAATGGTGCGAATGCACTGCAAATTACGCAAACACCTCGTCTGAGGCGAGGCGGGGAAGCTCACATCGCCAGCAGTGGCGCCCTCCAACAACACTCTGCCACACCCCGCACAGGCCATACGCCGGTCGGCCGCGCGCCAACCCTCCTGCGCTGGACACCAGGGACAAGATGCGTCTTCCGCGAGTGTCGAAGGCTGCACGCGCCAAGCGGATGACAGGAGGTGCAACGAGAAGCTGCGCGTCTCACACACACGGCGGCGCGCCCGCTAATTCGGCAGTCGCTCTGCTGGCACGTCGGATTGCGGAAGGAAGTGCTTACAATTACAACTCTGTTCGTGTTTTATGTTGTAAAGGTGTTAGCTTGTAACGATGTAATGTTAATAAATAAATTTATAAATCTCACAAAAAAAAAAAAATACACGAAGCGCGTCCTTCCGGCTCATAAGTTTTGGAACTCAGGATTGCGTTCGCGCTAACGTGACGAATTGTCAATAAAAAAAAAATGCGGCTGCTTTCGACCGAAAAGTATGATTTTGTGTGTGTTGGGATAAGAACCGAATGCGAATTCTGCCATGCGCCTACATTATATGGGCGCCAACGGCCATACCATCTTGAGTACACCGGTTCTCGTCCGATCACCGAAGTTAAGCAACATCGGGCGTGGTTAGTACTTGGATGGGTGACCACCTGGGAACACCACGTGCTGTTGGCTCCCTTTCATTTACCTTTTTTTTTTATACCGCCCTCTTTCCATACCACCGTTCTGTTGGGACAAAGATTCTTGCTTAAGCATTTTAATCTACTGTAATGACCATAAGGTGCGAAATTGCAGTAAATATCTCAGTTTGAGGGAGAATGTGCTAACCAAGTTCGCCAGGAAGTCTTTGAAAACGACAAAACAGTACGAATCGGCAGATGTGTTCTGAAATACGTCAGCGCCTGTTGTTGTGTAGCGGTGTACAATTCCTACTTCGATATGTAATTATCAATATATTCCTTAGTCGTCTCGTCTCGTCTCGTCATCTCCTGCAGACGTTTCTTGTGCTTGCGCTGTTATATGGGCCACGACCCGAGCGGCAGCGAGCGGCAGCCGAGCAAAGTCGGGACAAGTCGGGACGGGGACAGGGACAGGAATGGTGCGAATGCACTGCAAATTACGCAAACACCTCGTCTGAGGCGAGGCGGGGAAGCTCACATCGCCAGCAGTGGCGCCCTCCAACAACACTCTGCCACACCCCGCACAGGCCATACGCCGGTCGGCCGCGCGCCAACCCTCCTGCGCTGGACACCAGGGACAAGATGCGTCTTCCGCGAGTGTCGAAGGCTGCACGCGCCAAGCGGATGACAGGAGGTGCAACGAGAAGCTGCGCGTCTCACACACACGGCGGCGCGCCCGCTAATTCGGCAGTCGCTCTGCTGGCACGTCGGATTGCGGAAGGAAGTGCTTACAATTACAACTCTGTTCGTGTTTTATGTTGTAAAGGTGTTAGCTTGTAACGATGTAATGTTAATAAATAAATTTATAAATCTCACAAAAAAAAAAAAAATACACGAAGCGCGTCCTTCCGGCTCATAAGTTTTGGAACTCAGGATTGCGTTCGCGCTAACGTGACGAATTGTCAATAAAAAAAAAATGCGGCTGCTTTCGACCGAAAAGTATGATTTTGTGTGTGTTGGGATAAGAACCGAATGCGAATTCTGCCATGCGCCTACATTATATGGGCGCCAACGGCCATACCATGTTGAGTACACCGGTTCTCGTCCGATCACCGAAGTTAAGCAACATCGGGCGTGGTTAGTACTTGGATGGGTGACCACCTGGGAACACCACGTGCTGTTGGCTCCCTTTCATTTACCTTTTTTTTTATACCGCCCTCTTTCCATACCACCGTTCTGTTGGGACAAAGATTCTTGCTTAAGCATTTTAATCTACTGTAATGACCATAAGGTGCGAAATTGCAGTAAATATCTCAGTTTGAGGGAGAATGTGCTAACCAAGTTCGCCAGGAAGTCTTTGAAAACGACAAAACAGTACGAATCGGCAGATGTGTTCTGAAATACGTCAGCGCCTGTTGTTGTGTAGCGGTGTACAATTCCTACTTCGATATGTAATTATCAATATATTCCTTAGTCGTCTCGTCTCGTCTCGTCATCTCCTGCAGACGTTTCTTGTGCTTGCGCTGTTATATGGGCCACGACCCGAGCGGCAGCGAGCGGCAGCCGAGCAAAGTCGGGACAAGTCGGGACGGGGACAGGGACAGGAATGGTGCGAATGCACTGCAAATTACGCAAACACCTCGTCTGAGGCGAGGCGGGGAAGCTCACATCGCCAGCAGTGGCGCCCTCCAACAACACTCTGCCACACCCCGCACAGGCCATACGCCGGTCGGCCGCGCGCCAACCCTCCTGCGCTGGACACCAGGGACAAGATGCGTCTTCCGCGAGTGTCGAAGGCTGCACGCGCCAAGCGGATGACAGGAGGTGCAACGAGAAGCTGCGCGTCTCACACACACGGCGGCGCGCCCGCTAATTCGGCAGTCGCTCTGCTGGCACGTCGGATTGCGGAAGGAAGTGCTTACAATTACAACTCTGTTCGTGTTTTATGTTGTAAAGGTGTTAGCTTGTAACGATGTAATGTTAATAAATAAATTTATAAATCTCACAAAAAAAAAAAATACACGAAGCGCGTCCTTCCGGCTCATAAGTTTTGGAACTCAGGATTGCGTTCGCGCTAACGTGACGAATTGTCAATAAAAAAAAAATGCGGCTGCTTTCGACCGAAAAGTATGATTTTGTGTGTGTTGGGATAAGAACCGAATGCGAATTCTGCCATGCGCCTACATTATATGGGCGCCAACGGCCATACCATCTTGAGTACACCGGTTCTCGTCCGATCACCGAAGTTAAGCAACATCGGGCGTGGTTAGTACTTGGATGGGTGACCACCTGGGAACACCACGTGCTGTTGGCTCCCTTTCATTTACCTTTTTTTTTTATACCGCCCTCTTTCCATACCACCGTTCTGTTGGGACAAAGATTCTTGCTTAAGCATTTTAATCTACTGTAATGACCATAAGGTGCGAAATTGCAGTAAATATCTCAGTTTGAGGGAGAATGTGCTAACCAAGTTCGCCAGGAAGTCTTTGAAAACGACAAAACAGTACGAATCGGCAGATGTGTTCTGAAATACGTCAGCGCCTGTTGTTGTGTAGCGGTGTACAATTCCTACTTCGATATGTAATTATCAATATATTCCTTAGTCGTCTCGTCTCGTCTCGTCATCTCCTGCAGACGTTTCTTGTGCTTGCGCTGTTATATGGGCCACGACCCGAGCGGCAGCGAGCGGCAGCCGAGCAAAGTCGGGACAAGTCGGGACGGGGACAGGGACAGGAATGGTGCGAATGCACTGCAAATTACGCAAACACCTCGTCTGAGGCGAGGCGGGGAAGCTCACATCGCCAGCAGTGGCGCCCTCCAACAACACTCTGCCACACCCCGCACAGGCCATACGCCGGTCGGCCGCGCGCCAACCCTCCTGCGCTGGACACCAGGGACAAGATGCGTCTTCCGCGAGTGTCGAAGGCTGCACGCGCCAAGCGGATGACAGGAGGTGCAACGAGAAGCTGCGCGTCTCACACACACGGCGGCGCGCCCGCTAATTCGGCAGTCGCTCTGCTGGCACGTCGGATTGCGGAAGGAAGTGCTTACAATTACAACTCTGTTCGTGTTTTATGTTGTAAAGGTGTTAGCTTGTAACGATGTAATGTTAATAAATAAATTTATAAATCTCACAAAAAAAAAAAAAATACACGAAGCGCGTCCTTCCGGCTCATAAGTTTTGGAACTCAGGATTGCGTTCGCGCTAACGTGACGAATTGTCAATAAAAAAAAAATGCGGCTGCTTTCGACCGAAAAGTATGATTTTGTGTGTGTTGGGATAAGAACCGAATGCGAATTCTGCCATGCGCCTACATTATATGGGCGCCAACGGCCATACCATGTTGAGTACACCGGTTCTCGTCCGATCACCGAAGTTAAGCAACATCGGGCGTGGTTAGTACTTGGATGGGTGACCACCTGGGAACACCACGTGCTGTTGGCTCCCTTTCATTTACCTTTTTTTTTTATACCGCCCTCTTTCCATACCACCGTTCTGTTGGGACAAAGATTCTTGCTTAAGCATTTTAATCTACTGTAATGACCATAAGGTGCGAAATTGCAGTAAATATCTCAGTTTGAGGGAGAATGTGCTAACCAAGTTCGCCAGGAAGTCTTTGAAAACGACAAAACAGTACGAATCGGCAGATGTGTTCTGAAATACGTCAGCGCCTGTTGTTGTGTAGCGGTGTACAATTCCTACTTCGATATGTAATTATCAATATATTCCTTAGTCGTCTCGTCTCGTCTCGTCATCTCCTGCAGACGTTTCTTGTGCTTGCGCTGTTATATGGGCCACGACCCGAGCGGCAGCGAGCGGCAGCCGAGCAAAGTCGGGACAAGTCGGGACGGGGACAGGGACCGGAATGGTGCGAATGCACTGCAAATTACGCAAACACCTCGTCTGAGGCGAGGCGAGGAAGCTCACATCGCCAGCAGTGGCGCCCTCCAACAACACTCTGCCACACCCCGCACAGGCCATACGCCGGTCGGCCGCGCGCCAACCCTCCTGCGCTGGACACCAGGGACAAGATGCGTCTTCCGCGAGTGTCGAAGGCTGCACGCGCCAAGCGGATGACAGGAGGTGCAACGAGAAGCTGCGCGTCTCACACACACGGCGGCGCGCCCGCTAATTCGGCAGTCGCTCTGCTGGCACGTCGGATTGCGGAAGGAAGTGCTTACAATTACAACTCTGTTCGTGTTTTATGTTGTAAAGGTGTTAGCTTGTAACGATGTAATGTTAATAAATAAATTTATAAATCTCACAAAAAAAAAAAAAATACACGAAGCGCGTCCTTCCGGCTCATAAGTTTTGGAACTCAGGATTGCGTTCGCGCTAACGTGACGAATTGTCAATAAAAAAAAAATGCGGCTGCTTTCGACCGAAAAGTATGATTTTGTGTGTGTTGGGATAAGAACCGAATGCGAATTCTGCCATGCGCCTACATTATATGGGCGCCAACGGCCATACCATGTTGAGTACACCGGTTCTCGTCCGATCACCGAAGTTAAGCAACATCGGGCGTGGTTAGTACTTGGATGGGTGACCACCTGGGAACACCACGTGCTGTTGGCTCCCTTTCATTTACCTTTTTTTTTATACCGCCCTCTTTCCATACCACCGTTCTGTTGGGACAAAGATTCTTGCTTAAGCATTTTAATCTACTGTAATGACCATAAGGTGCGAAATTGCAGTAAATATCTCAGTTTGAGGGAGAATGTGCTAACCAAGTTCGCCAGGAAGTCTTTGAAAACGACAAAACAGTACGAATCGGCAGATGTGTTCTGAAATACGTCAGCGCCTGTTGTTGTGTAGCGGTGTACAATTCCTACTTCGATATGTAATTATCAATATATTCCTTAGTCGTCTCGTCTCGTCTCGTCATCTCCTGCAGACGTTTCTTGTGCTTGCGCTGTTATATGGGCCACGACCCGAGCGGCAGCGAGCGGCAGCCGAGCAAAGTCGGGACAAGTCGGGACGGGGACAGGGACAGGAATGGTGCGAATGCACTGCAAATTACGCAAACACCTCGTCTGAGGCGAGGCGGGGAAGCTCACATCGCCAGCAGTGGCGCCCTCCAACAACACTCTGCCACACCCCGCACAGGCCATACGCCGGTCGGCCGCGCGCCAACCCTCCTGCGCTGGACACCAGGGACAAGATGCGTCTTCCGCGAGTGTCGAAGGCTGCACGCGCCAAGCGGATGACAGGAGGTGCAACGAGAAGCTGCGCGTCTCACACACACGGCGGCGCGCCCGCTAATTCGGCAGTCGCTCTGCTGGCACGTCGGATTGCGGAAGGAAGTGCTTACAATTACAACTCTGTTCGTGTTTTATGTTGTAAAGGTGTTAGCTTGTAACGATGTAATGTTAATAAATAAATTTATAAATCTCACAAAAAAAAAAAAATACACGAAGCGCGTCCTTCCGGCTCATAAGTTTTGGAACTCAGGATTGCGTTCGCGCTAACGTGACGAATTGTCAATAAAAAAAAAATGCGGCTGCTTTCGACCGAAAAGTATGATTTTGTGTGTGTTGGGATAAGAACCGAATGCGAATTCTGCCATGCGCCTACATTATATGGGCGCCAACGGCCATACCATGTTGAGTACACCGGTTCTCGTCCGATCACCGAAGTTAAGCAACATCGGGCGTGGTTAGTACTTGGATGGGTGACCACCTGGGAACACCACGTGCTGTTGGCTCCCTTTCATTTACCTTTTTTTTTTATACCGCCCTCTTTCCATACCACCGTTCTGTTGGGACAAAGATTCTTGCTTAAGCATTTTAATCTACTGTAATGACCATAAGGTGCGAAATTGCAGTAAATATCTCAGTTTGAGGGAGAATGTGCTAACCAAGTTCGCCAGGAAGTCTTTGAAAACGACAAAACAGTACGAATCGGCAGATGTGTTCTGAAATACGTCAGCGCCTGTTGTTGTGTAGCGGTGTACAATTCCTACTTCGATATGTAATTATCAATATATTCCTTAGTCGTCTCGTCTCGTCTCGTCATCTCCTGCAGACGTTTCTTGAGCTTGCGCTGTTATATGGGCCACGACCCGAGCGGCAGCGAGCGGCAGCCGAGCAAAGTCGGGACAAGTCGGGACGGGGACAGGGACAGGAATGGTGCGAATGCACTGCAAATTACGCAAACACCTCGTCTGAGGCGAGGCGAGGAAGCTCACATCGCCAGCAGTGGCGCCCTCCAACAACACTCTGCCACACCCCGCACAGGCCATACGCCGGTCGGCCGCGCGCCAACCCTCCTGCGCTGGACACCAGGGACAAGATGCGTCTTCCGCGAGTGTCGAAGGCTGCACGCGCCAAGCGGATGACAGGAGGTGCAACGAGAAGCTGCGCGTCTCACACACACGGCGGCGCGCCCGCTAATTCGGCAGTCGCTCTGCTGGCACGTCGGATTGCGGAAGGAAGTGCTTACAATTACAACTCTGTTCGTGTTTTATGTTGTAAAGGTGTTAGCTTGTAACGATGTAATGTTAATAAATAAATTTATAAATCTCACAAAAAAAAAAAAAATACACGAAGCGCGTCCTTCCGGCTCATAAGTTTTGGAACTCAGGATTGCGTTCGCGCTAACGTGACGAATTGTCAATAAAAAAAAAATGCGGCTGCTTTCGACCGAAAAGTATGATTTTGTGTGTGTTGGGATAAGAACCGAATGCGAATTCTGCCATGCGCCTACATTATATGGGCGCCAACGGCCATACCATCTTGAGTACACCGGTTCTCGTCCGATCACCGAAGTTAAGCAACATCGGGCGTGGTTAGTACTTGGATGGGTGACCACCTGGGAACACCACGTGCTGTTGGCTCCCTTTCATTTACCTTTTTTTTTTATACCGCCCTCTTTCCATACCACCGTTCTGTTGGGACAAAGATTCTTGCTTAAGCATTTTAATCTACTGTAATGACCATAAGGTGCGAAATTGCAGTAAATATCTCAGTTTGAGGGAGAATGTGCTAACCAAGTTCGCCAGGAAGTCTTTGAAAACGACAAAACAGTACGAATCGGCAGATGTGTTCTGAAATACGTCAGCGCCTGTTGTTGTGTAGCGGTGTACAATTCCTACTTCGATATGTAATTATCAATATATTCCTTAGTCGTCTCGTCTCGTCTCGTCATCTCCTGCAGACGTTTCTTGTGCTTGCGCTGTTATATGGGCCACGACCCGAGCGGCAGCGAGCGGCAGCCGAGCAAAGTCGGGACAAGTCGGGACGGGGACAGGGACAGGAATGGTGCGAATGCACTGCAAATTACGCAAACACCTCGTCTGAGGCGAGGCGGGGAAGCTCACATCGCCAGCAGTGGCGCCCTCCAACAACACTCTGCCACACCCCGCACAGGCCATACGCCGGTCGGCCGCGCGCCAACCCTCCTGCGCTGGACACCAGGGACAAGATGCGTCTTCCGCGAGTGTCGAAGGCTGCACGCGCCAAGCGGATGACAGGAGGTGCAACGAGAAGCTGCGCGTCTCACACACACGGCGGCGCGCCCGCTAACTCGGCAGTCGCTCTGCTGGCACGTCGGATTGCGGAAGGAAGTGCTTACAATTACAACTCTGTTCGTGTTTTATGTTGTAAAGGTGTTAGCTTGTAACGATGTAATGTTAATAAATAAATTTATAAATCTCACAAAAAAAAAAAAATACACGAAGCGCGTCCTTCCGGCTCATAAGTTTTGGAACTCAGGATTGCGTTCGCGCTAACGTGACGAATTGTCAATAAAAAAAAAATGCGGCTGCTTTCGACCGAAAAGTATGATTTTGTGTGTGTTGGGATAAGAACCGAATGCGAATTCTGCCATGCGCCTACATTATATGGGCGCCAACGGCCATACCATCTTGAGTACACCGGTTCTCGTCCGATCACCGAAGTTAAGCAACATCGGGCGTGGTTAGTACTTGGATGGGTGACCACCTGGGAACACCACGTGCTGTTGGCTCCCTTTCATTTACCTTTTTTTTTTATACCGCCCTCTTTCCATACCACCGTTCTGTTGGGACAAAGATTCTTGCTTAAGCATTTTAATCTACTGTAATGACCATAAGGTGCGAAATTGCAGTAAATATCTCAGTTTGAGGGAGAATGTGCTAACCAAGTTCGCCAGGAAGTCTTTGAAAACGACAAAACAGTACGAATCGGCAGATGTGTTCTGAAATACGTCAGCGCCTGTTGTTGTGTAGCGGTGTACAATTCCTACTTCGATATGTAATTATCAATATATTCCTTAGTCGTCTCGTCTCGTCTCGTCATCTCCTGCAGACGTTTCTTGTGCTTGCGCTGTTATATGGGCCACGACCCGAGCGGCAGCGAGCGGCAGCCGAGCAAAGTCGGGACAAGTCGGGACGGGGACAGGGACAGGAATGGTGCGAATGCACTGCAAATTACGCAAACACCTCGTCTGAGGCGAGGCGAGGAAGCTCACATCGCCAGCAGTGGCGCCCTCCAACAACACTCTGCCACACCCCGCACAGGCCATACGCCGGTCGGCCGCGCGCCAACCCTCCTGCGCTGGACACCAGGGACAAGATGCGTCTTCCGCGAGTGTCGAAGGCTGCACGCGCCAAGCGGATGACAGGAGGTGCAACGAGAAGCTGCGCGTCTCACACACACGGCGGCGCGCCCGCTAATTCGGCAGTCGCTCTGCTGGCACGTCGGATTGCGGAAGGAAGTGCTTACAATTACAACTCTGTTCGTGTTTTATGTTGTAAAGGTGTTAGCTTGTAACGATGTAATGTTAATAAATAAATTTATAAATCTCACAAAAAAAAAAAAAAATACACGAAGCGCGTCCTTCCGGCTCATAAGTTTTGGAACTCAGGATTGCGTTCGCGCTAACGTGACGAATTGTCAATAAAAAAAAAATGCGGCTGCTTTCGACCGAAAAGTATGATTTTGTGTGTGTTGGGATAAGAACCGAATGCGAATTCTGCCATGCGCCTACATTATATGGGCGCCAACGGCCATACCATCTTGAGTACACCGGTTCTCGTCCGATCACCGAAGTTAAGCAACATCGGGCGTGGTTAGTACTTGGATGGGTGACCACCTGGGAACACCACGTGCTGTTGGCTCCCTTTCATTTACCTTTTTTTTTTATACCGCCCTCTTTCCATACCACCGTTCTGTTGGGACAAAGATTCTTGCTTAAGCATTTTAATCTACTGTAATGACCATAAGGTGCGAAATTGCAGTAAATATCTCAGTTTGAGGGAGAATGTGCTAACCAAGTTCGCCAGGAAGTCTTTGAAAACGACAAAACAGTACGAATCGGCAGATGTGTTCTGAAATACGTCAGCGCCTGTTGTTGTGTAGCGGTGTACAATTCCTACTTCGATATGTAATTATCAATATATTCCTTAGTCGTCTCGTCTCGTCTCGTCATCTCCTGCAGACGTTTCTTGTGCTTGCGCTGTTATATGGGCCACGACCCGAGCGGCAGCGAGCGGCAGCCGAGCAAAGTCGGGACAAGTCGGGACGGGGACAGGGACAGGAATGGTGCGAATGCACTGCAAATTACGCAAACACCTCGTCTGAGGCGAGGCGGGGAAGCTCACATCGCCAGCAGTGGCGCCCTCCAACAACACTCTGCCACACCCCGCACAGGCCATACGCCGGTCGGCCGCGCGCCAACCCTCCTGCGCTGGACACCAGGGACAAGATGCGTCTTCCGCGAGTGTCGAAGGCTGCACGCGCCAAGCGGATGACAGGAGGTGCAACGAGAAGCTGCGCGTCTCACACACACGGCGGCGCGCCCGCTAATTCGGCAGTCGCTCTGCTGGCACGTCGGATTGCGGAAGGAAGTGCTTACAATTACAACTCTGTTCGTGTTTTATGTTGTAAAGGTGTTAGCTTGTAACGATGTAATGTTAATAAATAAATTTATAAATCTCACAAAAAAAAAAAAATACACGAAGCGCGTCCTTCCGGCTCATAAGTTTTGGAACTCAGGATTGCGTTCGCGCTAACGTGACGAATTGTCAATAAAAAAAAAATGCGGCTGCTTTCGACCGAAAAGTATGATTTTGTGTGTGTTGGGATAAGAACCGAATGCGAATTCTGCCATGCGCCTACATTATATGGGCGCCAACGGCCATACCATCTTGAGTACACCGGTTCTCGTCCGATCACCGAAGTTAAGCAACATCGGGCGTGGTTAGTACTTGGATGGGTGACCACCTGGGAACACCACGTGCTGTTGGCTCCCTTTCATTTACCTTTTTTTTTTATACCGCCCTCTTTCCATACCACCGTTCTGTTGGGACAAAGATTCTTGCTTAAGCATTTTAATCTACTGTAATGACCATAAGGTGCGAAATTGCAGTAAATATCTCAGTTTGAGGGAGAATGTGCTAACCAAGTTCGCCAGGAAGTCTTTGAAAACGACAAAACAGTACGAATCGGCAGATGTGTTCTGAAATACGTCAGCGCCTGTTGTTGTGTAGCGGTGTACAATTCCTACTTCGATATGTAATTATCAATATATTCCTTAGTCGTCTCGTCTCGTCTCGTCATCTCCTGCAGACGTTTCTTGTGCTTGCGCTGTTATATGGGCCACGACCCGAGCGGCAGCGAGCGGCAGCCGAGCAAAGTCGGGACAAGTCGGGACGGGGACAGGGACAGGAATGGTGCGAATGCACTGCAAATTACGCAAACACCTCGTCTGAGGCGAGGCGGGGAAGCTCACATCGCCAGCAGTGGCGCCCTCCAACAACACTCTGCCACACCCCGCACAGGCCATACGCCGGTCGGCCGCGCGCCAACCCTCCTGCGCTGGACACCAGGGACAAGATGCGTCTTCCGCGAGTGTCGAAGGCTGCACGCGCCAAGCGGATGACAGGAGGTGCAACGAGAAGCTGCGCGTCTCACACACACGGCGGCGCGCCCGCTAATTCGGCAGTCGCTCTGCTGGCACGTCGGATTGCGGAAGGAAGTGCTTACAATTACAACTCTGTTCGTGTTTTATGTTGTAAAGGTGTTAGCTTGTAACGATGTAATGTTAATAAATAAATTTATAAATCTCACAAAAAAAAAAAAATACACGAAGCGCGTCCTTCCGGCTCATAAGTTTTGGAACTCAGGATTGCGTTCGCGCTAACGTGACGAATTGTCAATAAAAAAAAAATGCGGCTGCTTTCGACCGAAAAGTATGATTTTGTGTGTGTTGGGATAAGAACCGAATGCGAATTCTGCCATGCGCCTACATTATATGGGCGCCAACGGCCATACCATCTTGAGTACACCGGTTCTCGTCCGATCACCGAAGTTAAGCAACATCGGGCGTGGTTAGTACTTGGATGGGTGACCACCTGGGAACACCACGTGCTGTTGGCTCCCTTTCATTTACCTTTTTTTTTTATACCGCCCTCTTTCCATACCACCGTTCTGTTGGGACAAAGATTCTTGCTTAAGCATTTTAATCTACTGTAATGACCATAAGGTGCGAAATTGCAGTAAATATCTCAGTTTGAGGGAGAATGTGCTAACCAAGTTCGCCAGGAAGTCTTTGAAAACGACAAAACAGTACGAATCGGCAGATGTGTTCTGAAATACGTCAGCGCCTGTTGTTGTGTAGCGGTGTACAATTCCTACTTCGATATGTAATTATCAATATATTCCTTAGTCGTCTCGTCTCGTCTCGTCATCTCCTGCAGACGTTTCTTGTGCTTGCGCTGTTATATGGGCCACGACCCGAGCGGCAGCGAGCGGCAGCCGAGCAAAGTCGGGACAAGTCGGGACGGGGACAGGGACAGGAATGGTGCGAATGCACTGCAAATTACGCAAACACCTCGTCTGAGGCGAGGCGGGGAAGCTCACATCGCCAGCAGTGGCGCCCTCCAACAACACTCTGCCACACCCCGCACAGGCCATACGCCGGTCGGCCGCGCGCCAACCCTCCTGCGCTGGACACCAGGGACAAGATGCGTCTTCCGCGAGTGTCGAAGGCTGCACGCGCCAAGCGGATGACAGGAGGTGCAACGAGAAGCTGCGCGTCTCACACACACGGCGGCGCGCCCGCTAATTCGGCAGTCGCTCTGCTGGCACGTCGGATTGCGGAAGGAAGTGCTTACAATTACAACTCTGTTCGTGTTTTATGTTGTAAAGGTGTTAGCTTGTAACGATGTAATGTTAATAAATAAATTTATAAATCTCACAAAAAAAAAAAAAATACACGAAGCGCGTCCTTCCGGCTCATAAGTTTTGGAACTCAGGATTGCGTTCGCGCTAACGTGACGAATTGTCAATAAAAAAAAAATGCGGCTGCTTTCGACCGAAAAGTATGATTTTGTGTGTGTTGGGATAAGAACCGAATGCGAATTCTGCCATGCGCCTACATTATATAGGCGCCAACGGCCATACCATCTTGAGTACACCGGTTCTCGTCCGATCACCGAAGTTAAGCAACATCGGGCGTGGTTAGTACTTGGATGGGTGACCACCTGGGAACACCACGTGCTGTTGGCTCCCTTTCATTTACCTTTTTTTTTTATACCGCCCTCTTTCCATACCACCGTTCTGTTGGGACAAAGATTCTTGCTTAAGCATTTTAATCTACTGTAATGACCATAAGGTGCGAAATTGCAGTAAATATCTCAGTTTGAGGGAGAATGTGCTAACCAAGTTCGCCAGGAAGTCTTTGAAAACGACAAAACAGTACGAATCGGCAGATGTGTTCTGAAATACGTCAGCGCCTGTTGTTGTGTAGCGGTGTACAATTCCTACTTCGATATGTAATTATCAATATATTCCTTAGTCGTCTCGTCTCGTCTCGTCATCTCCTGCAGACGTTTCTTGTGCTTGCGCTGTTATATGGGCCACGACCCGAGCGGCAGCGAGCGGCAGCCGAGCAAAGTCGGGACAAGTCGGGACGGGGACAGGGACAGGAATGGTGCGAATGCACTGCAAATTACGCAAACACCTCGTCTGAGGCGAGGCGGGGAAGCTCACATCGCCAGCAGTGGCGCCCTCCAACAACACTCTGCCACACCCCGCACAGGCCATACGCCGGTCGGCCGCGCGCCAACCCTCCTGCGCTGGACACCAGGGACAAGATGCGTCTTCCGCGAGTGTCGAAGGCTGCACGCGCCAAGCGGATGACAGGAGGTGCAACGAGAAGCTGCGCGTCTCACACACACGGCGGCGCGCCCGCTAATTCGGCAGTCGCTCTGCTGGCACGTCGGATTGCGGAAGGAAGTGCTTACAATTACAACTCTGTTCGTGTTTTATGTTGTAAAGGTGTTAGCTTGTAACGATGTAATGTTAATAAATAAATTTATAAATCTCACAAAAAAAAAAAAATACACGAAGCGCGTCCTTCCGGCTCATAAGTTTTGGAACTCAGGATTGCGTTCGCGCTAACGTGACGAATTGTCAATAAAAAAAAATGCGGCTGCTTTCGACCGAAAAGTATGATTTTGTGTGTGTTGGGATAAGAACCGAATGCGAATTCTGCCATGCGCCTACATTATATGGGCGCCAACGGCCATACCATCTTGAGTACACCGGTTCTCGTCCGATCACCGAAGTTAAGCAACATCGGGCGTGGTTAGTACTTGGATGGGTGACCACCTGGGAACACCACGTGCTGTTGGCTCCCTTTCATTTACCTTTTTTTTTTATACCGCCCTCTTTCCATACCACCGTTCTGTTGGGACAAAGATTCTTGCTTAAGCATTTTAATCTACTGTATTGACCATAAGGTGCGAAATTGCAGTAAATATCTCAGTTTGAGGGAGAATGTGCTAACCAAGTTCGCCAGGAAGTCTTTGAAAACGACAAAACAGTACGAATCGGCAGATGTGTTCTGAAATACGTCAGCGCCTGTTGTTGTGTAGCGGTGTACAATTCCTACTTCGATATGTAATTATAAATATATTCCTTAGTCGTCTCGTCTCGTCTCGTCATCTCCTGCAGACGTTTCTTGTGCTTGCGCTGTTATATGGGCCACGACCCGAGCGGCAGCGAGCGGCAGCCGAGCAAAGTCGGGACAAGTCGGGACGGGGACAGGGACAGGAATGGTGCGAATGCACTGCAAATTACGCAAACACCTCGTCTGAGGCGAGGCGAGGAAGCTCACATCGCCAGCAGTGGCGCCCTCCAACAACACTCTGCCACACCCCGCACAGGCCATACGCCGGTCGGCCGCGCGCCAACCCTCCTGCGCTGGACACCAGGGACAAGATGCGTCTTCCGCGAGTGTCGAAGGCTGCACGCGCCAAGCGGATGACAGGAGGTGCAACGAGAAGCTGCGCGTCTCACACACACGGCGGCGCGCCCGCTAATTCGGCAGTCGCTCTGCTGGCACGTCGGATTGCGGAAGGAAGTGCTTACAATTACAACTCTGTTCGTGTTTTATGTTGTAAAGGTGTTAGCTTGTAACGATGTAATGTTAATAAATAAATTTATAAATCTCACAAAAAAAAAAAAATACACGAAGCGCGTCCTTCCGGCTCATAAGTTTTGGAACTCAGGATTGCGTTCGCGCTAACGTGACGAATTGTCAATAAAAAAAAATGCGGCTGCTTTCGACCGAAAAGTATGATTTTGTGTGTGTTGGGATAAGAACCGAATGCGAATTCTGCCATGCGCCTACATTATATGGGCGCCAACGGCCATACCATCTTGAGTACACCGGTTCTCGTCCGATCACCGAAGTTAAGCAACATCGGGCGTGGTTAGTACTTGGATGGGTGACCACCTGGGAACACCACGTGCTGTTGGCTCCCTTTCATTTATCTTTTTTTTTTATACCGCCCTCTTTCCATACCACCGTTCTGTTGGGACAAAGATTCTTGCTTAAGCATTTTAATCTACTGTAATGACCATAAGGTGCGAAATTGCAGTAAATATCTCAGTTTGAGGGAGAATGTGCTAACCAAGTTCGCCAGGAAGTCTTTGAAAACGACAAAACAGTACGAATCGGCAGATGTGTTCTGAAATACGTCAGCGCCTGTTGTTGTGTAGCGGTGTACAATTCCTACTTCGATATGTAATTATAAATATATTCCTTAGTCGTCTCGTCTCGTCTCGTCATCTCCTGCAGACGGTTCTTGTGCTTGCGCTGTTATATGGGCCACGACCCGAGCGGCAGCGAGCGGCAGCCGAGCAAAGTCGGGACAAGTCGGGACGGGGACAGGGACAGGAATGGTGCGAATGCACTGCAAATTACGCAAACACCTCGTGTGAGGCGAGGCGGGGAAGCTCACATCGCCAGCAGTGGCGCCCTCCAACAACACTCTGCCACACCCCGCACAGGCCATACGCCGGTCGGCCGCGCGCCAACCCTCCTGCGCTGGACACCAGGGACAAGATGCGTCTTCCGCGAGTGTCGAAGGCTGCACGCGCCAAGCGGATGACAGGAGGTGCAACGAGAAGCTGCGCGTCTCACACACACGGCGGCGCGCCCGCTAATTCGGCAGTC
This sequence comes from Schistocerca americana, assembly GCF_021461395.2. Classification (NCBI taxonomy): domain Eukaryota; kingdom Metazoa; phylum Arthropoda; class Insecta; order Orthoptera; family Acrididae; genus Schistocerca; species Schistocerca americana. Next base: position 82,332,124 of record NC_060129.1, on the reverse strand, counting down.
GCTCTGCTGGCACGTCGGATTGCGGAAGGAAGTGCTTACAATTACAACTCTGTTCGTGTTTTATGTTGTAAAGGTGTTAGCTTGTAACGATGTAATGTTAATAAATAAATTTATAAATCTCACAAAAAAAAAAAAATACACGAAGCGCGTCCTTCCGGCTCATAAGTTTTGGAACTCAGGATTGCGTTCGCGCTAACGTGACGAATTGTCAATAAAAAAAAATGCGGCTGCTTTCGACCGAAAAGTATGATTTTGTGTGTGTTGGGATAAGAACCGAATGCGAATTCTGCCATGCGCCTACATTATATGGGCGCCAACGGCCATACCATCTTGAGTACACCGGTTCTCGTCCGATCACCGAAGTTAAGCAACATCGGGCGTGGTTAGTACTTGGATGGGTGACCACCTGGGAACACCACGTGCTGTTGGCTCCCTTTCATTTACCTTTTTTTTTTATACCGCCCTCTTTCCATACCACCGTTCTGTTGGGACAAAGATTCTTGCTTAAGCATTTTAATCTACTGTATTGACCATAAGGTGCGAAATTGCAGTAAATATCTCAGTTTGAGGGAGAATGTGCTAACCAAGTTCGCCAGGAAGTCTTTGAAAACGACAAAACAGTACGAATCGGCAGATGTGTTCTGAAATACGTCAGCGCCTGTTGTTGTGTAGCGGTGTACAATTCCTACTTCGATATGTAATTATAAATATATTCCTTAGTCGTCTCGTCTCGTCTCGTCATCTCCTGCAGACGTTTCTTGTGCTTGCGCTGTTATATGGGCCACGACCCGAGCGGCAGCGAGCGGCAGCCGAGCAAAGTCGGGACAAGTCGGGACGGGGACAGGGACAGGAATGGTGCGAATGCACTGCAAATTACGCAAACACCTCGTCTGAGGCGAGGCGAGGAAGCTCACATCGCCAGCAGTGGCGCCCTCCAACAACACTCTGCCACACCCCGCACAGGCCATACGCCGGTCGGCCGCGCGCCAACCCTCCTGCGCTGGACACCAGGGACAAGATGCGTCTTCCGCGAGTGTCGAAGGCTGCACGCGCCAAGCGGATGACAGGAGGTGCAACGAGAAGCTGCGCGTCTCACACACACGGCGGCGCGCCCGCTAATTCGGCAGTCGCTCTGCTGGCACGTCGGATTGCGGAAGGAAGTGCTTACAATTACAACTCTGTTCGTGTTTTATGTTGTAAAGGTGTTAGCTTGTAACGATGTAATGTTAATAAATAAATTTATAAATCTCACAAAAAAAAAAAAATACACGAAGCGCGTCCTTCCGGCTCATAAGTTTTGGAACTCAGGATTGCGTTCGCGCTAACGTGACGAATTGTCAATAAAAAAAAATGCGGCTGCTTTCGACCGAAAAGTATGATTTTGTGTGTGTTGGGATAAGAACCGAATGCGAATTCTGCCATGCGCCTACATTATATGGGCGCCAACGGCCATACCATCTTGAGTACACCGGTTCTCGTCCGATCACCGAAGTTAAGCAACATCGGGCGTGGTTAGTACTTGGATGGGTGACCACCTGGGAACACCACGTGCTGTTGGCTCCCTTTCATTTATCTTTTTTTTTTATACCGCCCTCTTTCCATACCACCGTTCTGTTGGGACAAAGATTCTTGCTTAAGCATTTTAATCTACTGTAATGACCATAAGGTGCGAAATTGCAGTAAATATCTCAGTTTGAGGGAGAATGTGCTAACCAAGTTCGCCAGGAAGTCTTTGAAAACGACAAAACAGTACGAATCGGCAGATGTGTTCTGAAATACGTCAGCGCCTGTTGTTGTGTAGCGGTGTACAATTCCTACTTCGATATGTAATTATAAATATATTCCTTAGTCGTCTCGTCTCGTCTCGTCATCTCCTGCAGACGGTTCTTGTGCTTGCGCTGTTATATGGGCCACGACCCGAGCGGCAGCGAGCGGCAGCCGAGCAAAGTCGGGACAAGTCGGGACGGGGACAGGGACAGGAATGGTGCGAATGCACTGCAAATTACGCAAACACCTCGTCTGAGGCGAGGCGGGGAAGCTCACATCGCCAGCAGTGGCGCCCTCCAACAACACTCTGCCACACCCCGCACAGGCCATACGCCGGTCGGCCGCGCGCCAACCCTCCTGCGCTGGACACCAGGGACAAGATGCGTCTTCCGCGAGTGTCGAAGGCTGCACGCGCCAAGCGGATGACAGGAGGTGCAACGAGAAGCTGCGCGTCTCACACACACGGCGGCGCGCCCGCTAATTCGGCAGTCGCTCTGCTGGCACGTCGGATTGCGGAAGGAAGTGCTTACAATTACAACTCTGTTCGTGTTTTATGTTGTAAAGGTGTTAGCTTGTAACGATGTAATGTTAATAAATAAATTTATAAATCTCACAAAAAAAAAAAAATACACGAAGCGCGTCCTTCCGGCTCATAAGTTTTGGAACTCAGGATTGCGTTCGCGCTAACGTGACGAATTGTCAATAAAAAAAAAATGCGGCTGCTTTCGACCGAAAAGTATGATTTTGTGTGTGTTGGGATAAGAACCGAATGCGAATTCTGCCATGCGCCTACATTATATGGGCGCCAACGGCCATACCATCTTGAGTACACCGGTTCTCGTCCGATCACCGAAGTTAAGCAACATCGGGCGTGGTTAGTACTTGGATGGGTGACCACCTGGGAACACCACGTGCTGTTGGCTCCCTTTCATTTACCTTTTTTTTTTATACCGCCCTCTTTCCATACCACTGTTCTGTTGGGACAAAGATTCTTGCTTAAGCATTTTAATCTACTGTAATGACCATAAGGTGCGAAATTGCAGTAAATATCTCAGTTTGAGGGAGAATGTGCTAACCAAGTTCGCCAGGAAGTCTTTGAAAACGACAAAACAGTACGAATCGGCAGATGTGTTCTGAAATACGTCAGCGCCTGTTGTTGTGTAGCGGTGTACAATTCCTACTTCGATATGTAATTATCAATATATTCCTTAGTCGTCTCGTCTCGTCTCGTCATCTCCTGCAGACGTTTCTTGTGCTTGCGCTGTTATATGGGCCACGACCCGAGCGGCAGCGAGCGGCAGCCGAGCAAAGTCGGGACAAGTCGGGACGGGGACAGGGACAGGAATGGTGCGAATGCACTGCAAATTACGCAAACACCTCGTGTGAGGCGAGGCGGGGAAGCTCACATCGCCAGCAGTGGCGCCCTCCAACAACACTCTGCCACACCCCGCACAGGCCATACGCCGGTCGGCCGCGCGCCAACCCTCCTGCGCTGGACACCAGGGACAAGATGCGTCTTCCGCGAGTGTCGAAGGCTGCACGCGCCAAGCGGATGACAGGAGGTGCAACGAGAAGCTGCGCGTCTCACACACACGGCGGCGCGCCCGCTAATTCGGCAGTCGCTCTGCTGGCACGTCGGATTGCGGAAGGAAGTGCTTACAATTACAACTCTGTTCGTGTTTTATGTTGTAAAGGTGTTAGCTTGTAACGATGTAATGTTAATAAATAAATTTATAAATCTCACAAAAAAAAAAAAATACACGAAGCGCGTCCTTCCGGCTCATAAGTTTTGGAACTCAGGATTGCGTTCGCGCTAACGTGACGAATTGTCAATAAAAAAAAATGCGGCTGCTTTCGACCGAAAAGTATGATTTTGTGTGTGTTGGGATAAGAACCGAATGCGAATTCTGCCATGCGCCTACATTATATGGGCGCCAACGGCCATACCATCTTGAGTACACCGGTTCTCGTCCGATCACCGAAGTTAAGCAACATCGGGCGTGGTTAGTACTTGGATGGGTGACCACCTGGGAACACCACGTGCTGTTGGCTCCCTTTCATTTACCTTTTTTTTTTATACCGCCCTCTTTCCATACCACTGTTCTGTTGGGACAAAGATTCTTGCTTAAGCATTTTAATCTACTGTAATGACCATAAGGTGCGAAATTGCAGTAAATATCTCAGTTTGAGGGAGAATGTGCTAACCAAGTTCGCCAGGAAGTCTTTGAAAACGACAAAACAGTACGAATCGGCAGATGTGTTCTGAAATACGTCAGCGCCTGTTGTTGTGTAGCGGTGTACAATTCCTACTTCGATATGTAATTATCAATATATTCCTTAGTCGTCTCGTCTCGTCTCGTCATCTCCTGCAGACGTTTCTTGTGCTTGCGCTGTTATATGGGCCACGACCCGAGCGGCAGCGAGCGGCAGCCGAGCAAAGTCGGGACAAGTCGGGACGGGGACAGGGACAGGAATGGTGCGAATGCACTGCAAATTACGCAAACACCTCGTCTGAGGCGAGGCGGGGAAGCTCACATCGCCAGCAGTGGCGCCCTCCAACAACACTCTGCCACACCCCGCACAGGCCATACGCCGGTCGGCCGCGCGCCAACCCTCCTGCGCTGGACACCAGGGACAAGATGCGTCTTCCGCGAGTGTCGAAGGCTGCACGCGCCAAGCGGATGACAGGAGGTGCAACGAGAAGCTGCGCGTCTCACACACACGGCGGCGCGCCCGCTAATTCGGCAGTCGCTCTGCTGGCACGTCGGATTGCGGAAGGAAGTGCTTACAATTACAACTCTGTTCGTGTTTTATGTTGTAAAGGTGTTAGCTTGTAACGATGTAATGTTAATAAATAAATTTATAAATCTCACAAAAAAAAAAATACACGAAGCGCGTCCTTCCGGCTCATAAGTTTTGGAACTCAGGATTGCGTTCGCGCTAACGTGACGAATTGTCAATAAAAAAAAAATGCGGCTGCTTTCGACCGAAAAGTATGATTTTGTGTGTGTTGGGATAAGAACCGAATGCGAATTCTGCCATGCGCCTACATTATATGGGCGCCAACGGCCATACCATCTTGAGTACACCGGTTCTCGTCCGATCACCGAAGTTAAGCAACATCGGGCGTGGTTAGTACTTGGATGGGTGACCACCTGGGAACACCACGTGCTGTTGGCTCCCTTTCATTTACCTTTTTTTTTTATACCGCCCTCTTTCCATACCACCGTTCTGTTGGGACAAAGATTCTTGCTTAAGCATTTTAATCTACTGTAATGACCATAAGGTGCGAAATTGCAGTAAATATCTCAGTTTGAGGGAGAATGTGCTAACCAAGTTCGCCAGGAAGTCTTTGAAAACGACAAAACAGTACGAATCGGCAGATGTGTTCTGAAATACGTCAGCGCCTGTTGTTGTGTAGCGGTGTACAATTCCTACTTCGATATGTAATTATAAATATATTCCTTAGTCGTCTCGTCTCGTCTCGTCATCTCCTGCAGACGTTTCTTGTGCTTGCGCTGTTATATGGGCCACGACCCGAGCGGCAGCGAGCGGCAGCCGAGCAAAGTCGGGACAAGTCGGGACGGGGACAGGGACAGGAATGGTGCGAATGCACTGCAAATTACGCAAACACCTCGTCTGAGGCGAGGCGGGGAAGCTCACATCGCCAGCAGTGGCGCCCTCCAACAACACTCTGCCACACCCCGCACAGGCCATACGCCGGTCGGCCGCGCGCCAACCCTCCTGCGCTGGACACCAGGGACAAGATGCGTCTTCCGCGAGTGTCGAAGGCTGCACGCGCCAAGCGGATGACAGGAGGTGCAACGAGAAGCTGCGCGTCTCACACACACGGCGGCGCGCCCGCTAATTCGGCAGTCGCTCTGCTGGCACGTCGGATTGCGGAAGGAAGTGCTTACAATTACAACTCTGTTCGTGTTTTATGTTGTAAAGGTGTTAGCTTGTAACGATGTAATGTTAATAAATAAATTTATAAATCTCACAAAAAAAAAAATACACGAAGCGCGTCCTTCCGGCTCATAAGTTTTGGAACTCAGGATTGCGTTCGCGCTAACGTGACGAATTGTCAATAAAAAAAAAATGCGGCTGCTTTCGACCGAAAAGTATGATTTTGTGTGTGTTGGGATAAGAACCGAATGCGAATTCTGCCATGCGCCTACATTATATGGGCGCCAACGGCCATACCATCTTGAGTACACCGGTTCTCGTCCGATCACCGAAGTTAAGCAACATCGGGCGTGGTTAGTACTTGGATGGGTGACCACCTGGGAACACCACGTGCTGTTGGCTCCCTTTCATTTACCTTTTTTTTTTATACCGCCCTCTTTCCATACCACCGTTCTGTTGGGACAAAGATTCTTGCTTAAGCATTTTAATCTACTGTAATGACCATAAGGTGCGAAATTGCAGTAAATATCTCAGTTTGAGGGAGAATGTGCTAACCAAGTTCGCCAGGAAGTCTTTGAAAACGACAAAACAGTACGAATCGGCAGATGTGTTCTGAAATACGTCAGCGCCTGTTGTTGTGTAGCGGTGTACAATTCCTACTTCGATATGTAATTATCAATATATTCCTTAGTCGTCTCGTCTCGTCTCGTCATCTCCTGCAGACGTTTCTTGTGCTTGCGCTGTTATATGGGCCACGACCCGAGCGGCAGCGAGCGGCAGCCGAGCAAAGTCGGGACAAGTCGGGACGGGGACAGGGACAGGAATGGTGCGAATGCACTGCAAATTACGCAAACACCTCGTCTGAGGCGAGGCGGGGAAGCTCACATCGCCAGCAGTGGCGCCCTCCAACAACACTCTGCCACACCCCGCACAGGCCATACGCCGGTCGGCCGCGCGCCAACCCTCCTGCGCTGGACACCAGGGACAAGATGCGTCTTCCGCGAGTGTCGAAGGCTGCACGCGCCAAGCGGATGACAGGAGGTGCAACGAGAAGCTGCGCGTCTCACACACACGGCGGCGCGCCCGCTAATTCGGCAGTCGCTCTGCTGGCACGTCGGATTGCGGAAGGAAGTGCTTACAATTACAACTCTGTTCGTGTTTTATGTTGTAAAGGTGTTAGCTTGTAACGATGTAATGTTAATAAATAAATTTATAAATCTCACAAAAAAAAAAAAATACACGAAGCGCGTCCTTCCGGCTCATAAGTTTTGGAACTCAGGATTGCGTTCGCGCTAACGTGACGAATTGTCAATAAAAAAAAATGCGGCTGCTTTCGACCGAAAAGTATGATTTTGTGTGTGTTGGGATAAGAACCGAATGCGAATTCTGCCATGCGCCTACATTATATGGGCGCCAACGGCCATACCATCTTGAGTACACCGGTTCTCGTCCGATCACCGAAGTTAAGCAACATCGGGCGTGGTTAGTACTTGGATGGGTGACCACCTGGGAACACCACGTGCTGTTGGCTCCCTTTCATTTACCTTTTTTTTTTATACCGCCCTCTTTCCATACCACCGTTCTGTTGGGACAAAGATTCTTGCTTAAGCATTTTAATCTACTGTATTGACCATAAGGTGCGAAATTGCAGTAAATATCTCAGTTTGAGGGAGAATGTGCTAACCAAGTTCGCCAGGAAGTCTTTGAAAACGACAAAACAGTACGAATCGGCAGATGTGTTCTGAAATACGTCAGCGCCTGTTGTTGTGTAGCGGTGTACAATTCCTACTTCGATATGTAATTATAAATATATTCCTTAGTCGTCTCGTCTCGTCTCGTCATCTCCTGCAGACGTTTCTTGTGCTTGCGCTGTTATATGGGCCACGACCCGAGCGGCAGCGAGCGGCAGCCGAGCAAAGTCGGGACAAGTCGGGACGGGGACAGGGACAGGAATGGTGCGAATGCACTGCAAATTACGCAAACACCTCGTCTGAGGCGAGGCGAGGAAGCTCACATCGCCAGCAGTGGCGCCCTCCAACAACACTCTGCCACACCCCGCACAGGCCATACGCCGGTCGGCCGCGCGCCAACCCTCCTGCGCTGGACACCAGGGACAAGATGCGTCTTCCGCGAGTGTCGAAGGCTGCACGCGCCAAGCGGATGACAGGAGGTGCAACGAGAAGCTGCGCGTCTCACACACACGGCGGCGCGCCCGCTAATTCGGCAGTCGCTCTGCTGGCACGTCGGATTGCGGAAGGAAGTGCTTACAATTACAACTCTGTTCGTGTTTTATGTTGTAAAGGTGTTAGCTTGTAACGATGTAATGTTAATAAATAAATTTATAAATCTCACAAAAAAAAAAAAATACACGAAGCGCGTCCTTCCGGCTCATAAGTTTTGGAACTCAGGATTGCGTTCGCGCTAACGTGACGAATTGTCAATAAAAAAAAATGCGGCTGCTTTCGACCGAAAAGTATGATTTTGTGTGTGTTGGGATAAGAACCGAATGCGAATTCTGCCATGCGCCTACATTATATGGGCGCCAACGGCCATACCATCTTGAGTACACCGGTTCTCGTCCGATCACCGAAGTTAAGCAACATCGGGCGTGGTTAGTACTTGGATGGGTGACCACCTGGGAACACCACGTGCTGTTGGCTCCCTTTCATTTATCTTTTTTTTTTATACCGCCCTCTTTCCATACCACCGTTCTGTTGGGACAAAGATTCTTGCTTAAGCATTTTAATCTACTGTAATGACCATAAGGTGCGAAATTGCAGTAAATATCTCAGTTTGAGGGAGAATGTGCTAACCAAGTTCGCCAGGAAGTCTTTGAAAACGACAAAACAGTACGAATCGGCAGATGTGTTCTGAAATACGTCAGCGCCTGTTGTTGTGTAGCGGTGTACAATTCCTACTTCGATATGTAATTATAAATATATTCCTTAGTCGTCTCGTCTCGTCTCGTCATCTCCTGCAGACGGTTCTTGTGCTTGCGCTGTTATATGGGCCACGACCCGAGCGGCAGCGAGCGGCAGCCGAGCAAAGTCGGGACAAGTCGGGACGGGGACAGGGACAGGAATGGTGCGAATGCACTGCAAATTACGCAAACACCTCGTGTGAGGCGAGGCGGGGAAGCTCACATCGCCAGCAGTGGCGCCCTCCAACAACACTCTGCCACACCCCGCACAGGCCATACGCCGGTCGGCCGCGCGCCAACCCTCCTGCGCTGGACACCAGGGACAAGATGCGTCTTCCGCGAGTGTCGAAGGCTGCACGCGCCAAGCGGATGACAGGAGGTGCAACGAGAAGCTGCGCGTCTCACACACACGGCGGCGCGCCCGCTAATTCGGCAGTCGCTCTGCTGGCACGTCGGATTGCGGAAGGAAGTGCTTACAATTACAACTCTGTTCGTGTTTTATGTTGTAAAGGTGTTAGCTTGTAACGATGTAATGTTAATAAATAAATTTATAAATCTCACAAAAAAAAAAAAATACACGAAGCGCGTCCTTCCGGCTCATAAGTTTTGGAACTCAGGATTGCGTTCGCGCTAACGTGACGAATTGTCAATAAAAAAAAATGCGGCTGCTTTCGACCGAAAAGTATGATTTTGTGTGTGTTGGGATAAGAACCGAATGCGAATTCTGCCATGCGCCTACATTATATGGGCGCCAACGGCCATACCATCTTGAGTACACCGGTTCTCGTCCGATCACCGAAGTTAAGCAACATCGGGCGTGGTTAGTACTTGGATGGGTGACCACCTGGGAACACCACGTGCTGTTGGCTCCCTTTCATTTACCTTTTTTTTTTATACCGCCCTCTTTCCATACCACCGTTCTGTTGGGACAAAGATTCTTGCTTAAGCATTTTAATCTACTGTATTGACCATAAGGTGCGAAATTGCAGTAAATATCTCAGTTTGAGGGAGAATGTGCTAACCAAGTTCGCCAGGAAGTCTTTGAAAACGACAAAACAGTACGAATCGGCAGATGTGTTCTGAAATACGTCAGCGCCTGTTGTTGTGTAGCGGTGTACAATTCCTACTTCGATATGTAATTATAAATATATTCCTTAGTCGTCTCGTCTCGTCTCGTCATCTCCTGCAGACGTTTCTTGTGCTTGCGCTGTTATATGGGCCACGACCCGAGCGGCAGCGAGCGGCAGCCGAGCAAAGTCGGGACAAGTCGGGACGGGGACAGGGACAGGAATGGTGCGAATGCACTGCAAATTACGCAAACACCTCGTCTGAGGCGAGGCGAGGAAGCTCACATCGCCAGCAGTGGCGCCCTCCAACAACACTCTGCCACACCCCGCACAGGCCATACGCCGGTCGGCCGCGCGCCAACCCTCCTGCGCTGGACACCAGGGACAAGATGCGTCTTCCGCGAGTGTCGAAGGCTGCACGCGCCAAGCGGATGACAGGAGGTGCAACGAGAAGCTGCGCGTCTCACACACACGGCGGCGCGCCCGCTAATTCGGCAGTCGCTCTGCTGGCACGTCGGATTGCGGAAGGAAGTGCTTACAATTACAACTCTGTTCGTGTTTTATGTTGTAAAGGTGTTAGCTTGTAACGATGTAATGTTAATAAATAAATTTATAAATCTCACAAAAAAAAAAAAATACACGAAGCGCGTCCTTCCGGCTCATAAGTTTTGGAACTCAGGATTGCGTTCGCGCTAACGTGACGAATTGTCAATAAAAAAAAATGCGGCTGCTTTCGACCGAAAAGTATGATTTTGTGTGTGTTGGGATAAGAACCGAATGCGAATTCTGCCATGCGCCTACATTATATGGGCGCCAACGGCCATACCATCTTGAGTACGCCGGTTCTCGTCCGATCACCGAAGTTAAGCAACATCGGGCGTGGTTAGTACTTGGATGGGTGACCACCTGGGAACACCACGTGCTGTTGGCTCCCTTTCATTTATCTTTTTTTTTTATACCGCCCTCTTTCCATACCACCGTTCTGTTGGGACAAAGATTCTTGCTTAAGCATTTTAATCTACTGTAATGACCATAAGGTGCGAAATTGCAGTAAATATCTCAGTTTGAGGGAGAATGTGCTAACCAAGTTCGCCAGGAAGTCTTTGAAAACGACAAAACAGTACGAATCGGCAGATGTGTTCTGAAATACGTCAGCGCCTGTTGTTGTGTAGCGGTGTACAATTCCTACTTCGATATGTAATTATAAATATATTCCTTAGTCGTCTCGTCTCGTCTCGTCATCTCCTGCAGACGGTTCTTGTGCTTGCGCTGTTATATGGGCCACGACCCGAGCGGCAGCGAGCGGCAGCCGAGCAAAGTCGGGACAAGTCGGGACGGGGACAGGGACAGGAATGGTGCGAATGCACTGCAAATTACGCAAACACCTCGTCTGAGGCGAGGCGGGGAAGCTCACATCGCCAGCAGTGGCGCCCTCCAACAACACTCTGCCACACCCCGCACAGGCCATACGCCGGTCGGCCGCGCGCCAACCCTCCTGCGCTGGACACCAGGGACAAGATGCGTCTTCCGCGAGTGTCGAAGGCTGCACGCGCCAAGCGGATGACAGGAGGTGCAACGAGAAGCTGCGCGTCTCACACACACGGCGGCGCGCCCGCTAATTCGGCAGTCGCTCTGCTGGCACGTCGGATTGCGGAAGGAAGTGCTTACAATTACAACTCTGTTCGTGTTTTATGTTGTAAAGGTGTTAGCTTGTAACGATGTAATGTTAATAAATAAATTTATAAATCTCACAAAAAAAAAAAAATACACGAAGCGCGTCCTTCCGGCTCATAAGTTTTGGAACTCAGGATTGCGTTCGCGCTAACGTGACGAATTGTCAATAAAAAAAAAATGCGGCTGCTTTCGACCGAAAAGTATGATTTTGTGTGTGTTGGGATAAGAACCGAATGCGAATTCTGCCATGCGCCTACATTATATGGGCGCCAACGGCCATACCATCTTGAGTACACCGGTTCTCGTCCGATCACCGAAGTTAAGCAACATCGGGCGTGGTTAGTACTTGGATGGGTGACCACCTGGGAACACCACGTGCTGTTGGCTCCCTTTCATTTACCTTTTTTTTTTATACCGCCCTCTTTCCATACCACTGTTCTGTTGGGACAAAGATTCTTGCTTAAGCATTTTAATCTACTGTAATGACCATAAGGTGCGAAATTGCAGTAAATATCTCAGTTTGAGGGAGAATGTGCTAACCAAGTTCGCCAGGAAGTCTTTGAAAACGACAAAACAGTACGAATCGGCAGATGTGTTCTGAAATACGTCAGCGCCTGTTGTTGTGTAGCGGTGTACAATTCCTACTTCGATATGTAATTATCAATATATTCCTTAGTCGTCTCGTCTCGTCTCGTCATCTCCTGCAGACGTTTCTTGTGCTTGCGCTGTTATATGGGCCACGACCCGAGCGGCAGCGAGCGGCAGCCGAGCAAAGTCGGGACAAGTCGGGACGGGGACAGGGACAGGAATGGTGCGAATGCACTGCAAATTACGCAAACACCTCGTGTGAGGCGAGGCGGGGAAGCTCACATCGCCAGCAGTGGCGCCCTCCAACAACACTCTGCCACACCCCGCACAGGCCATACGCCGGTCGGCCGCGCGCCAACCCTCCTGCGCTGGACACCAGGGACAAGATGCGTCTTCCGCGAGTGTCGAAGGCTGCACGCGCCAAGCGGATGACAGGAGGTGCAACGAGAAGCTGCGCGTCTCACACACACGGCGGCGCGCCCGCTAATTCGGCAGTCGCTCTGCTGGCACGTCGGATTGCGGAAGGAAGTGCTTACAATTACAACTCTGTTCGTGTTTTATGTTGTAAAGGTGTTAGCTTGTAACGATGTAATGTTAATAAATAAATTTATAAATCTCACAAAAAAAAAAAAATACACGAAGCGCGTCCTTCCGGCTCATAAGTTTTGGAACTCAGGATTGCGTTCGCGCTAACGTGACGAATTGTCAATAAAAAAAAATGCGGCTGCTTTCGACCGAAAAGTATGATTTTGTGTGTGTTGGGATAAGAACCGAATGCGAATTCTGCCATGCGCCTACATTATATGGGCGCCAACGGCCATACCATCTTGAGTACACCGGTTCTCGTCCGATCACCGAAGTTAAGCAACATCGGGCGTGGTTAGTACTTGGATGGGTGACCACCTGGGAACACCACGTGCTGTTGGCTCCCTTTCATTTACCTTTTTTTTTTATACCGCCCTCTTTCCATACCACTGTTCTGTTGGGACAAAGATTCTTGCTTAAGCATTTTAATCTACTGTAATGACCATAAGGTGCGAAATTGCAGTAAATATCTCAGTTTGAGGGAGAATGTGCTAACCAAGTTCGCCAGGAAGTCTTTGAAAACGACAAAACAGTACGAATCGGCAGATGTGTTCTGAAATACGTCAGCGCCTGTTGTTGTGTAGCGGTGTACAATTCCTACTTCGATATGTAATTATCAATATATTCCTTAGTCGTCTCGTCTCGTCTCGTCATCTCCTGCAGACGTTTCTTGTGCTTGCGCTGTTATATGGGCCACGACCCGAGCGGCAGCGAGCGGCAGCCGAGCAAAGTCGGGACAAGTCGGGACGGGGACAGGGACAGGAATGGTGCGAATGCACTGCAAATTACGCAAACACCTCGTCTGAGGCGAGGCGGGGAAGCTCACATCGCCAGCAGTGGCGCCCTCCAACAACACTCTGCCACACCCCGCACAGGCCATACGCCGGTCGGCCGCGCGCCAACCCTCCTGCGCTGGACACCAGGGACAAGATGCGTCTTCCGCGAGTGTCGAAGGCTGCACGCGCCAAGCGGATGACAGGAGGTGCAACGAGAAGCTGCGCGTCTCACACACACGGCGGCGCGCCCGCTAATTCGGCAGTCGCTCTGCTGGCACGTCGGATTGCGGAAGGAAGTGCTTACAATTACAACTCTGTTCGTGTTTTATGTTGTAAAGGTGTTAGCTTGTAACGATGTAATGTTAATAAATAAATTTATAAATCTCACAAAAAAAAAAATACACGAAGCGCGTCCTTCCGGCTCATAAGTTTTGGAACTCAGGATTGCGTTCGCGCTAACGTGACGAATTGTCAATAAAAAAAAAATGCGGCTGCTTTCGACCGAAAAGTATGATTTTGTGTGTGTTGGGATAAGAACCGAATGCGAATTCTGCCATGCGCCTACATTATATGGGCGCCAACGGCCATACCATCTTGAGTACACCGGTTCTCGTCCGATCACCGAAGTTAAGCAACATCGGGCGTGGTTAGTACTTGGATGGGTGACCACCTGGGAACACCACGTGCTGTTGGCTCCCTTTCATTTACCTTTTTTTTTTTATACCGCCCTCTTTCCATACCACCGTTCTGTTGGGACAAAGATTCTTGCTTAAGCATTTTAATCTACTGTAATGACCATAAGGTGCGAAATTGCAGTAAATATCTCAGTTTGAGGGAGAATGTGCTAACCAAGTTCGCCAGGAAGTCTTTGAAAACGACAAAACAGTACGAATCGGCAGATGTGTTCTGAAATACGTCAGCGCCTGTTGTTGTGTAGCGGTGTACAATTCCTACTTCGATATGTAATTATAAATATATTCCTTAGTCGTCTCGTCTCGTCTCGTCATCTCCTGCAGACGTTTCTTGTGCTTGCGCTGTTATATGGGCCACGACCCGAGCGGCAGCGAGCGGCAGCCGAGCAAAGTCGGGACAAGTCGGGACGGGGACAGGGACAGGAATGGTGCGAATGCACTGCAAATTACGCAAACACCTCGTCTGAGGCGAGGCGGGGAAGCTCACATCGCCAGCAGTGGCGCCCTCCAACAACACTCTGCCACACCCCGCACAGGCCATACGCCGGTCGGCCGCGCGCCAACCCTCCTGCGCTGGACACCAGGGACAAGATGCGTCTTCCGCGAGTGTCGAAGGCTGCACGCGCCAAGCGGATGACAGGAGGTGCAACGAGAAGCTGCGCGTCTCACACACACGGCGGCGCGCCCGCTAATTCGGCAGTCGCTCTGCTGGCACGTCGGATTGCGGAAGGAAGTGCTTACAATTACAACTCTGTTCGTGTTTTATGTTGTAAAGGTGTTAGCTTGTAACGATGTAATGTTAATAAATAAATTTATAAATCTCACAAAAAAAAAAATACACGAAGCGCGTCCTTCCGGCTCATAAGTTTTGGAACTCAGGATTGCGTTCGCGCTAACGTGACGAATTGTCAATAAAAAAAAAATGCGGCTGCTTTCGACCGAAAAGTATGATTTTGTGTGTGTTGGGATAAGAACCGAATGCGAATTCTGCCATGCGCCTACATTATATGGGCGCCAACGGCCATACCATCTTGAGTACACCGGTTCTCGTCCGATCACCGAAGTTAAGCAACATCGGGCGTGGTTAGTACTTGGATGGGTGACCACCTGGGAACACCACGTGCTGTTGGCTCCCTTTCATTTACCTTTTTTTTTTATACCGCCCTCTTTCCATACCACCGTTCTGTTGGGACAAAGATTCTTGCTTAAGCATTTTAATCTACTGTAATGACCATAAGGTGCGAAATTGCAGTAAATATCTCAGTTTGAGGGAGAATGTGCTAACCAAGTTCGCCAGGAAGTCTTTGAAAACGACAAAACAGTACGAATCGGCAGATGTGTTCTGAAATACGTCAGCGCCTGTTGTTGTGTAGCGGTGTACAATTCCTACTTCGATATGTAATTATAAATATATTCCTTAGTCGTCTCGTCTCGTCTCGTCATCTCCTGCAGACGTTTCTTGTGCTTGCGCTGTTATATGGGCCACGACCCGAGCGGCAGCGAGCGGCAGCCGAGCAAAGTCGGGACAAGTCGGGACGGGGACAGGGACAGGAATGGTGCGAATGCACTGCAAATTACGCAAACACCTCGTCTGAGGCGAGGCGGGGAAGCTCACATCGCCAGCAGTGGCGCCCTCCAACAACACTCTGCCACACCCCGCACAGGCCATACGCCGGTCGGCCGCGCGCCAACCCTCCTGCGCTGGACACCAGGGACAAGATGCGTCTTCCGCGAGTGTCGAAGGCTGCACGCGCCAAGCGGATGACAGGAGGTGCAACGAGAAGCTGCGCGTCTCACACACACGGCGGCGCGCCCGCTAATTCGGCAGTCGCTCTGCTGGCACGTCGGATTGCGGAAGGAAGTGCTTACAATTACAACTCTGTTCGTGTTTTATGTTGTAAAGGTGTTAGCTTGTAACGATGTAATGTTAATAAATAAATTTATAAATCTCACAAAAAAAAAAATACACGAAGCGCGTCCTTCCGGCTCATAAGTTTTGGAACTCAGGATTGCGTTCGCGCTAACGTGACGAATTGTCAATAAAAAAAAAATGCGGCTGCTTTCGACCGAAAAGTATGATTTTGTGTGTGTTGGGATAAGAACCGAATGCGAATTCTGCCATGCGCCTACATTATATGGGCGCCAACGGCCATACCATCTTGAGTACACCGGTTCTCGTCCGATCACCGAAGTTAAGCAACATCGGGCGTGGTTAGTACTTGGATGGGTGACCACCTGGGAACACCACGTGCTGTTGGCTCCCTTTCATTTACCTTTTTTTTTTATACCGCCCTCTTTCCATACCACCGTTCTGTTGGGACAAAGATTCTTGCTTAAGCATTTTAATCTACTGTAATGACCATAAGGTGCGAAATTGCAGTAAATATCTCAGTTTGAGGGAGAATGTGCTAACCAAGTTCGCCAGGAAGTCTTTGAAAACGACAAAACAGTACGAATCGGCAGATGTGTTCTGAAATACGTCAGCGCCTGTTGTTGTGTAGCGGTGTACAATTCCTACTTCGATATGTAATTATCAATATATTCCTTAGTCGTCTCGTCTCGTCTCGTCATCTCCTGCAGACGTTTCTTGTGCTTGCGCTGTTATATGGGCCACGACCCGAGCGGCAGCGAGCGGCAGCCGAGCAAAGTCGGGACAAGTCGGGACGGGGACAGGGACAGGAATGGTGCGAATGCACTGCAAATTACGCAAACACCTCGTCTGAGGCGAGGCGGGGAAGCTCACATCGCCAGCAGTGGCGCCCTCCAACAACACTCTGCCACACCCCGCACAGGCCATACGCCGGTCGGCCGCGCGCCAACCCTCCTGCGCTGGACACCAGGGACAAGATGCGTCTTCCGCGAGTGTCGAAGGCTGCACGCGCCAAGCGGATGACAGGAGGTGCAACGAGAAGCTGCGCGTCTCACACACACGGCGGCGCGCCCGCTAATTCGGCAGTCGCTCTGCTGGCACGTCGGATTGCGGAAGGAAGTGCTTACAATTACAACTCTGTTCGTGTTTTATGTTGTAAAGGTGTTAGCTTGTAACGATGTAATGTTAATAAATAAATTTATAAATCTCACAAAAAAAAAAATACACGAAGCGCGTCCTTCCGGCTCATAAGTTTTGGAACTCAGGATTGCGTTCGCGCTAACGTGACGAATTGTCAATAAAAAAAAAATGCGGCTGCTTTCGACCGAAAAGTATGATTTTGTGTGTGTTGGGATAAGAACCGAATGCGAATTCTGCCATGCGCCTACATTATATGGGCGCCAACGGCCATACCATCTTGAGTACACCGGTTCTCGTCCGATCACCGAAGTTAAGCAACATCGGGCGTGGTTAGTACTTGGATGGGTGACCACCTGGGAACACCACGTGCTGTTGGCTCCCTTTCATTTACCTTTTTTTTTTATACCGCCCTCTTTCCATACCACCGTTCTGTTGGGACAAAGATTCTTGCTTAAGCATTTTAATCTACTGTAATGACCATAAGGTGCGAAATTGCAGTAAATATCTCAGTTTGAGGGAGAATGTGCTAACCAAGTTCGCCAGGAAGTCTTTGAAAACGACAAAACAGTACGAATCGGCAGATGTGTTCTGAAATACGTCAGCGCCTGTTGTTGTGTAGCGGTGTACAATTCCTACTTCGATATGTAATTATCAATATATTCCTTAGTCGTCTCGTCTCGTCTCGTCATCTCCTGCAGACGTTTCTTGTGCTTGCGCTGTTATATGGGCCACGACCCGAGCGGCAGCGAGCGGCAGCCGAGCAAAGTCGGGACAAGTCGGGACGGGGACAGGGACAGGAATGGTGCGAATGCACTGCAAATTACGCAAACACCTCGTCTGAGGCGAGGCGGGGAAGCTCACATCGCCAGCAGTGGCGCCCTCCAACAACACTCTGCCACACCCCGCACAGGCCATACGCCGGTCGGCAGCGCGCCAGCCAACACCTCGGTGCCTGGCGTGCTGTGTTTACCTCGTGCGACTGGGCCGGCGGCACCTCGCGTGTCGTCTGCTCCCTCTTCCTTGTTGCTTTCTTTCTTTCTATTGAACTGTAAGTAATGGATATCGTTTACGATGAAAGTGAAGAGCGACAGAATAATATTCAGTGCGAGTTTGATCGTTCCGTAGAAAAACCTTCGGCTTTCGAGATCCATCGTTGGTTACTTGAGGACTTGATGTTGTCTACTACTGATGTGCTCGGTATTCAGTTCGATACGTTTTTAAATTCTGTGTTCTTGAAACTGAAATCTCCCGATCTGTGTGATGCTGTTGTCTCTGTTAATGACGGTGTTCGTAGATTTCGACACCTTAACGGAAATATTAGTAATGTCACTGTGTCTCATGCTGGTTTTGGTCTTCGACAAATCCGCATATTTAACCTCCCGTTTGAAATTCGCAACGACACTATTTCTCGTCACTTGCGGCCTTATGGCACTGTTCTATCTGTAGTGAAAGAGAAATGGTCGTCTGCGTACATATTTCAAGTCGAGAACGGTGTGCGCAGTGTTAAGATGGTGGTCAGGCAGCATATTCCGTCTTTTATTTTGGTAAACGGCCACCGTGCGTTTGTCACGTACAGTGGACAGCCACAGACTTGTTCATTTAGTAACGGTGTCGGACATTATCGGCAGGATTGTCCGAAGCGCAAACGGCCTGTTCAGCTACCACTTGAGGCCAATTTGCAAGGAGCTAGTTTTGCTTCCGTCGCCGCTACGGTCTTGGGTTCCGCCCCCCCCCGCGCCCGCGCGGCGTGCGGCAGATGTTAATCTTGCTGCCGCCGCGGAAGCGATGGATGTGTCTGCTGATGCTACTGTCTCTGATCTTGCGACTACCGGCCAGGAATCTTTGTCCGCGGCTTCGGAAAACGTGCCTGCTGCTCTTCAACCGGTTGTGGGTGCTGTTGTGTCGGAGGCTGTCTCTGACTCCGTGCCGCAATCGGTAACCGATGTTGTTCCGTGCCCTATTTCGGACCCTGTTGCACCTATTGTGTCGCAGTTGGCACCCTCTCCTTCTGTGCCTGCACCCGTCGTTGTACCCTCTGATGTTTCTGGGCCTAATCCTGTTGCGGAATCACGCCATGTTTTTGTGGAACCGAAACCGCAACGGGATGAAGCTCGTTCTCGGAGTTCCAGTAGGCAACGCTTCCGCAGTGTCAGTAGCTCCCCTTCTTACGACGGGGGTTACACGCGGCGTGACCGTAGTCCGTCCCCGGTAGGGCGCTCCCCCGCCTCTTCTTGGGCGTCGCAACGCCGTGCCGCGCGGCGCGACCTCGACGTGGAGCTCCGGCCGCCTCAGGCTTCCGGCTCCGGGCGTCAGCCGCCGCGCAAACAGCAACAACAACAGTCGCCGCGGGCCTCCTCTCGCCACGCGCAGTCAGCTGATCTGAGCGATGCGGCGCAGCAACGTGACGTTGCTGTTCGCCATCTGCGGACTGTGTTAAGTCAACCAGCCTCTGTAGACGTGCCTGTTTTAGCGCCCGACACTGTCTCGGCTGTGACTGCGGCACCTATGTCGACGAAACGGAAGGCTGAGGATGTCCACCGACGTCGCGCTGGTCCTTCTATCCACGACCGCGTGTCGGTGCCTGCCTCCGACGTGCAGATGCCCGTCAGGGATCCTGTGTCGGTCGCTTCTGCCGTGCCAGCTACTGCCACCCTGCCACCCCTCTCCCCCTTCGAGCCTTCGGAGTGGGCGGAGGATGTTGTGGAGGGTGCGGAGACATAGTGTGTGTCCTGTGTGCCCCCTCCTCTGTCGTGCACCTGCACATTCCGTGTTTTCTGTGTGTTTTTACTTTTGTGTGTCTTTTAACTGTGTGAGTCTATGACTTACGATTTTAGCCAGTGGAATGTTGTCACTATTAATCTTAACAAGTTGTGCCACCCGTGCAAATTACTGGCTTTTAAGGCCTTTTTACGTGATCACCACTGCCATGTTGTCTTTTTACAAGAGGTGACGCGCGATGCACTTGTCTTTTTACACGATTTTAGTGACTTTATTGTTGTTGACAATGTTTTACCGGATTCCAATGCAGGAACTGCCATTTTAGTCCGTTCTGACCTTGCTATTTCCGACGTTGCTATTTTACCCAATGGTCGTGCTGTTAGTTGCACTATACTGGGCGTTGTCTTTGTTAACGTTTATGCCCCGTCTGGGAACGATAAGCCGGCGAGGGCTGTTTTTTATGGGCAGGAATTGTGTGCACTGCTACACCGGAATGTGGATGCTTTAGTTGTCGGCGGCGATTTTAATTGCGTTTTAGATGTTGTCGATCAGGTGCCTCGTCCTAACATTTGTCGCGAGCTCGGCGACTTGATTCGCAGTTTTCGGCTCGTTGATACGTGGCGTGTTTTAAACCCTGATGTTACCCACTATACTCATTTTTATCCCACGGGGCACAGCCGCCTGGACAGAATTTACATTTCTGCCTCGCTTTCTGCCCGTATTTGCCGCACGGAAATGTTTCCCGTGCTGTTTTCTGATCATTCCGGTTACCTTTGTCAGCTTTTATTGCCTCGTTTTTGTGTTCCCAGACGACAGAATCTGTGGAAATTTAATTGTGCTTTATTGACCGACGACCATTTTGTCCGGTGTTTTACCAATCTGTGGCATAAATTACTCGGGACTCGGCGAGGTGACTGTAGTGTGCTGGAGTGGTGGGTCGGGGAGGCCAAGCCAGTGATAAGGCAGTTTTTAATTGATTTTAGCCGCGAGGCGGCTCGTTGGCGTCGCGCTACGGCCCGCTTCCATCAGGCGTGTTTACAAGACCTCGCGCTGCGCGTGACGTCACAGCCTGCCTTGCTGCCCGCTTTTAAGCAATTTCAGCTGAAGCTTCTCGCTGATTTGCGTGCTGTCAGTAATGGTGTCGTCGTGCGCAGCCAGCCTGCGGGGGTTGTGGCTGGCGAACCTTTGTCGCTTTACCATCTGACCAGGGAACGACGGAGGCGTGCCCGTCTGCACATCAGTACCTGGAAAAAGTGCGACGGTGGACGGACTACTGTCCAGTCCGACATTGAGCGGGATATTTTTAATCATTTTAGTTCCCTTTTCCGTGCGCTGGATGTTGACTGTGATGCGCTGCGGGATTTTTTACAAGTTATACCTCATGTTTTAACTCGTGCGGATAGGACGCATTTAAATGCTGCTTATGTACCTGACGACCTGTACGACGCTATCCGACGAAGCCCTAAGTGTAAATCGCCTGGTCCCGACGGCATTCCTTCTGAATTTTATTTGAAGTTTTATGATCTTTTTCGTGATGTTTTTGTGGCTCTTTTAAATGAAATACGGGATGGTGCTGTTATCCCTGCTGCGTTTGAGGAGGGGGTAGTGACCTTAGTACCTAAATCGAATGCGACGCCCTGTATTGACGCTGTTCGGCCGATCACCTTACTTAACGCCGATTTTAAGATTGTGACGCGCTGTGTGGTTCAACGTCTTAAAGTTGTTTTACCGTCGGTTCTCAGTGACAGTCAATCATGTGCGGTGCCGGGTCGAAACATTTTTGACGCCGTTCTCGCATATCGCGACTTTATCGGCTTTGTTAAAAGTGCGCGCCTGCCGACTGCTGCCATCTTATTGATTGACTTCAAAAATGCTTTCGACCGCATTAGCCATGTATACCTCCGCCAGGTTCTTGTGCGGATGGGATTCGGCCTTAAGTTTACGACTGTGGTAAAGCATCTTTTACAGAATGCGACGTCACGAGTTAGTGTCAACGGCCGCTTGACGCCGGCTTTCCGTGTTGAGCGCTCGGTGCGGCAGGGGTGTCCCCTTTCGATGGCCCTTTTTTCTGTAGCCTTAGATCCGTTGCTGCGGATTATCGGCCGCGAATGCCGCGGCATTCAGGTCGGGGCGGATCGCCTCGTTTGTAAGGCATACGCCGACGACCTTGGTGTTTTCCTTGGCCATTCCGATGACGTTGACACTTTATATGGCGCACTGCAACGCTTTGAAAAAGCCACGGGTGCCATTGTCAACCCTGCTAAGACTGTTTGTTTGCCTCTTACACCCCGCGCAAGGTCCTTACAGCGGAACTGGTTCTGCGTCCGCGAACAGCAAAAAGTCCTGGGCGTGCTTTTTTCTTCTCACCCACAACGGATGGAGGCGCTTAATTGGCGGTCCACGCTGCACAAGGTGCGTGCCGTTGCCAAGATCTATGCGGCTCGCACGTTGGCGCTTCGTGATAAGGTGGCCTTGATCAATACTACCATTCTGGCCAGGGCGTGGTATCTCGCACAGGTCCTTCCATTGCCTCGGCAATTGGAACGTGCCCTCAAGCAGGCGGTGTATTGGTTTTTATGGCGAGGTGACATTTTTAAAGTCTCGTATGCCACTTGTTCTCTCAGCCCGACAGATGGTGGTTTGGGTCTAGTAGATCTACGCGCGAAGTGCTCTGCTCTGTTTTGGAAACGGACCACTGTTGTTATGGAAAAGGCCCCGAACGGTACCACTGCGGCGGTCTTCAATCTGTATCGTCCTCCATCTGCGGCGGCGCCGGTGAATGTCTCGCACATTCCCTTTTTTCTTAATTATGTGCGTCGCTACTATATGGAAAACAGCTACTTGGAGCTCTGTGACGTTCCCAGCCTTCGAGTCAGCGACGTCGCTTCTGCTTTCCGTGGGTCTACTGTGCGTTGTAAGTGGGAGTATCGGCTACCGTGGTATAACTGGGTCACGGTATGGAAAAATCTTGCCAGCAATGTTCTTCCTCCCTCTGTACACGCAGTGTGGTACAAGGTTGTGCATCGTACCTTCCCTACGAATGCGAAGCTCCACTCCATTAATCTCCTCTCGTCTGGAGCTTGTGACCTGTGTGCTGTGGAGGATACGCTTGAACACCGTTTCGTGTGTGGCCATTTTTGCAGTGTTTGGCATACCGCCCGAGATATGGTTCGCCTTATCAATCGGGTGGATACGCGCTCTGTTTTGCCGACAGACGTCTTAATCCCTCAGTGCGCCGCCTACCCGAATACTAAGAAGAATGCCACGGTGTGGCTCCTGGGTCATGCCGTTTTTGCAATGTTTTCCCTGAAATTGACAACCGAATTTGACTTTCTTACATACTTATGGACTCAGCATGAACAAACTGCAGCCATGCCTGGCTATCGTGCTACTTTCGCGAATTTTTTGCAGGTTGCCCTTGCTCATGCTTTTACTCGGATGTCGATGGCTATTTAACATGGTTTGATGATTTGGTATACTCTTCTACTTTGACCGCTCGTGTTGTGTTTTCCAAGAACGTACAATTATTGAAATTTGTGTAATCAGAGGTACTCTACTTTCTATTCTTTGTGTTCCTTTTCATTTCCGGTATGGTTTACCTTCTCCTTGATTCTGATTATTTTTATGCTGTGGACATCGGCAATTTCTTTTTGCAGAACTTTCTCATGTAGGTCTCCCAAGTGGCGGCAGTACTATCTTTTCGTCTTTTCCTGTAGTACCGCGCAGTGCCTTTAATTTCCTTCTTTTAGTTTCACTTCTCCACTTGTTGGACTTTACTCCTCTGCTTTACTGGTGTGGAACTTTCCCAGTAATAGTACACCTGAGGAAGTGGCTTCTTTTTCTAGTTTTGTGTTTTATATTTTTCTATACTGGACTCTTGTTTTTTCTGGTGGATTACTTGTCTCCATTTAGAAGATTATTTGGATTATGGTTTTTTCTTTGCACCTGTCGCTTTTTCCCGACGGACGTCGACATTCTCAAGGATGCTAACGGGGGCTACGTTTTCTTTTTCGTCTGTTCGTCGTGGGACATGGAGTCGACAGTACCATTATAGCTCATGAAGCTCGCCAATGGAAGGCGTTTTGTGGAGAGCGACAAGGCCGGGCTATAAGGGGAGATGGGAGGCCCGTGAAAAAAAAAATAAAAAAAACGTGCTGTTGGCTCCCTTTCATTTTCTTTTTTTTTTTTTTATACCGCCCTCTTTCCATACCACCGAAAAAAAAAATAAAAAAAAATAAAATAAAATAAAATAAAAAGAAAAAAAAAACGTGCTGTTGGCTCCCTTTCATTTACCTTTTTTTTTTTATACCGCCCTGTTTCCATACCACCGTTCTGTTGGGACAAAGATTCTTGCTTAAGCATTTTAATCTACTGTAATGACCATAAGGTGCGAAATTGCAGTAAATATCTCAGTTTGAGGGAGAATGTGCTAACCAAGTTCGCCAGGAAGTCTTTGAAAACGACAAAACAGTACGAATCGGCAGATGTGTTCTGAAATACGTCAGCGCCTGTTGTTGTGTAGCGGTGTACAATTCCTACTTCGATATGTAATTATAAATATATTCCTTAGTCGTCTCGTCTCGTCTCGTCATCTCCTGCAGACGTTTCTTGTGCTTGCGCTGTTATATGGGCCACGACCCGAGCGGCAGCGAGCGGCAGCCGAGCAAAGTCGGGACAAGTCGGGACGGGGACAGGGACAGGAATGGTGCGAATGCACTGCAAATTACGCAAACACCTCGTCTGAGGCGAGGCGGGGAAGCTCACATCGCCAGCAGTGGCGCCCTCCAACAACACTCTGCCACACCCCGCACAGGCCATACGCCGGTCGGCCGCGCGCCAACCCTCCTGCGCTGGACACCAGGGACAAGATGCGTCTTCCGCGAGTGTCGAAGGCTGCACGCGCCAAGCGGATGACAGGAGGTGCAACGAGAAGCTGCGCGTCTCACACACACGGCGGCGCGCCCGCTAATTCGGCAGTCGCTCTGCTGGCACGTCGGATTGCGGAAGGAAGTGCTTACAATTACAACTCTGTTCGTGTTTTATGTTGTAAAGGTGTTAGCTTGTAACGATGTAATGTTAATAAATAAATTTATAAATCTCACAAAAAAAAAAAAAATACACGAAGCGCGTCCTTCCGGCTCATAAGTTTTGGAACTCAGGATTGCGTTCGCGCTAACGTGACGAATTGTCAATAAAAAAAAAATGCGGCTGCTTTCGACCGAAAAGTATGATTTTGTGTGTGTTGGGATAAGAACCGAATGCGAATTCTGCCATGCGCCTACATTATATGGGCGCCAACGGCCATACCATCTTGAGTACACCGGTTCTCGTCCGATCACCGAAGTTAAGCAACATCGGGCGTGGTTAGTACTTGGATGGGTGACCACCTGGGAACACCACGTGCTGTTGGCTCCCTTTCATTTACCTTTTTTTTTTTATACCGCCCTGTTTCCATACCACCGTTCTGTTGGGACAAAGATTCTTGCTTAAGCATTTTAATCTACTGTAATGACCATAAGGTGCGAAATTGCAGTAAATATCTCAGTTTGAGGGAGAATGTGCTAACCAAGTTCGCCAGGAAGTCTTTGAAAACGACAAAACAGTACGAATCGGCAGATGTGTTCTGAAATACGTCAGCGCCTGTTGTTGTGTAGCGGTGTACAATTCCTACTTCGATATGTAATTATAAATATATTCCTTAGTCGTCTCGTCTCGTCTCGTCATCTCCTGCAGACGTTTCTTGTGCTTGCGCTGTTATATGGGCCACGACCCGAGCGGCAGCGAGCGGCAGCCGAGCAAAGTCGGGACAAGTCGGGACGGGGACAGGGACAGGAATGGTGCGAATGCACTGCAAATTACGCAAACACCTCGTCTGAGGCGAGGCGGGGAAGCTCACATCGCCAGCAGTGGCGCCCTCCAACAAGACTCTGCCACACCCCGCACAGGCCATACGCCGGTCGGCCGCGCGCCAGCCCTCCTGCGCTGGATTTGGCCGTTATGATGTTGTTCTTCTTCAGGAGGTGGCCGGCAGAGTTTTTCGTGATATTTCTGGCTATGGTGTCATTTACAATGTGGACCGTGACTCTAAGTGTGGCACTGCCATTTTATACAAAGATTCGTTAGAGCCACAAGATGTTCAGGTGATGCGTAACGGCCGTGCTATTGCGTGTACTATAAGAGGAGTCCGTGCTGTGAATATCTATGCGGCGTCGGGCGCGGACAGGCGCCGTGACCGGTCGCGTTTTTTAGCTATGAGATTTGTCCTTTTTTAACTACTGGTCGTCCACTTGTGGTAGGAGGGGATTTTAACTGTGTTGTTGCTGCTGCAGATATGAGTACCGCTCCCTCCTTGTGTCAGGAACTTGCCGCGCTGATTACTGCTGCTGATTTGTGTGATACTTGGCGACATTTCCACCCACGTCGCACTGTATTCACGCACATCTGCAACACCGGGGGCAGTCGCCTTGACCGTATTTATGTTTCTCGCGCCCTTAAGGATGCTCTCCGTCGTGTTGACGTGCTCCCCGTGGCGTTCAGCGATCACTGCGGCTACGTTTGTGATCTGCGGCTGCAGGGTGGAGCTGCGGCTCCTGTCCCGCGGGTTTGGAAGCTAAATGTCCCTCACTTGCCGAAAGACGGTTTCCGACTAACTATTACGGCTGTGTGGGAATCTTGCGTTCAAAAAGTTGGCAATTACCCCTCGACGCTTGATTGGTGGTTGGCGTTAGCTAAGCCTCAGCTACGTCGTGCCGCGCAAGCGTTCAGTCGCGAGGAGTCGTACTGCAGGAACCGTACGCTCGACTTTTACCAGCAGTGTCTTAGGGATGCTTTCGACGCCCGTATTGACCAATATGGTAACCTCCGTCTGCGGCTCAATCGCATTAAAAGCAAGATTCTAGGTATTCATCGCGAAAGGGCGAAAGGTTACACAGTCCGTAGTCGTTTTGCGGGCGCCGTTGATGAGGAGCATCCGACGACTTTTTATTTGGCGAAGGAGAGACGCTTGGCGTCTACGAAACGCGTTCGGAGTTTGTTAACGGATGATGGCGTTCGCCTCAGTGCCAGACGGGATATGGTTGCCCACGTTACTGCCTATTATTCCGCGTTGTTTTCTGACTCCGATGGTGATGGCATCGCCACTGCCGCCTGTTTGGACGAGCTCCGTTGTTTTTTAACGGACGACGATCGCGCCGACTTAACTGCAGCGTTGTTGCCACAAGATGTTTTTTTGTTATTGAAGGCGTGTCCCAAAGGGAAATCTCCAGGGCCCGACGGTTTACCGACGGAATTTTATCTCGCCGTCTGGGACATTATTGGGGGCGTGTTCACTTCATTGATTAATGAAGTCCTTCGTGGTGTGGCGGTACCCGGCCGTTTTATGGACGGTAGGGTGGTGCTTATTCCTAAGAAGGAAGGAGACTGTCGCGTCCAAGACCTGCGGCCTATCTATTAAATGCGGACTATAAGATGGTTGCGAGGTGCGTGGCTGACAAGTTGAAATCTGTCATGGATAAGGTTATTGCTGCTCCTCAGTCGTGTGGAGTTCGGCGTCGTAACATCTTTACTGCGGCTTCTGCATACAGGGACGTAGTCTGTTCAGCAGCGGCTCCTGGTTCCTCCGCAGGAATCTTATCCATTGACTTCGCCAACGCCTTTGATCGTGTCAGCCACGACTACCTTCTTCAGGTCATGTCGCGCATGGGATTTGGTCTCCAATTTCTGGAAGTGGTACGCAACTTACTTACGGGAGCTCGGTCGGTCGTCATTGTCAATGGCTGGCCGACCGTGCCTCTTCCGATACGTCGTTCTGTTCGACAAGGTTGTCCGTTGTCGATGTTTTACTTTGTGCTTGCCATCGATCCACTGCTGCGAGCTCTCGACCGTACACTCCATGGGGTACACGTTGGTAATATGTCGTTGAGATGTTCAGCTTATGCTGATGATGTGGGTGTTTTTGTAGCGCATACGGCGGATGTTGATGCAACTCGAGCGTTACTGGACCGCTACGAACAGGCTTCTGGTGCCCGGATAAATGCACGGAAAACTGTGCTCCTTCCACTGGGATTGCACTGTGTTGACGACCGAAGGCCGTGGTTCCGCGTTGTTTCACACCACACCATTTTGGGTCTCGATGTTAGTGCGTCGCCGCAGAACGTGCAGGCTCGGAACTGGCGGTCACTCCTTACTGGTATTCGCATTCTTTGTCGTACACATGCTTCCCGACGGCTCAATTTACTACAAAAAAACGACCTCATTAACACGTTTATTCTGTCGCGGGCATGATACGTTCCGCAGCTGCTCAGCGTCCCGAAATTGATTGCACGTTCCATTCCACGTGTTGTATATTGGTTACTGTGGCGTCATGAAATTTTTAAAGTGCGGGCGTCGGTTTGTGTCCTTGACAGATCCTTGGGAGGCTTGTGGATTTTGGACGTAAATGTGCGGCGTTGCTTGTAAACCGCACAGCTGCGCTGCAGACCAGCTGTCCGGGTGGCTCCACGGCTGCTTTATTGGAGATTTGTCGGCCGGCGTCTGAGTGCGCCCCCGTTTCCGTCGCCGACATCCCATATCGTTTGTCGTTCCTGCGAAAATATTATCTCACTCGCAGTTACGTTTTAAGAACGGCTAACGATCCACACCGTACGGCTCGACGTCTCTACGCCGACCCGATGGGACGGCCGCCGGTTCACAAGTTGGAGGTTCGCTTCCCTACTGTGAACTGGAAACAGGCGTGGGCGAACATCAATGTCAGCGTGTTGCCAACCCACGTTTCGGCGTTGTGGTTCAAGTTGGTGAACAACACCTTACCGTCCAACGAACGCGGTTCGGGGGTAAAAATAGGCCCGCGGTATTCCTGCCTGTCGTAAGAGGCGATTAAAAGGAGTCTCAACTGTATCGGGCTTTACTATGATGGTCCCCTAAGGGGTTTGACCACTACCTTTCCAAATTTTCCGTTAGTGCGTACCATTTGGGGAAGGACGCCTAATGTGGTGCATCTTAAATCCATCTTGCCCTTAGATCTGGCACACCTGATATTGTCATGGAGTTGGATTTACATTGTAAGTAGGCTGTTTGTTTTCTTATTGGCAACGTTACGTAGCGCTCTGTATGAAAATCACTGGCTGTGCTGTGTGCAGTCTGTGGCTAGTTGGCATTGTTGTCTGCCATTGTAGTGTTGGGCAGCTGGATGTGAACAGCGCTTAGCGTTGCGCAGTTGGAGGTGAGCCGCCAGCAGTGGTGTATGTGGGGAGAGAAATGGCGGAGTTTTGAAATTTGTAAGACTGGATGTCATGAACTGCTATGTATATTATGATTTTTGAACACTATTAAGGTAAATACATTGTTTGTTCTCTATTAAAATCTTTTATTTGCTAACTATGCCTATCAGTAGTTAGTGCCTTCCGTAGTTTGAATCTTTTATTTAGCTGGCAGTAGTGGCGCTCGCAAAGTAGGGTTTAGGGACAACAGGTGTAGGTAGGATTTTCTTGGAAATAAATAATAAGGTAACAAATGTGTGAACATATAAATACAGAAAGCATGCTTGGATAGAATTTTTTTGGTGGAAACAAATGTTGAAATAAGAGGAAAGATATATGGAATGAAGTTTTGGGGTGGACTGCAGGACCAAATGTCACACTGAAAACGAACCCTGTCCGGCATTTTTGTGTTATTACACTATGTGAATTTGTGTTTTTCCTCTCTTAATGTGTTTAGCTAATAAGAGTTATGTTGTAGAATTTTTCTGATAATATGTTATTTTCTTTGTAAATATGTTTAGACATTATTTATTCTGTTTTGTTTTAATGCTCATGTGTGAAGTTGATGTTTCAAAAGTTATTCTGATCTTTTATGTATGTACTCATGTCATAATTCCTGTAACCCTGATGTATGTTATTTCGATTCTTTTGTAAAGCTTGTACTACAAATGTTATCTGTATTGTTATGTTCTTTAATGATGTATTTTGTACCTTTGTAATTGTATTCTTATGTTATAAAATTGTAATTGACACCAGTTCATCATATTATTAACTTGTAAGTTCCATTTCTTTGCACACGTTACTGTTGATCATAGTATATGGACAATATGTGAGAAGTAGGGACTGTTAGTGTTTGCACGTGTGTTAATAATGCAGCAAGGGACTGGATAACAGCATTGCTGGTTCTAAGGACAATTCCAAAAACTTTGTGAGTGCACAAGTGGTGGTTATGGACTTGCTATATTATTCGCAAGACTCTTCAATGGTGATTGTGCACCTGCACAGTCACAGCAGATGGCTGCTGGCCATCTGTAAAAGGACTACAGTGGGTCTGCATCTTTGATGACCCACCAATACCATTATTTCTACAAGGACTACAGTGGGTCTACACCTTTGCTGTCTCACCAGTACCATTATTTCTACAAGGACTACAGTGGGTCTGCACCTCTGGTGGCCCACCAATACCGTAATCTCTACCAGGACTACAGTGGGTCTACTCTGTGATGACCTACCTACAAATATTCTTCAAAACTTCGAATGACTCTACTGTGGGTTTGCTCTGTTGTGGCCCATTACCTGTCTGCATGTCAAGAGTCAGCACTGTCTTTCTGTTGGAAGGACAACACTACTTCTTCAAGACGGCATGGAAATCCACTACTTCCGTGTGCATTTTCTTTTACTGCTCAGACTTTGAGAAAAACACTGCAATTTTACTGTGATGAACGATCAGGACTGTCTTTATGGACTGTGAGAAAATTTTAGCTTTTGACCAACATTGTATCAATACGTGTGTGCATTTGATTTCTTTGTTATTGTAATTATCAAAAATTTTTTCAAATCTGTATTGGCCACTGCCCAAAACAATTTGTAAAATTTTTTGTGGGGAGCATGGGGGCTATGTAAGTAGGCTGTTTAAGTTTTTATATTGGTAACGCCACGTAGCGCTCTGTATGAAAATCACTAGCTGTGCTGTGTGCAGTCTGTGGCTAGTTTGCATTGTTGTCTGCCATTGTAGTGTTGGGCAGCTGGATGTGAACAGCGCATAGCATTGCACAGTTGGTGAGCCGCCAGCAGTGGTGGATGTGGGGAGAGAAATGGCGGAGTTTTGAAATTTCTAAGACTGGATGTCATGAACTGCTATGTATATTATGATTTTTCAACACTATTAAGGTAAATACATTGTTTGTTCTCTATTAAAATCTTTCATTTGCTAACTATGGCTATCAGTAGTTAGTGCCTTCCTTAGTTTGAATCTTTTATTTAGCTGGCAGTAGTGGCGCTAGCTGTATTGCAGTAGTTCGAGTAACGAAGATTTTTGTGAGGTAAGTGATTTGTGAAAGGTATAGGTTAATGTTAGTCAGGGCCATTCTTTTGTAGGGACTATTGAAAGGCAGACTGCGTTGCGCTAAAAATATTGTGTGTCAGTTTAAACACAGTCATGTATAATTGTTCTAAGGGGACGCTTCAACATCTAGCTTCCGGCCACATCCGCTGCAGTGTGTTCCGGATAGCATACATTCCCTCCTTTGTGCACTTCCATCTTTGCCCTCGTGATGTATATGGATATTTCGACACCCGACATCCAGCACGGTAGCCAGTCCGTTGTGATGTTGTCGTCATGTTCCCTCTTGGTGGTAGCCCCCTGACTACACAGGGATTGAACTGCTAATGCCTGAGCTGCTACCTCCCCACATATGCCGAGGAGTAGATGGCTATCCCTCTGGGGCATCGGGACTCCAGGCAAAGGTCATCCTACCAGGTCGTCTTTGCTGTGGCTGGGTGGCACCCGTGGGAAGAGCCTCTGGTCGGAGTGGGTGGCATCAGGGCGGATGACCCACAATGAAGCATGGTACATCATCTCTCGCTGGTGGGCCTCCACCAGCAGTCTCTAAGCGATCGAGGTCTAACCTCAACGGTAAGAAGTACGAACCAAGATCATTTCCCCCCCTGGCCACTCCATGGGAGGAACATACGGCAAAAGAAGGCAGTGGAGATTATGCACCCTGGTACCTCGTGTGTACACGAGTTGATGGGGAATCGTTTATGTCGACCAAGCCACAATTTTTTGTGGAGCATTTATAGGACAAGTTCGGGGAGGTGGAGGGCTTGTCCAAAATGCGCTCTGGGTCGGTTCTCATCAAAACAGCATCCTCTGCCCAGTCACGGAGGTTGCTCACTTGTGACAAGTTTGGGGATGTTTCCATCACAATCACTTCCCATAAAAGTTTAAACATGGTCCAGGGTATTATTTTCCACAGGGATCTTCTACTGCAGTCCGACGATGAACTACGTGCCAATCTAGAACGACGGGGTGTTCACTTTGTCCAGCGAGTCCATCGGGGTCCGAGAGATAATCAGGTAGCCACCGGTGCCTTCATCTTGGCCTTCGAAGGTGATGTTTTACCCGAAAAGGTCAAGGTGATAGTTTACCGCTGTGATGTGAAGCCATATATCGCTCCTCCGATGCGGTGTTTTAAATGCTGGAAGTTTGGGCACATGTCATCCCACTGTACTTCCGGCATCACATTTCGAGGTTGCGGACGTCCTTCGCATCCGAATTCTCCATGTGCTCCGCCTCCCATCTGTGTTCACTGCGGAGAACACCATTCTCCCTGCTCGCCGGACTGTAGGATCTTCCAGAAAGAACGGAAGATAATGGAATATAAAACCCTGGACCGCCTGACCTACTCTGGGGCTAGGCAGAAATATGAGAGGCTCCATCCTGTGCCAATGACGTCAACGTACGCCGCTGCTGCAACGACGGTTCTTCCATCTCCTGTGTCGTCCTGTACAGTTGGTTCTCTGATTGGTCAGAATCCAACAGCCCCCTGTTGCTCCAGCTCCATCTTCTTCAGGAGCAACACCCTCCCAACCATTGGGGACATCAGCTCCCCCTTCCAAGCTGGAGAAGCGTAAGACTTCTTCGGCTACTCTCGCCGGGAAGGGATCCCTTGGGGACCTCCCTTCACAAGCTCCGACCAGTGGAAAAGCGGACACCTACAAGTGGTCGTAGGGCCTCACAGTCGTCGTCCGTCCCTGAGACTGACCCAGTGAAGTAGATGAAGCCTGAACCACCGAAGGCAAGCGCGACAAGCAGAAAAAGAAGAAAGTCCCCAAGTCCAACGACATTGCGGTGGCACCCATCCCACCGCTTCCTACAAGCTCTGCATCTGAGGATGAGGTGGAGATTCTGGCGTCCGCTGAGGACCTCGATCTCGCCGGACCCTCAGACGCCGTGGATAGCGCTAGCACCAGTGCTCAATTGGAGGCAGCAGATGACCCAGCGGCGTAATCTGCATTCCAAGTCCCGTTACGCCTTTCTCAGACATGGAAAATACCATCCTACAGTGGAACTGCAGCGGTTTCTTCGACCATCTAGCTGCGCTCCGACATCTTATCAGCCTTCACCCTTTCTTCTGCATTGCTATTCAGGAAACTTGGTTTCCAGCAATGCAAACCCCCGCCCTCCATGGCTATCGGGGTTATTATAAGAACTGGGCAACTTATGAAAGGGTGTCTGGTGGCGTCTGCATATATGCCCTTAACTCTCTTCACAGCGAGTCTGTACCTCTACAAACAGCTTTAGAGGCTGTCGCTGTTCGGGTGTGGACGCCACAGGCTGTTACCGTCTGCAGTCTTTACCTTCCACCAGATCGTGCTGTCATGCAGCATGTCCTGGCTGCTCTGATAGTCCAATTGCCGCCACCTTTCTTGTTACTGGGCGACTTCAACGCCCATAACCCTCTGTGGAGTGGGTCAGTGGCGACAGGTTGAGGCGCCACCATTGAGCATTTATTGGCACAGCTCGATCTTTCGCTATTAAATGATGGTTCCTTCACACAATTCTGCATGGCGCATGGCACATACTCCGCCATCGACCTTTCGATCTGCAGCCCTAGCCTCTTACCGTCTGTCCATTGGAGAGTGCATGACGACCTGTGTGGTAGTCACCACTTTCCGATCTTTCTGTCGGTGCCACAGCGTCAGTCTTCTCTGCGCCCTTGCAGGTGGGCTATGAATGAGGCTGACTGGGATTTGTTTTCTTCCTCTGCCGCTATCGAGCCTCTATCTAGTGATGACGTTGATGTGGTGGTTCAATCGGTCACCACCGGCATCGTTACTGCCGCCGAATCTGCCATTGCCCGTTCTTCTGGGTCCCCTCGGCGGCGGACTGTGCCTTGGTGGTCGTCTGAGATCGCTGAAGCGATTAAAGGTCGCCGGCGGGCGTTACAGCGTCACAAGCTACATCCCTGCATTGAACACCTCATCACCTTCAAACGGCTGCGTGTGCGGGCCCACCGCATTGTCCGCCAACGCAAGCAGGAGTGTTGGGAGCGGTATGTGTCCACCATTGACCTCCATGTCTCTCCATCGCAGGTCTGGGCCAAGATCCGACGCCTCTGTGGCTATCGGACCCCTGTCAGCGTCCCTGCGCTCTCCCTGAATGGAGCAGTTTGTACAGACACCGACAAAATTGCCAACAGCTTGGCAGAGCATTTTGCACTGAGTTCCGCTTCTTCCAATTACCCACTGGCCTTCCGCTCCATTAAAGAGCGGATGGAACGTCGGAGCCTTTCTTTTCGCACCCACCATCCTGAATCCTACAATGCTCCATTCTGTGAATGGGAATTTCACAGTGCCGTTGCCGCTTGCCCTGATACCGCTCCTGGGCCAGATCGCATCCACTATCAGATGCTGAAACACCTTTCAGTGGACTACAAGCGACGCCTCCTCAACCTTTACAACCGTCTCTGGGTCGATGGTTGCTGGTGGTGTCGGTTATGCGCTAACTCTAGGGGACCATTCCGAACAACGTTCCTTGCCGGATGGCTGCTGCGTTTACACTGCAGAGCTGTTCGCCATCTTTCGTGCCCTAGACTATATCCACTCCTGCTCAGGTGAGTCCTTCATTATCTGTAGCGATTCCCAGAGCAGTTTAAGAGCTCTCGACCAGTGTATCCCTTGTTCTCGTCTGGTGATGGCTATCCTTGAGTCCCTCGTCGCGGCAGATCTGTGGTCTTTGTTTGGACCCCAGACCATGTTGGGATATCCGGCAATGAAACTGTTGACCACCTGGCGAAAGAGGCCACCAGTAAACCATCTCTGGAGATTGGCCTCCCAGCGCCTGATTTGCGGGCACTATTACGCCGCCAAGTTTTCGATTTATGGGACACTGAATGGCGCAACCTGCCCGTGCCAAACAAACTCCGTCGTATCAAGGAGACGACGACTGTTTGGCGGTCATCCATGCGAGCCAACCGCAGGGACTCAATAGTTCTTTGCCGGCTCCGCTTTGGCCACTCCCGGCTGACACACAGTTATTTACTGCGCCGGGAGGACCCTCCTCTATGTCGCTGTGGGGCGGCTTTGACAGTGGCCCACATTTTGCTGGCCTGCCCCCTTTTAGCTGTGGTCAGGCAGACATTTGCGCTGCCTGCTACGCTCCCTGCCCTTTTAACAGACGACTCCACTATGGCTGACTTAGTTTTACGTTTTATTCGGGCAGGGGGATTTTATCATTTAATCTGAGTGTTTCTGTTTTATTTTATTGTTTTGTGTTGATTCTGGCCTTTGGCCTATGATTTTAAACTGATTTTTTAATGTGTTTCTAAGTGGTTGGCTTTTCCTTTTTTATTTCTATGGTCAGCCAACCACCGTCAAACTCTGTGTGGTTTTAGTTCGTTTTGTCTTTTCTTTGTCTCAGTTTCTCTTGTTCTGTATTGTCTGTGATCTCTTCTGTTCCTCGTTTTTATTCTCTGTGGGTGTTCTTTGTATTTGGAACAAGGGACCGATGACCGTAGCAGTCTGGTCCCTTTAATCCCCCAAACCAACCAACCCTTTAATCCCATAAACCAACCAACCAACGCCTCGCCGACATCCACCTCCTCGCATCGCCCCACTGTGGCAGGTGTGGCGCGCCTGACACCAGGGAGCACCGGCTGCAGTGTCGGGCTGTTGCAGACGTGTGGTCGCTTTGTCAGATCATGCTCGCACTTATTCACAGAACTGTACCGGCAAATGTCACTGTCGATTCCGTTATTACCCCTGATTTTAAGTATTTTCCACGTGCAAGGCATACAACTACTGTGTGGTTATTTGGACATACGGTTTACGCCCTGATTGATCTGCAACTGTCTGATGAATTTTCTTATTTAGTGTATATCTGGGATTGTTTTGTGACGGCGAAACGTAAAAAGACATACTGTGCAGATTTCGCGAACTATTTGAATGTCGCGATCTCTCACGCTTATATGGAAGTTCTACGACTTTGAATTTTCTTTATTTCATTTATTCATTAATTTATTTCTTTACCAATTTTTTTCCCCAAGTTTGGACACTTTCGTGTCTTAATTGTGGTACTGCCATACCCATTTTCTTTTTTCATTTATAGTGACGAACTTCGGGGCGTGTGTTACCTCAATGTGTAAATGCTTATCACCGCCACGACTATTACGTTTCGCTTAAGTGACTTTGTTTCTACGCATGCAGTGTCGCCTGCTTACGTGTTTAACTATTTTTCTGCGGCATGATAATTCCAGGTATTTTCGTTTTCATTTTTTTTGAAGCGTGGCGAGCTTATTGCATAATATTTTAATTTTTCTTTTTGTGCGGTAATCTTGCATATGCGGCATGATAATGCCAAGTACTTTCTTTTTGAAGCATGGCAAAAAAAAAATACACCGGTTCTCGTCTGATCACCATAGTTAAGCAACATCAGGCGCAGTTAGTACTTGGATGGGTGACCGCCTCGGAATACCGCGTGCTCTTGGCTCCCCTTAATTTACTTTTGTTTTATACCGCCCTCTTTCCATACCTTCTTTCTGTTGTGACAAAGATTCTTCCTTAAGCTTTTTAAACTACTGTAATGGTACAAAATTGCAGTAAATATCTCAGTTTGAGGGGGAATGTGCTAACCAAGTTCGCCAGGAAGTCTTTGAACACGACAAAACAATTCGAATCGGCAGATATGTTCTGAAATACGTCAGCGCCTCTTGTTCTGTACCGGTGTACAATTCCTAATACGGTATGTAATCATAAATTTATTCTTTAGTTGTCTCGTCATCTCCTGCAGACGTTTCTCGTGCTTGCGCTGTTACACGGGTCACGACCCGAGCGGCAGCGAGCGGCAGTCGAGCAAAGTCGGGTCAAGTCGGAAGGAGATGGGAATGGTGCGAATGCACTGCAAACTATGTAAACATCTCGTATGAGGCGAGGCGAGGCGAGGCGAAGCAGCTCACATCACTACCAGTGGCGCCCTCCAGCACGACACTGCCACACCCTGCACGGGCTCTCTGCTGGACACCAGCAACAAGATGCGTTTTCCGCGAGCGTCGGAGGCTGCACGCGCCCAGCGAATGACGGGGGGGTGCTGCGAGGTGCTGGGGCTAGCAGTGTATTTAACACTAAATTCTTCTAGAATCTACATATGTAAATGATGCCCTAAGCCCCCCCTATTCTAACTCCGACTTTTGCTGCGAAGGTGAAGTTGTCCATAAACTAGATTGTGACATTTATGACGGAGTGGTATGTGGAGTCAATCCCTTGCAACTCAAATCTTAGAGAAACACCCAGTCAACCAAATGTTAATTGCTGCTACACTAGTGAGAACTCAGACAATGAACATCCAAGACAGAACCGCGTAAGAAAAGACGGGAACAGGCGCGCGCTGCTGAGCTTTGATTATCACAGAACAATTTCCCTAACCTGCCGATGCTGCAGACGTACATTACCAAGCTGTCTTCTTAACTGCAAGGACACAATCTGGCGTACCGGGAGCAATGGCTGGTTGCTTCAACGTCCCATCGTGGTGATGATAATGTCGCGAGTATAGCCCGAAACAAATTGTCCTGGTCTGGTTGTTCCAGACTAAAGACTTCCTATCAATACAAATGCATCTCTGAGGGAGACAAAGAAGCCTCGCCACACAATCACTGACGGTACAGTGATTGATTTTAACAAGCAAAGTCACACAGTAACTCCGATACAGTCAACTTTAGCCAAAACTGCTCAAGACAGACAACATAGGCCGCTTGTATGCAGAACGCTCAATTGCCAACTTTACTCGAAAAGTTACGTTGAAGTCGAAACTTTAGCAACTTCGTCAAACAGTTACAATCAAATAAAAGTATATTAGACAGCCAACGGAAGGCAGGCTGTCCAGAGCAGCGAGAGCTCAGTCTTGTAACCTACTCCTACCGAAAGGCGAGAGCCCACAAGAGCACCCGTACAAACCGAACACAGAACATTCCCGCTCCCACGACAGTGGCCGTGGTTAAACATTCCAATCAGCAACTCGAAAACCGGCGGAAAATTCCATTCTATTGCCGAGACACTACCATTATACCAATGGAGATTCTCGGCGCCAATTTCTGCGCCGATTTTCCTATGTCATGAAGCTATGCCCTGAGCAAGCCAATCACAGTTACGATTTTGCAGAAAACGCGGAATGTGCCCGCCATGACTGCCTGGGAACACACCTCACTGGTAGCCCGCCAGAAAGTGTTTTCGCAAAGTTTCTGCGAAGTAACGGAATCTCTAGCCCAGCTGCTCCTTCAGGCCCCTGTGGGCGTGTCTGCGCCGCTATTATGACAATGTCGACGTCTGGAAAGCATTCACTCGACTCCGTCACACCCACCGGCTTAACTGTTTGAAGATCAGCAGAGCCCGCCTGTCACCGGACCACCCGAGTGACGAGAGACGCTGCGTGGGAAGTCCATGTGTGAAGGAATAGCAACTTTTCACTGCATGTAATTAGGGAAAATCGAATTACTCAGAGTAAGATAGAAATATGACAGGGGGCTTCTGCCACCTCTCATAGCTCCTACGCCATTTGAGATTGTAATTGGTGAGTGGTTGGCTCACTTACGAGCAAGGCAGTGAGCCAGTCGCCCAAAAACAATCTTGCAAATTGACTCCACATGTCGCACTCTATAAAAAAAATCACTGCAACTGAAAAATGCAGCTCATAGAGGGAGGATTATTTATGATGTAGCCAACTTTACCTTCTTAATATGGAACTCTAACACTCACATCACACATCCATACCCAGGGAGCCCCTTCCAAACACCGATTCACACAGACATTCACACTCTAAATATGGCCCAGGCATGTGAGCCAAATATGGAGCAGTTTATTCCTTACAATCAGAGCTGGAGTGCTCCGCAATTAAATGCCCAAGATGT
The DNA here is from genome assembly GCF_021461395.2 of Schistocerca americana. Lineage (NCBI taxonomy): Eukaryota > Metazoa > Arthropoda > Insecta > Orthoptera > Acrididae > Schistocerca > Schistocerca americana. The sequence continues at coordinate 82,293,262 of NC_060129.1, read as the reverse complement.
TACAACAATTTCAATCGTTAAACTAACCTGAACTCAATCACACATGATAATATTTAAGTTAACAATCTCTTTGTGAGCTTTCAGAATCTAATTACAACCTCCGATTCATTCTGTCTCCCTGCAGCAAGAATAACCTTTACAGAATGTTCCCTGAACTGATGGTCCATTCACAATTACAGTGGTGGTATCTGCTTGAGCTTATGGGAACATCAGGCACACTGTTTGCATACACACAACAAAAAATACAGAATACAAAAAAACACGGTGTAGAGAACAATACAGTAATTTGTAATTGGTGCGCCCTACTCTATCACTTACATAAGAATTACAGTGCACATTCACAAACACATACAAGGTATAACATACATTACAAAAACAACAGAAATTTAAGAAAAAAAAAGGTTCATGTGGTGCCAAGTTGTGCGTGCACATTGCACACTGTTCACGACTGTGCTGAGAATGAGGCACTAAATCACATTGTTAGCAATATTCGAAGCACTTCACAAATTCGTTAGTTTCTCTGAGGGGTTGGTATGTTGAGTTATATGCATTGATGCACGTGGTTCCATGTCTTGAGCATCGGATGGGGGGCTTTTGGGATGGGGCCACAGTACTGACATCACATAGGGCTAAACGTCGGGTGTTGTTGTTATGTTGTTGCAACAGCAATAGGGTGTGCTGGATCATCTGCAGTACACTGTTGAGATTGCAGCAAGACCCACGCATATGATCACAGCAGTACGGTAGGAAGACATAGGCTCTCCTCATGTCGATTAAATGTCTCTGAGGACTACTGGTTTGGATGCATCACTAGTCCAGGTCTCTTCTCTCCCTGGACAGTACTTTAAGTTTCCCAATATTGCAGTTCGACGAGTGATGATGGCACATGGAGTGACTCCACAAATGTGTGAGGTGATCCAGACAGGATCGAACTAGGAGCGACGATTGGTAGAACTGCTCTCTAAGTGAGAGGAGAAGTTAGAAATGAGACAATTCATTTGTTAGAGTTTGTGGCACGATACTGCTTTGTGTATGCAGATAGGCCAATGCTGGTGAGTTGTAAAAACTCAAATAGGTGATGATATAGCGCTCCTTTCTGTCCTGAGGCACATGAGGCGCAGGGAATCCCTCCAAACGGCTGCCGCGTCCGGAGAGCTAGCAGGCAGTCGCGTGTGGGTCGCGTGTCAGTGTCAACGGCCAGCCTCACTTTCGCTTGTGGCCCGGCGAGGGCTGTCTGCCGCCTAATCCCTCAGGTATACGGCCCGGTGACTGTCAGCTTGTAGGACCGGACGCTGCCCCACCCTTCTCGTCAGGTGACGCTCCCCTTCTTGCAGATAGCCGATGACCTCTTAGTTTTTTGCTTCGGCCGGCCTCTGCATTGCCACGGTTCCCGTCATCTGCACAGTTCTGACAAAAATCTTATGTCTAACTTTTTCCCGTGACCTATGTTATAATAAATTTACATAACGATACATTGATGGTCTGTCATTTCAGAAACTCTTATTTTAATTTTATAGTTATCAATCTATGGCTATCATTATAGCTCAATTTTGGTATATCTAATCTAGACATGGAAATAATCTATCTTGATATTTGTGTAGAGACCAATCTCACTACTGTACATGGTGTGTGACGCTACTAAATGTGCGGGCCCGCACTAATATTCCTATTAATTATATAGACAGACAGTAGACATGCTCAGTAATTAACTACCATTTGCCAACGATCTACATTCTATGTCTTTTGAATAAATTATGTTATTATGGCGTTCGAAGTTTTACTGTGCTATAAAGAACATGCATCTATTCTACTTTCGCTCGCCCGTCGTCCCTCCATCTTGAGTCTGTGGTTTGGTGACCTGAAAAATAGCATCCCAACAGGCGCGCGCCAAACACTTGTGGTAGAAAACCCCCAAAATATTAAAGATCTAGTTATTGTTAAATCCTACAGTTTAACTTATCCTAGTATATCGTACCTTTTTCTTTGTTTTTTCTTTGTCTTTTTACCTTGTACAATACTCTTACATAATTCCTGTTATGTTGAGATGTCTCGCTGCTCGCCGCTATTGACGACAGTGATGTGCGCGCCGTACGACATGGCCTCCGAGTTCTCACTACGCCTCACTGAAACTCCAGAAACTGAGTTAGCCATGGCTATACAAGACAATAAATTTATAGTTGCAACTTCTTTCTCTATGTGATGCGGTTTTCGCGATCAAAGCGCACCTTTCCAGAGGCAATGTAATATGACCAAGCCAGGAGTGGTTCCTGTTGAGGATTCCGTCGCCCAACACACGCCAGCTACACAGTATGTCACGAATCTCCAAGTATAATTCCTCGGTTATTCATCTGTGAGTGTCACAAGCAGCACGCCAAATCCCCAACCAGCACATTGGCATGGTAGGCTTTATGCCCGCATTTCTACCGTGTAGGGAGTGAAACGCTCACGGGTTCACCCCGACTTACCAGACAACGATGCTGGCGCATCTCTGCAAAAACTATACTGTCCATATTCATCCTCGAAATCACGCAATATACCACAATCTTGCAGTGCACTGACGCGTGCCTGCAAGCATTGGTATGAACGTCTCACGAACTGGTTGTGGCCGCTATGGAGCGTATCACGACTTCTCAGAACGCTTCTCAGAGCACGTTCTTGTATGCGCCCATTTGTGCGACATCTCCTCACTCATCATTATCCCTCAACATGTACACCAGACAGGAAAGGACAAAAACATTGTTCATGGAGAGGTAGTGTCTCCAACTCCATCGACATTGGAAGTCGCGAACATAAACAAAAAAGGATAGCAGCAGTAAATTCTTATGCGAGACAACGCAGCGCGTTAATACTTTAGCAATCTTAATCTATTAATGCAACGATTATTGTTCCCCGAAGAAAGGTTCATACACTCCTGGAAATGGAAAAAAGAACACATTGACACCGGTGTGTCAGACCCACCATACTTGCTCCGGACACTGCGAGAGGGCTGTACAAGCAATGATCACACGCACGGCACAGCGGACACACCAGGAACCGCGGTGTTGGCCGTAGAATGGCGCTAGCTGCGCAGCATTTGTGCATCGCCGCCGTCAGTGTCAGCCAGTTTGCCGTGGCATACGGAGCTCCATCGCAGTCTTGAACATTGGTAGCATGCCGCGACAGCGTGGACGTGAACCGTATGTGCAGTTGACGGACTTTGAGCGAGGGCGTATAGTGGGTATGCGGGAGGCCGGGTGGACGTACCGCCGAATTGCTCAACACATGGGGCGTGAGGTCTCCACAGTACATCGATGTTGTCCCCAGTGGTCGGCGGAAGGTGCACGTGCCCGTCGACCTGGGACCGGACCGCAGTGACGCACGGATGCACGCCAAGACTGTAGGATCCTACGCAGTGCCGTAGGGGACCGCACCGCCACTTCCCAACAAATTAGGGACACTGTTGCTCCTGGGGTATCGGCGAGGACCATTCGCAACCGTCTCCATGAAGCTGGGCTACGGTCCTGCACACCGTTAGGCCGTCTTCCGCTCACACCCCAACATCGTGCAGCCCACCTCCAGTGGTGTCGCGACAGGCGTGAATGGAGGGACGAATGGAGACGTGTCGTCTTGAGCGATGAGAGTCGCTTCTGCCTTGGTGCCAATGATGGTCGTATGCGTGTTTGGCGCCGTGCAGGTGAGCGCCACAATCAGGACTGCATACGACCGAGGCACACAGGGCCAACACCCGGCATCATGGTGTGGGGAGCGATCTCCTACACTGGCCGTACACCACTGGTGATCGTCGAGAGGACACTGAATAGTGCACGGTACATCCAAACCGTCATCGAACCCATCGTTCTAACATTCCTAGACCGGCAAGGGAACTTGCTGTTCCAACAGGACAATGCACGTCCGCATGTATCCCGTGCCACCCAACGTGCTCTAGAAGGTGTAAGTCAACTACCCTGACCAGCAAGATCTCCGGATCCGTCCCCCATTGAGCATGTTTGGGACTGGATGAAGCGTCGTCTCACGCGGTCTGCACGTCCAGCACGAACGCTGGTCCAACTGAGGCGCCAGGTGGAAATGGCATGGCAAGCCGTTCCACAGGACTACATCCAGCATCTCTACGATCGTCTCCATGGGAGAATAGCAGCCTGCATTGCTGCGAAAGGTGGATATACACTGTACTAGTGCCGACATTGTGCATGCTCTGTTGCCTGTGTCTATGTGCCTGTGGGTCTGTCAGTGTGATCATGTGATGTATCTGACCCCAGGAATGTGTCAATAAAGTTTCCCCTTCCTGGGACAATGAATTCACGGTGTTCTTATTTCAATTTCCAGGAGTGTATATTTGCCTATTCTACTATGTACACCACTTACACTACTACTATAGCAAGGTTCACGTATTTGCCCATTCTACTACGTACACCACTTACACTACTACTATTCCACGAACTCCTTTATGTGACAGATGTGGTGGAGTCCTATGGACTTCTTTCCTTTCAGCGTCTCCAATTCGTAGGCATTGTGGTGAGCTGCTCTCCTTATACGGTACGGGCCGTTGTAAACAGAATAGAATTTTTGGCATTTCACTTTTTGTTTGTTGGAGAGTCGGATAGACTTCACGAGCACCTTTTGTCCAATTTGGAAGTGTCGTAGACGAGCTCCCCTGTCGGCACGTCTCTTCCTGACCTCTGCTGCAGCCCGTATCCTCTTGAGAGCCAAATCCACTATGGCTCGGCGCTGCGTTCGCGCCCTTGGTGGGAAGTTTAAGACCTCGGTTATCAAGTCTACATCTACATCTACATCTATACTCCGCGAGCCACCTTACGGTGTGTGGCGGAGGGTACTTATTGTACCACTATCTGATCCCCCCTTCCCTGTTCCATTCACGAATTGTGCGTGGGAAGAACGACTGCTTGTAAGTCTCCGTATTTGCTCTAATTTCTCGGATCTTTTCGTTGTGATCATTACGCGAGATATATGTGGGCGGTAGTAATATGTTGCCCATCTCTTCCCGGAATGTGCTCTCTCGTAATTTCGATAATAAACCTCTCCGTATTGCGTAACGCCTTTCTTGAAGTGTCCGCCACTGGAGCTTGTTCAGCATCTCCGTAACGCTCTCGCGCTGACTAAATGTCCCCATGACGAATCGCGCTGCTTTTCGCTGGATCATGTCTATCTCTTCTATTAATCCAACCTGGTAAGGGTCCCATACTGATGAGCAATACTCAAGAATCGGGTGCACAAGCGTTTTGTAAGCTACTTCTTTCGTCGATGAGTCACATTTTCTTAGAATTCTTCCTATGAATCTCAACCTGGCGCCTGCTTTTCCCACTATTTGTTTTATGTGATCATTCCACTTCAGATCGCTCCGGATAGTAACTCCTAAGTATTTTACGGTCGTTACCGCTTCCAATGATTTACCACCTATGGCATAATCGTACTGGAATGGATTTCTGCCCCTATGTATGCGCATTATATTACATTTATCTACGTTTAGGGAAAGCTGCCAGCTGTCGCACCATGCATTAATCCTCTGCAGGTCCTCCTGGAGTACGTACGAGTCTTCTGATGTTGCTACTTTCTTGTAGTCCTTAGGAATCCGGTTTTTCAGTACTGTAATGGGTGCCAATTTTGTTATCCCATGGGGTGCCTCATTGATCACCTCCTGGAAGTCTTTAAGGAAAACGTCCCATGTCGTGTGCTGTTTGTTACAGTACAACCGGCACAAGTTTCCGAGTTCCTTAATAACCCGTTCTGCAGCATTCGAGCTCGGATGGTGTGAAGATATAAAAATGGGATCAATTTTACATCGACGCAACGTCTCCTTCCGTGTTTTTTACTTAAACTGTGGCCCGTTATCAGAAATAATTCTACTCACATGACCAACCTGTGGTAGGAAGTCCCGGATTAGAGCTCGTGATACAGTTCGTCCTGTCGCCCTCTTCAGTGCCGCAAAGGTAACGTATTTGGACGTTAGTTCCACAAACACTAATACGTAGATAGATCCTTTTCTTGTTCTTGGCAAATGCTTATTGCCTTAATTTGGTCGGTACGATTGGGTATAATGGTGCCTGCATGCTCACAGTGGTGTGCTTAGCCTTTTGGCAGTCTTCACACACCAACAGTACGCTCCGAATTCGACGCTCCATGTTTCGAAAGTAACACATGGTTCTTAGCTTGAGATTGCACTTGCGTGGTCCAAAGTGTCCATAGCTGAGGTGAGTATGCCATATAACCTTGTTTATTAGGTGTTCAGCGTCATTGGCATAATTTCGGTGGAAAATTATGCCTTTCCGCAAGAGGTAGAACTGCCTGACGGTGGCGTGTCTTCTGTCTATCCATTTCTGTTTCAATAACACTAGGGCAGGGTCCTTGTCTTGCTCCTTCTTGATGTCCTGCTTACTACAGGTAATAAAATTTTCAAAGGCTACTTTCTGCATATAGAAAAGGCAGTAGTGACTTTCCTCCAGATCTTCTTCCATGTTGTGCTCAAATCCGATCGGTGACCGTGATAAGGCGTCTGCAATAATGTTCTGACTGCCGGGGATATATTCTATCGAAAAGTTGTACTGCTGCAGATATGATGCCCACCTAATGAGCCGCCTGTGATTAAGCTTTGCAGTCATCAGGAACTCGAGTGCCTTGTGGTCTGTGTAGACCCTCGTCTTGCGACCAAACAGAAGGTATCTGAACTTTTCAAACGCCCATACAATAGCCAGCGCCTCTAACTCGGTTACTGAGCAATTCCTCTCACTCTTTTCTAGTACCCTGCTACCAAATGCAATTGTCTTCCACACCCTGTTTCCTTCATGTACATAGTCTTGGAACACCATGACACCCAGACCTGAGTATGAACTATCCGTTACTGTGCAAAGCTCTTCTGCTAAATTAGGGTGTGAGAGGATGGGTGCTTGTAATAATGCGAATTTTAATGCTTTCCATTCGGATTCGGCCGCCTCATCCCATTCCCAAGGAGTCTGTCTTCTTTCCTGTAAGTTGATGCAACCTAGGACTGCTCTGAGTTTTCACATGTATAAAGCGGTTGTAAAAATTTATGATCCCTAAGATCCCTTTAACTGCTTCTTTGTCGTAGGAATGGGAAACTTTTCAATCGCTTCGATCTTTTCGGGATTTGGCGCAATGCCCTCACCCGTGATGATATGTCCTAGAAATTTGACAGAGGACATCCCAAAATTCGATTTTTCGATATTGATAGTCACTCCGTATTCCTTGAATGTCCAGACTGCGCACCCTCCGGCAGTCTTTTAATCTCCAGGGCACTTTGCCTTTGGTTTTATGCGACGATGCCTCCATGGCTGACGACGTTTTAAATTTTATCCGTGGTAGTCCTTTTTATGGTTCCATTTAGGGAGGTCCTGCACCTTTCCCTTTCTGTGTCTCTTGTCCTTGAGTCTCTCATAATTGGTTGCAGATTTTAGTGTGTAGTCAGATGGTTGACTCTATCCCCTGTTTTTTTTTCGTGGTCAGTCAACCAGTCTCCGGCCATCTTATTTTCTCCTGTTTCTTTCTGTCTGGTGTTCATCTGTAATCTTCTGGTCTGTAGTGTTCATTGCCGCATTTGTGTTCTTTCAGTGCCTGGGGGGGAGTCTCCTTCCCCTTGGGGTTTTACCTGCTCCGCAAATTTTCGTCTCGCCCGTTTTTGGAATGGGGGACTGACGACCTTAGCTGTTTAGTCCCCCTTAAACATCCCAACAACCACAACCACCTTGAATGTCGCAAGGAGTTCACCGAGGACCGCATGGTGCTCTCCCCAAGATTTCTCCGCGATCAGCAAATCGTCCACATAGCTGGTGACATGACGTTTCAAATTATCGCTTAGTATGCCGTCCAGCCCCCGAATGAATGCGGCAGACGAAATGTTCAAACCAAATGGTAGACCACGAAACCGGTAACATCTTCCAAATGCTAAAAAGGCTGTGTACTGTCTGCAATTTGGGTGGAGCTCGATCTGCCAGAAACTCGATTTTAGATCAACTGATGAGAAGATTGATATTCCATGGAAGTTTTGTAAGAGTTCCCCTAATCATTCCGGTCTGTCTATTTCGGGTTCTATTATGGTATTAATTTGTCGCGAGTCCAAGATTAAACGAATACTACCATCTGCCTTCTGGACTACTCTTAACGGGTTGTTATAGGCTGAAGCCGTAGGTTCTATTATTCCTTCACTCAGCATTCGCGTAATTTCAGCTGCTACTTTCTGTCGATATGCCAAGGGGATTGGGTAGGGTGGCACACGAAACTGGTTGTGCGGACGTACACGGAATTCATATTGGAAGTTCTTTATTGATCCTGTCTTGGGAATGAAGACCTCCGCATGTTCTACTAGTAATTTATGAAGTTCTTTGCGGTGGTCGCACCTTATATTCTTTATTGCTTCCACTTTTTCTCCTATTTTCTCCTTTAATTCTCCCATTATTCCGACTTCATTCTCATCCGTGTCCTCTCCCCTACCCGCAACGTCGACCTGTTCTTCCTTTCTGTCCACAAAGTGGAATGTGGAGCCAATTCCTTGCAACTCAAATCTTAAGAGAAACACCCAACCAACTCAACATTAATTGCTGCTACAGTAGTGATAATTCAGACAATGAACACCCAAGACAAAACAAAGTTATAAAAGGCGAACAGGCGCACTCTGCTGAGCTCTGATTATCACAGTGTAAATTCCCTAGTCTGCCGGTGCTGCGGACATACATTACCAAGCTGTCTTCTTAACTGCAAGGACACGATCTGGCGTACCGGAAGCGATGGCTGGTTGCTTCGACGTCCCATCGTGGTTACGATAATGTCGCGAGTATAGCCCGAAAAAAATTGTCCTGGTCTGGTTGTTCCAGACTAAAGACTTCCTATCAATACAAATGCGTGTTTGAGGGAGACGAAGAAGGCTCGCCACACAATCACTGACGGTACAGTGATTGATTTTAACAAGCGAAGTCACACAGTAACTCCGATACAGTCAACTTTAGCCAAAACTGCTCAAGACAAACAACATAGGCCGCTTGTACGCAGAACGCTCAATTGCCAACTGTACTCGGTAAGTTATGTTGAAGTCGAAACTTTAGCAACTTCGTCAAACAGTTACAATCAAATAAAAGTATATTAGACTGCCAACGGAAGGCAGGCTGTCCAGAGCAGCGAGAGCTCAGTCTTGTAACCTACTCCTACCGAAAGGCGAGAGCCCACAAGAGCACCCGTACAAACCGAACACAGAACATTCCCGCCCCCACGACAGTGGCCGTGGTTAAACGCTCCAATCAGCAACTCGAAAACCGGCGGAAAATTCCACTCTATTGCTGAAGCACTACCATTCCACCAATGGAGATTCTTGGCGCCAATTTCTGCGCCGATTTTGCTACGTCATGAAGCTATGCCCTGAGCAAGCCAATCACAGTTACGATTTTGCAGAAAACGCGGAATGTGCCCGCCACGACTGCCTGGGAACACACCTCGCTGGTAGCCCGACAGAAAGTGTTTTCGCAAAGTTTCTGCGAAGTAACGGAATCTCTAGCCCAGCTGCTCCTTCAGGCCCCTGTGGGCGTGTCTGCGCCGCTATTATGACAATGTGGTGACGAGAGACGCTGCGTGGGAAGTCCGCGTGTGAAGGAATATCAACTTTTCACTGCATGCAATTAGAGAGGAGAATCGAATCACTCAGAGTAAGATTGAAATATGAGAGGGGGGCTTCTGCCACCTCTCAACCTTTCTGCTTTCCCTTCTTTGATAAGAACTGGGTTTCCATTTGAGCTAGACAAATAGATACTGCCACATTTACTATGTAATCGAAAGTATCCGGACACCCTCAAAAACATACGTTTTCCATATTAGGTGCATTGTGCTGACACCTACCGACAAGTACCCCACATCACCAACATCAGCAGTTATTAGACATCGTGAGAGCAGAATGGGGCACTCACGGATTCGAATGTAGTCGGGTGATAATGTCACTTGGGCCATACATCTGTATGCGAGATTTCCACACTCTTAAACATCCCTAGGTCCGCTGTTTCCGATGTGATAGTGAAGTGGAAACTTGAAGGGACGCGTACAGCACAAAAGCTTACAGGCCGACATCGTCCGTTGGCTGACAGACTGGCGACATTTGCATTTGAAGCAGGTCGTAATGGGTAATAGGCTGACATCCATCCAGACCGTCGGACAGGGATTTCAAACTGCTTCAGGATCCACGGCAAGTACTGTGACAGTTATGTGGAGGTGACAAAACTTGGATTTCATGGCCGAGCGGCTGCTCATAAGCCACACATCACGCCGTAAATGCCAAACGACGCTTCTCTTGGTGTAAGGAGCGTAAGCATTAGACGATTGAACAGTCTAAAATTACAATGTGGCAATCCGATGACAGAGTGTGGGTATGGCGAACCTCATCTTCCAGTGTGTGTAGTGCCAACAATAAAATTTGGAGGTGGTAGTGTTACGGTGTGGTTATTTTTCACAGAAGGGGCTTGCACCCCTTATTGTTACACTATCACAGTACAGGCCTACAATGATATTTTAATCACCTTGTTGCTCCCCACTGTTGAAGAGCAAGTTGGGGATGGCGAATGCAACTTTCAACACGATCGAGCATCCATTCTTAGTGCTCGGTCTATGGCGGAGTGGTTACACGACAATAACGTCCCTGTAATGGACTGGCCTGCACAGAGTACTGACCTGAATTCTATAGAACACCTTTGGGACGTTTTGGAACGCCGACTTCGTGGCAGACGTCACCTACCGACGTGCAGCACTCCGTGAAGAATGGGCTGTCATTCCCCAAGAAACCTTCCAGCATCTCACTGAACGTATGCCTGCGAGAGTGTAAACTGTCATCAAGGCTAAGGGAGGGCCAAAACCATACATTACCGATGGAGGGCGCCACGAACTTGTTAGGCATTTTCGGCTAGGTGTACGGATACTTTTGATCACGTATTGTAAACCAGTGGTTTCAAATATTCAGATCACGGTTGACTTCACAGTAAATAACTAAAATCTTTTCCAGGTCTTCCAGCGAAAAACTATGGTGCTTTTCAGTCAGTAAAAATTTACATGCCACAAAACGACATTGTACATCGCTGAATGAGACAGAAGTGTACAGTTCAGTTTTGACTGATGTTGAGCGGGAATGCTGGATTCAGCAGAGCTGGACTTTGCGATAAGTACATATGCTACCAAGCAAAAGTCCTTTCAGGCTGGAGTTCTTCTGAAAAGTATTTGGATTTTTCGCAATACTTTTTCTCTCAATTCGCCTGGCGCTTCATTAATTTTTGTTTTTAACATCCTCTGGTAAAGAAATAATCTCGCAGAAGGGTCTCCATGAGGCTTCTATTTCAAAAATAATTCTTGCCATAACTGTGTAGTTAGCTCTAGATTAAGGCAATTCCCGCTGGACTGACGGATCTCTGAGTAACTGTTTCGCTGAAGCTACAGAGGCGGATTGCTCTGGTAGAGTTTGAGTTAGCCTCTGGACTGCTCGGAGACGGTTCCAAACATCAATCCACATCCACATGATTACTCTGCAATTCATATTTAAGTGCTTGGCAGAGGGTTCATCGAACCACAATCATACAATCTCTCTACCATTCCACTCCCGAACAGCGCGCGGGAAAAACGAACACCTAAACCTCTCTGTTCGAGCTCTGATTTCTCTTATTTTATTTTGATGATCATTCCTACCTATGTAGATTGGGCTTAACAAAATATTTTCGCATTCGGAAGAGAAAGTTGACTGAAATTGCGTAAATAGATCTCGCCGCGACGAAAAACGTCTTTGTTTTAATGACTTCCATCCCAACTCGCGTATCATATCTGCCACACTCTCTCCCCTATTACGTGATAATACAAAACGAGCTGCCCTTTTTTGCACCCTTTCGATGTCCTCCGTCAATCCCACCTGGTAAGGGTCCCACACCGCCCTGCAATATTCTAACAGAGGACGAACGAGTGTGGTGTAAGCTGTCTCTTTAGTGGACTTGTTGCATCTTCTAAGTGTCCTGCCAATGAAACGCAACCTTTGGCTCGCCTTCCCCACAAAATTATCTATGTGGTCTTTCCAACTGAAGTTATCGTAATTTTAACACCCAGTTACTTAGTTGAATTGACAGCCTTGAGAATTGTACTATTTATCGAGTAATCGAATTCCAACGGATTTCTTTTGGAACTATAGTATTCTGTTGCTGCTAACCATGTGCCCCACTGGATACAACAGGTTCTACTGACAAGAGCACAAGTGGATGCTGTTCTTTGAGTGCATGCGTCCTTGATGGTGCTGTACCAAAAACTTTCTATACCATGGAGATTTATCGTAGGCAATCCTTGTCTTAGTTCCTATGCTATACTGTTGGTACCAAGTGCTACACAAGTTACTTGCCGCATCAAAGGGCAGAATACTTGAAGCAACTGAATCGCTGCCAACATTTATACAGCAGGGTCTGTGAAGACCAGAAGCAGCCTGTTTTGGCTGGCTCTGAGCACTATGGGACTTAATATCTGAGATCATCACTCCCCTAGAACTTACAACTACTTAAACCTAAGTAACCTAAGGAAATCACACACATCAATGCCTGAGGCAGGATTCGAACCTGCGACCTTAGCGGTCGCGCGGTTCCAGACTGAAGCGCCTGTTTGGATCCGTACCATTTGGATAAAGCACGTTCAGCCCACTGTTAACAAAGCGTGCAATTTTCCGCTGGTTACTCTTTTCGAGTTGTTTTGAACAGACCAGATCAGCGCTGGATGGCACATCTGGGCCCAACTGGCCAAGAACCAGATTTGCAATGAAGAACCAAGACAGTCAGTACGACATTGAAGTGCCCGTGTTATTCAGAAGTACGATGCAGTTGTTCCTGTGGTGACTACAGCCGTTATGAAGTGCATTAAATGTATTCGCAACTGAGAATATCGATAACCATCAGCTGAATAATGGCATGAGTACAGTGAGAATTTGTGCCTGAGTGCGACTCGTTGCCACTTATCACGAGCGGTCGCTCTACCACTAGGCTATTCAAGCATCCAGACTCCCATACGTCATCGACAGGCTGCGCTCGTTCGCGTCCTGGTCCGGCACAAATTTTCATTGTCGTCATTCCTTTATTCAGCAGTTTTCGATAAAACCGTTGACATCAGTTTCGATTTTCGTTCGACATTTGCCTTGCTTGACGATCCAACAGCGAACTGAGTGGGACTTTTTATCACTTGAAACCTAATATAAGAAAGAAACAAGATAGTGTATAGAAGTGCTTAAAAAAGGTATTAAAGGTTTTTAAAGATCAGCAATGCTTAATTTCAGCAAAAAGAAAAAAAATTAAATAAAAAACATAAATATAATACAGCAGTTTTAGTTTCCACACTGTCCTGTCGCTGAATAGATGTTACAACTCAAAATAGTCCTATCTTGGTGCATTATTTTGCAAACTTCAATGCTTTGTGTGGTGTCACCGCCAGACACCACACTTGCTAGGTGGTAGCTTAAATCGGCCGCGGTCCATTTAGTGCATGTCGGACCCGCGTGTCGCCACTGTGTAATCGCAGACCTAGCGCCACCACAAGGCAGGTCTCGTGATACGAACAAGCACTCGTCCCAGTTGTACGGACGACCTAGCTAGCGACTAGATGTACGAAGCCTTTCTCTCTCATTAGCCGAGAGACAGAATAGCCTTCAGCTAAGTTAATGGCTACGAACTAGCAAGGCGCCATTAGCCTTACAGTGATTGTAATTAAAGTCTCCTGTGTATAGTCAAGAGCGATGTACCACAATGATTGATAAAAGATAAGTATTAATCCAGCTACGTACTTTTCTTCATAGCATTAATTATGTAGCCTGTTCCAGAATTGACGCCAGTTGGCGTGTGTGTACGCGTGCCTTTCTTCCGACTACCGTGTGGCGTAACAGTCTTGTTACGTCACTACACTTTGTCCTATAGGTATGAGGTTTTCACATCGTTTACCTTGTTTTCATATCAAGATCAGCGTAGCGTTCGCTGCTTTGCCCGTGTAGACTCTATTGTCTGTGCAGCTTTTTTCTTTCGTTTTCTTTTTCCTTGCAAGGTGGCAGCTTGAATGAATGTCAGTTTCGCATCTTGCATGAGATTATATACTTCAGCGATAGTGAGCAGATTTGCCTATGAAAATGTACAGTATGTAATGGAGAGGGATGACACTCGATTCAACAGTATTAACACGCCGAACCCAAATCCTGCATGTCAATGAGCATAAGGTGAAAAAAGCTGCTGGAAGAAACGTTTTAGTTTGGGGGCAGACGCAAGTTGCGCCGTCACGGCCCGCCTACAATGAAAGACTTCTAAAAGAGGTTGGTAACCCACAGCGAGGCTGACAACGAATGCGCCGCGTGATACACCGAGGGGAGCAGTTAGCGGCCCGGCGCTGCCTGTGACGGAGAAATTCTTTAGGAAACTGCATTGGGGAATTTCCAGATGAACACAAACAGACCAGCGACGCAGCTGATCACGTGAAAGGCCTGTGGTACAATCGTGAAGTACCTGTGTAGCTTTTAGGAGTCAGGAGCGGGCCCAAAATGTGTGACTGGCTGAAGTAAACTCGGAAGCAGAAAAAGGGGCGATGTTGCGACGCAGTTTAAAGGTAGGCCCTTTGTGATTGGCACAGGTAGTTTCCACAAGATGAAAGGAACGCTCCCATTGGTCTGAAAAAGCTGTGACATGGTGCGCGAAAGGACACAGTTGGGGGACAGTTTGGTACGAAGTTCGGGGACTCTGCTCTGAACCAGAATCAAGTGTAGAACTGGGCGCATCACGCCTGTACGCCGCTAAAAAAGGGATTTTTGTGTGAATACTTTTGTGTTGGCAGAAGAGCCAACACCGTGCTACGAGAGGAGGCCGAAATGCACGCGTTTTAGCTCACGCAGGCTGGCGTGAGGAGGAAGAACTATACTGACGTGAGGTCTGGAACATGACAATGAATGAGAATTCAGAAAGCGGACATAATTAGTTTGATACTTAACTTTAATCCACTAATGGTGAAGGTCGCTCTTGACGGTACATGATTCACTATATTATCTGTTCAGAATACATTCTTGAAGTCATTATAGTAACTGAATATGGCGCCTTGCTAGGTCGTAGCAAATGACGTAGCTGAAGGCTATGCTAAACTGTCGTCTCTTCAAATGAGAGCGTATTTTGACAGTGAACCATCCCTAGCGAAGTCGGCTGTACAACTGGGGCGAGTGCTAGGAAGTCTCTCTAGACCTGCCGTGTGGCGGCGCTCGGTGTGCAATCACTGATAGTGGCGACACGCGGGTGCGACGTATACTAACGGACCGCGGCCGATTTAAAGGCTACCACCTAGCAGGTGTGGTGTCTGGCGGTGACACCACAAATACTGCATTCACTTTGGCTGACATTAAGCTGGAAATCAGTTGAAGAGTCGTTGAGCTCCGATAGTGAAGAAACGAAACAGCCACGTAGTTAATTGTTCTTGCTAGAACTGAGAGGTCATTGAACTATACACACTGCTCCAGCTATGTACGTGTAAACCGCCATATTTTTCAGTCCAGGTATGAGTGCATGTTTTCTCGGCTAATGAGAAACATATGACAGTTTCAGCTAATAAAACCAGCCAAGATTTTGATGAGATTTTTATAGGATTTTCAGAGGGCGGGAGCAACCATGCAGGCAACAGCACATCACCGCCAAAGCTAAATGCCACTGCCAGAGGCGAAAAATTGTTGGATCACCAGCTTGCGTCCACTGTGAACTCGAGCAACCTTGAGTAATCTTTTGATCATCTAGTCACAAAAACTAACCATCCTCTGTAGACTTGATTGTCAACCTAAATAGTACCGAACTTAGAACCGGAATTGGATGATTTGTCGTAATATTGGCCAACTTCTCTGTGTATAAGTAAGAAAAATCCTGTAGCGAACCTTCTATTTAAATTTGAGATTGTTGTGTTCAGTGTTGTTTCCGCTAAACAGGTCGTAATGCATTATATTGATAACTGTTCTGCAATTGTCATGTCACAATCTATGTAAACTCGTGTGCTTCTTTGACAATAATAGAGAAATTAAACCAGTCTTACAGCTAAACACCGATGTGCTCTGTCATAGAATAAGGGTCCACTCCTAACCCCTGTCATGTATTCTAGTGATGCTAACGCAATCACCGGGTGTTTTTGCTGGTTTCTGCCGAACGGGGAAAGGAGTGGAGTGTCGGGTAATGGTGACCCTGCCAGGATGGCAATTGGTCTGCCAGGATGGCAATTAGTCAACTTGGAAAGAATAATTAAATTTTGGTATTAAGAAAAAAATTCTTTTAAAACAAAAAGTGACGAGGTTGCACAAGGTATGCATCTGCGTAGTGGTCAGATTAATGTAAATGTGTGATCCACAGAGTAGGAAGGGTTGTATTAACGAGTAAAGAAAAATTTTTGTGTTTGAATAAAACTAGTTTGTGCATAACTGGTGCGAGCGAAGCTATTCACGATGTTGTTGAATAGTTTGAGTACCCACAAACTGATAACGGTGTTGATAATGATGTGTTAATGACATATGAGACTGTCTAAGAAGTGCCACGTCGTATAACTTTATGTTGATTAGAGGCCAGGCTCGCGCAAATCGTGAAAGATAGATGCTAGTTAGACTGTCTGACATGAGATGGCGGACCAACGTAGATCATCGCATATAGGACGAACCGAATATCTTGGTAGGATAGAAAATGACGTACAACAAAATGTATCGAATGCGAGTCACGAAACCGAACGAAGTGACAATGCAGAGGGAATGGTGGCAGTTTCGCGATCGGTATCTCCGGTTGCGACCGCACAAAACCGAACAGATGACGGATCTAGTGGGTCAGAAGTAGAATCAGAGAACGAACAACTTCGATACGTTGATCGAAATGTTGTAATTCTGAATCAAAAGGGACTGTTTCCTACGGAAAGAACGTGTGTAAGTGCGTCAACACTATGCACAGAAGTCGGTGAGACGTGACATGAAAGACGCGAACGGCAAAATGTACACCAAATGGTGACAGATGACGATGGCGAAGAGTCTCATAGTATATTCGCAATGTTGAAGCAACTCACTATTGTTTTCAAGCAAACTAATGCAGGTTTAGCAGACTTAAAAACAGAAGCGGCGAATTTAAAAGCCGAAACAAAAGTGGCTTTGAATGGGCTCAAATTTTAAACCAATGGTGGTTTCGAAAAAGTCGGCCAAGATCAGCAAAAGTTGCGAACGGAAGTTAATGGACAGCTTATTGAAATCCGAAAAGAGGCGAACTAATTCAATCGAGTATGGCCGATCAGAGAAAGATGCGTACTGACATTGACCACTTGCAGGATGCACTTGTATATCCACAAGATGCTGCGTCGGTACTTTCCGGTCCGAAACAGAAGCAAATGGTAGAAGTACAGCAGAGACAGGTGAGCGAAGCAGACAATGGCGCGAGAAGCGGTAACTGTGCGCATAACAACACAGCGGCAGCCGACCCTCCGAACGCACGCGAATGACGCGACGACATTGCAGTTTACTGCCCCCACACGTACCAAATTCTCAGTTTACGAGTTACAGTACAACAGATCATTTACTGCAGGTCAATATGAAGCATATACAAAGACAAAACACTGATCTTGTAACGGGAAATTTAAACGTATCTTCGAGTCCGATACACGAGGAACGGTACGGTTTAGATAATTGCACACCGCTGCGTAGATGCGATGCTGGATGGGACTCAAATATGTCATCTCAGCATCCAAATGTGGTGGTACGAATAAAGGAAAACATGGCGCCGGCCGGAGTGGCCGAGCGGTTAAAGGCGCTACAGTCTGGAACCGCACGACCGCTACGGTCGCAGGTTCGAATCCTGCCTCGGGCATGGATGTGTGTGTTGTCCTTAGGTTAGTTAGGTTTAAGTAGTTCTGAGTTCTAGGGGACTTATGACCACAGCAGTTGAGTCCCATAGTGCTCAGAGCCATTTGAACCATTTTTTTGAAAACATGGCGTAATTGAAGGGAACGGAAAATGTTGCGAAAACACAAGCGCCATATGGTGCAATAGAAAAATTTGACTATGATCACTTTTTAGCAGTCATAAAATTCCAACATTATAAAGAAAACGGGAAAGGATTACGCCCCCGCACGTTTATACATCAATTTTAATAACACACTGTGGCTGTGTCATGACTTTAGTTCGAAAGCTAGGTCACAATCGTCTACGAATTCTCTATCTTCATCTTTGTTCCCATAAAAAACTCTCGACAGTAACATGACTCGTTCAGGGGCGGGTAAACGACAAAAAAACCTACACTACACGAGCATGAGCTATAATTTACATATTTCAAATCTGACTCACTTATAAGAGTTTACTTTTATTATTGTGAAATGTTTTCTACAGTAGGTTGGTAGAAATTCACTTTAACAACAACAAAATATTAGCATTAAATGTGATCACCACAGCCAACCACCTCGCCATTACGGTATACAAGTTCGGTAGTTGGTGATTCAGCTTCAGTATAACTTTCTTTTAATTTTACTGGTAGCTCTTGATACAGTTCTTGCCTTTACTCAGGCACCCACGCACTTTGCACACCTGAACACAACCGCACAGTCTGGACTACTGATTTTCCTGAACTGCAAACTCCCCTTCTTCCATTCGAGAACTGCTCTATTGGAGTCTCCTTGTCCATAATGTATGCATTTGTTATGCAGCAGCCTAAAAAGTGAAGGAACAGTCTCATCCACTATTTCTTCCTTTTTCTGTCTGTAGCATAGTCTCACTTAATTCAATCAAATTTATCCGCATAGTTCACACTGGAATTGCAATGCTTCCGCACAACACGGCAAGTGGTATTGGTTATTGTTCCGTCATTTGTCCTGCCACTGTGGACACATCTGATGATGCACGGCATGTAGAAATCGTCCTGACTTCCATGTTACCCTTCCATCTGTTGACGATCGCTGATTCTGTAATCCAATACTCTTCTCTCGAGTTCCTTTTCCTCCCCCAGTTTTGGCGTTTTTTTTTTCTTTCTGTGGTATATTGTTGTACAAACGTTCAGACAATTGCACTTTAAGAAACTTCCTGGCAGATTAAAAATGTGTGCCGGATCGAGACTCGAACTCGGGACCTTTGCCTTTCGCGGGCAAGTGCTCTACCACGCTTTTTTTTTTTTTTTTTTTTTTTTTTTTTTTTTTTTTTTTTTTTTTTACCACTGAGCTACCCAAGCACGACTCACGCCCCGTCCTCACAGCTTTACTTCTCCCAGTACCTCGTCTCCTACCTTCCAAACTTTACAGAAGCCCTCCTGCGAACCTTGCAGAACTAGCACTCCTGAAAGAAAGGATATTGCGGAGACATGGCTTAACCGCAGCCTGCGGGATGTTTCCAGAATGAGATTTTCACTCTGCAGCGGCAACTGTGACGACGGGGCGTGAGTCGTGCTTGGGTAGTTCAGTTGGTAGAGCACTTGCCCGCGAAAGGCAAAGGTCGCGAGTTCGAGTCTCGGTCCGGCACACAGTTTTAATCTGCCAAGAAGTTTCATATCAGCGCACACTCCGCTGCAGAGTGAAATTCTCATTCTGGAATTGCACTTTAGGTTCTTGAACAGATCATATGATTTAAAATTATTGTCCATGAAAATACACTGCTGGCCATTACAATTGCTACACCACGAAGATGACGTGCTACAGAGGCGAAATTTTAACCAAGAGGAAGAAGATGCTGTGATATGCAAATGATTAGCTTTCCACAGCATTCACACAAGGTTGCCGCCGGTGGCTACACCTACAAGCGTGCTGACATGAGGAAAGTTTCCAACCGATTTCTCATACAGAAACAGCAGTTGAACGGAGTTGCCTGCTGAAACGTTGTTATGATGCCTCGTGTAGGGAGGAGAAATGCGTACCATCACGTTTCCGACTTTGATAAAGGTCGGATTGTAACCTGCTCGCGTTGGTCGAGATCCAATGACCGTTAGCAGAATACGGAATCGGTGGGTTCAGGAGGGTAATACGGAACGCCGTGCTGGATCCCAAAGGCCTCGAATCACTAGCAGTTGAGATGACAGGCATCTTATCCGCATAGCTGTAACGGATCGTGCAGCCACGTCTCGATCCCTGAGTCTACAGATGGGGACAACAACCATCTGCACGAACAGTTCGACGACGTTTGCAGCAGCATGGACTATCAGCTCGGAGACCGTGGCTGCGGTTACCCTCGACGCTGCATCACAGACAGGAGCGCCTGCGCTTGTGCACTCAACGACGAACCTGGGTGCACGAATAGCAGAACGTCATTTTTCCGGATGTATCCAGGTTCTGTTTACAGCATCACGATGGTCGCATTCGTGTTTGGCGACATCGCGGTAAACGCACATTGGAAGCGTGTATTCGTCGTCGCCATACTGGCGTATCACCCGGCGTGATGGTATGGGGTGCCATCGGTTAGACGTCTCGGTCATCTCTTGTTCGCATTGACGGCACTTTGAACAATGGACGTTACATTTCAGATGTGTTACGACCCGTAGCTCTACCCTTCGTTCGATCCCTTCGAAACCGTGCATTTCAGAAGGATAATGCACGACAGCATTTTGTAGGTCCTGTACGGGCCTTTCTGAATACAGAAAATGTTCGACTGCTGCCCTGGCCAGCACATTCTCCAGGTCTCTCACCAACTGAAAACGTCTGGTCAATGGTGGTCGAGCAACTGGTTCGTTACAATACACCAGTCACTACTCTTGATGAACTGTGGTATCGTGTTGAAGCTGCATGGGCAGCTGTACCTGTACACGCTCTGTACAAGCTCTGTTTGACTCAATGCCCAGGAGTATGAAGGCCGTTATTACGGCCAGAGGTGGTTGTTCTGGGTACTGATTTCTCAGGTTCTATGCACGCAAATTGCGTGAAAATGTAATCACATGTCAGTTCTAGTATAATATATTTGTTCGATGAATAGCTGTTTATCATCTGCATTTCTTCTTGGTGTAGCAATTTTAATGGCCAGTAGTGTAACATGATTCTTTCCATGAATGAGTGAATTTAGAACCACTTTATATCCTAAACCAACCATTGGAGACTGAAAATTTTGTAAAAAGGACTTTACAACTTTGAAAATTCATATAAATTAATTCATAGAACCTACAGAGTTCATTGTAGCGTAATTTGTAGGAAAATATATCAAGTTTTGTCTCGCGTAGTTCGCTAGTGCCGAATCGCCCCGTAAGAAGCGATAGAGGCAGTTGCGTTACAGATGGCTACCTTCACTGGCCCTGAGCGTGTTAGTTGTGTGATTTGGTTTGAAGAATCGAAATCGGCGGCAACACTTCAGCCTAATTTCTGTATCAAGTACACTTAAGATCCTCCTAGTAGGCCTGCAGTCTAGGAGTGGCATAAGTGTTTTGTAGAAACAGGGTGCTCGCTAAGACGCGGGAAATCATCTCGTCGTCCAAGCACATCTGACTCGTCGATCGACTGAGACAACGTTTTGTCAACAGCTTAAGAATTCTACGCGGCGTGCATCTCGCAAACTGCAGATCCCACATATGACTGGCGTGAGTTGAGAAACCGTTTGCATCTGAAACCGTACTGACTGACGGTCGTGCGAGCAATAAAGACACTGATGAAATTGCTCGCGAGATCTTCTGTGCGGATATGTTAAATCGATTACATGAGGTTGAACGCTTCTTGGACAAAATCATATTTTCTGACGAGTCTACTTTTCACTTATGTGACAAGGTTAACATACGTTACTGTAGGACTTGGGGCGGTGAAAATCCACATAAAACATGGCAACGTGTTCGTGAGAGCAATAAATTGAACGTTTTTTGTGCATTGCGCGAAAGCAATGTGTACGTCCCCTTTTCTTACATGAGAGAACCATCCACGGGATAGTGTACCTGGATGTGATACAACAAACTTTGATACCACAGATCGATGAGGACGACCAAAAACGAAATGATTACTTCACGCAGCCACTACCTGGCTGATGTCCGGGATTTTCTCAGCGACAGCTTTCCAAGAAAATTGATTGGCGTAATGCGCCAATTACATGACCTCCACGTTCCACAGACCTGCCACCGCTCGATTTTTTTTTAATGGAGATTCGTCAAGGCTGTCTTGTTTGTACCTCCTGTGCCCGCTTGTCTACCTGAAGTTAGAGCAAGAATATGTACACCGCCACTGAGCAAGTTACACCTGCAATAACACAGCGAGTTTGGGAAAAAATTGACTTCCGATGGGATAACCAGCGGAAACCACATGCATCTTTAGTCCAAGGTAAAAAAAATTGATTTTTTTCCTACAAAATAACATTAAGCCCAGGTCTATATTTTCTTTCAATAAATTTATATGAATTTTAAAAGTTATAAAGTCCTTTTTGAAACAGCCTGTCAATTTTTTCATTTCCATAAAACTGTGTAGACCTCGAATCGTGGGGGTGCCAGAGTGTATTACTCTAATCCAGTGGTTCACACCCTGGAGGCAATTACCCCCTCCCCCTGAGGGGTAAAAACTGAACGATTTGACTGGTTGTACAAAGCGACATGTGGTACTACAGAACTCCAGCCATTGTAGTCCCAGAGTGCAATGCTATAATCCAGGGTCCCAACAAAATTTTCTCGAGGACTCCCTCATCGAACATGATTGGTACCTTGTCATATCACAGTATTAAGTACCTAAAAAAGCCAAATTAAGAGTCTTTCTATACGTTTTCTATTTGTGGTACTTAGAAAAAACATTGACATATTCATTATTGAAAAAATATTGAGCTTAAAACTTTTTCAGTTTAGCCATCATTGTTATTGTTAAATATTTGATTATTGCTCAAAAGCTTTGTCTTCAAATCTAGGTGTTTAATATAACAAACTCCTTATAAACATAAAAATTGAGTATGAACTGAAAATTACAGGAAAAAATTAAAACTGACTGTATTGGTCTTTCAAGTGTACTACACTTCAGATTGCATTGAGTAAACATGTCTGAAAAATAAGAAAACACTAATTTCATACAACGTATTATTTATTTAAAAAAAATGCAGTTACAATGTACTCCATCAGTATACAGTTAGACGCAGAAGTTAGCGTTCGCTAAAGCTCTGCTCATGCAGGAAGCGGCCAAAACAAATCTGTTATCATACGAAATATATTTAATATAATTTTTATTCTAATAGCATCTGGCGGACCCCTCACGGACACCTGGGGGTCCGCGGACCACCTGTTGGCAACCACTCATCTCATCCATTGGTTTCTAGCCTGGGTGGTAATTACCCCTGAAGGGTAAAAACTAAACGATTCGATTGGGTATACAAATCAACGTGTGCTACAACAGACCTCAAACCATGGGAGTGCTAGAGTGTATTGCTCTAACCCGGTGGTTCCGAAGAAAGGGGTGAAAACTAAACGATTCGATTCTGTTTGAATCATGAAACTAAATTACTTTCGTACGATCATTATAGTGATAACAGATCCGTGGCTTTGTCCTGTACATCGCGGATGATGAAAGTGAGACATATGCGCAACAAATGCTAAACATCTCAAAAAAATGTCTTCTCTAAGTTTTAGATAGTAGCTGCAGTAGTCCAGAAATTCCTCCATTACTCGCTTCGAAACAGATAAATGGGTTAATTGACAGCACAATACAAGAATAGCTATGTAGAGTCTACTATAGTACTGTACACTGTATAATAATAATAGTTATGGGCTGTGGTCAGACACAAAGCATTAAAATCGTGAAATTTTCCAGTTTGTGCCAGTTCAGAAGTAAAGGGTGCAGCAATCAAGTAATTTATGAACAGTAAGTGAAGTAAACACATTTTAACTAGGATGTTTTTAAACAGGGTTGCAGGTGAAGCAAGTGCCGCAATGGAGAGGAGTAATGCAGGGGAAATATGTTTTGTAGCAACTGTCTTACCCTCACTGTGGATAGTTCGCTTTCTTATCTGAGAAGCAGTTGTGGGTAGCACTTGCGATACACAGCGAAACACACACACACTCAACCTAAATAACATTCATCTTTCATTATCATAAAAATAAGTGCTCAAAGAAAAGTGGTTCATTGTACAGTTTAGTGGGAGAGGTTTGCAACAAACAGCAAGTGGGAGTGGGGGGGGGGGGGTGGTACAAGCTAGTGACTTATTGCACTCAGCAGTAATAGTCTAACAAGGGAACATCCCCATCGCACCCCCTTCAGATTTAGTTGTAAGTTGGCACAGTGGATAGGCCTTGGAAAACTGAGCACAGATCAATCGAGAAAACAGGAAGAAGTTGTGTGGAAGTATGAAAAAAATAAGCAAAATATACAAACTGAGTAGTCCATGTGCAACATAAGCAACATAATGGATAAAGTGCGTTATGGGAGCCGTGGTCCCGTGGTTAGCGTGAGCAGCTGCGGAACGAAAGGTCCTTCGTTCAAGTCTTCCCTCGAATGAAAAGTTTAATTTTTTATTTTCAGACAATTATCAAAGTTCAGGCACTCACACATAATCAACTTCGCTCTCCAAAATTCCAGGACATGTTCAGATTTGCTTGGAGATATGCAGGATTTGACGGTCTACACGCGGAAAAATTGGAAAACGTTAAAAACATATGTTTTGACAGAGCACAGGGAAAACTGTGCGCCTGTGAAACAGTTGCATTCATTTGTTGCAGTTTATGTGACAAATTGTTATGTTTTAATCACTTTTTTGGGAGTGATTATCACATCCACAAGAAAACCTAAATCGGGCAAGGTAGAAGAATCTTTTTACCCATTCGCCAAGTGTACAAGTTAGGTGGGTCGACAACATATTCCTGTCATGTGACGCACATGCCGTCACCAGTGTCGTATAGAATATATCAGACGTGTTTTCCTGTGGAGGAATCGGTTGACCTATGGCCTTGCTATTAAATGTTTTCAGTTCCCATTGGAGAGGCACGTCCTTTCGTCAACTACTCGCACGGTTTTGCAGTGCGGTCGCAAAACAGACACTAAACTTATTACAGTGAACAGAGACGTCAATGAAGGCACGGACAGATCATAACTTTGCGAAAATAAAGAAAGTAAAATTTTTATTCGAGGGAATACTTGAACCGAGGACGTCTCGTTCCACAGCTGCTCACGCTAACCACGGGTCCACGGCGCTCATGTCTCATATTCTCCTTGATGTTGCATATGTTGCGCATGGAATACTCAGTTTGTATATTTCGCTTATTTTTTTCGTAGTTCCACACAACTTCTTCCTGTTTTCTCGATTGATCTGTGTTCAGTTTTTCAAGGCCTATCCACTGTGCCAACTTATAACTAAATCTGAGGGGGGTGCGATGGGGAGGTTCCCTTGTAAGAAGTCAAACTCTTAGCTTCGAGTACTTGTCACAATCAAAGTGACATACAGACATAAGTACATGTAGACCAATGTACGATGGAAACCTGTAAGATTAGCCCACAGATACACACAGGCGAGCTTTCCAAGTTCTTCGTCGTGTACAAGCTTAATTGAGTATAGTGCTCACTCACATAGTATCTGCTGTAGGACGCTGTCTGGGTGTCTTTTCTGTCTGGAGATCTTCGCTGTCTGGAACTCTTCTCTGCCTGGATCTCTGCCTTGATGTCTGACAAGGGAATGGTCAGACTTGCCATGTCGAAACCTGTGTTGCTTTTTTTTACCACTGTGAGTTAACATTGCAAGAAGTATGTATGCAGAATTTTAGCTGCTGACATGACCTGCAAGTCTGTAAACAATTTTATGAAGTAAGACATTATTGTCGCATAGTTTACACGCTTATAACTGCCTCTTGTACAACCCTGACCTCCCTCGCTACGTTATACCGACGCCATCTAGGGTCAAGGTGGCGTCAGCTACGCGCCGCTCTCTAGCCACAGCAGTGAGAGAGCTGATTCCCCCAGTGAAAGCGATCGTATGATAATTAAAGGTTCGTTGACAAATATGGCCGATATGTTATCTACAACATTCTTTCCAAATAGCTATGAAATAGACACAAATAAATATACGGTTTAGAACACGTCCAAATTTTATTTCTTGTAATTACCGCAAAAATGCGAAATATTGATACAATGTTCAAAACATAGGTTTTTTTGTGCACCGAGAACATACAAGCAAAGACGACATATGACAGCCCTGCGAATCACAGACGTTGTTAGATGTCCGTAGACAAAACTGGGCTGGTGTTAGGAATGAATCAGGCCTAGTAACAGTATATTTTGAGGAGTGCCACGCATATTTAATCAGATTCTGAAGCCGTGGAGAGGAAAATCGATAATGTACTACTGATTGCAGCATGAGAATATTGTCACGGTGATGTACAGGAAATTGCAGTGATCTGCACACAATAATTTTCTCTGTTAGTTTTCTGTAAAATGCCTTCCACTGGCGGAAAAATTCTCTGTCTAAAGGTTGAATTACGTTCGTCGTGCCGGGTGGAATCTGAAGTATCTCTACTCCTTTGTCACGGTGGGCTCGAAATACAGCTTTTAATGACCTTTTACGACCTGACAACGAATCTAGAAGGAGAAGAGATTTGTTCCCGCAGAACGGAAGAAAAGCATGACGCACGAGAAGTGTAACGTTTTCATTTCCCATTTTTCCAGACTTCGATGCGTCTACCACAAGATTGTTTGCGTAGAACATTGTTCTTTTGACACGTGGTCCAAAACGTCCAGTTGGTTCTTGAAGACACACATATAGTTTAGGCAGCAATGAACCATCCAGACTAATTATGGGCATTATAGTGTATGAATGGGTGAGTGCAGTCGTGGACTGCGCAATCGCCTCAATATGTCTTTTCCCTCTGAATGTCAGTGTTCTTTTCGCACGCATTTCTTTTTGAAAACCTGACTGATCTGCATTGTACACCTACGATTCATTAAAACTAGCGATTTTATTTTTTGCATTCGCAAGAAAAGCTTCTATCATTTCGATTTGTGTCACTTCATTTTCCGACCTGTTTCTCGAGACAAATTTTGTTACTTTTCTTGCCACAATTTTTTGTGATCTTCTAGAGCGACTAATCCAACTTTGAGAAACTGTAAATTCTTTAGCGCCTATCGCTTTGGCAATCTCTAGCGCCCAATCACGCGAAGTTGTATCGCTGACACTAAATGACTGTTTCCTGGCATCGGTAAATAGCTCAAAAAGTCGCGCATTTGTCTCCGTCGCAATTTCCAGTCGACTCTTACGTCGTCCAGCGACTTGCTTTTTCCATCTATACAATTCGCGTTCAGAACGGACAAAGCGACAATTATTTTGAACAGCACTGACACGTAGGCGTTTCTTACCACTTTCGTTCAATCAATACGTCACCGCTTTTTCTTTGTCTGATAAGGTAATTGTAGTTGCTGGTGTTACTTTCGGGGATAACTGATGATGGTACGCGGCACAATCACTCGAAGAGTCTTCACGAGTGCAACTTTCGTCGGTGTCTTCGCCGTCTGTAGATTCACAATCTGCAACATCGAGCGTTTCAGTTGTTTCTAGCCACATGTCTGCGCCATTTACATGCTCGTCTAGAAGTTTAACAACCATGTCGCACAACACACAGTCATCACACGTGTTTTCTGTTGATTGCTTCGTTTGGCGTCTGTGGTATATCTCCATGGCAAGCAGCAAAACATTTACAGGGTTCGGCATCACCTGAGAGGGGAGATTGAATGTTCACCGTAAAGTGGCTTGCGGAGTATAGATGAACATGTACAGAACCTCTTTCACATCTCTAACCAGTTTCAGGACGGTATGTTTCGCAATAAGTACCAGAAATTAAAAGGACGTGCATGCCACAGAAACGAATATTTGTTTCCTCTTTCCACCAAAACAGTGCAGCGATACTCCTCTGTAGTGAACGACGCGATAAGACGGCCGCACTTGCCGACCATGCGCACAACGCTCGCGACTCGCCATTTCCAGGGGTGGCCAGCCGTCACTGCAAGCGCCAAGCAGGAAACACAGCCATGTTCGTCATTTTGTATACGGACCTTTTGCACAGTTAAATAACAGTGATAAAAAAGCAATACATGTTTCGGCATGACAAGTCTGACCATTCCCTTGTGAGAGCCTCTATGTACGGCATTGTGGCCTGTTTGCTTATAGAGGATAAGTGACTGCAAAACCTTTTACCTCCAATTCGCAGCGGCTCCCCCTTCAGAGATGTGTGTGTTGTTCTTAGCGTAAGTTAGTTTAACATAGATTAAGTGCAAGCTGTTCGAGATTCTGAAAAAAGTAGGGGTAAGCTATAGGGAGAGACGGGTCATATACAATATGTACAACAACCAAGAGGGAATAATAAAGAGTGGACGATCAAGAACGAAGTGCTCGTATTAAGAAGGGTGTAATACAAGGCTGTAGCCTTTCGCCCCTACTCTTCAATCTGTACATCGAGGAAGCAATGATGGAAATAAAAGAAAGGTTCAGGAGTGAAATTAAAATACAAGGTGAAAGGATATCAATGATACGATTCGCTGATGACATTGCTATCCTGAGTGAAACTGAAGAAGAATCAAATGATCTGCTGAACGGAATGAACAGTGTAATGAATGCACAGTATGATTTGAGAGTAAATAGGAGAAAGACGAAGGTAATGAGAAGTAGTAGAAATGAGAACAGCGAGAAACTTAACATCAGGATTGATGGTCACGAAGACAATGAAGTTAAGGAATTCCGCTACCTAGGCAGTAAAATAACCAATGACGGACGGAGCAAGGAGGACATCAAAAGCAGACTCGCTATGGCAAAAAAGGCATTTCTGTCCAAAAGAAGTCTACTAATATCAAATACCGGCCTTAATTTGAGGAAGAAATTTCTGAGGATGTACGTCTGGAGTACAGCATTGTATGGTAGTGAAACATGGACTGTGGAAAAACCGGAATAGAAGAGAATCGAAGCATTTGAGATTTGGTGCTATGGACGAATGTTGAAAATTAGGTGGACTGATAAGGTAAGTGTGGTGTCACCGCCAGACACCACACTTGCTAGGTGGTAGCTTAAATCGGCCGCGGTCCATTTAGTACATGTCGGACCCGCGTGTCGCCACTGTGAGATCGCAGACCGAGCGCCACCACAAGGCAGGTCTCGAGATACGGGATAGCACTCGCCCCAGTTGTACGACGACTTTGCTAGCGACTACACTGACGAAGCCTTCTCTCATTTGCCGAGAGACAGAATAGCCTTCAGCTAAGTCCATGGCTACGACCTAGCAAGGCGCCATTAACCGTATCTGAAGATAGTCTTATTTGTATTATCACGAGCGATGTACCACAAGGATAAATAAAAGATAAGTATTCGAGGAGCTGCATACTTTTCTTATTAGAATTCAATACTTATCCTGTTCCAGACTTGACGCCAGTCGGCGTGTGTGTACGCGTGCCTCTCGGCTCCCTTTTCAGTGTGGCGTAGCTAGCTTGTTACGCCACAACAGTAAGGAATGAGGAGGTTCTACGCAGAATCGGAGAGGAAAGGAATATGTGGAAAACACTGATAAGGAGAAGGGACAGGATGATAGGACATCTGCTAAGACATGAGGGAATGACTTGCACGGTACTAGAGGGAGCTGTAGAGGGCAAAAACTGTGGAGGAAGACAGAGATTGGAATACGTCAAGCAAATAATTGAGGACGTAGGTTGCAAGTGCTACTCTGAGATGAAGAGGTTAGCACAGGAAAGGAATTCGTGGCGGGCCGCATCAAACCAGTCAGTAGACTGATGACCAGAAAAAAAAAAAAAAAAAGAGAGAGAGAGAGAGAAAGATTAAGTAGTGTAAGCCTACGGACCGATGACCTGAGCAATTTGGTCCCATATGAACTTACCACCATCACCAATTCGCAATCAGCGAGTGTGAAAGCAGCGGTTCCTCAGTGTGCGTGACCTACTGAACTGGAACTCTCACTGTGCATCTCTATCTAATTTGCAAAGATTACTGCTAACGCTTATATCTAGATGACTTTTTTTTCTGGCAACCCTTCACGATTCATCCACCATACCATATACAACAGCGAAGGGTAAAAAAAAAACTCTTTGCAGGCTGTATTGTGAGTTTGTAATTTTGTCGCAACGCCTTCACATTTGTAGGAACTTTAAGAATTTTGGCATGTCTGTTAGTGTAAAAAGCTAATTATACTACATTTGTACCCTCACATTTTCATTTTTACCAGTTTCATCCTGTGAGAAAACACTAGTTTTCCAGGAAAAACAATCTCGCCAAAAAAAAAAAAAAAAACCATAAGCAAATACTCCTTTTGAATTTGGTTTCAGGCATTAGTGCGTAGTCACATTACTGGAAGTTACACCCTTGATATTATTATTGTTGACACAGTCTCAGTAGTCTTAATTCTGTTGGGCAGTATAGTTGGCCACTCAGTCAGTACGAAGTTTTAACTGAGTCTGGCAAAACTTAACGGCTGGATACGTCGCAGGCAGCCAGCGGTCAGTGACCGGGTCCACAGACAGCGCGAAAGGCGAGGCGGTGGGGACGCGCAGTGATCAGCTGCAGGCAGAGCGGTCCCGGTCTGCAGGTTGGGCTGGGAGTGGACCCCTGGACAGCCCGGATGTGGCCGACACTCCTAGACCGCCGGCTCTCAGCTGACGTGTGGTGCCGAGGCAGCCAGAAACATTTTCGCCGTGTATGGGGATAATGTCATTGGACAGAGCACGACAGTAAAATGGTTTTCTCGGTTTAAGAAGGGTCGCTTTGACATTAGTGACTCTCCACATTCAGGATGGGTTTGATAAAGCTCGTTTAAACGCATTAATCCACAATGATCCACATCAGTGGACTGGAGAACTGGCAAATGTCATGAACTGTCATCGTTCCATCATTGCGTGACCTTTGCATGCAATGATGAAGATTGAAAAATTGGGTGTCCAGGTACCATATGCTATAAGCCAAAGTCAAAGAAACCAGCGGGTGGTCGTATGTGGGTCCCTGCTTGCTCGTCATCAACTGGCCTGTGAACAACGCCGACCATTGCTGTCGTATATCGTTACTGGTGACGAGAAATGTATCTTTATGCTAACGTAAGGGCAAGAAAGCCAGACAGTAAATGAAGTTGGCGACCCTAATTGCTTATAAATGGTTCACTTCACTGTGTCAGTTGTAATCTGAGTCATGTACATCTACGTGATTACTCTGCTATTCACAATAAAGTGCCTGGCAGAGGGTTCAATGAACCGCCTTCATGCTGTGTCTCTACCGTTCCACTCTCGAACGGCACGCGGGAAAAACGAGCACTTAAATTTTTCCGTGCGAGCCCTGATTTCTCTTATTTTATCGTGATGATCATTTCTCCCTATGTAGGTGGGTGCCAACAGAATGTTTTCGCAATCGGGGGAGTAAACTGGTGATTGAAATTTCGTGAGAAGATCCCGTCGCAACGATAAACGCGTTTGTTTTAATGATTGCCGCTCCAGTTCACGCATCATGTCTGTGACACTATCTCCCCAATTTCGCGATAGTACAAAACGAGCTGCCCTTCTTTGTACTTTTTCGATGTCATCCGTCAGTCCCACCTGATGTGGATCCCACACCGCACAGCAATACTCCAGAATAGGGCGGACGAGCGTGGTGTAAGCAGTCTCTCTGGTAGACCTGTTGCACCTTCTAAGTGTTCTGCCAATGGATCGCAGTCTTTCGTTTGCTGTACCCACAATATTATCTATGTGATCGTTCCATTTTAAGTTATTTGTAATTTGTATTTAGTTGAATTTGTAT
Organism: Schistocerca americana; assembly: GCF_021461395.2. Classification (NCBI taxonomy): domain Eukaryota; kingdom Metazoa; phylum Arthropoda; class Insecta; order Orthoptera; family Acrididae; genus Schistocerca; species Schistocerca americana. The sequence continues at coordinate 82,261,605 of NC_060129.1, read as the reverse complement.
TTATATATTTATATATTATATTTTATATTATATATATATATATATATATATATATATATATATTGTATTTATATATTTAGTTGAATTTGTATTTAGTTGAATTTACAGCCTTCACATTTGTGTGACTTATCGCGTAATGGAAATTTAGCTGATTTCTTTTAGTACTCATGTCAATAACTTCACACTTTCCCTTATTCAGGGTCAATTGCCACTTTTAACACCATACAGATGCCTTATCTAAATCATTTTGCAATTCGTTTTGGTCATCTGATGACTTTACAAGACGGCAAATGACAGCATCATCTGCAAACTAAGACGGCTACTCAGATTATCTCGTATGTCGTTAACATAGATCAAGAACGATAGAGGGCCTATAACACTTCCTTGGGAACGCCGGATATTACTTCTGTTTTACTCGACGATTTTCCGTCTATTACTACGAATTGTGACCTCTCTGACAGGAAATCACGAATCTCAGTCCCACAACTGAGGCGATACTCCGTAGGCACGCAGTTTGGTTAGAAGACGCTTGTGAGGAACGGTGTCGAAAGCCTTCTGGAAATCTAAAAATATGCAATCAATTTGACATCCCCTGCCAATAGCACTTATTACTTCATGAGTAAAAGAGCTAGTTGTGTTTCACAAGAACGATATTTTATGAAACTGTGCTGACTGTGTGTCAACAAATCGTTTTCTTCGAGGTACTTCATAATGTTCGAATCCAGTATATGTTCCAAAACCCTACTGCAAATCGACGTTAGTGATATGGGCCTGTAATTCAGCGGATTACTCCTACTTCCCTTTTTGGGTATTCGTGCGACTTGAGCAATTTTCCACTCTTTAGGCAATTGTTCTTGATTGGAATTCAGGAATATTTACTTCGTCTTCTTTTGTGAAGGAGTTTCGGAAAACCGTGCATAATAACTTTGCTTTAGTGGCACTTTCATCAGTGGCTTCACCGTTGTTATCACGCAGTGAAGGTATTGATAGCGTCTTGCTACTGGTGTGCTTTATGTATGACCAGAATCTCTTTGGTTTTCTGCCAGATGTCGAGACAGAATTTCGTTGTGGAAATTACTAAGAGCATCTCGCATTGAAGTACGCTCCATATCTCGGTCTTCGGTAAAACTTTGGCAATCTTGGCGATTTTGCGTTGTTTTAAATTTGACATGCTTTTTTCGTTGCAACAACGATCAGTCATAAATCTGCTCCACCAGTTTACCCGTAAGCTGCACTGTCACTACTGTCAAACCCCAGACTCTGCTCTGGTCTCGGCGGCAGACGCACCACAAACTTCAGTTACTCCTTGTCCCTGCAGTTGTGGCACCTTTTGGCTGAAAGCTATGTCCTTTGTACGTGACTCACTGCCTGTCTACGGGGTTGTGCCACAGTCGTCTTGAATAGTAAAAAACGATACCATTAATCTCCATTTATCCGAAGGGAGCAAGTGTACGTTTCTACTGAAAAGAAAAACTTGTAAAAACTTCTCATTTAATTCCCTGCTTTTATGAGCACCAGGCAACGGCCTTTCCACAGTGGATACGCCGGTTCCCGTCAGATCACCGAAGTTAAGCGCTGTCGGGCGTGGCCGGCACTTGGATGGGTGACCATCCTGGCCGCCATGTGCTGTTGCCATTTTTCGGGCTGCACTCAGCCTCGTGATGCCAATTGAGGAGCTACTCGACCGAATAGTAGCGGCTCCGGTCATAGAAAACCATCATAACGACCGGGAGAGCGGTGTGCTAACCACACGCCCCTCCTCTCTGCATCCTCATCTGAGGATGACACGGCGGTCGGATGGTCCCGATGGACCACTTGTGGCCTGAAGACGGAGTGCTCTTATATTACACAAAAACCACTTCAGATATGACTTCAGATTATAGTGTAACTACAAGTCTATCGCAAACCGCAGCCAAGGGTGACCTCCTAATGTGCTAAATGTCTAGTGTTCAACAAGCTCCATTGCACCTTCAGCTGTTCCTGGCTTGACAACATCCCCACAGTTGTTTGATAAAACTTTTACTTTTAATGCTATTAAAAACAGAATTAAAAAAGCTTATAACGAGATGGATCCCTGGGTGAATGTATGTAGCCGTTGCCCCTTTGGTTCACATTTGATGCTGGCACTCAAATAAAAAATAAGGGAACAACACACACTAACGTAGCAACTTGTATTTCGAGAAATACGGGCCTATAAATACGTCACATCTTAACCTCATTATATTTTCAAGCAAATACTTGGCTTTTTGCCACATTGTATATTTTTAAGATTCTCATGAATTTGCTGGTCACAACTGTGTCAGTCTTAGCGAGTTGCGCCTCTGCAGTCTTCACACTCCCCTTCTCTGTTCCATCCGGCAACGGTGTGCGTCAAGAACGAATGCTGTAACGTATATACAACCAATACCTGTAACGTAGCTACAGCCGATATTGCCTGTGTTCGGCTCGATAAGCAACGTGAGTTATCAGTAAACTGAATCCAACCTGCATAACACTGTGTGTGTGTTGTATGAGTGTCAGTTTCACTGTCATTTTAGCCCTCAACAGATCGTTACATGAAAAACTTAAGACTAACGACTGGATAAGCTATCTGACTGCGTTTTTGAACAGGAATTTACAAGTGATACAGTGTCTGACTTGTGCAACGGAATTAAAACAAGTTGTAGTGTGCCAGTGTCTCTGTTTTGGCCCTAAGTTTTCAACTCACCTCTTTAGATGACTTCGTTTTTCCATGTGGTTTACAGCTACGAGCGGCAACATGCAGCAGCAGCGGCTAAAGTTTATTGTTACTAAGAATGATTTTAATTAAAAGGAGTTTCTTTGGGTCTCTTAAGTACTAAATAACTTTTGAGAAGGGATTTCACTAATTAAGTCTGTTTAAAACTTCAGAATTGTCATGAACAAGCATTAATAATGACAATGATAAATGACAAATTTGACAATAAAGGCTGAGTGCCAGATTAGCAAATCATTTCAATTTCAAAGCTACATTAACATTTACTAACCACAGCATATCACCCTACGGGCAATTAAAATTGCTAGACCACGAAGATGTGCTACAGACGCGAAATTCAACCGACATATAGAAGATAGTGATAAGCAAATGATTAGCTTTTCAGAGCATTCACACAAGGTTGGCGCCGGTGGCCACACCTACAACGTGCTGACATGAGGAAAGTTTCCAACCGATTTCTCATACACAAACAGCAGTTGACCGGCGTTGCCGGGTGAAACGTTGTTGTGATGCCTCGTGTAAGGAGGAGAAATGCGTACCATCACGTTTCCGACTCTGATAAAGGTCGGATTGTAGCCTACTGCTATTTCGGTTTATCGTATCGCGACATTGCTGCTCGCGCTGGTCGATATCCAATGACTGTTAGCAGAATATGGAATCGGTGGGTTCTGGTGGGTAATACGGAACGACGTGCTGGATCCCAACGGCCTCGCATCACTAGCAGTCGAGATGACAGGCATCTTATCCGCCTGGCTGTAACGGATCGTGCAGCCACGTCTCGATCCCTGAGTCAACAGATGGGGACGTTTGCAAGACAACAACCATCTGCACGAACAATTCGACGACGTTTGCAGCAGCTCGGACTATCAGCTCGGAGACCGTGGCTGCGGTTACCCTTGACGCTGCATTACAGACAGGAGCGCCTGCAATGGTGTACTCAACGACGAACCTGGGTGCACGAATGGCAAAACATCATTTTTTTCGGATGGGTCCAGGTTCTGTTTACAGCATCATGATGGTCGCATCCGTGTTTGGCGACATCGCGGTGAACACACATTGGAATCGTGTATTCGTCATCGCCATCTGGCATATCACCCGGTGTGATGGTATGGAGTGCCATTGGTTACACGTCTCGGTCACGCCTTATTCGCATTGACGGAACTTTGAACAGTGGACGTTACACTTCAGATGTGTTACGACCCGTGGCTCTACCCTTCATTCGATCCCTGCGAAACCCTACATTCCAGCAGGATAATGCACGACCGCATGTTGCAGGTCCTGTACGGGCCTTTCTCGATACAGAAAATGTTCGACTGCTGCCGTGGCCAGACATTCTCCAGGTCTCTCACCAATTGAAAACATGTGGTCAATGGTGGCCGAGCAACTGGCTCGACACAATACGCCAGTCACTACTCTTGATGAACTGTGATACAGGTACAGCTGCATGGGCAGCTGTACCTGTACACGCTCTGTACAAGCTTTGTTTGACTCAATTCCCAGGCGTATCAAGGCCGTTACTACGGCCAGAGGTGGTTGTTCAGGGTACTGATTTTTCAGGATCTATGCACCTAAAGTGCGTGAAAATATAATCACATGTCAGTTCTAGTATAATATGTTTGTCCAACTAATACCCGTTTATCATCTACATTTATTCTCGGTGTAGCAATTTTAATGGCCAGTAGTGTTTTTAGGTGTGGAGAATGATTATTATTATTTGGAGGATAAGAAGGTATCTTTCACTGACAAGCAAAACATGGGATTATTGCAAACTCTGATTAAGAATCACGAGCCTAGCCCTGCAATTGCTTTTGCGCTATGCTTGCGAATTTCACCTCGAATTCCATCTCCGAGTGTAGCTAAGCCATTGAAATCTCTCCTGGCTGTATAAATGAAGTGAGGCCTGGAGTGTGGTGAGATCCGCCGCCACCGACGTGAGGGCAGCGTGGCGCGTCTTCTGTCTGCGAGCTCTCGACCGACCGACACCCTGCACACGGACCTCGTCTCACGACAACGCTTAGAATGGCGCTCCCACGTTTCGCCCTCACATTGTCACTATCGATATCTGAGTGCTTACACAATGCTGAGAACAGCGTTAAGCTGGTCACATCGTTTTATGCAATGAAGGGTTCTGACACACTCCTTACAATGTCTATAAGCTTCAGTAAGAGTTCTAAATTCTCTGATTTTCCGGTGACGCTCGCTTTGCGAACTGTAAAAGTTTGTTGGAGGAAGTGTTTTGTTGCTGACTCTTCTCGGAAAGCGCTCTCGGACCGTCAACAGCAGCTCTCCTCCGGATGGGTGACTTTCCTCTCGGGATGTCTGCCACTGGAGATTTTTCACCATCTCCCTAATGCTCTCTACCTGACTTACCAATCGCGTTACCAGATGTGCCCCTGATTTTTGTATCTTCTCGATCTCTTCTGTTAATTCTACTTCGCAGACAATACAGACTATCTTTTATCTGCGGCCGTATCACGAAAGTAATCAATCAGTATGGAGTATTGTCTGACATTTGCTGTGCATTGCTCACGTGTGTTCCTGAACTTCCATTGAGTGTGTTATCTTTGTTGTTGAAATAACATATCAACTAAACTGAGCGTACAAAGTATGAACAACTAGCTCAAAAATTAGTTTGAAATGATTTTAAAATGAAATGTACAAATCATTGTTTGAATGTATGTCTGATGACTGACAACGTTAAGTACGTTAGTGGAATGGCCGTGCGCAGGTGTTGAAGCATAAAAAGGTGCACTGACGCTGCCGTACTTGTGTTGATATGGAATACATGCCCTTCTATAAAAATGCGAGATAAATACATCAACTCACGATTTGCTTAACGTCAGAGAAACCGCGCAATTGCCAACAGCGAATTAAATAACGCAACTCTAATTAACGTATTACATGCATACTTTTCATTACACTCATTTACTTCATTTGTGACCTAAAGTTAATGTATTGATATTACCTGTTCTTTCATTACTGCCTCAGCTGCACCATTCTGTCTGATGAGTGTCGAGTTTAGTGAACCGCACTGAGGAATCTGTGTTCAGAATAGAGACAGTCTGTCCTCTGCCTGAAGTATAACTACAATTACATTGAAAGTTTCCAGAATGAGATTTTCACTCTACAGTGGAGTGTGCGCTGATATGAAACTTCCTGACAGATTAAAACTGTGTGCCAGACCGATACTCGAACTCGGGACCTCTGCCTTTCGCGGGCAAGTGCTCTACCAACTGAACTACCCAAGCACATCTCACGCCCGGTCGTCACAGCTTTACTTCTGCCAGTACCTCGTCTCCTACCTTCCAAACTTTGCAGGAGCTCTCCTGCGAACCTTGCAGAACTGGCACTCCTGAAACACCCCCCAGGGGATTCACAACTCTTTTGTGGATACGTGCGTAGCGAGCACGGGGCCCCGAGCTAATGTGGCCTTCCTTCCTTTCCGGGCTGCATACCTTCCCTTTCCGCATCCTTCCCCATCCCCCGTCTTCACCCCCCCCCCTCACCTCTGGTTCTTTCCTTCACTTTCTCCCCCTCTGGGAGTATGGTTTGCGCCTACGTCCGGAGACGGACGCTTGTAAATGTACCACATTCTTCTTCTTCCTTGCTTGTATGTCTTCTTCCTTCCTTTGTCCTTCTCTTTTCCTTACCTCTTCTCTTTACCCTTTTCTCCGCTGCGGCGTTTGAGACCCCCTCTTCTTTCCTTTCCCTTTCTCTTTCTTCCTCCCTGTGCGTGTCTGAAGGCCGACCCACGCACTTCCATGCGTAGCCGGTGACGGGGTAACGCGTAATTCCCCGCCCCGGGTAGACAGGTAGGACACGTACGTACCCCCTGGTAAAGGCCAGGCCCAGGGAGGGGTGATTACCCGAGCTGATACCTTCCGAAAGTGCCGATTGGTCCCTCCGTCCGTTTGTCGGGAGGTGTGACCTGAGGTGTGAACAATCACCTAAGGCGGGTGTGCCCTCGGTGAGGGCCCCCACAAGGGAGGAGCGCGCCATCGGAGACGCCGGTAATCATGGGGGATTCTTCCGCAATGGTTTCCTCACCTTCCACTATGTCTGCTCACAAACGTAAGTTCACTGAGTCTCAGCCACAGACGGTTCTTCCATCGTTGCCACAGTTCCTTGTTGTTTCTCGGTCTGACGAAGGTCACGACTTTTCCACGGTCAACCCTTTCATTATTCAGAAAGGTGTCGACGCAATTGCGGGTCCTGTAAAGTCTTGTTCCAGATTACGGAATGGTACCCTGTTGTTAGAAACACACAGTGCCCTCCAGGCTCAAAAATTGCTGCGTACTTCTCTGCTCCACACCTTCCCTGTCCGGGTGGAACCGCACCGTACCTTAAATTCCTCGCGTGGAGTCGTTTATACACGCTCCCTCGATGGATTGTCTGACGAAGAAATTCAGCACTACCTGTCTGACCAGGGCGTCACCGCTGTTCATCGGGTTATGAAAAGGGTTGACTCGAACATCATTCCAACCCGCACTGTCTTCTTGACATTTGACAAAGTTCAACTCCCATCAAAAATCAAAGCAGGCTATGAGATAATTTCCGTTCGCCCTTATGTCCCAAACCCTACGCGTTGCTATCGATGTCAGCAGTTCAATCACACCAGCCAGTCCTGTTCCAATCCGGCCAAATGTGTTACGTGTGGCAAGGATGCCCATGAGGGTGCTTGTCCACCTCCATCCCCTCACTGCATCAACTGTATGGGTGACCACGCTGCTTCCTCTCGAGATTGCCCCGTTTTTAAGGATGAAAAGCTCATCCAGGAAATAAGAGTGCAGGAAAAGGTGTCGACCTTTGCTGCTCGAAAGTTACTCGCCAGTCGACAGCCCACCGTGCCTCAGAAAGGAAAATACAGCACTGTCCTTGCTTCTCCTCGGCCAACAAAGGAGGCGGCCACGCAGACTTGCGACCTCACATTTAGTACCACGGTCGTCAGATCGGCCAGCGCAAAGATCGCCCGTTCAACCTCACCACTTTCGCCTGCCCACTCTATGGCTCACCCTTCGTCGGGTTCTGCTAAATCTCGAGCCCAAAAGTCAGACGCCAAGTCTTCGAAAAAAGAGCATTCTCGTGAAGAGTTTTTACATACTGCAACTTCACAACCATCGGTTCCTCCTTCATCTAAACATCATACCTCCAAGAAGGCTACGAAGAAACACAGTTCCTCTCCTTCTCCGCCAAGGCGTGTCCAAACTACAGCACCACCTGGCGGAAATCGCCCTCGGCCATCTTCCGTGTCGCCGAGGCGCACTGCTGGTGGCCGGTCAACTGGCCGATCGTTGGTGGCAGGAGCTGCTCCTGACCAACCTATGGATCAGGATCTTCTGCCTTCGACTGAATGCCATTCCATGCTGTCGGTCGCAAGCTCTGAGCAGTCGTTGAGTTGACAGCGCCCTTGGTCACGTTTCTCCATTTTCTGTTCACCCTATGTCCATTATCCACTGGAATATCCGCGGCATTCGCGCCAATCGGGATGAATTGTCGATCCTCTTACGATCCTACTCGCCGGTCATCTTCTGTCTTCAGGAAACAAAGCTGCGTCCCCATGACCGCTTTGTTCTCCCTCATTTTCAGTCCGTCCGATATGACCTCCCCTCTGTTGAAGGCACTCCAGCCCATGGAGGACTCATGATTCTGCTCCATGATACTCTCCATTATCACCCAATCCCCTTAAACAGTTCCTTCCAAGCTGTCGCCGTCCGTCTTTCCCTTTCTGGATACACGTTCTTTCTATGTACGGTATACATTCCATCGTCTACACCGCTGGCACGAGCTGATATCCTTCATCTTCTTGATCAGCTTCCACCCCCCTATTTGCTGGTTGGGGACTTCAATGCCCATCACCCGCTTTGGGGATCTCCACATCCTTGTCCACGTGGCTCACTATTGCTAGACGTCTTCCACCAAGCGGATCTAGTCTGCCTCAACACTGGGCTCCCCACATTTTTGTCTGCCTCCACGGCAAATTTATCTCATTTGGACCTTGCGGTCGGTACTGTTCCGCTAGCCCGGCGCTTCGAATGGTTCGCCCTTGATGATACACACTCGAGTGACCACTTTCCATGTGTCCTTCGACTGCAGCCTCAACTGCCATATATGCGCTCGCGACGCTGGAAGTTTGCCCAAGCCGATTGGACACTTTTTTCGTCTCTAGCGACATTCGATGACCGTCGCTTTCCCAGCGTCGACGATGAGGTCACACATTTTACCGACGTTATTCTCACAGCTGCGGAACGTTCAATACCACGCACCTCCGAATTGCCCCGGCGCCCCCCAGTTCCTTGGTGGAACGAGGCATGCCGTGACGCAATACGTGAGCGGCGACGTGCTCTTCGCATTTTCCGTCACCATCCAACTTTGGCCAACTGTATCCGATATAAGCAGCTCCGTGCGCGATGCCGTCGCGTCATCCGCGATAGCAAGAAGGCAAGCTGGCAATTCTTTATTAGCTCATTTAACACCTTCACTCCCTCCTCGGAAGTTTGGAGTCGGCTTCGACGGTTCTCAGGCGCGCCTAGTTTCTCCCCGGTCTCTGGGCTCACTGTCGCGCATGATACCTTAGTGGACCCCGTCGTAATTTCTAACTCATTGGGTCAGCACTTTGCTGAGATTTCGAGCTCTTCAAATTACCCGCCAGCGTTTCTCCCGAAGAAACGTGCAGCGTAAGTGCGACATCTCGCTTTCTCCTCTCAAAATCGCGAAAGCTACAATACTGTTTTCTCCATGCGCGAACTCCAACATGCACTCTCTTCTTCTCGCTCCTCCGCCCCAGGACCGGATGGTATCCATGTCCAAATGTTGCTGCATTTATCAACCCATAGCCTGCGCTACCTCCTTCGCCTTTATAATCGAATTTGGACTGACAGTACCTTTCCCAGGCGATGGCGGGAAGCTATTGTCGTTCCCGTTCCGAAACCTGGAAAGGACAAACATCTCCCCTCTAGCTATCGCCCCATTTCTCTCACGAGTAGTGTCTGTAAGGTTTTGGAGCGTATGGTGAATTACCGTTTAGCTTGGTGGCTGGAATCCCGCAGTCTTTTAACACCAGCCCAATGCGGATTCCGACAACATCGTTCTGCCGTTGACCATCTTGTTGCTCTCTCCACTTATATCATGAACAATTTCCTCCGGAAACGCCAAACGGTAGCAATATTTTTTGATCTGGAGAGAGCATACGATACCTGTTGGAGGACAGGCATCCTCCGCACACTGTTCTCTTGGGGCTTTCGAGGCCGGCTGCCCCTTTTTCTTCGCGAATTTATGGCAGAGCGCACATTTAGGGTGCGGGTGAACACTACTCTATCCCGTACTTTCTCCCAAGAAAACGGGGTACCCCAGGGCTCCGTGCTGAGTGTTGTACTGTTTGCCATTGCCATTAATCCAATTATGGATTGTCTCCTTCCTGATGTCTCGGGCTCCCTCTTTGTGGACGATTTTGCGATCTACTACAGCTCTCAACGGACCAGCCTTCTTGAAAGACGTCTTCAAGGATGTCTCGATCGCCTCCACTCGTGGAGCATCGATACAGGCTTCCGTTTCTCACCCAGTAAGACCGTTTGTGTTAATTTTTGGCGACGTAAGGAGTTTCTTCCGCCCTCCTTACATCTAGGTCCTGTCAACCTTCCGTTTTCCGACGTCGCTAAATTCTTGGGTCTTATGTTTGACTGAAAACTGTGCTGGTCCTCCCACGTTTCCTATCTTTCGGCTCGCTGTCTGCGTTCCCTTAACACCCTCCGTGTCCTGAATGGCACCTCTTGGGGAGCGGACCGAGTGGTCCTTCTCCGCCTCTATCGCGCCTTAGTGCGCTCAAAATTGGATTATGGAAGCGTAGTCTACTCCTCTGCTCGGCCGTCTATTCTTCGGCGTCTCGACTCTATCCACCACCGTGGATTACGTTTAGTGTCTGGAGCTTTTTACACCAGCCCTGTGGAAAGCCTCTATGCTGAGACTGCTGAACCTCCGCTATCCAATCGGCGGGCAGTCCTTCTGAGTCGTTATGCTAGCCATTTGTCTTCCATGCCTGCTAATCCAGCCCATGACCTTTTTTTCGACGCCTCCCTTGATGTCGGGTATGCAGGCCGCTCCTCCTCCCTACTACCCCCGGGAGTCCGCTTCCGCCAACTGCTCCATTCCCTTTCCTTCCGCTTTCCTAAAACCTTCTTGACAACTTGGGGTACAGCACCGCCTTGGCTCCGTCCCCGGATCGACTTGCTCAGAGGCCTATGTCAATTTCCCAAGGATGGTACCCCTACACTTGTTTACCGTCGGGCATTTGCTGCTCTATGTGCACAAATGACGGAAGCCACATTTATTTACACCGATGGCTCGAAAACATCGTTAGGTGTAGGGGGTGCCTATATTGTTGGCGACACCCCAAATCACTTTCGGCTTCCCGACCAGTGTTCGGTTTATACTGCGGAGCTTTACGCTATTCTCCAGGCTGTCCACTACATCCGCCGCCATCAGCGGATACAGTACGTAATCTGCTCAGATTCTCTCAGCTCTCTCCTCAGTCTCCAAGCTCTTTACCCTGTGCACCCTCTGGTCCACCGGATTCAGGACTGTCTGCGCTTGCTCCACCTGGGGGGCGTCTCAGTGGCGTTCCTCTGGCTCCCAGGACACGCTGGTATCTGTGGAAATGAGGCGGCCGATATAGCGGCCAAGGCTGCAGTCTCTCTTCCTCGGCCAGCTATTCAGTCTCTTCCGTTTACCGACCTACGGAGCGGTTTATGTCGCCAAGTTGCTCATTTATGGCATGCGCATTGGTCAACACTTCCCCATAATAAATTGCGGGAAGTGAAAGCCCTTCCTTGCGCATGGACCTCTTCCTCCCGATCGCGTCGTCGGGAGGAGGTAATTTTAGCTAGACTCCGGATAGGGCACTGTCTTTTTAGTCATCGACATCTTTTAAGCGGTGATCCTCCCCCACTCTGTCCCCACTGCTCTCAGCCGTGGACGGTCAGACACCTTTTAATTGAATGCCCCTATTTTAATCCGTTACGCTCCCATCTACAGCTATCGCCTGATCTCTCGTCGATTTTAGCAGATGACACGCGCTCAGCTGACCGCGTTCTACAGTTTATTAGTGACAGTGAAATGACGTCAGTCATTTGAAGCCTTTTTTTTGGGGGACAACCAACCCCTTTCTATAGTGGATTTTTAAGCATTCCTTCTGCCTTTAGTTTCTCAAATTTTATGACTTTGTTCCCTTTGCTGCTGATTTTAAATTTCGTTTTTTTCCTGTTTTCTACGTCACGGGCTGGGCGCTAATGACCATAGAAGTTTTGCGCCCAAAAAACCACAAACAAAAAAAAAAAAAACTCCTGAAACAAAGGATATTGCGGAGACATGGCTTAGCCACAGCCTGGGGGATGTTTCCAGGATGAGATTTTCACTCTGCGCTGATATGAAGCTTCCTGGCAGAGACTCGAACTCGGGACCTTTGCCTTTCGCGGTCAAGTGCTCTACCATCTGAGCTACCCAAGCACGACTCACGCCCCGTCCTCGCAGCAGACGAGTTACTGGCAGAAGTAAGACTGTGAGGAGGGGACGTAATGATGTGGAATGTGTCAGTTTTATGAAAGATTTCTTTACATACCATGATTCAATTTCTTTACAACCATTTTTTACTATCTCTCTCATTATTTTTTATTTTTATCTCTCTCTCCCTTCACACACACACACACACACACACACACACACACACACACAGACAAACATTAATTTATATTTTTATTTGTTTGTTGTGATCGACTGTCGGCCAAGCACGAAAACGTCCATGGATGAGTTTCTTAGTTTTCTACATCTACATCCACATGGATACTCTGCAAATCACATTTAAGTGCTTGGCGGAGGGTTCACCCAATCACCTTTACAATTCTCTATTATTCCAATCTCGTATAGTGCGCGGTAAGAATGAACACCTTTCCGTACGAGCTCTGATTTCCCTTATTTTATCGTGGCGATCGTTCCACCCTATGTAGGTCGGTGTCAACAAAATATTATCACATTCGGAGGAGAAAGCTGGTGATTGGAATTTCGTGAGAAGATTCTGTCGCAACGAAAAACGCCTTTCTTTTACTGATTTCCTGATCTATAGAACAAGTATTAATCTAATCAAATGTAATCTAATCTAATCATATCATATTGCTGACTACCGTGAAGAGTCATGAATTACCGAAGTTGTCGCCAGTATCAGTAACGAAATCCTAACTTGAAAATAAAAGACGACAGCTTTTTGTAATAAACCGGTACTCCTATCAAGACCCTTTCGTCCCTGTTAACTAACCACGATAGATGTCTGATATACCTCCATTCAGAAGTAACAAAGTGTGCATGCATTTAAAGATGAAGCGCATGATGTGAAGTTCTGTGACGGAGATACGAACCCAACACGTAATTGGATTGTTAACTAAGTAAAATCAAATGTTGTGTATCGGTTTTCCTTACCAGCTGCTAGGTTTTTGAATCTAAAATTTTTGTGCCTGAGCGACAATCGAACCGCACACCTACCGTCCTTCTTTATCATCCACGAATATAGCTTAACTATCAATTGGTTGCTCACCAACAGTAATATGTGTGCGTGTTTGAGGAGAAATAATGACACCTATTGCGAATGTTGGTAACACATGAACAGACATCAAAAATGCATGTTAATTTTCACTACCAGGCCGGTGTGCACGTGATAGGGCTTGAAATGAAATTATGGATATTTTTGTACTGGATCAGTATTCGGACCCACATACTTACTTGGGAGGAGAACTAGAGAAGATTGCAGTCTTGAGAAAAGGAACGAAATGACCGAACTACACTGTTCCGAGAGATTCAGATCCTCGAAAGAGGAGATACGAATTCAAATCACAGTCCAGCACCAAATTTTTCAAAGTCCTTAGTTCAATCAAGTACAAGCAAAACAAGAGCCCTGTTCCTTTAAATGGCTATCGATACATCAAATAAAATAAAATTTTCTAATGTAAGTAAGATTACCGGTGACAGTATTTCTGTTTACCATTACTTCCGCCTATGTCATTTCCCAACGTAAACTGGCTCTGCCCAGTTGGTAATGAAGGAACGTGATGTTTAATGCGGATTCTGAATTATAATGTCTTTCTCTTGAGGTTGCCAGAGGTAAAGTAAATCTGTTTGTGCCTCTTAAAGTAAATGCCTGAACCCACGACTTGCACCTGTGATAGTTCGTACCACCAGACCATTGTGGCCCCATTTCCCAGCCCCAGGAGTGTGCTGTAACGGATGATATGCTTAGCTTACAAAATTAGTCACAGTGGAGAAAATGCGAGTCTATTACATGGTTAAGTAGGAGCAAGCTTCTGACGCGGAGATTATGCTATTGTCATGTCAGAAGGATGTAAAGACTCTTCTAGGCATAACAGCCTCGATGTAAAGCCATTTTGAAATTTTCACTGTTTCAGCAAATTTCTTAGTTTGAGAAAATCCACTGTGAAGTGTGAAGTTACCGGATAATTCGGTTATTACCGTCATTATTGCTATCATTTTCTTCATACCGCTGCTGGAACACATGTACTAGAACATCATTTAATGCCTTTTGGTCATTATAGAAGTGGTTGCCTAAGAACAGGTTCTTTCCCTGTCTACGGAATTCTTTTCATGTTAATATCAAACATCAGCAATTACTCGTAGATAACATTAAAACTGAAGTAATTGATGAAGACGTCACTTGATAACAAAAACGCGCTGTCTTTCTTCATTTACTTGCGCTTATAAATGGCTGTCGAATACTGCCAAACCAAACGCCAAGGGATCTTACTGCCTTCCGATATTCGTCACTGTCAGTTGTTCCATACGATTTGGTCGACGTGACCTGTTTCAGGTTGTGTATGACAGAGAATGTTTTAGAAAATCAGTTGATTTCCTTTGCAATAAACAGAAAGAGTTTCATTCTAAGCTATACAAGTTCAAAATTTTCGCAATATTAGTTCAAATTTAATATTCGCTTCTGTAATGTGAGACAGAATTTCACAGTTGGAAAACCCGCATCCGACCCATTGACCTTACACTTAGTCGCCGACCATAAATTCTAGCTCAGAGTGACACCAGTTTAAGTAACCTAATGCAGCGAAGACTGTTTGCCAGTGCTCTTTCTCACCTGAAAATACGCAGTTAACCCATTGGGTTCCAATAATACACTATAACAGTAATTTCTGTGTGTATGCAATTTATACAGATTGTAGAATTTAGTGGTGCTCTCTCTTCCACTTCTGTATACAATATGCCTGATTTAAGCGGGCCCTTTATCATTACAGTCCGAAAGAACAGACACCATATCCATATAAATACGAGGGCGGTTCAGAAAGTAACCTCCGATTGGTCACAGTGCGGGTTGTGGGGGGAGTAGCGACGCCATCTGTGCGTTCACGCACTCAACAGGTCAGTCGGCATCAAGCCGTGGTCGAGTGAACGTCGTACCTGCGCTAGTTTAGTTTTTGTGGCAGTTTGAAATGTGTCCTGCAATAGAAAACCACGCCATATGTGAAGTGCGTGCTGTCATAAGGTTTTTTACAGCCAAAGGATATTCTGCAGCAGCTATTCATTGTGTGCTTTGTGCCATGTACGGACCAAGAGTTATGAGTGAAGGAGTTGTCTGTGAATGGCTACATTTATTTAAAAGTGGACGAGAAAACGTTCATGATGAAGAGAGGAGTGGTAGACCATCATTGGTGTCTGACGAACTCGTTCAGACAGTTGATGCAAAAGTTCGTGAAAATCGACGTTTCTCAATGTCAGAGTTGTCTACTGGTTTTCCACAGATTTCTAAGACTCTCTTGTACGAGATAGTGACAGCAAGATTGGGTTACCGTAAGTTCTGTGCACGATGGGTGCCCAAAATTCTTACCGACCACCACAAAACTCAAAGAATGGCCTCTGCATTAGACTTTCTGTCACGTTATGAGGACGAAGGAGAACCATTGTTAAACAGAATGATGATGATGAGCGTTTGGCGTCATTGGCCGGGAGGCCCCTCGCGGGGCAGGTCCGGCCGCCATATCGCAGGTCTTATTACATTCGGCGCCACATTGGGCGACCTGCACGCCGGATGGGGATGAAATGATGATGAACACAACACAACACCCAGTCCCTGAGCGGAGAAAATCTCCGACCCAGCCGGGAATCGAACCCGGGCCCAGAGGACGGCAATCCGTCACGCTGACCACTCAGCTACTGGGGCGGACGTTAAACAGAATCGTGACCGGTGACGAAACCTGGATTAAGTACGTGAACCCTGAGACAAAAGAACAATCAAAGATGTGGGCACATTCAAATTCGCCTACCAAACCAAGAAAAGCCTCGCAAGATTTTTCTGCCAGAAAACTGATGGCAACGGTGTTTTGGGATGCCAAAGGGGTGTTGTTGGTTGAATTCATGGAACGTGGTACGACCATTAATCAAGACGTGTACTGTGAAACAATAAAAAAGTTACGACGGGCTATACAGAACAAACACCGTGGTATGCTGACTTCCGGTATCGTTTTTTTGCACGATAACGCCCGTCCTCACTCTGCTCGCAGAACAACGGCCCTTCTTGAGTCCTTCAAGTGGGATGTTATCAACCATCCACCTTACAGCCCAGACCTGGCGCCAAGTAATTATCACCTTTTCATGCATTTGAAGAAATGGCCTGGGGTACAGCGGTTTGATGACGACGAAGAGCTCAAAGATGCGGTCACAGGCTGGCTCCAGGCACAAGTGGGTGATTTTTATGCAGAAGGAATTTCAAAGCTTGTGAAGAGATACGATAAGTGCCTCAATCGCTATGGAGACTATGTAGAAAAATAGTGCAAAGATGTAGTTGTAAGATGTATATATTAAAATATTTTTATTTAACTTGGTGTATTTTTTTAAATCAACCGGAGGTTACTTTCTGAACGGCCCTCGTATATAGCTCTGGAAATACCAGCCATGACCTTCTTCTTCTGTGCGGATGCACACATATTCCCCGAACTCTTACGGGACTTGGAAAGAATGTCTTCGACAAGTAATGAGTGTGTTGGGGCGGGACACTACGGACGTAGTGTGTGGATGTACAAAGTGAGAATGTGAGCGTCGCGGGAGGCATGCGCGAGATACTCCCTTCAGTCATACTATCTTCTGTGCCCTCGGTGGCTCAGATGGATGGAGCGTCTGCCATGTAAGCAGGAGATCCCGGGTTGGAGTCCCGGTCGGGGCACACATCTTCACCTGTCCCCGTCGATATGAAGCAACGCCCGTGAGCAGCTGACAGTATTAATATAATTCTAATTTCATGCATGCATTCATGTCCATTGTGCTTTCCGACTGACTTGGCCAATTCCAGCAGGACAATCTGACACCCCACACGTCCAGAATTACTACAGAGTGGCTCCAGGAACACACTTCTGAGTTTAAACACTTCTGCTGGCCACTAAACCCTGACAGACGAACACTGTTGGGCATTTCTGGGATGACTTGCAGCGTTTGTTCAGAAGAGGTCTGCAGCCTCTCGTACTCTCACGGATCTATGGACAGCCCACCAGGACTCATAGCGTCGGTTCCCTCCAGCAGTGCTTCACACATTCGTTGAGTCCACGCCACATCATACTGTGGCAGTAGTGTGTGCTCGCACGGGCCCTACACGATACTAGGCAGGTGTTCCAATTTCTCTGGCTCTTCAGTGTAGTCAGCGTGAAAAAAGGAGCAGCAATATTTTTCTTAAGGAGGTTCGAAATTAAGAAAGGCTACAGAAGAACTTTCAGTCAAATGAATACAGTCATTTCATTTATACAAGGGTTGGAATGTAAGTAGTAGCAACTACACTCCTGGAAATTGAAATAAGAACACCGTGAATTCATTGTCCCAGGAAGGGGAAACTTTATTGACACATTCCTGGGGTCAGATACATCACATGATCACACTGACAGAACCACAGGCACATAGACACAGGCAACAGACCATGCACAATGTCGGCACTAGTACAGTGTATATCCACCTTTCGCAGCGATGCAGGCTGCTATTCTCCCATGGAGACGATCGTAGAGATGCTGGATGTAGTCCTGTGGAACGGCTTGCCATGCCATTTCCACCTGGCACCTCAGTTGGACCAGCGTTCGTGCTGGACGTGCAGACCGCGTGAGACGACGCTTCATCCAGTCCCAAACATGCTCAATGGGGGACAGATCCAGAGATCTTGCTGGCCAGGGTAGTTGACTTACACCTTCTAGAGCACGTTGGGTGGCACGGGATACATGCGGACGTGCATTGTCCTGTTAGAACAGCAAGTTCCCTTGCCGGTCTAGGAATGGTAGAACGATGGGTTCGATGACGGTTTGGATGTACCGTGCACTATTCAGTGTCCCCTCGACGATCACCAGTGGTGTACGGCCAGTGTAGGAGATCGCTCCCCACACCATGCTGCCGGCTGTTGGCCCTGTGTGCCTCGGTCGTATGCAGTCCTGATTGTGGCGCTCACCTGCACGGCGCCAAACACGCATACGACCATCATTGGCACCAAGGGAGAAGCGACTCTCATCGCTGAAGACGACACGTCTCCATTCGTCCCTCCATTCACGCCTGTCGCGACACCACTGGAGGCGGGCTGCACGATGTTGGGGCGTGAGCGGAAGACGGCCTAACGGTGTGCGGGACCGTAGCCCAGCTTCATGGAGACGGTTGCGAATGGTCCTCGCCGATACCCCAGGAGCAACAGTGTCCCTAATTTGCTGGGAAGTGGCGGTGCGGTCCCCTACGGCACTGCGTAGGATCCAACGGTCTTGGCGTGCATCCGTGCGTCGCTGCGGTCCGGTCCCAGGTCGACGGGCACGTGCACCTTCCGCCGACCACTGGCGACAACATCGATGTACTGTGGAGACCTCACGCCCCACGTGTTGAGCAATTCGGCGGTACGTCCACCCGGCCTCCCGCATGCCCACTATACGCCCTCACTCAAAGTCCGTCAGCTGCACATACGGTTCACGTCCACGCTGTCGCGGCATGCTACCAGTGTTAAAGACTGCGATGGAGCTCCGTATGCCACGGCAAACTGGCTGACACTGACGGCGGCGGTGCACAAATGCTGCGCAGCTAGCGCCATTCGACGGCCAACACCGCGGTTCCTGGTGTGTCCGCTGTGCCGTGCGTGTGATCATTGCTTATACAGCCCTCTCGCAGTGTCCGGAGCAAGTATGGTGGGTCTGACACACCGGTGTCAATGTGTTCTTTTTTCCATTTCCATGACTGTATTTATGCACAACCGATGCAAAAGAGTTACATGTTTTGCACCTGTTACTGTCCTTCAAATTAGTCACCAGCGTTGTGTAGAACCCGTTGCCAGCGATGTGGAAGGTGTAGTATACCGTTAGCAGAGCCTGCTCTGTTGATGGTGCGAATGGAGTGGTCTACTGCCGGTCGAATCTCTGGAATAGTTGCGAAGCGAATGCCACGAAGTGGTTCCTTCATCTTCGGAATCAAATCAAAGTGACCAGGACTTATGTCCGGGCAGTATGGCGGTTGCGGGCTCCTTCGCTGTTAACAATTAGGGGTACTTCGTACAGTCACCGTCTGAGTGGAGCGGTCTCACAATCAGTTGGCTGTAGGCGGTGGTAAGGAATGTCGTGAAAGCCGGAAAATCTGTTGTAGGCTCCTGTTATTTGAGAGTGATGACTCGTGTTACTTAGCAGACTGTAACTGCAGCGTTACAGCTATTCGGGGAACATACGATTGGAGGTTGTTCTTCGATTCTCCTGAGCTACAAGTGAACTGATCATAAGATTCCACACGATAAGTGCATGGTGTAGTGTGAATATTGCCACTTATTTCATTTTGTAATTAATCAAAGAATGAGACCATCTGCGCTGCAGAGAGAGACATAAATTAAATTCTAGAACAGATCTGACTCGAAGATTCATTCTAACCGTAGACCTTATATGGCTCTAACGTTGCTACTGTGCAGTTTATACTCGTTGCACAGAGCACATAGCAAATCACTATGAAATACTTTACAGTAAGTAAAAACTTGTTGGCTACTTACGCTTATCAAATAATGAAGCCTGTATTTTTCAGTTCTCGTTGAAGTTTCGAATGTTGTTCCTAGGAATGTATTTCAGGCGTTTCATTCGAAAGAAAGGTTGTCTCTTGTTACTGAACAGTGTTTACTTGATAACACTTTGACATACCTACCTTCATCTTACTTTAGCTGCAGTTTTACTTCAGTTGTTATATAATGCAAAGAGGGTGCAAATGAGTGACTGTAGGATTAATTTTTTGTATCCTTTATTGAAGAAAAGAATAAATGTGTAGTGAAACTATTTGAATTTTACTCCACAGACATTTGCTGGACTCTAGTCTGGGAGGCTGTGTCCTTGTCCCCACTGGCCTCAAATAGTTTCGGTGCTTCTCGCAGTGCAGCTGCCGTGACGTCATGGTTCCAGCGTTCGGCCCTCTCCTGCGGTGTCAGCCCCTCCTGACCGATGGCACTCAGGTCAGCACCGAACCTCACCAGTAGCCGTGCCGTTTTTGTGTAGCCCCAGGTTGCGGCCAAGTGGAGAGGGGTGTCGTCATTCTCGTCCTTGGCGTCGACCACACTCTCCAGCAGAACCGCCAACGCCCCCAAACTCCCATTCTTTGCTGCCCAGTGTACTGGCGTCTGGCCTTCGTGGTCCATCGCCTGCACATCCGCCCCGTTCTCCAGTAGATACTTCACCACCTCCAACTGTCCGTACCTCGCCGCCCAGTGCAGTGGTGTCCGCCCTTCCCTGTCTCTCGCCCCCACATCCGCTCCGTACCTCAGCAGACACTGCACCACGTTCAAGTATCCGTCGATTGACGCAGGGTGAAGGGCTGTCCAGCCATACTTCTCTTCCTTCGCCTCCACGTTCGCCCCCAACTTCAGCAGCCTCTCCACCTCTTCCACTATCCCGTCATCTGCCATCTTGATCATCCAGCTGTTCATTTGAGAAAACTCCCTACACAAAACAGACACATTCTCATACTTTACTATAAACACACACATACATTATCAAGAAAACTATCAGATGCGAAACAGACAAGAATTCATGAAACGCAACTGTCCAGTTCTAAATTACCAATATAAAACATTCTGCCTTATATCTTTTAGAATTCTGTGTCGCTTGAAGTACACATATATCATTGCATCCCTGTATGAAAATCCACACCTATTTCCCATTAAAAATCCGTGTTCTCAATCACTCAAGAAATTCTGTTGACACGTTTTCTCAGAGTCATACTTGACATTCACTTCCTCTCACCTTCAGATCTAAGAACTGACCTGCACTGAAACAGGTTCTTAATACCTCTATTACAGGTCCTTTGTGTGCAGCAAACGTTTCTGAAACTAGCAAAGACACTAAACATATGCAGCTGAGTTTTTAAAACAGTTCCCTGACATCTTCATAGTTAATTTCGCAACTCAACCACATCAAATACAGGAACTTATTGTTTGACATGATGCACAGATACGTCTGCATAACACACTCAACCACATACACGCATGCATCCACACACACACACACACACACACACACACACACACACACACACACACACACAATCCACTTGCAAGTAAATTCTTGTGCCTGCCATGTATCTGAAGGCGACTTCAAAACCAGTGGACTTACAGACTAAAGTAATGTCTCATGTAGGTTACAATAACAAAACTTCTTGTAAGTAAACCTTGGCTTTTCCAATACGCCGTATACGTAACACTACTGATGTGTGCACTGAGAAACAAACAATTCTGTTTTCATTGGTTCACCACAGTGAACCTAGCACACAAAGTATAGTGATGTACTGCAAACTGTGTTACTTGTGGGGAGAAGTAAAACTCAGCAACACCCATACAAAAGAAAAGCAAGAACATTCTGAGAAAAATAACGCCACAGCTGTATCTAGAGAATGTCTCTATTGTGTCACCCGACTAGTTTCGGCGGCACGTTACCGCCGTCCTCCGGGCCTACCACTGCCAAGAGGGTATTTGATTTCCTTGGCGCATTTGCTGTGGGATCCTTATTGCCAGAAGATATGGGCTGGCTTTTATCATGTTACTCGACAACGTCCTTTCCTCGGTCGTAACAATCCAGTTATTCCTGAGCTATGATTTTCTTACAGGAAACGTTCACTTCTGTCACTTTGACACACACTATGTGATCAAAAGTATCCGGACACCAAAAAAAAAACAACAAAGAATTGGGCGCTCCGCTGAACTCACGGACTTCGAACGTGGTCAGGTGATTGGGTGTCACTTGTCTCATACGTCTGTACGCGAGATTTCCACACTCCTAAACATGCTGAGGTCCACTGTTTCCGATGTGAAAGTGAAGTGGAAACGTGAAGGGACATATACAACACAAAAGCGTACAGGCCGACCTCGTCTATTGACTGACATACCGCTGACAGGTGAAGAAGGTCGTAACGTGTAATAGGCAGACATCTATCCAGACCATCACACAGGAATTCCAGACTGCATCAGGATCCACTGCAAGTACTATGACAGTTAGACGCGAGGGGAGAAAACGTGGATTTCATGGTGGAGTGGCCGCTCATAAGCCACACATCACGCCGGTAAATGCCAAACGACGCCTCGCTTGGTGTAAGAAGCATAAACATTGGACGATTAAACAGTGGAAAAACGTTGTTTGGAGTGACGAATCACGGTACACAATGTGGCGATCCGAAGGCAGGGTGTTACGAATTCCCGGTCAACGTCATCTACTAGCGTCGATACCTCTCCTCAGTGCAGCATTCCGTGAAGAATGGGCTGCCATTCCTCGAGAATTCTTCCAGCACCTTATAGAACGTGCGCTTGCGAGAGTGGAAGCTGTCATCAAGGCTAAGGGTGGGCCAACACCATACTGAATTCCAGCATTACCGGTGGAGGGCGCCACGAAGTTGTAAGTCATTTTCAGCCAGGTGTCCGGATACTTTTGATCACATAGTGTATCTTTTTTGGATTTCTACTAAACTTCCTTCTTGCTGATCACCAAGATGACTTAATCTGCATATTCGTCACATACCATCTACATGTCGAGAAGCCAGAGTTCTCGAAATGTTTCGGGAGCTGTCTCCATGTAAGTTGCATGTAATGTTGTGGAAGAAGAAATCCCTGTTGACTTGGACTTCTCAATAATAGTGTAAGTTTTCCACAGACATTGATTCTGGTGTCCTCACTCAATAATAGTGTAAGTTTTCGACAGACATTGATTCTGGTGTCCTCATCCATTAGAATATAACAGAGGATGCCCATTCGTTAAATGCCATTTTGCTCACACACGTAATTAAAAACTGTGTTTAATTCAGTTACACACTTTGTACTGGTAATAAACATTAGGCGTACGGCTAACTGTGATTTTCAGACTGACGTGACATGGAGAATACACGTGCCTGTACATTCTGTGAACGGCTCTGAGGTGCTCCTACCTGTAGCCATGGTGTGTGGCAGGGGGCTAGAATCTTTCTCAGCTGCGTTTTTAGCCAGGGGAGGTTCGAGAACATTTCTCCACGGCAGCGACACGTCGCTTGACGCCAGTCCTTCTCCCTCCGACAGTTGCTGGCTTCCCCTGGAATGTTGCTCCTGGTTTCCCTCGGCGCCCCTCTCGGGCCCCGAGCGGCCATTGGGCCTCAAACTGCCCCTGGTGTTAGACTACTGTTTACTATGCGCTCTAAAATTTTGTAATCCGCCTTGAGTAATGTTGTCATTCCATAGTCTAGCAGTAATGTAAAGTAAATTCGTAAGGCACGATTGGCTGGGAGCCCCACAGCAAGAACTTTCAGCCTCCCTCGGACAAATCTCCACTATAGCTGCTCATACGATTCCAAAGGTTGTCCACCTGTGGCTAGCGGCTGTGGCCGAGCGGTTCTAGACGCTTCAGTCTGGAACCGCGCCTACAGTATGGTCACAAGTTCGAATCCTGCCTTGCGCATGGATGTGTGTGATGTCCTTAGGTTAGTTAGGTTTAAGTAGTTCTAAGTTCTAGGGGACTGATGACCTCAGATGTTAAGTCCCATAGCGCTCAGGGCCATTTGAACCATTTTTGTCCACCTGTGCCTGCTGCTTTATTTGTTGCATATGATTGCAAGTACCTTCTTCCGCAGACCTGCCTCTTACGATAGCACCTTCTTCCTGGTGCTCTGTACTTGTCCCTGGATTCAGATGCTTGTTGTTGTTGTTGTTATCTTCATTTCGAGGAATGCTTTTATGCAGCTCTCCATGCTATCCTATCCTGTGCGAGCCTCTTTGTCTCCGAATAACTACTGCAACCTACATCCTTCTGAATCTGCTTAATGTAGTCATCTCTTGGCCTCCGTCTACGTTTTTTACCCCACCTTTCCCCCTAAATTTCCCTCCAGTACTAAACTGGTGATCCCTTGGTGTCTAAGAACGTGTCCAATGAACCGGTCCCTCCTTTCATTCAAGTTGTGGCACAAATTTCTTGTCTTCTCAATTCTATTAAATACCTCCTCACTAGTTATGTCATATACCCATCTAATCTTCAGCATTCTTCTGCAGCACCACATTTAGAAAGCTGCTATTCTCTTTTTGTCTAAACTGTTTATCGTCCATGTGTCACTTCCATACATGGCTACACTCCAAATACTTTCAGAAAGGACTTCCTGACACTTAAATCTGTACTCGATGTTAACAAAAAGCTGTTGTTCAGAAACGCTTTCCTGTACTGGAAGACAGAGACTGGAATACATCCAGCAAATGATTGAGGACAAGTTGTATGTGCTACTCTGAGATGAAGTGTTTGTCACAGAAGAGAATTTCGTGGTGGGTCGCACCAAATCATTCAGACGAGTGATGACTCCAACACACAGGTCTGTAATTCTGTCCTGAACACTGGCAAACGCATCTCGTGGTCGTGCGGTGGCGTTCTCGCTTCCCACGCCCTGGTTCCCGGGTTCGATTTCCGGCGGGGTCAGGGATTTTCTCTGCCTCGTGATGGCTGGGTGTTGTGTGATGTCCTTAGGTTAGTTAGGTTTAAGTAGTTCTAAGTTCTAGGGGACTGATGACCATAGATGTTAAGTCCCATAGTGCTCAGAGCCAGCCAACACTGGCAAACACATGGCGGGGGCAGGGCGTGCTGGACGCAAGAGTTCGTCTACAGAGGCTGATATTCGCGCTCCTATTTGGTGCCTTATGCTTAGGAGATGTTGAGGTTTAATGTCCTCCACTGCGATCGATAGAAATATTACAAGGTTGCCCTCGTGAGTCAGCACCTGATGGGATGTTTGTGAAAGCTTGCAGCTATGTGGAGACGCTAACAAGTCATCTCTAGGGTGTCGTCTTGCGCACTCTAGGCTTACGCAGTATTCTTCCCTACAGCTAAAAGTTTCGCCGGGCCAGTACTTGGAGCCTGAGACACCAGAAATGAAAAATTGTAAACACGCTGCTGCCCTCTGTGATCTGTGCTGCAGTGTTCCTGGTGCAGGTTATAAGCGACACACCCAATACTTATGTTCATCTTCTCTTTATCAAGCATGATGGCTTTTGAAGGTTTCTCACTGTCAGCAGTAGCAGTGACAACAAACAACTTTAATGTGTATTTTGTGTAAACAGGTTTACAGTGATCTGTGCATGTTGGAGAACGAGTCCTCAGCTCTAATCTGCCCGATTACAAACAGCCACTGTGTCTGATTCTGTGCTGGGCAGCCCACCCCAGTGACGAAATTATCCAGTGTTCGCTCCGTCCAGAGGCTTCATCACAAAACACAGATAACAAGTGGTTGTCTACATGACATTTGAGATAATTAATCACTCTAAGTAAGGATGCATGGCTTAAAGAGCATAACAATTTTTAAAGCTGAAAAAACTTGCCTCTTCCGTGACTTTTGCTAGCTAACTTACCTGCTAATAAATAAAGTTCAGTTCAGAGGTACAGTGACCCATTTACGCGAAGCTAGTGAATGCATTATGTGCCACCTGCAAATGCCTTTTGTAGTTGTGAATCAAGTCAAAATACCACTAAGGAACACAGTGGTAGACACTATAGGTAGTGAGATACATACGTGTATACACACATCGAAAAAAGTTTTGCATCATCTCGATTCCGAGAGTTTCCGAACCTGTATAGAAAATTGGAATAGAGATCAACATAAACATCATTTCCGCCCTTTTTATTCCTCATGAAAATCACACATTGCATGTTGTACCACCATACAGCGAGACCTTCAGAGGTGGTGGTCCAGATTGCTGTGCACAGTGGCCAGTACTATGTCCTCTCCATTGGTGCATGCCTGTATTCGTCGTAGTATACTATCAACAAGTTCATCAAGGCACTGTCGGTCCAAATTGCCCCACTTCTCAACGGCGTAGATCCCTCAGAGTGGTTGGTGGGACACGACACCACGTCGTCCATAAATAGCCCTTTTCAATCTATCCCAGGCATGTTCAATAGGGTTCATGTCTGGAGAACATGCTGGCCACTCTAGTCGAGCGATGTCGTTCTCCTGATGGAAGTCATCCACAAGATGTGCACGATGGGGGCGCGAATTGTCGTCCATGAAGACGAATGCCTCGCAAATATGCTGCCAATATGGTTGCACTATCGGTCGTAGGACGGCATTCACGTATCGCACAGCCGTTACGGTGCCTTCCGTGAGAACCAGCGGCGTACGTCGGCCCCAAACAATGCCACCCCAAAACAGCAGCGAACATTCACCTTGCAGCACTCGCTGGGCAGTGTGTCTAAGGCGTTCAGCCTCGCCGGTTAGCATCCTAACACGTCTCTGACGATTGTCTGGTTGAAGGCATCTGCGGCACTCATCGGTGAAGAAACCGTGATGCCCATCCTGAGTGGTCCATTCGGCATCTGTACCGCGCTGCATGTTGTCTTCGTAGCAAAGATGGACCTCGCCATCGACGTCGGGAGTGAAGTTTCGCACAATGCAGCTTATTGGACACTGCTTGAGTCGTAACACGACGTCCTGCGGCTGCACGAAAAGCATTATTCAACATGGTGGCGTTGCTGTCTGTGATCCTCCGACCCATAATCCGTAGGTAGCGGTCATTCACTGCAGTAGTAGCCCTTGGGCGGCGTCACCGAGGCGTGTCATCGACAGTTCCGATCTCTCTGCATCTCCTACGTGTCTGAAGAACATCGCTTCGGTTCACTCCTAGACACCTGGACACTTCCCTTGTTGAGAGCCCTTCCTGGCACAAAGTAACAATGCGGACGCGATCGAACCGCGGTATTGACCGTCTAGGTACGGTCGAATAACAGATAACACGAGCCGTGTAACTCATTCCTGGTGGAATGACTGGAAGTGATCGGCTGTTGGACCCCCTCCGTCTAATAGCCGCTGCTCGTGCACGGTTTGGTCGGGTTTAGTGACATCTCTGAACATTCAAAGGGACTGTGTCTGAGATACAACATCACCAGTCAACATCTATCTTCAGGAGTTCTGGGAACTCGAGTGATGCGAAACTTTTTTGGTGTGTGTAGAACTGGGGAACACGCGTGAGTGCCTAAGCTCGTGCTTACCTTGCCTCGTCCTCCGTGAGTGCCAAGCTCTGCTGTATAACCATCAGCTGTAAGTGACCCTTTAACAGGTTAATAGCGCCAGCATCCGTGAGACCGGGGAAGGAGCCAGTCAGCGCACGCACAGCCCGGGCTGCCTCGAGACTGGGGACGGAGAGAGTCTGCGCAGGCGCTGCCTGGTCTCCCGTACCACTCGGTGTCGGGTGAGTCTGCTGTATAGCCATCAGCTGTAAGTGACCCTTCAAGAGGTTAATGGCGCCAGCGTCTGTGAGGCCGGGCATGGAGCGAGTCAGCGCACGCACGGCCTCGGCTGCTTGTAGACCGGGGACGGAGTGAGTCTGCACAGGCACCGCCTCAGCTGCCACGACACTGGCTGTGGAGCCGTTCTGCGCAGGCGCAGTCTCGCCTCCCGTGACACCGGGTGTGGAGTGAGTCTGCGCACGCGCTGCCTCAGCTGCCGCGTCCTCCATCTTCGGAGCTTGTGCCATCGGAGATGATCCTGAAACGTGACATCGCCAACTGAGCAGCCCTTTGCCCTTAAACACCACACCTGGTACATTTAGGGGTCACAGGCAGATCTGTGGCAAGCATCAGTCAGGAAAGGTTGTTCACCACAAGTCAGGTATAACACCATGTGTCCTCGTTGTGTCACAATGGTGCCTCAGGTGAAAGCATCAGCAACACAATTTTCCAAATTTCCCGAATTATTTCAGAGCCCTTGCTTTGCGAAACATACACTACTGGCCATTAAAATTGCTACACCACGAAGATGCCGTGCTACAGACGCGAAATTTAACCGACAGCAAGAAGATGCTGTGATATGCAAATGATTAGCTTTTCAGAGCATTCACACAATGTTGGCGCCGGTGGCGACACCTACAACGTGCTGACATGAGGAAAGTTTCCAACCGATTTCTCATACACAAACAGCAGCTGACCGGCGTTGCCTGGTGAAACGTTGTTGTGATGCGTCGTGTAAGGAGGAGAAATGCGTACCATCACGTTTCCGACTTTGATAAAGGTCGGATTGTAGCCTATCGCGACATTGCTGCTCGCGTTGGTCGAGATCGAATGACTGTTAGCAGAATATGGAATCGGTGGGTTCAGGAGAGTAATACGGAACGCCGTGCTGGATCCCAAAGGCCTCGAATCACTAGCAGTCGAGATGACAGGCATCTTATCCATATGGCTGTAACGGATAGTGCAGCCACGTCTCGATCCCTGAGTCAACAGATGGGGACGTTGGCAACACAACAACCATCTGCATTCTTCTCGAACATTTTTCATGGTAATTGTTTGAGGGTGAACTGTAGCTCTAAGTATTTTGCACCTTAAACACCAAATTTATAAATAACTTTGCATTTTCCTCTCGAGCCCATCAATACTGCCTAACAAGTGATTAACCGTTGTTTTCATTTTATTTGTGTCTAACTCGTTTTTGCGGTAGTATACGCTAAGGCCAGCTTTACTTGCATATTTATTCAATAGTGAGAGAATACTTGTATATTCAGCTTTACTCACATAATCATCGTAAAATTTCTTCAAGTCGGTTTTTTTGTAGTATTCGCTGAGGTCAGCTTTGCTCACATTCTTATTAAGTAGTGTGAGAATACTTGTGTATTCAGGCTTGCCAAGAAGATTACTTAATTGCTTTTCTAGATATCTTTCGGTAACTACATCATGGCCATCTATAGGGTCTTTTACATTTACTAATCTCTTGCTTTTGAAGTCAATATAACCTTTCGTTACTTTAAAAACGATGTTTAATTCCTTTCGAAATTGTACAGCCTCACCTTCGATTTTTGAAGTTAATTCTCCCAAGTCAGCTTCACTAGCAGTCGATCTTAGCTGCTTATAAAATTGCTTGATTTTTGAAGCTAATTCCCCCGAGTCAGCTTTACTAGCAGTCGATTCTACTTGCTTATCCATCTTCTCCTTGTTTTATTTTGTTCCCTAATATATCCGTTTATTATATCGAGAATTTTATCAAACGACCAGCCATCTGTAAACAGCTTCAGAACCTGAAAACATAGGTGGCCACATATAAAGTGATGCAAATTTTGAATCCTCTCTGTATTGTAAAACAAGTTATCTTGACCTAGATAGTTCACTAGCGCTTGTGGAATATCGCCACCGTTCGAGTCAAACACAAATTTTTCACTGCCATTTTTGAAGTAGCAATCCAGTGAGTGCCTACGTGATCAGACGTGTCTAGGTTAACAATTCCTGCTTCAACTTTTGCTGATTTTTGCTGTAGTTCATTGATCGTAAAGACGCCTCTAGAATTTGCAATTTTCAGTTTCTTTACTAATTTTTCTATATCAAAGTTGGTTAGCAGATGACTATACTTTTGCATCATTTCTTTGACTTCTTTTTCTTTTAGGCATGATTTCATAGGCAAACTTGACCCTGCTTTTCTTTTCTCCATTTCTAGGTTGTGCCTCCCCTGTTCCGCGAACTCAGCATCTTCCTTCTGTTTTTTATGGACAGCGCTCGTAATTGCTCCGCACCAGCGGCCAACGATACAATTCCGCCTAACGTAGCTAGAATCGGTGACAAGAATCCGCCTTAGTGTTTACCTTCTTCTTTTGATTAGAGAGATTCGAGCGCGCACGGAGGCTTTCCGGCAGTCGTTCTTCCCGCGAACAATATGCGACTGGAACAGGAAATGGAGGTAATGACATTGGCACCTAAAGTGCCCACCGCCACACACCGTGGTGGTTTGCGGAGTATAAATGTAGATGTAGATGTAATAACGAGAGAGACATGATAAGGAAGTGTATAACAGGAAAAGGATGCACGTCGCCAGTACACAGATTTCAGTACAACTACGACAAGGAGAAATTATATTTGTCCTTGTCCATAAACTACCTTGTTTAGAAATGTATCCTAATTATGAAGTACTGCAAAATGAATACTGTGATGGAGCAAACATAAATAAAGAACCAGCTAGATCCCCGCTGCTCGCGATCAGACAGTAGCACGGTGTGTGGCGGAGGATACTTGACACACCAAGGCCATCCTGCGCTCCGCGAATGTGCCAGACTCGCTGCTGTCCATGTCGCTTCCCTCCCGCCCTCTCCCCTCCCCCCCTCCATGACGTCAGCTCTTCGGGGAAGTCCCGGCTGGTTCTGACCTTGCTCACGAGCCATGCATTACCTCCCACCACTGCCCGACGCCAGCCTGCCGCCGAGATAAGAGACTTCCTCACAGCTAGCCGGCTTACAGCGTGGGTATTTACTGCAGAGTCTACCGCAAAACGCTAGCCTGCATCTACATATATAATAGTGGAAAACAGTACGAAAATTAACATTGTCGGTCGGAATAGTTGCACACAATGCATACACAATAGTGTGATAGCCAATGTACTGAGAAGTACAGCCAAGTAGAATCGCATTTGACGTCAGCAGTACAGTATGATATAACAAGACATCGACGGTCGACGTGGTAAAGGGTGGAACTCGGAGGGCAGAAGGGAAACAGACGTCATTAGTGCTTTTACACAGCCACTCGGAAAACATCACGCGATGAAAGAGCAAAAATTGGTTCGTGGGAGGAAATGGGACTGTCTAATCGCCAACTGCCAAGAAGCTGAATTATTCAAGGGCAGAAATCCATTACTTCGTTAGACTCGCACAGAATATGGACAGAATGGAAAATGTGGGTAAAGTAGAAAACTGTCTAAGGCATCGAAACACTTTTGCGCGGAGCAAGTGCCAAAAGCCATTGTTATTCTCAACTTGTCGCTGATTTACAGTTGCCGGCAACTGCCAGACCTGTAGGACAAGTTCTGTGAAATGACAAAAGTAGTGAGGCCGGTGGTTCAGGGCAAATCCTCTACATTCTGCGCCAAAGATGGCGCCTCCCGGAACCCTCAAATTTTTGCCTAAAAGATGGCGACCGCTTCTTTGCGGCCGCTTTCTTGCAAAAGTTCGGCACCTTCTAAACGGCAACTTTTTTGCAAAATGTTGGCGACTTTTATGTCGAGCATCTATTTTTTTTGCAGCTACTTTTTTGCTAAATCTTGACACCTCCTTAAACCCGTAACTTTTTGCCAAAAAGGTAGCGGTGACCCTTTTTGCGGCCACTTTTTGCAAAATTGCGGCGACTTTACGACAGCCGTGTAAGTGGCAACTTTTTTGCAAAATATTGTCAACTTTTTATCGGCGAATTTTTAGCGGTCATTTTTTGACGAAACAGTGGCAGCCGCCTAAACGGTAACTTTTTTTACAAAATGTTGGCGACGCTTTTATCGGTCACTTTTTTGCGAGCACTTTTTTGCGCTCACTTTTTTGCAAAATTTTCGTGGCCACTTTTCTTCGGAAGCGACTTTTTCGTTAAAAACCGAAAGCCACTTTTTTTCGGAAGCAACTTTTCGTCAACAATATAGCCATTTTTTTTCGGAAGCGATTTGTCACTTATTTCTGCGGCGAATTTTTTTGCAAAATTTTGGCGGGTATTTTCAGCAAAACGTTGGCGACTTTTTAGCGCCCACTTTCTTGCGAGCGCTTTTTGGGAGCCGCTTTTTCGATGCGATTTATACCCGCCGCCAGCGAGCGGCAGCGGCAGCATCGAATGGCGAGCTGTCCTGTATGAAAATTGAATTGCATAATTGAAATATTTTTTGTACATGTATATTTAATAAATATTTTGTATTGTAATAAATATATTATATTTAATATATTAAATATATTATATTTAATAAATATATTGTATTGCAATAAATATATTGTATATATTTAATAAATATATTGTATATGTATATTTAATAAAATTGCAACGAAAGGAAATGGATTGAATAAATATACTATGCATGAACTAAAAGATGAAGCGAAAAAAATAGGCTTAAAAGGTTAGCCGCAGCTGAGAAAACACCATCTTATTTACATTAATAATGCTCAAATGAATGAAAAACAACATGAAGAAGAACCTATTGAGCCAGCAACTTATTCAGATGATTAATCAAATGTGTAAATTTTTAAATCTGAACAATTATGCAACTTGTATTCAACAAATGAAACATACGCTACACTAATTGCTGATTATATCAAAAAAGAAAATCCATTCAAACGTGCCAGATGGAGAAATATATCAAGGTGGGGAAAACTGTCTGAAGATTTCATGAGAGATTTTCAAGACAAATTAGACTGGACTGAAACATCATATACTCAAGAAATGTCTGAAGATTTCATGAGAAAGTTTCAAGACAGATTAGACTGGCGTGCAGTATCTTGTAATATAACGCTGTCTGTAGATTTCATGGGAGAGTTTCAGGACAGATTGGACTGGAATCATATATCATACAATAAAACGTTGCCTGAAAGTTTCATGTGCTAATTCGCAGATAGATTAAACTGGGAATATATGTCATTGCATCACGTATCAAAACATGAAATGCTGTCTCTAGATTTCATTAGAGAGTTACAAGACAGATCAGACTGATTTCAAATATCAGCACATCAAAAACTGTCTGAAAATTTCAGGCGAGAATTCGCAGACAGATTAGACTGGGAATTTATGTCACTGCATCAAAAAAAAGTCTGAAGATTTGAAGCGAGATTTCCAAGATATATTGTTCTGGAACGGTATATCGCTTTGTGAAAAGCTGTCTGAAGGTTTAGTAATGGAATTTCAGCATAAAGTAAACTGGGAAGTAATTTTAAAATTTCCAAATCTGTCTGACTCGTTCAAACAAAAGATGTTATGTCCATATGAAATACTGACCAAACAACCTGAAAATGACTGTTTTATATGCTTAACAAATGAAAGTGGTCAATTCGTGCTGACAAACCGCAAACACCTTTTTCATAAAGAATGCGTTGCCCGGTGATTAGCAATGGAAAATAACTGTCCAATGTGCAGAACAGTTATGAAGAGAAATATTGAGTGAACATTTTCAATGGATCGAGATCCATTAAAGAAACATATGCCTACAAGTTGTCACTAATTATTCCGTGCTTAAGATCATAAGTCAAACTCTTCTTGCCGTATAATGATGTACGCTAAAGTGTCATCAGGAATAGGCGCATTAAAAGTGTCTGACAGTTTCATGTCTGTCTTTTGAGCAGTGACGATATTCTTGCGCCTGCTCATATTGATAATGTACATTGGATACGGATTAATGAGAGCGAATGCACTAATTTTAGCGCCATTACTCGATTTAGTTATTTTCTTGAAATCTATGAACGCACTGCATGCCTTCAGACAAGTGCCTGGAGGATTAATGTTCCACAGTTCTTCAGGAAATATATCGTCTCGGCCATTCTCGAGATAAATATTTTGCAGCTTAACATGACCACACAACGACGAGTCTGTGTCCTCGTTTCCTTTCCTTTTGGAAAACACAAAATACAGCATGTCAAAGTCCATAGAATTATAGTAATTTGTTGTATCCATTTCAAAATTTCTTTTGCCGCTGATTCCCGCTATTTCCTGCGATTGAAGGTCAAAAGCTGAAATAGGTGTTTTAGGTCGCTTAAGCATCTTTCAATTCCATTCCATAGTTTGCTTCGCGCTTTACAATAGGTGCTCGAATTTCTATATTCGTAATTGTTACTTTACCATGGTATGGTCGAGAATCTGAACACTCAGTGCCATCATCCTTCTTTGAAAATCATCTATACAACGCGTCGCGAGGATGTGGACTTCCTACAAACGTTATCGTTGAATCTCTTTTCCACATGATTTCTTTGTAATCTTTAAAGAAACCTCCCAGCATTTTCAGCGGGTAAAGTACTTCATTTTCTTTTCTTTGCAACTTCCCGTTGTTAATGAAATTTCCCTCGAATCTTGTGCCATCGTCCAGAGAAGACGTTAGGTGATTCAAGACTGTTGAAGAAACGCCTGGAAGTTCTAGCCGGTAGATAATGTGTCCTCTTTTATTGGCAATTGCGACACTCCACAGAAGACTTGAAAAATTGTCAGCTAGTTTCACATTCGATTTGCCCTCATAGGCAGGGTAATCTCAGCCGTCTTCATGTGTCGCATTAAATGTCATGTACAAGTAAGCACTATTATCAAACCAGCCGTCACCAACTTTGACGTCTATTTCTACGTCTGTGTTTGGCAAGTTCAACTTATTTCTGGTCTTCGCGTTTACTGGGAAAGACTGCTACTGGTAACTTTCTATCTTGTTCATATTTATTAAACAGGAAAAAATTTTTATTGCACCATTTCCAGAAGCACAGTTAGATTCGCACCACCAAAATCTATCACAGAATCGTTTTCATCCATTATAGTGCCTTGCAGATTTTGAACTTTATCGTAAACTGGGAAAAATAACGGATATATACGAGGGTGGGTCAATTACACTCCTGGAAATGGAAAAAAGAACACATTGACACCGGTGTGTCAGGCCCACCATACTTGCTCCGGACACTGCGAGAGGGCTGTACAAGCAATGATCACACGCACGGCACAGCGGACACACCAGGAACCGCGGTGCTGGCCGTCGAATGGCGCTAGCTGCGCAGCATTTGTGCACCGCTGCCGTCAGTGTCAGCCAGTTTTCCGTGGCATACGGAGCTCCATCGCAGTCTTTAACACTGGTAGCATGCCGCGACAGCGTGGACGTGAACCGTATGTGCAGTTGACGGACTTTGAGCGAGGGCGTATAGTGGGCATGCGGGAGGCCGGGTGGACGTACCGCCGAATCGCTCAACACGTGGGGCGTGAGGTCTCCACAGTACATCGATGTCGTCGCCAGTGGTCGGCGGAAGGTGCACGTGCCCGTCGACCTGGGACCGGACCGCAGCGACGCACGGATGCACGCCAAGACCGTAGGATCCTACGCAGTGCCGTAGGGGACCGCACCACCACTTCCCAGCAAATTAGGGACACTGTTGCTCCTGGGGTATCGGCGAGGACCATTCGCAACCGTCTCCATGAAGCTGGGCTACGGTCCCGCACACCGTTAGGCCGTCTTCCGCTCACGCCCCAACATCGTGCAGCCCGCCTCCAGTGGTGTCGCGACAGGCGTGAATGGAGGGACGAATGGAGACGTGTCGTCTTCAGCGATGAGAGTCGCTTCTGCCTTGGTGCCAATGATGATCGTATGCGTGTTTGGCGCCGTGCATGTGAGCGCCACAATCAGGACTGCATACGACCGAGGCACACAGGGCCAACACCCGGCATCATGGTGTGGGGAGCGATCTCCTACACTGGCCGTACACCACTGGTGATCGTCGAGGGGGACACTGAATAGTGCACGGTACATCCAAACCGTCATCGAACCCATCGTTCTACCATTCCTAGACCGGCAAGGGAACTTGCTGTTCCAACAGGACAACGCACGTCCGCATGTATCCCGTGCCACCCAACGTGCTCTAGAAGGTGTAAGTCAACTACCCTGGCCAGCAAGATCTCCGCATCTGTCCCCCATTGAGCATGTTTGGGACTGGATGAAGCGTCGTCTCACGCGGTCTGCACGTCCAGCACGAACGCTGGTCCAACTGAGGCGCCAGGTGGAAATGGCATGGCAAGCCGTTCCACAGGACTACATCCAGCATCTCTACGATCGTCTCCATGGGAGAATAGCAGCGTGCATTGCTGCGAAAGGTGGATATACACTGTACTAGTGCCGACATTGTGCATGCTCTGTTGCCTGTGTCTATGTGCCTGTGGTTCTGTCAGTGTGATCATGTGATGTATCTGACCCCAGGAATGTGTCAATAAAGTTTCCCCTTCCTGGGACAATGAATTCACGGTGTTCTTATTTCAATTTCCAGGAGTGTATTATCCACAAAGTAGTTATAAAATTTTATTGTAATCAAATAGGAAAGTTACAAGAAATCATATTTTGACATAGTCTCCTTGCGTTTCAATGCGTTTGGTCCATCCTTGTACAAGCTTCCTCATGGCCTCATAAAAGAAGGTTCTCGGTTGTGCTGCGGCCCAGGAATGCACCGCTTCTTTCACTGCTTCGTCCGAGACAAATCGACGGCCATTTAATGCCTGTTTGAGTGGACCAAACAAGTGATAGATCGGGAGTATATGGAGGATGATCCAGTACTTCAAATTTGAGTTTCTAGAGCGTTTCAGCAGTGTGGGCAGCAGTATGCGGACGGGCTTTGTCGTGCAACAACACAACACCTTTCGACAACAATCCTCGGCGTTTGCTTCGAATTGCAGGCTTTAGCCTGGCAGTAAGCATCTCACTGCAACGTACACTGTTTGTTGTTGTGCCCCTTTCCCTATAACGTTCCACTACTCGACCTTGTCCGTCCCTAAAAACTGTAAGCATTAGTTTTCCTGCGGACGGTTGGGTCTTGAACTTTTCTTGCACGGAGAATTTGGATGTTTCCATTCCATACTCAGCCGTTTACTCTCCGGCTCGTAGTGATGGATCCATGTTTCGTCACCAGTAATGATCCTATCTAAGAATTTGTCCCCTTCCTTACCACAGCGATCCAAATGTTTTTTTCGCAGATGTCCAAGCGCGTTTGTTTATGCAACTGTGTGAATTGTTTTGGGACCCATCTTGCACAAACCTTATGAAACCCAAGTCTGTTGTGGATGATTTCGTAAGCAGAACCGTAACTAATTTGCAGACGATGTGCCACTTCGTCAATAGTTAGTCGTCTGTCTAAGAGAATCATTTCACGTGAACGCTCAATTTGTGGAGGTAAACGGTCGTCTGACTCCTTCATCGTGCGTAACACTTGTGCGACCATTTCGGAGTTTTTCAATCCATTCGTAGACACTCTGTTGTGGCAAAACACTGTTCCCGTACTGTACCGAAAGTCTGCGATGAGTTTCAGCCCCTGCTACGCCTTCCGACCACAAGAAACGGATCACTGAACGTTGCTCTTCTTCGGTACAGACAGACAGCGGAGCAGCCATGATTAACACGGCAGCGATAAAGAAACTAACCTAGCAGCTTGAAAATTGCAAAGATGTAACAACAAATAAACAAAGCACGCGTCATCAACGAAAAACGACAGTACTACCAAAATAAACAAAAATATACCTAAATTGCGGGTAACAATTGACTTACGCTCGTAATAAGACTGCCAAACTGCAAATGACCAGCTAGTTCCAGCAACTTTGGCTTAAATGAAGCGATAATGTTCATTTCCCTGTGAAAATGATCAGAGTCCTTTACAAACATGGCGTCTGTTAAATTAAAATGGAATTAGGTTTTACCGAAAGGACTGACTTTCGGCAGTGTGCTGCAACAGCGTTTACTGCGAGCTCCACAGTTTGATTCTCCGTCAAACCCGACAACTGCCCAATACTGAGCTCTCTGTCAAAATACAGCTTATGGCGTGTGCTCTGAATTTCGACTCCGTCGAGCGTACTGTTTGGCTTAATCTTTATATTATCAGCATTGAATGCCTGCTGACTCTGTATATATTTCTCTAAATTATCTAAACTGTACTCGTCTGTGGGAACAGTCAACATATTAATGACACCGTCTTCCTCAAAGTGTAGTCCGTTGTTTCTACATCTAACATTTGGAGTTAAAAATGTCGAGTAAAAACCAACCAATCCTATTTTTGTAAACGCACTTCGTATAGGCATATTCAGCCTTTTTTTTAAAGTCGAAACTCTGTTCATTTATTATTATAAAAATGACGAATGATTGGGAGCCATAAACCAGAATTCGTGAAAAAAAAACCAGAGAAAGAAACATGGCAAACTTTCACCTAATTCTACTCGACGTGCAATAATAGGCAAAAGTGGATTTGGGAAGACAACGTTAACGATTGAAAATAATAGCGCCAGGATGGTTGAACTGGAAAAAAATTACCCACCTGTGTGTTTACTCTAGAAGTTTAGATCAGCTGAAATATCAAGAATTTATAAAAGCGTGTTAAAAAATGGAAGACAAATACAAAAAAAAATTACTACTTTTATCAAAAACACTGATAAAATTATTCCACTAGATGAATGTGTACATAATTCAGTTGTTTTTGACGACTTCGTTCTTGAAAATCAAGATACAGTCAGGAAATACTTTAGGACACAAACGTGCTCAAAAATTCCCTTGCAGTTGGTGAGAGATAACCTTAATTTTTTCAACATTTTTCGGCAAGATGACACAAATTTAAATCTCATCTATGACGAATTTGTGGGTGGAGATTGGAAGTGGAATGACTTTAGAGAAATTTTGCAGCAAAATCTTGGAACGAGGATTTTCACTTTATAACTATCGATATTACTCTGAAAGCGAATTAATCCAAAAACAGAGATAAAATAAAAACGTTTGTCAGATTTCTATGGATCAAGATCCATTTACCCAACTGTTTACCCAACTATTGTGTGAGCTACCAAAACCTAGCCACTTCACATAAATTTTATCACCTTCCTTTTTAATCGCTTTTTCCACGAGATAAACAGTTAGGTATTTCGTCTTCCGTAATTCCTGCTCATAGAAGCTTCCTTCAATTTCGTAGCCACTCATATCCTTCAGCTTATATGTAGGTGGTTTTGTGTTGCTGATATCAACGACTTCAAATAATTCAGTAGACCAATTTGCTGTATAACCTTTCTCGAACAAACCCCTCACTTCGCTGATTCTCACTTTGTCACCTGGCGCGTACTTGGGTGGTTCACCTCAGAGTTCAAGCGTTTCTTTCCCCCGTAGCAAATCAGTTACATCTACAGGTTTCATGCCTATTGAGCTATGTACACTGTTGTAGTATTTGTGTATCAACTTTGGTAGTAGGTCGACCCACCTGTAAAAAGCAAACTGTTCCCACCTTTTTTCCTTGATTGTTCAGTTAAACAGCTCGACGACGGACGCCTTCATCTCTGAAAAAGTAGAGTAGTGATTTATCTTTTCAAGCTTCATCAACTCTCTAAAGTGTTTGTTGTAGAATTCTTTGCCGTTATCTGTTTGCAAATTTTTCGTCTCCCTTTCTGTCAAAATATATTTGAAAGATTTATCTTTAACAGGTATCGCCCAAGCAAATTTTGAAAACGCGTCTATCACAGTCAACAAATGCTGCATATTTTTATTGATTTTGGATATGTTCTTTAGGTTACCAAAATTCATCTCAACTAAGTCAGCTTGTCACAAATCGTCTGTACCAAATGCTGTAACGGCTTTCCTTGGGAAGTTCTTTCTCACCGGTTAGTGCAGCTCGTCCACAGTTTCTTCACGAATATTCACAGTCGACCACTTCACCGTTTTTCACAAACTTGCTCTTCTCACTCTTACATTCTGCACAATTTCCCTCGATTCTTCTCGAACATTTTTTGTGGTAACTGTATGAGGGTGAACTGTAGCTGTAAGAATTTTGCATTTTAAACACAAAATTTATAATTAACTTTGCATTTTCCTCTCGAGCCCATCAATACTGCCTAACAAGTGATTAACCGTTGTTTTCATTTTATTTGTCTCTAACTCGTTTTTGCGGTAGTGTACGCTAAGGTCAGCTTTACTTGCATAGTTATTCAATAGTGAGAGAATACTTGTATATTCAGCTTTACTCACATAATCACCGTAAAATTTCTTCAAGTCGGTTTTTTTGTAGTATTCGCTGAGGTCAGCTTTGTTCACATTCTTATTAAGTAGTGTGAGAATACTTGTGTATTCAGGCTTGGTAACAAGATTACTTAATTGCTTTTCTACATATCTTTCGGTAACTACATCATGGCCATCTATAGGGTCTTTTACATTTACTAATCTCTTGCTTTTGAAGTCAATATACCTTTCGTTACTTTGAAAACGATGTTTAATTCCTTTCGAAATTGTACAGCCTCACCTTCGATTTTTGAAGTTAATTCTCCCAAGTCAGCTTCACTAGCAGTCGATCTTAGCTGCTTATAAAATTGCTTGATTTTTGAAGCTAATTCTTCCAAGTCAGCTTTACTAGCAGTCGATTCTACTTGCTTATCCATCTTCTCCTTGTTTTATTTTGTTCCCTAATATATCCGTTTATTATATCGAGAATTTTATCAAACGACCAGCCATCTGTAAACAGCTTCAGAACCTGAAAACATAGGTGGCCACATATAAAGTGATGCAAATTTTGAATCCTCTCTGTATTGTAAAACAAGTTATCTTCACCGAGGTAGTTCACTAGCGCTTGTGGAATATCGCCACCGTTCGAGTCAAACACAAATTTTTCACTGCCATTTTTGAGGTAGCAATCCAGTGAGTGCCTACGTGATCAGACGTGTCTAGGTTAACAATTCCTGCTTCAACTTTTGCTGATTTTTGCTGTAGTTCATTGATCGTAAAGACGCCTCTAGAATTTGCAATTTTCAGTTGCTTTACTAATTTTTCTATATCAAAGTTGGTTAGCAGATGTCTATACTTTTGCATCATTCCTTTGACTTCTTTTTTTTTTTTGGGCATGATTTCATAGGCAAACTTGACCCTGCTTTTCTTTTCTCCATTTCTAGGTTGTCTCCCCTGTTCTGCAAACTCAGCATCTTCCTTCCGTTTTTTATGGACAGCGCTCGTAATTGCTCCGCACCGGCGGCCAACGATCCAATTCCGCCTAATGTAGCTAGAATCGGTGACAAGAATCCGCCTTAGTGTTTACCTTCTTCTTTTGCTGTAAGATATTCAAGTAATTTTTTCACAGCAGGAATAGATAAAGTTATGAGTAAACTGCCGCCTTTTTTTTAATTTGACTGGCTTTCTGTTTCACCTGTGTTTCAGTGAGAAAATTACCAAGAAAGCCGTGACTTTTCAGTTCGTCGTTGGAAAGCCTTGGCTTAAATAGCTTTGGCTTTTGGCTTGCCGCTAGATGACCCATTAAAGTCAATACTAAATTCTTTCAGTTAATAACAGGAGAAAAAAATTATAATGTCCAACCATTATCGTCTACTAACCCATGTCTAATTCTCTATTTCCTACATCAGAAATCGGTAGCTAAGGTAGAATATTCAAAATTTCTAGGTGTATGCATTGATGAGGAGTCGAACTGGAAAAAACACACTGAGGATCTGCTGAAACGTTTGAGTTCAGCTAATTATGTTATTAGGGTCATTGCAAATTTTGGCGATATACATCTCAGTACGTTCTCGCTTCCCACGCCCGGGTTCCCGGGTTAGATTCCCGGCGGGGTTAGGGATTTTCTCTGCCTCGTGATGACTGGGTGTTGTGTGATGTCCTTAGGTTAGTTAGGTTTAAGTTGTTCTAAGTTCTAGGGGCCTGATGACCATAGATGTTTAGTCCCATAGTGCTCAGAGCCATTTGAACCATTTTTTAGCATCTCATTAAATTAGCTTATCACGTCTATTTTCAATCTCTGCTTTCGTATGGCATCATATTCTGGGGTAACTCATCATTGAGTAAAAGAGTGTTCATTGCACAAAAGCGTGTAATCAGAATAATTGCTGGAGCTCATCCAAGATCATCCTGCAGACACTTATTTAAAGAGCTAGGTATCTTCACTGTAGCCTCAAAATATATATATATATATATATATATATATATATATATATATATAT
Organism: Schistocerca americana; assembly: GCF_021461395.2. NCBI lineage: Eukaryota > Metazoa > Arthropoda > Insecta > Orthoptera > Acrididae > Schistocerca > Schistocerca americana. Next base: position 82,219,965 of record NC_060129.1, on the reverse strand, counting down.
ATATATATATTATTCACTTACGAAATTTGTTATTAACAATCCGAACGAATTCAAAAGTAATAGCAGTGTACATGGCTACAACACTAGCAGAAAGGATGATCTTCACTACTCAAGGTTAAATCTAACTTTGGCTCAGAAGGGGATAAATTATGCTGCCACAAAAGCTTTGGTCACCTACCTGATAGCATCAAAAGTCTGACAGATAGCCATATAGCATTAAAAAGGAAATTAAAAGAATTTCTTAATGGCAACTCCTCCTACTCATTAGACGAATTTTTGGATATAGTAAGTGGGTAATTTCCCCAACCCCCCAAAAAAAAGAAATTGAAAATATTAAGTGTCATGTAATATTTTGTGTAATGTAATATCTTGTATAGACACCTTCTATTAACCTGACACGTTCCACGTCATTACGAAGTGTCGTATTCATGATCTATAAGGAACAAGTACTAATCTAATCTAATCAACAGCAGTAGAAGCTAATCTTTAGCCTAGCGATGCAACATTGCTGAAAATTCTCTCTTTTTGCTGCCTTCTGCAATTCTATATCTACTTGATGCCTATTTTCCAGATCTTCATGGTCTCTGTACGCAGTGTCATGTCTCTTGCAAGCTTCATCTAAAGGATTAATTCCTACAACTCCAACTGCTAATCTTTCATCTAGTTTAGTAAAAGGCCCGCAAAATTTCATGCATGGTAGGTGCAAGGCGTTGGTAGATTATTCAAGATTTATTGACTAGGCCTTTACCATGCTTTTCTGACTCCCAGAACGTGTGACGGAGATGATTCAGAAAACTAATCAAGTACGAAATTCCCATCGAATTTTTCACTATGACGTCGTTAAATTTCGTCATATCTACATTTTCTTTATGGTAACTATTATTTCCTGCATTCTCTTCACCGCAAATCACCATCAGCCGGTCAATTAAATCTCTGACGTCATTCATCCAAACATACTCTACAGGTTTTGCTCTATATCTTTTTACAAAACCCATTTCTCCTTAGCTGCTGCCTGGTGACTTTGACGTCGAATTGCTACGTACTCTTCTTAATGACTGCCATATTGGGTTAATGATGCTGTTGTACTTTTCGTAGCCGACATGGACCATTGTGGTGAAATACTGCCTTCGTTTCTTTCAGCATAGTTGTATATGCTTCAAGGTCATCAGGCACGTATTCGAATGATACGTTCTTCCGAGTTAGCAGTTTCATCAATCCATCGCTGGCATTGAAAGCGTTATCTTTGTCAGAAACAGTGTCATTGTGAAACGCGTTACTTCCGAATCGCCTATGTATTGCTTTCCATGGTCACATCTTAAGCCAAATACTGTATCGCGGAGAACGGCAAGTATTTTGATACTTTCGGTCCGAGATATGTTGTCGAGTAGTCTGTAACAGCCTTCGTCTTCTCCCGTTCTTCTTCCTCAGTTTGCTGAAGCATAGGATCAAGTCTCTTGCGCGTCTCTGACGTGATCGGTTCATCACCGACAAATCTTCTTTCAAAAGATAATTCCTTAGGTGTAGGCGGTATAGGAAACACATCGTCATAATTCCCTTCGTAAGGATGTAGCTACAGCACCGAAAACTTCTTTCCCTAAAGCATCCAGTTTGTGGATAACTGGCTCTTCTTTCTTATACTTCTCGTATTCTGTTGTCGGTTTCATCTTCCACTCTTTGAACTGACTTTTCAGCTGTTGGAACTTCTTCCTGTTCTTCTTTGCTTCTTTAACAAGCGTTTGATTGTGCTTTGCAGACATCTTTATTTAAGGAGAAAATTTAAAAGATGCGCGTTTACGTCTCACGTTTTACGTTTACGTCTCACGTCTCACTATTTTGCGGGTCTCGACTATAATGGTGGCCCAATCGTTGATGTTCCTATATTCACACTATATCACTCCAATATACGAAGCATGTTAGCAGTTGATGTAGAGAATTGGGTTGGCGCCATTAAATTGTATTGTAGTTGTTGCTGCTGCTGCTGGCTGGTTCACTGCTGTATCTTGATGTTAATGTTGGCTCTATATGTATTCGTCTAGGGGTAAAAAGATGAGGTCCCGTGTTGTTGATGTGCTTGTTGATAAATAATGAACGACAGAATAAGTGAACTTCAACTATTTATTGGTATGGTAGCCATCTTAACTCCGCCGACCACCCAAAGACGTTGTCACAGTACAGAGTAACACTTCTTTTACAACATCTTTGGACTGTTTTTCCACATAAGATAATAACATACACACTTTACAAAAGTTCTGTCAAGACTGAGCTGACGAGGCTTCTAGCTGCTTGTATTTATAACCTCGTCAAAGAACGACTAAGAAGAGATGTGGTTTATAAGTCAGGCATCCATCTGCTATCGTAAGTTGTGCAAAAGAGTTATTAATTTACATCGAGTGACATAATTTAATAGGTCATTAAAATGACAGACAGATTTGTCAACCTGTCAGAACAATTCTTTGTTGCAAAAAGGCCGTTTTTCAAAGGTACATCTATTGACTTCTCTCATTTGCATACATAAGTAAATAACGTGAATTATTAAAAATTACAGTGGTTCTCGTTTAAAATAGATGTGTTTACATGAATAGTGAGTGAAAATAGTCCTAGTGAATAAATAGGTTTCACTGGATAATTTTTATTTAAGGAGATCCAAAATACGTAAGTTGACAAATATTATTCGTATTTCATATTAATTATTTCAGTTGAATACAGTGCTTTTACATAATGACATCTGCTGTATCAGTGTTCAAGTGATGTTACTTTTGTGTGGGTCAGTTATTAATTATATTTTAATGGATTGACTCTTTATGTAGGCATGTTATGCAATCATTGCTAACATACACAATTACTTTTCTATTATCATAATTGCTAGTTAAACTTGTTGAATTAGGAGGGTATCGCATACTTGGTTATAATAAAGCCTTTAATAGGTTACGTTACACGCCCATCACAAAAATGCAGGCACACACGTGGACGACACATTAATGTTATAGCAACGTGTCCCTCTTTCCGTCGAAACGACGTGTGGATGGTGCAATGCGTTTGCAATTTAGTATGACGCGTGTGTCCCTCTCTCCGTCGTTTCGACGGATGGATAGCACTCACTACGTTTCATGTTTACTGTAATTTTTACTGCTGATAAATTCAGCATTCTGTTACACGAGGATCATTTAGTAATTAAAGAGAGAAATTGGTCTGGGGAAAAAACTGTTAGTAGGGCAAATTTGGTACTTTTTTGGCTTTAAGTTGGCACAACTGGGATGAACCCTGATGAGCTCATGTATGAACATTGTTTTGTTTACAGCCTCAAAAATGCATTTCAAGACGGCAAGTCCGCTTGAAACGTCCACATTAGCTGAACAACATTCTGTTATTCGTTTTTTACTTGCTGAAGGCGAGAAACCGGCGAATATATACTGTAGAATGTCTAAGGGATATTTTGAAGGTTGTATGAAGCGTGCAAATTTTTACAAATGGGTAGAGCAGTTCAGAAATGGTCGCGGCTCTGACGAACACCGTACTGGCCGACCAGTTGCAGTTTCAACTCCCTCACTTGAAAGTCAAATTGATGACATTATTCGTGCCGACAGCCGTGTGACTGTGGAAATGATAATTGATGAGGTTCAAGTTAGTACTGGTACAGTTCATAACATTATCTGTAACAAGCTGAAGTACTGCAAAACATGTGCAAGATGGGTCCCAAAGGAAACAAGGTTGAGAGTGTGCACAGAACTAAAGGAACGTTATGAAAGAGAAGGTGAGCACTTCCTCGACAAAGTTTTTATTGTGATGAAACTTGGGTTCGCTAGTGTGAGCCAGAATCAAAAAGACGAAGCATGGAGTTGAAGCACACCAAGCATCAGCAGGAAAGTAATGCTGACGGTGGTTTGGGATGCTGAAGGTCCAGCTTTTTGTGATTATCTCGATTTGCTTTCAAACAAGGTGGAGAGACGTCGTGGATCTCAGAGGAGAGGTGTGATTCTACAACAAGACAACGCACGTCCTCATATTGCTCAACTAACCCGTGAAAAAATCGACAACATGGGCTGGGAAGTACTGCCTCATCCCCTTTACAGTCCTGATTCAGCACCTAGTGATTGCCATTTGTCTGGTGCACTGAAGGAGGCATTACGTGGGATGAGGTTCCAGGACAACGATGACCTGAAAATGTTTTTGGGAAATTGGTTCAAACATCAAGATAAAGAGTTCTTTCCAGGCGGAATAAAAAAGCTTGAAGCCCGTTGGAACAAGTGCATTAATGTTCAAGGGGATTATGATGAAAAGCAGAAAAAAAGTATTGTTTTGTAAATATAAACGCTTTTATCTCCAGACCAATTTGTCTCTTTCTTTATTGAATGGCCCTCGTATCTGTCTGGTAAAAGAATCTTACACTCGCCATCGAGCTCTAGAGATGTTAGAGATGTTTTGTATCCGTATCTTGTATTTACGCTGCTGGCTATACTTTTGTATGAACGTCCTTCTTCTAACTCGCTCAGCCTTTTATGACACACTGGCGCGTTCACGTTATTGAGGTTCGTCTTCAACTGATTTCGTTCCATTTTTGCTATATATATATATATACAGGGTGTTACAAAAAGGTACAGCCAAACTGTCAGGAAACATTCCTCACACACAAAGAAAGAAACTATGTTATGTGGACATGTGTCCGTAAACGCTTACTTTCCATGTTAGAGCTCATTTTATTACTTCTCTTCAAATCACATTAATCATGGAATGGAAACACACAGCAACAGAACGTACCAGCGTGACTTCTAACACTTTGTTACAGGAAATGTTCAAAATGTCCTCCGTTAGCGAGGATACATGCATCCACCCTCCGTCGCACGGAATCCCTGATGCGCTGATGCGGCCCTGGAGAATGGCGTATTGTATCACAGCCGTCCACAATACGAGCACGAAGAGTCCTACATTTGGTACCGGATTTGCGTAGACGAGAGCTTTCAAATGCCCCCATAAATGAAAGTCGAGAGGGTTGAGGGCAGGAGAGCGTGGAGGCCACGGAATTGATCCGCCTCTACCAATCCGTCGGTCACCGAATCTGTTGTTGAGAAGCGTACGAACACTTCGACTGAAATGTGCAGGAGCTCCATCGTGCATGAACCACATGTTGTGTCGTACTTGTAAAGGCACATGTTCTATCAGCACAGTATGAAATCATGGCGGTGAATCGAGGAAGTACAGTACATACTGACGAAACTAAAATGAACTCTAACATGGAAATTAAGCGTTTCCGGACACATGTCCACATAACATCTTTTCATTATTTGTGTGTGAGGAATGTTTCCTGAAAGTTTGGCCGTACCTTTTTGGAACACCCTCTATATGGATTTATCGGTTCTAGTTACACGACAGTATTCTTTAAAAGTCTTCATTATTGTCTTGAATGAAAAAGATGGTTTTGGGCAATTTATACCAAATTATGACAGTTCAGATTTACCTGCTCTCACTAGAATGTTCGAGAATTCATTGTGTTCGTAGAATACGCCGTGCCTGAAGAAGCACAACATGCCATTTATGTATCTAAATATAGTCTAAGGCCGACGGTATGCCAGGAAAACATTTACTGATAACGCTATAGACCTTTACTCTAAAGCTGCATTCGTCTATTTCTGCGCAGTATACATCGTCAAAAAAAAAAAAAAAATGAAAAATGAAAACTTTCTGCCTGAATAAGTGTGCAACGCTGCGTAGACGACAGAGTTTTGCCGCCGGCCTATATGAGACACTTTTTTAGGGTAGCCAGCTTCTAGCGCTAAACTCGTAACTTGAATCACGAGTGTCATGCTATTAACAATCAACACGACTTGACCTGAAGGCCTCTCATAAACAGCTGATATATTTTTGAAATTCTGCAGTAGAAATCTTAACGCGAGTGTGAGTAGCAGAGGTTTAGTAGCAGCCAGCTCGTCATCATTAATAAGAGCGTACATCCAAATCCTTCTTCCGTGGAAAATGTACAGGAATTCGTTCATAATAACACAACTTGAGAAGGGAGTGGGACAGGGTTGTAGCCTCTCCCCGATATTATTCAATCTGTATATTGAGCAAGCAGTAAAGGAAACAAAAGAAAAATGTGGAGTAGGTATTAAAATCCAGGGAGAAGAAATATAAACTTTGAGGCTCGCCGATGACATTGTAATTCTGTAAGAGACGGCAAAGGACTTGGAAGAGCAGTTGAACGGAATGGACAGTGTCTTGAAAGAAGGATATAAGATGAACATCAACAAAAGCAAAACGAGGATAATGGAAAGTAGTCGAATTAAGTCGGGTGATGCTGAGGGGATTAGATTAGGAAATGAGACACTTAAAGTAGTAAAGGAGTTTTGCTATTTGGGGAGCAAAATAACTGATGATGGTCGAAGTAGAGAGGATATAAAATGTAGACTGGCAGTGGCAAAGAAAGCGTTTCTGAAGAAGAGAAATTTGTTGACATCGAATATAGATTTAAGTGTCAGGAAGTCGTTTCTGAAAGTATTTGTATGGAGTGTAGCCATGTATGGAAGTGAAACATGGACGATAAATAGTTTGGACAAGAAGAGAATAGAAGCTTTCGAAATGTGGTGCTACAGAAGAATGTTGAAGATTAGGTGGGTAGATCACGTAACTAATGAGGTATTCAATAGGATTGGGGAGAAGAGAAATTTGTGGCACAACTTGACCAGAAGAAGGGATCGGTTGGTAGGACATGATCTGAGGCATCAAGGGATCACAAATTTAGCATTGGAGGGCAGCGTGGAGAGTAAAAATGGTAGAGGGAGAGCAAGAGATGGATACAGTAAGCAGATTCAGAAGGATGCAGGCTGCAGTAGGTACTGGGAGATGAAGGAGCTTGCACAGGATAGAGTAGCATGGAGAGCTGCATGAAACCAGTCTCAGGACTGAAGACCACAACAACAACAACAACAACACAACTTCCAAACTGCTTGATTTTTGTTCTTTTTCAGGCGCTGCTGGCGTCGGCGGCTGTGTAGGCTCACAAGCAACAGCAGCAGTAACAGCAAGTTTCCCGCATAAACTTTGAATACTGCGTATATCGTCTTCAGATGGCTGCATGATGGTGTTGTTGTAGAGCGCGTACTTCATTGACTCAGCGACGTCGGAATAGGCAAAACCTAGCGTGTGGCCAGTTTCGTGAACCAAGACAACGAGCAAGTTTGTTTGTCAAGAAGGCGTATTATTGACCATTTCTATGTGCTAGTATTCATCCTGACCACCATGACTTTCAATAGGGTCGTTTTACAAATCAGGGTAATCTGCAACAGCCAGTATGCGACCTCTCCCGTCAAAACTTCGTTGGCAGAATTGCAGTACTGAATGTTGCCTTCCGTGAGCTCCTGTCTTGTTCTAAATGACAGTATCAGGATTTCGGGTGCTGTTCTCAAAAGTAAGCTCTGTGTGGTGCTGCCACATTTTAAAAGCTGCTTCAGCTGCCTGCAACATTTTTCTTGTGGCGAGACAGTAATGCCATTTTACTTTCTTCATGTTCAATTTGTAGATGTGTCTAGTAAAGCTCAAAACGTTATTTCCGCGCCACATCTCGGTTTCTCCTTTAATTGCGAAGTTTCTTCCGTCAGCTCGCTATTACCTACTAGATTATATTTCTGTCGAAATAACGTAAGTGCTGCTTTGAACGCTTCTTCACTCAATTTAGAAAGCTGATCTTCTTGGGCAGCCAAATAACCAAATTTGTGCAAGTACTTCATTGCTGCTTCATCTAGAGCAGATATTAATAAGAGTAAAAATATCGAAACTACAATTATTCTGTTCATGGAAAAATTTTTATTGTTATTTTTTATTCAAGTTAATTTTCATGGATGTCTGCATCCAAATATATAGAGTATGTGTTCAAAAGCATCTGGACACCTGGCTGAAAATGACTTGCAAGTTCGTGGCATCGGTAATGTTGGAATCCAATATGGTGTTGGCCCACTCTTAGCCTTGATGACAGCTTCCAATCTCGCAGGCTACGTTCAGTCAGGTGCTGGAAGGTTTCTTGGGGAATGGCGGCCCATTCTTCACAGAATGCTGCACTGAGGAGAGGTATCGATGTCAGTCGGTGAGGCCTGGCACGAAGTCGGCGTTCCAAAACATCCCAAAAGTGTTCTGCAGGATTCAGGTCAGGACTCTGTGCAGGCCAGTCCATTACAGGGACGTTATTGTCGTGTAACCACTCCGCCACAGGCCGTGCATTACAGACAGGTGCTCGATCGCATTGAAAGGTGCAATCGTTACCCCCGAATTGCTCTTCAACAGTGGGAAGCAACACAGTACTTAAAACATCAATGTAGGCCTGTGCTGTGATGGTGCCACATAAAACAACAAGGGGTGTAAGCCCCTCCATGAAAAACGCGACCACACCATAACACCACCGCCTCCGAATTTTACTGTTGGCGCTATACACGCTGGTAGATGGCGCTCACATCCTGCGATCGGACCGCCACATTGTGTATCGTGATTCGTCTCTCCACATAACGTTTTTCCACAATTCAGTCGTCTTAATGTTTACGCTCCTAGTCTGGAGCCGCGCGACCGCTACGGTCGCAGGTTCGAATTCTGCCTCGAGCATGGATGTATGTGATGTCCTTAGGTTAGTTAGGTTTAAGTAGTTTTAAGTTTTAGGGGACTGATGACCTCAGATGTTAAGTCCCATAGTGCTCAGAGCCATTTGAACCATTTTAGGCTCCTTACACCACGCGAGGCATTGTTTGGCATTTACCAGCATGATGTGTGGCTTATGATTTCAACTGTCGGCGGTCTCTGTCAGTCAACAGACGAGGTTGGCCTGTATGGTTTTGGGTCATCCGGATGGTATAATAAAATGGAATCAGTTATAGATATCAGCAACATGCAACTTACATTCAACAACAAGGAAGTGTAAACTATCCAGGACAATGAGAACAATCAATGGTTCAAGGTCAAAAATGTGTCTGAAATTTTTTAGTGTAAAAATACTGGCGATGCAAATACGTGAACACGTAGAAGTTGATGGCAAAGTGAGATGTGAAAGAATTTTTAACCCCCCGAGATTTATGGGGGTTAAGGGGCAACGGAAAATCATCAATATTTATCAACGAAGCAGGACTGTATTCACTGATCTTCTCATCCAAGAAAGAAGACGCTAAGCAGTTTAAAAAATGGCTCACACGTGACGTCTTACCATCAATCAGAAAATATGGTGAGTACAGAATTAAAGACAAATAACTCACTTGGAAAATATAAACAGAATTCGCGAAGAGCACATTCAAAATTTAAATGGAATAGTTGATAGAGCTGTAAGGAACTTTACTTGAATTATTACCTCATGTTGTTGCTAGAACAGTCAATGAAAATTTGAGACTGAAATGATTTGACGATGATTGCGACTACACTTACTATGACATCCTAGTGGAGAGAAGAAATTTGCAACAACATTTGTACGGCGTAATGGACAGACATCCAAACAGAGAAGAAATTCTGAGGCTCGAGTACAATCCAAATTCGATAAATTTGTACCAAAAATGAAGGAAAACTTGAGTATCGACTACCACATGAACTACACTACTGGCCATTAAAATTGCTACACCAAGAAGAAATGCAGATGATAAACGGGTATTCATTGGACAAATATATTATACTAGAACTGACATGTGATTACATTTTCACCCAATATGGGTGCATACATCCTGAGAAATCAGTACCCAAAACCTCTGGCCGTAATAACGGCCTTGATACGCGTGGGGATTGAGTCAAACTGAGCTCGGATGGCGTGTACAGGTACAGCTGCCCATGCAGCTTCGACACGATACCACAGTTCATCCAGAGTAGTGACAGGCGTATTGTGACGAGCCAGTTGCTCGGCCACCACTGACCAGACGTTTTCAATTGGTGAGACATCTGGAGAATGTACTGGCCAGGCAGCAGTCGAACATTTTCTGTATCCAGATAGGCCCGTACAGGAGCTGCATTATCCTGCTGAAATGTAGGGTTTCGCAGGGATCGAATGAAGGGTAGAGCCACGGGTTGTAACACATCTGAAATGTAACGTCCACTGTTCAAAGTGCCTTCAGTGGAAACAAGAGGTGACCGAGACGTGTAACCAATGGCACCCCATATCATCACGCCGGGTGATATGCCAGTATGGCGATAACGAATACACGCTTCCAATGTGCATTCACCGCGCTGTCCCAAAACACGGATGCGACCATCGTGATGCTGTAAACAGAACCTGGACTCATCCGAAAAAATGACGTTTTGCCATTCGTGCACCCAGATTCGTCGTTGAGTGCACCATCGCAGGCACTCCTGTCTGTGATGCAGCGTCAAGGGTAACAGCTGGTAGTCCATGCTGCTGCAAACGTCGTCGAACTGTTCGTGCAGATTGTTGCCTCGCAAACATCCCCATCTGTTGACTCAGGGATCGAGGCGTGGTTGCACGATCCGTTACAGCCATGCGGATAACATGCCTGTCATCTCGACTGCTAGTGATACGAGGCCGTTGGGATCCAGCACGGCGTTCCGTATTACCCTCCTGAACCGACCGATGCCATATTCTGCTACCAGACATTGGATCTCGACCAACGGGAGCAGCAATGTTGCGATACGATAAACTGCAATCGCGATAGGCTACAATCCGACCTTTATCAGTCGTAAACGTGATGTTATGCATTTCTCCTGCTTACAGAAGGCATCACAACAACGTTTCACCAGGCAACGCCGGTCAACTGCTGTATATGTATGAGAAATCGGTTGGAAACTTTCCTCATGTCAGCACGTTGTAGGTGTCGCCACCGGCGCCAACCTTGTGTGAATGCTCGGAAAAGCTAATCATTTGCGTATCACACCATCTTCTTCCTGTCGGTTAAATTTGGCGTCTGTAGAACGTCGTCTTCATGGTGTAGCAATTTTAGTGGTCAGTAGCGTATTTCAATATGAAGGATGACTAGACGCAAGACGAACTGATTAATGATATCAAATATCTCCATGAGGCTACGTTGTCGGCATAATTTTAATGGATCGAAATCCATTAAAATTGTGGTTGCAGGTCATTCTTTTTGCGTACAAGTGTTCACACAGTCATAGTTTGCATTGTACCATCCACCTGTCGTTTCGACGGAAAGAGCGAGGCCGGCCGGAGTGGTCGTGCGGTTCTAGGCGCTGCAGTCTGAAACCGCGCGATCGCGACGGTCGCAGGATCGAAACCTGCCTCGGGCATGGATGTGTGTGATGTCCTTAGGTTAGTTAGGTTTAAGTAGTTGTAAGTTCTAGGGGACTGACGACCTCAGATGTTAAGTCGGATAGTGCTCAGAGCTTCTGAACCATTTTGAAAGAGGGACTCGCGTTGCGATAACATTGATGTGTTGTCCACGTGTATGCCTGCATTTTTGTGCTTATTTATTGCAAGAGCATTTAGTGTATCGTCAATCTACAATAGCTAAAGCTATGAATCACGTGCCAGCCTAGCGATAACAGAGAAGATAGCGGTGAGGGGCAATGGCCGCCGCCTCTGCTATCGCGGAATTTTTTCAGCCGTGCCTCACACGCGCGTATAACTCATAAACGTTGCGGTGTCTAGAAAAACTGGACTGCCTAAATTTCAAAATATAATCTCTATATTTAAAATGGATACAAATAAAAATAATAATTCTACTACTACTATCAAAGTCTCAGAGCGCACGGAAAAGCGCTCAGAGTTAAAGGCTTATACAAAATGAAAAAGGACGCTCTTGTCGATTCTATAGAAAAGACTTACTCCACAGCATCGACAAGCGGCTTATTTAAACTAATTTTCTAACAAAACTGTACGGTAGTTGAAGCGGATTGCAAAGGAAAATAGAGGGTTTCCAAATTCACACAGAAATGGTTTGGTGGCTCTCATAGATGCAGAGACAATTTTTAAAGAAAATCAGCAACATTCAATTTACAACAGAATTGTTAGATGGCAAATACATAATCACGAGTGAGGAAAAAGAATGGTAAGAAAAAAAGGTGAGAAAAAAATAGGTCAGCTTCTTCCATTTAAACCCGATGTATTTAGTACGTTAAAAAAAAAAAAAAAAGAAGCAACGTAATGAAGAACCATGTGAACAAAAACTAGGCCAAATTTTTCCATTTAAGCAAAAAGTGTTTACTTTACTGAAAGAACAGAAATTACCATTCGAAATTAAACCATGCGAACGAATGATACTGCATAAAAAATATAACATTTCGGAGACATCTTACAGTATTAAGATTAAGAACTTGAAAGACGATCCATCCGAGCAGATGAAAGCAGTCAGACAAGCCTTACACGCTACAATAAAACGTGTAAGAAAATTAACTGAGATCAAGAAAAGTGATCAAATGAAGATCGTGCCTGAATATGAGTCTTCTAATCTCGCAATATCATCGAACCGTAACGTAAATGTCGGTGCTTCACGGCTACTTGCACAGACTGAAAGAATTGTCACATCTAACGAAAATGCAGCATGCAGCTTTACTGTATGGATAAATGATGATGGCGTCCTCTTGGGTAAAATATTCCGCAGGTAAAATAGTCCCCCATTCGGATCTCCGGACGGGGACTACTCAAGAGGACGTCATTATCAGGAGAAAGAAAACTGGCGTTCTACGGATCGGAGCGTGGAATGTCAGATTCCTTCATCGGGCAGGTAGATTAGAAAATTTAAAAAGGGAAATGGATAGGTTAAAGTTAGATATAGTACGAATTAGTGAAGTTCGATGGCAGGAGGAACAAGACTTTTGGTCAGGTGAATACAGGGTTATAAATACAAAATCAAATAGGGGTAATGCAGGAGTAGGTTTAATAATGAATAAAAAAATAAGAGTTCGGGTAAGCTACTACAAACAACATAGTGAACGCATTATTGTGGCCAAGACAGATACGAAGCCCACACCTACTACAGTAGTACAAGTTTATATGCCAACTAGCTCTGCAGATGACGAAGAAATTGAAGAAATGTATGATGAAATAAAAGAAATTATTCAGGTAGTGACGGGAGACGAAAATTTAATAGTCATGGCTGACTGGAATTCGCGTGTAGGAAAAGGGAGAGAAGGAAACATAGTAGGTGAATATGGATTGGGGCTAAGAAATGGAAGAGGAAGCCGCCTGGTAGAATTTTGCACAGAGCACAACTTAATCATAGCTAACACTTGGTTCAAGAATCATGAAAGAAGGTTGTATACATGGAAGAACCCTGAAGATACTAGAAGATATCAGGTAGATTATATAATGGTAATACAGAGATTTAGGAACCAGGTTCTAAATTGTAAGACATTTCCAGGGGCAGATGTGGACTCTAACCACAATCTATTGGTTATGAACTGTAGATTAAAACTGAAGAAACTGCAAAAAGATGGGAATTTGAGGAGATGGGACCTGGATAAACTGAAAGAACCAGAGGTTGTAGAGGGTTTCAGGAAGAGCATAAAGAACAATTGACAAGAATGGGGGAAAGAAAGTATGTATAGCTTTGAGGGATGAAGTGGTGAAGGCATCAGAGGATCAAGTAGGTAAAAAGACAAGGGCTAGTAGAAATCCTTGGGTGACAGAAGAAATACTGAATTTGATTGACAAAAGGAGAAATTATAAAACTGCAGTAAATGAAGCAGGCAAAAAGGAATACAAACGTCTCAAAAATGAGATTGACAGGAAGTGCAAAATGGCTAAGCAGGCATGGCTAGAGGGCAAATGTAAGGATGTAGAGGCTTACCTCACTAGGGGTAAGATAGATACTGCCTACAGGAAAATTAAAGAGACCTTTGGAGAAAACAGAACCACTTGTATGAATATCAAGGGCTCAGATGGAAACCCAGTTATAAGCAAAGAAGGGAAAGCAGAAAGATGGAAGGAGTATATAGAGGGACTATACAAGGGCGATGTTCTTGAGGACAATATTATGGAAATGGAAGAGGATGTAGATGAAGATGAAATGGGAGATATGATACTGCGTGAAGAATTTGATAGAGCACTGAAAGACCTAAGTCGAAACAAGGCCCCGGGAGTAGACAACATTCCATTAGAACTACTGACAGCCTTGGGAGAGCCAGTCCTCACAAAACTCTACCATCTGGTGAGCAAGATGTATCAGACAGGCGAAATACCCTCAGACTTCAAAAAGAATATAATAATTCCAATCCCAAAGAAAGCAGGCGTTGACAGATGTGAAAATTACCGAACTGTCAGTTTAATAAGTCACGGCTGCAAAATACTAACGCGAATTCTGTACAGACGAATGGAAAAACTGGTAGAAGCCGACCTCGGGGAAGATCAGTTTGGATTCCGTAGAAATATGGGAACACGTGAGGCAATACTGACCCTACGACTTATCTTAGAAGCTAGATTAAGAAAAGGCAAACCTACGTTTCTAGCATTTGTAGACTTGGAGAAAGCTTTTGACAATGTTGACTGGAATAATTTCTTTCAAATTCTGAAGGTGGCAGGGGTAAAATATATGGAGCGAAAGGCTATTTACAATTTGTACAGGAAGCAGATGGCAGTTATAAGAGTCGAGGGGCAAGAAAGGGAAGCAGTGGTTGGGAAGGGAGTGAGACGGGGTTGTAGCCTCTCCCCGATGTTATTCAATCTGTATATTGAGCAAGCAGTGAAGGAAACAAAAGAAAAATTCGGAGTAGATATTAAAATCCATGGAGAAGAAATAAAAACTTTGAGGTTCGCCGATGACATTTTAATTCTGTCAGAGACAGCAAAGGCCTTGGAAGAGCAGTTGAACGGAATGGACAGTGTCTTGAAGGGAGGATATGAGATGAACATCAACAAAAGCAAAACAAGGATAATGGAATGTAGTCGAATTAAGTCAGGTGATGCTGAGGGAATCGGGTTAGGAAATGAGACTCTTAAAGTAGTAAACAAGTTTCGCTATTTGGGGAGCAAAATAACTGATGATGGTCGAAGTAGAGAGGATAAAAAATGTAGACTGGCAATGGCAAGGAAAGCGTTTCTGAAGAAGAGAAATTTGTTGACATCGAATATAGATTTAAGTGTCAGGAAGTCGTCTCTGAAAGTATTTTATGGAGTGTAGCCATGTATGGAAGTGAAACGTGGATGATAAATAGTTTGGACGAGAAGGGAATGGAATAGAAGCTTTCAAAATGTGGTGCTACAGAAGAATGCTGAAAATTAGATCGATAGATCACGTAACTAATGAGGAGGTATTGAATAGAATTGGGGAGAAGAGGAGTTTGTGGCACAACTTGACTAGAAGAAGGGATCGGTTGGTAGGAGATGTTCTGAGGCATCAAGGGATCACCAATTTAGTATTGGAGGGCAGTGTGGAGGGTAAAAATCGTAGAGGGAGACCAAGAGATGAATACACCAAGCAGATTCAGAAGGATGTAGGCTGCAGTACATATTGGGAGATGAAGAAGCTTGCACAGGATAGAGTAGCATGGAGAGCTGCATCAAACCAGTCTCAGGACTGAAGACCACAACCAACAACAACAACGACGAAAATGTTGACGTAAGTTATACTACATTTCATTTTGTAGTCTATAAAACCCGAGGGCTCTTCAATAAAGAATGATTTTGTTTTGACGACACGCCTTTACTGATCCTCATAATTTTGATGGTCCTGCTCAAGGTAGTCTCCCATGAGTGCGATGTAATTGTCCCACCGTTCCTGCCAGTCTTCAAATATATGCTGGAAACCATTTTTTGAGAGGTCCTTCAAAATCGCCTCCGCAGTCTTCACCGTTGCTTCTGATGATTGATAATGCCTCCCACGAAGGCGTTTCTTCGTGTTCCAGTCACATGGGGCTAACTCCGGACTGTAGGGAGGGTGAGGGATGCGCTTCGCGTTGATCTCTGCAAGATATTCAGCAACAACATTGGCAATAAGCGGCCGCGCATTATCGTGGGGCAACATCCATCCTGCTTCACGGAAATGTGGTCATTTGCGCCTGGTATTGAAGTGCAATGTTTTCAGTACATCCCTGTAGTATTGTCCAGTTACTGATGTATGTGCAGGTACAACATGCTCATAAACCACTCCGTGAATATCAAAGAATGTGATGACCACAACCTTCCCCGCAGAAGCAAACACCTTTGCTTTTTGGGGAGTTGGTGATGCAGGAGATTTCCACACTGAGCTTTGCTGTTTGCTCCCAGGATCAGAATGATCTAGCCAAGTTTAATCAGCAGTGATTTGAAAGAAACTCCGGATCTTCCTCTAACGTCAACTTTAACTGCACGCAGGCCTGCACAGGAATGTCCTTTCGTTCGGAAATCAACAGTCCTGGAAACCACCGCGCACAAACACAGGTCGTGTGTAATTTCTCTGTCACCAACGTGTGGGTGGCAGCCAATGAAATGTTCAGTACTTCCAAAGTGATCTTAAGATAATTCCTCGATCCTCTCTCACAGCAACAGTGTTGATGTTTTCTTCCGTAAGAGCAGTAACTGGAGCACCGGGTCAACGTTTCTTTGAAACTGATTGTCTCCCCTCTTTAAACATTTTAAACTAAGTTCGAGCTGTGCTGTAGGGAAGAACAGACTCTCCATAGGCCTCCTGTAACATTGCAGCGGTAGGAGATACCGAACATGTCTGACCTTGCCTACCTAGGCGGGAACCAGGAGTCCCAACAATGAAACTACTACGGCATGTTTGTTGCACATTCAGCTAACAGAATATCGTAGGATTAAATTTTAGCTCGAGAAATTATGACCATAAAAAATTATGATCATTCTTTATTGAACAGCCCTCGTACCTCGAGGAAAAGCACGAAATGCATGAAAATACACTCCTGGAAATGGAAAAAAGAACACATTGACACCGGTGTGTCAGACCCACCATACTTGCTCCGGACACTGCGACAGGGCTGTACAAGCAATGATCACACGCACGGCACAGCGGACACACCAGGAACCGCGGTGTTGGCCGTCGAATGGCGCTAGCTGCGCAGCATTTGTGCACCGCCGCCGTCAGTGTCAGCCAGTTTGCCGTGGCATACGGAGCTCCATCGCAGTCTTTAACACTGGTAGCATGCAGCGACAGCGTGGACGTGAACCGTATGTGCAGTTGACGGACTTTGAGCGAGGGCGTATAGTGGGCATGCGGGAGGCCGGGTGGACGTACCGCCGAATTGCTCAACACGTGGGGCGTGAGGTCTCCACAGTACATCGATGTTGTCGCCAGTGGTCGGCGGAAGGTGCACGTGCCCGTCGACCTGGGACCGGACCGCAGCGACGCACGGATGCACGCCAAGACCGTAGGATCCTACGCAGTGCCGTAGGGGACCGCACCGCCACTTCCCAGCAAATTAGGGACACTGTTCCTCCTGGGGTATCGGCGAGGACCATTCGCAACCGTCTCCATGCAGCTGGGCTACGGTCCCGCACACCGTTAGGCCGTCTTCCGCTCACGCCCCAACATCGTGCAGCCCGCCTCCAGTGGTGTCGCGACAGGCGTGAATGGAGGGACGAATGGAGACGTGTCGTCTTCAGCGATGAGAGTCGCTTCTGCCTTGGTGCCAATGATGGTCGTATGCGTGTTTGGCGCCGTGCAGGTGAGCGCCACAATCAGGACTGCATACGACCGAGGCACACAGGGCCAACACCCGGCATCGTGGTGTGGCGAGCGATCTCCTACACTGGCCGTACACCACTGGTGATCGTCGAGGGGACACTGAATAGTGCACGGTACATCCAAACCGTCATCGAACCCATCGTTCTACCATTCCTAGACCGGCAAGGGAACTTGCTGTTCCAACAGGACAATGCACGTCCGCATGTATCCCCTGCCACCCAACGTGCTCTAGAAGGTGTAAGCCAACTACCCTGGCCAGCAAGATCTCCGGATCTGTCCCCCATTGAGCATGTTTGGGACTGGATGAAGCGTCGTCTCACGCGGTCTGCACGTCCAGCACGAACGCTGGTCCAACTGAGGCGCCAGGTGGAAATGGCATGGCAAGCCGTTCCACAGGACTACATCCAGCATGTCTACGATCGTCTCCATGGGAGAATAGCAGCCTGCATTGCTGCGAAAGGTGGATATACACTGTACTAGTGCCGACATTGTGCATGCTCTGTTGCCTGTGTCTATGTGCCTGTGGTTCTGTCAGTGTGATCATGTGATGTACCTGACCCCAGGAATGTGTCAATAAAGTTTCCCCTTCCTGGGACAATGAATTCACGGTGTTCTTATTTCAATTTCCAGGAGTGTAGTTAGTATTGCTAATTAATTAGCAAGAGTAGCATGAACAGATCAATAAATACTGATAATTTACGCGGGCCTCGAGCAATAATTACAGCGCTCACCTATGAAACTAGCTATATATTAAATCGTAAATTATCCGACAACGTTATCACATACATTAGGAAAAACCGTAATCTGCAGGAATAATTTGCAAGTGGATTATGTATAAAACTGAGGATTTGATGGTAGTTCATATCATTGTAAAAAATGTGATGTTGCCTTTGATCACAAAAATAAACACACATGCAAAAAAGAGATACAAAATGTGTGTAAATTATGTTTAGGTCGCAGACATGAAGATATGAAAGATAAACAAACAAGGGTTTATTGCAAAAACTGTAACAGATTTTGTTTTAATAAGGAATGCATGGATAACCATGGGTGTGTCTGTGAATCAGTTTACAAGCGCAAAAAGTGGAGTAAGATGTGTAGAAGAATCAGCGCAAAAATCGATCACCTCTGTGGATCCTCTGATTGCCGTAATTGTGGTGAAGAATGTGTGAAGACGAGTGAATACGAATGGTACATACAAAGAAGAGAAAGTCTCGGCGCTTACTGCGAGGATTATTGTGCTTGTGACGGTAGAGGTACTAAACGATTTAAAAAATGCACTTACACACAAAAGTACTACTTTTTCGATTTCACCACAGCAAGATACAGGAGTACACACGCCAAACTTTACAGCTGAGCATGACTTCAAAGGAAACCGTTACGAATTTAGAAGTAAGGTTGATTTCTGTAAATGGTTGATATCACACAATAACAGAGGCTATACGCGTATAGCACACAATGCAAAGGCTTACGACGCGTACTTCATTTTACGGTATTGTGTCAATAATGGCGTTAAGATCAAAACCATTTACCAAGGAACAAAGATTATAGAGTTAAAACATCCACCATAAACCTTGGAATAATAGACAGCATAAACTTTATCCAAGGAGGTCTTGCAACGTTTCCAAAAACATTTGGTTTTTAAAGAGTTGAAAAAAGGTTGTTTTCCCCCCTTCTTTAACACACACGTAAATCAGAATTACGTAGGACAACTTCCGGCAACCAAGTACTGCGTTGTTCATACTATGAAACCTGAAGCTAGAAAAGAGCTCTTAGAATGACACGCTCAGACGGTGAACGAAAATTACGTGTTTGACTTCGAGAAAGAACTTTCCGAGTACTGCCATTCTGATGTTCATATATTGCGCCGTCTGGAATTTAAGAGAAATTTCCAGTATATAACAATCGCAAGTGTGAGTGTTATTAACCCGACACTATAAATAATGTGAATAATGAGATCGACAGGAAGTGCAAAATGGCTAAGCGGGCATGGCTGGAGGACAAATAAAGAGACCTTTGGAGAAAAGAGAACCACTTGTATGAATATCAAGGGGTCAGATGGAACCCCAGTTATAAGCAAAGAAGGGAAAGCAGAAAGGTGGAAGGAGTATATAGAGGGACTATACAAGGGCGATGTTCTTGAGGACAATATTATGGAAATGGAAGAGGATGTAGATGAAGATGAAGATGAAATGGGAGATATGATGCTGCGTGAAGAATTTGATAGAGCACTGAAAGACCTAAGTCGAAACAAGGCCCCGGGAGTAGACAACATTCCATTAGAACTACTGACAGCCTTGGGAGAGCCAGTCCTCACAAAACTCTACCATCTGGTGAGCAAGATGTATGAGACAAGCGAAATTCCCTCAGACTTCAAGAAGAATATAATAATTCCAATCCCAAAGAAAGCAGGTGTTGACAGATGTGAAAATTACCGAACTATCAGTTTAATAAGTCACAGCTGCAAAATACTAACGCGAATTCTTTACAGACGAATGGAAAAACTGGTAGAAGCCGACTTCGGGGAAGATCAGGTTGGATTCCGTAGAAATAAACACGTGAGGCAATACTGACCCTACGACATATCTTAGATAACAGATTAAGGTAAGGCAAACCTACGTTTCTAGCATTTGTAGACTTAGAGAAAGCGTTTGACAATGTTGACTGGAATAATTTCTTTCAAATTCTGAAGGTGGCAGGGGTAAAATACAGGGAGCGAAAGGCTATTTACAATTTGTACAGAAACCAGATGGCAGTTATAAGAGTCGAGGGGCAAGAAAGGGAAGCAGTGGTTGGGAAGGGAGTGAGACGGGGTTGTAGCCTCTCCCCGATGTTATTCAATCTGTATATTGAGCAAGCAGTGAAGGAAACAGAAGAAAAATTCGGAGTAGATATTAAAATCCATGGAGAAGAAATAAAAACTTTGAGGTTCGCCGATGACATTGTAATTCTGTCAGAGACAGCAAAGGACTTGGAAGAGCAGTTGAACGGAATGGACAGTGTCTTGAAAGTAGGGTATAAGATGAACATCAATAAAAGCAAAACGAGGATAATGGAATGTAGTCGAATTAAGTCAAGTGATGCTGAGGGAATTAGATTAGGAAATGAGACACTTAAAGTAGTAAAGGAGTTTTGCTATTTGGGGAGCAAAATAACTGATGATGGTAGAAATAGAGAGGATATAAAATGTAGGCTGGCAATGGCAAGGAAAGCGTTTCTGAAGAAGAGAAATTTGTTAACATCGAATATAGATTTAAGTGTCAGGAAGTCGTTTCTGAAAGTATTTGTATGGAGTGTATGGAAGTGAAACATGGACGATAAATAGTTTGGACAAGAAGAGAATAGAGGCCTTTGAAATGTGGTGCTATAGATGAATGCTGAAGATTAGATGGGTAGATTACGTAACTAATGAGGAAGTATTGGATAGGATTGGGGAGAAGTGAAGTTTGTGGCACAACTTGACTAGAAGAAGGGATCGGTTGGTAGGACATGTTCTGAGGCATCAAGTGATCACCAATTTAGTATTGGAGGGCAGCGTGCAGGGTAAAAATCGTAGAGGGAGACCAAGAGATGAATACACTAAACAGATACAGAAGGATGTAGATTGCAGTAGGTACTGGGAGATGAATGAGCTTGCACAGGATAGAGTAGCATGGAGAGCTGCATCAAACCAGTCTCAGGACTGGAGACCGCAACAGCAACAATGGTTTAAATGGCTCTGAGCACTATGGGGCTCAACGGCTGAGGTCATTAGTCCCCTAGAACTTAGAACTAGTTAAACCTAACTAACCTATGGACATCACAAACATCCATGCCCGAGGCAGGATTCGAACCTGCGACCGTAGCGGTCTTGCGGTTCCAGACTGCAGCGCCTTTAACCGCACGGCCACTTCGGCCGGCAACAACAACAACAAGAACAATGATTTAATGGACGAGCTCTATTTAAATGCAACATATCGCACTCAAGATTAAGGGATTGCTGGTTATAGCGTTGTGAAGATGTGGAGTTGTGGGTAGTATGGCAATTTACAAGTCAAATTTTCTTTAACCTAACGCTATTGCTGTAGTCAAAGATCAAAAGAAGGAAATGTTCGGCAAAGAATCGATTGCATGGATGAATACTTTCCCTAATGTACAGCATGCTCTACATGGCGGGGAAGTTACAATATGCGGCACAGAAGTTGATGGTCAAGACGCAAACACGAAAACAATGTATCAGTTTCACGGCTGCTTTTGGCACGGTTGTCTCGAGTGTTATTCACCCGACACTATAAATAATGTGAATAATGCTTCAGTGGGCGAGCTCTATTTAAAGACAACATATCGCGCACAAGATTTAAGGAATGCTGGTTATAACGTTGTGGAGATGTGGAGCTGTGAGTGGAAAAATTCTAAGACTAACAAAGAGAACGTAAATAAAACAACAAAAGTTGTAGAACTACTGAATCCTAGAGACGCCTTTCTCGGCGGAAGAACAGACACTGCTGAATTGAAGGTTTCAGGCAAGAAGCAGCGATACATAGACATCCGCAGTCTTTGTCCTACAGCGATGTTTTACGACAGTTATCCTGCAGGTCATCCTGCACACATAATGAAACCAGAAAAATGCGACGAGGAATGGTTTGGTTTTGGTAGATGCAAAGTGGTTGTGCCGCGTGGCTTGTATCGTCCTGTGCAACCAGTTAAGCAGGAAAAGCTTTTGTCCGCTCTGCGCGCAAAATGTGTAGTAGATCAAAACTCATCGTTGTTGAAATCACAGTGACGATGAGCGGACATTTGTAGGAACGTGGACTACAACAGAACTCAACAAAGCCATCGAAAAACGCTATAAAATGCAAGAATTTTACGAGGTATGGCATTTTGCTCGTGTAAGTAACAAACTGTTTAAAGACTACGTAAAAACCTTCATGAAGATCGAACTGGAAACTAGTCCTTTGGAAGATAGTTACAAGTCAAATGAAGAATACAGGCGAGTTACCATGAAAAAGCAAGATATCGAGCTTTATGTTAGCAATATTGAATCAAACGCAGGCAAACGTGATGTTTCCAAATAAGTCTCAACTCTCTTTGGAGAAAATTTGGACGAAGACTGAATATGACACAAACGGAATTTATAGATAATGCTAGTCGTTGGTATGAACTTTTACTCGATGATGCGATAGATGTTAGTAACGTAATATTCATCAATGAGGAAGTCACTGAAGTTACATACCGTTACAACGATTAGTATGTGGAACATAGTACTAACGTATTCGTTGCCGCCTTCACCACTTCTAACGCTAGGATGAGGCTGTATGATATGCTAACATTGTGATAACGTTGTATACTACGAAAAAGGCTCTGTTGTTTATATTGATGATGGCAAAACCACTCTGCAAGCAGGTTGCATGCTTGGCGAATGGACAGATGAATTTGGCAAAGACGATTTTGCCACTGAATGGATAAGCACTCGGCCAAAAAGCTATGCTTAACAAACATATAAAGGCAGACGCTATCAAAATTAAACGCTATACTCTGAACTGAGAAAATTCCGTAAAACTCGACATGAAAACGATGACAGAATTAATACAGACTTCTGAAGATAAGATTATCATAAGTAACAACATGATTACGACAGATAAGGAGACGAAAAACCTGCTGAATAAATTTATAGCAAAAGAGTTCAAATTTAACTACGATAACCGCATGCTTCTAGAGGAAAAAGACGGCATAATTGATGGTCTTCCACGGGGATATTAAAGAAAAACTTTTGCACATACTAATGGAAACAGTGATTACAGAATTCATCGATGATCCTGCTCGTTGGTACGAGCTCATACTCGATGACAATATAGAAATAATTAAAAAATAGTTCAAATGGCTCCGAGCACTATGGGACTTCACTTATAAGTTCATCAGTCCCCTAGAACTTAGAACTACTTAAACCTAACTAACCTACGGACATCACACACATCACACACATCGATGCCCGAGGCAGGATTCGAACCTGCAACCGTAGCGGAAGCGCGGTTCCAGACTGTAGCGCCTAGAACCGCTCGGCCACCCCGGCCGGCATAGAAATAATTAATACGACATTTATCAACGAGGAAATAATGAAGGTGAAATATAAGAACTGCTAAGGATAATTTTATAAGTCAAGGCCTATAAAATTTCAGACTTGTGGTCGCCATAAAGTCGTTGCTGCTGCTTCTGCTGACCGGCCGCGGGTATAAATCGCATCGAAACAGCGGATGCAAAAAATTGGTCGAAAAAAAATGGCTGCCAAACAGTCGTTGCTTGAAAATTGGCCGCGAGAAAGGCGTCAACATTTTTGCTAAAAGTAACCGCTGAAATTATGCAAAAAAGTAGCCGCGAGAAACCGTCAAAAAGTCGCTTCCAAAAAAACTGGAAGCGAAAAAGTAGCTGCTATCTTTTGGAAGAAAAGTCGCTTCCCAAAAAAAGCGGCAGCGAAAAAGTGGTTGCCGGTTTTTAACGAGAAAGTCCCTTCCCAAAAAAAGTATCCGCGAAAAAGAGATTGCCGGATTTTACCGAAAAAGTCGCTTGCGATAAAATGCGCCGGCGAAAAAGTGGCTGCTATCTTTTGGACGAAAAGCCGCCTCCGAAAAAAAGTGATGACGAAGAAGTCGCTTCAGAAAAAAAGTGGCAGCCAAAAAGGTGTCAACATTCTGCTAAAACAGCGGTCAGTTATCGCCAAAAAAGTCACCGCCGAAATTTTGCAAAAAGGTGATCGTCATCTTTTGGCCGGAAAGTTGAGGGTTTGTCCAGAGCCGCCGCCCTTACTACTGCCCTTTCCCGTACGACCATTTGAGGATTGTACGGTGAATAGCAGCAGTGCGGTAAAACATCAATTCTCCGACATCGCTGCGGCCGGACAAAGATCCTGTAAGAAGGGACCAACGACGATTGAAGAGAATCGTTCAGCGTGACAGAAGTGAAACCCTTCCGCAAACTGCTGCAGTTTCAATGCTGGGCCGTCAACAAGTGTCAACGCGCGAACCATTTGACGAAATGGAGCCGGAGGCGAACTCATATATCCTTGGTGACTTCACGATACAAGGCTTTACGCCTCGGCCAACCGAGGACTTTTGATGACTGGAAACACGGACGAGTTTCGTTGAATCGATGGACCCTGCATACCAGCAGGGGACTGTCCAAGTTGGCGGAGGCTCTATAATGGTGTGGAATGTTCAAGTGGGTGTGAAATCTTATGGGACTTAACTGCTAAGGTCATCAGTCCCTAAGCTTACATACTACTTAACCTAAATTATCCATGACTGCAGCGCCTCAGACCGCTCGGCTAATCCCGCGCGGCAATGGTGTGAAGCGTGTGCAGTTGCAGTAATATGCGACTCCTGATACGTCTAGATTCGACTCTGACAGGTGACACGTACGTAAGCACCGTGTCTGATCACCTGCATCCACTCATGTCGATTGTGCATTCCGAAGAACTCGGGCAATTCCAGCAGGACAATGCGACACCCCACGCACCCAAAACTGCTGCAGAGAGGCTCCAGGAACACTCTTATGAGTTTAAACACTTCCGCCGACCACCAAGCTCCCTAGACACGAACATTATTGAGCATATCTGGGAATCCCTGCAACGTGCTCTTCCGAAGAGATCTCCACCCCCTCGTACTCTTAGGGATTTATGGAGAGCCCTGCAGTATTCACGGTGCCAAGTCCCTCCAGCACTACTCCAGACATTAATCGAGTCCTTGCCACGGTGTGCTGCGGCACTTCTGCGTGCTCGTGGGGGCCGTATGCGATATTAGCCAGCTGTATTTGGCTCTTCAGTGATCTTCAAACATTCCTTTCATTCTTGCGGTGTTTATGTATGTCTTTTACCTTGGCCACCCTACGTACCTCGGTTGAACAACAAAAGAACAATATTGAAACCATTGAGGTCCGCAGCTCGTGGTCGTGCGGTAGCGTTCTCGCTTCCCGCGCCCGGGTTCGATTCCCGGCGGGGTCAGGGATTTTCTCTGCCTCGTGATAACTGGGTGTTGTGCGATGTCCTTAGGTTAGTTAGGTTTAAGTAGTTCTAAGTTCTAGGGGACTGATGACCATAGATGTTAAGTCCCATAGTGCTCAGAGCCATTTGAACCATTTGAAACCATTGAGTACTGTCACCATAATGTATAACAATATCTATTTGCTATTTTTTTTTTTTTTTTTTACTGAACGTCGTCCCAAAAAGGTGTACCAGTTTGTCTGGCTCTTCAGTGTTTATCATTTGTCAAAGGTATAGGAAGCAATCTTGTACATGAAAAATGTACTTACTGCACAACCAGGTGGGTATTTACGGATATGTCGCAAACGTAATAGCGAGAGAGACGTGATAAGAAGTGTATAACAGGAAGAGGATGCAGGTTTCCAGTAGTCAAACAGATTTCACTAAAATTACCGGAAAGAAAATACGTACAGTTTTTAATGTCAGATTATCCCAATAGTTCTTGTAGACGAAAAATTTATGTGGTGTGAAAGCTTATTTCTTATGCTGCAATACTTTCCGCACGAGTGTGAAACACCTCTTTCAAACGATGTGAAATGTATGGCAGTGTACTGTTATAAATACAATTGTATACTCTCATCTATACAATCGTAATTCGTTATACTTGACCTTGGTCATAAAGCATAGAAATCAGACCTAAAACGTAGTATTGCAGAATGAATATTGTGATGGAGAGTATTGCAGACATAAATAAAGAACCAGCTAGATCTCCGCTGCTCACGATCGGACCGTTGCACGGTGCGTGGTGGAGGGTACTTGACTCACCGAGGCCATCCTGCGCTCCGCAAATGCGTCAATACGCGCTGCTGTCGATGTCACCTCCCTCCCTCCCTCCCACCCTCCCTCCACCCATGACGTCAGCTCCGCGGCGTGTGCTGACCTCTTTCTGCAGTCACGCATTACCTCCCACTGCACGACGCCCGCTTCCTGCTCGCAAACTGCTGTTATATTACCACACAACTAGCAGGCTTGCCGCGAGGCTATTTACTGCAGAGACTGCCACAAAGAGCTAGCCTACATCTACGTGTATAATAGTGGAAAACAGTACGAAAATTAACATTGTCGGTCGGAATAGTTCCATGTAGTGTATATCCGATAGTGTGATATTCAATAAAATGATAAATGCAGCCAAGCAGAATCGCATTTGACGTCAGCAGTACAGAATACAGGGTGAAACTCGTAGGGCAGAAGGGAAGCAGACATCATTAGTGGCAGTGCGCGTTGTGTACGTAAAGCACGCTTTTACACAGCCACGTGGAGAACTGTTATCACGCGATGAAAAAGCAAAAATTGGTGCGTGGCAGAAGCTGATTCCTTCAACTTATTTATACACTACTGTCCATTGAAATTGCTACACCACGTAGATGACGTGCACAGACGCGGAATTTAAGCGACAGGAAGAAGATGCTGTGATATGCAAATGATCAGCTTTTCAGAGCGTTCACACAAGGTTGGCGCCGGTGGCCACACCTACAACGTGCTGACATGAGGAAAGTTTCCAACCGATTTCTCATACACAAACAGCAGTTG
This sequence comes from Schistocerca americana, assembly GCF_021461395.2. Lineage (NCBI taxonomy): Eukaryota > Metazoa > Arthropoda > Insecta > Orthoptera > Acrididae > Schistocerca > Schistocerca americana. Next base: position 82,192,887 of record NC_060129.1, on the reverse strand, counting down.
ACCGGCGTTGCATGGTGAAACGTTGTTGTGATGCCTCGTGTAAGGAGGAGAAATGCGTACCATCGCGTTTCCGACTTTGATAAAGGTCGGATTGGAGCCTATCGCGATTGCGGTTTATCGGTACGCGACATTGCTGCTCGCGTCGGTCGAGATCCAATGACTGTTAGCAGAATATGGAATCGGCGGGTTCAGGAGGGTAATACGCAACGCCGTGCTGGATCCCGACGGCCTCGCATCACTAGCAGTCGAGATGACAGGCATCTTATCCGCACGGCTGTAACGGATCGTGCAGCTACGTCTCGATCCCTGAGTCAACATATGGGGACGTTTGCAAGACAACAACCATCTGCACGAACAGTTCGACGACGTTTGCAGCAGCTCGAACAATCAGGTCGGAGACCGTGGCTGCGGTTACCCTCGACGCTGCATCACAGACAGGAGCGCCTGCGATCGTGTACTCAACGACGAACCTGGGTGCACGAATGGCAAAACGTCATTTTTTTTCGGATGTATCCAGGTTCTGTTTACAGCATCACGATGGTCGCATCCGTGTTTGGCGACATAGCGGTGAACGCACATTGGAAGCGTGTATTCGTCATCGCCATACTGGCTTATCACCCGGCGTGATGGTATGGAATGCCATTGGTTACACGTCTCGGTCACCTCTTGTTCGCATTGACGGAACTTTGAACAGTGGACGTTACATTTCAGATGTGTTACGACCCGTGGCTCTACCCTTCATTCGATCCCTGCGAAACCCTACATTTCAGCAGGATAATGCACGACCGCATGTTGCAGGTGCTGCACGGGCCTTTCTGGGTAATGTTCGACTGCTGCCCTGGCCAGCACATTCTCCAGATCTCTCACGAATTGAAAACGTCTTGTCAATGGTGGTCGAGCAACTGGCTCGTCACAATACACCAGTCGCTACTATTCATGAACTGTGGTATCGTGTTGTACATGCATGGGCAGCTGTACCTGTGCACGCCATCCAAGCTGTGTTTGACTCAATGCCCAGGCGTATCGAGGCCGTTTTTACGGCCAGAGGTGGTTGTTCTGGGTACTGATTTCTCAGGATCTTTGCAACCAAACTGCGTGAAAATGTAATCACATGTCAGTTTTAGTCCAATGAATACCCGTTTATCATCGGCATTTCTTCTTGGTGTAGCAGTTTTATTGGCCAGTAGTGTAGTTCGTCACAGCGAGGATATTTACTGCAGTGTCTGTGGCAAAGCGCTAGCCTGCATCCACATCTCTAACAGTGGAAAACAGTACGAAAATAAACATTGCTGGTCGGAACAGCTGCATACAGTGCATATGACACAGCCACGCGGAAAACAGTTATCACGCGATGAAAAAGCAGAAATAGGTTCGTGGGAGGAAATTGGACTCCCTAACCACCTACCGCCAAGAAGTTGAATAGTTCAAGGGCAGAGATTTATAACTTCGTTAGATTCGCGCAAGATATGGACAGAATCGAAAATGTGGGCAAAGTAGAAAATTGTCTGAGGCATCGGAACGGTTACTTTTGCGCAGGGCAAGGGCCACAAATCGTTATTAGTCTCAACTTGTCGCTGATTTACAGTCGCCAGCGACTGCCAGACGTTTGTCAAATGACAAACGTCATGCATTGGAGAAACGACTGCAGAAACCTGCTCTCACACCCAGATATAAACAGGCTAGATTGCAGTTTACTGGAAAACCTATGTCACGGACTTGACAATGGGATAAAGTGGTCTTCAGGGACGAGAAGAAGTTTAACATAGGTATGGATTTTTCAGTATGATTGCAGTGATATAAGAGGAGAGCAGCATGTAAGAAAAGAGTGGAAATGTTCGCGGTGGAAGATTTGCGAGCCTTCTGCACTGAAGGTAATTCACACATTGCGTGGATCGACACTACGAAGAGCTCTACTATGTACACTAGGATGCTAGAGACATTTTTGTGCCAAGTTCCTACGGGACCAAACTGCTGAGGTCATCGGTCCCTAGGCTTATACACTACTCAGTTTCACTTAAACTAACTTACGCTAAGGATAACACACGAATGCCAGAGGGACGACTGGATCATCTGGGGGGGAGGGGGGGGGGGGAGGGAGAGCCGCGCGAACCGTGGCAAGGCGCCTCGGACCGCGCGGATATCCCGCACAGCTTGCTAGAGACGGAATGGATTAGACTGTGTAAGGGGCTAGGGGACCAAAGCCTAACATTTCAACAAAACAAAGCGTCTGTGTGTGTTTCTGCACGACATAAAGTTGGTTTTAAGAAAAAGATAACGATGGTTTGCCCTGGCCTGCACCTAGCCTGCATTTGAATCCCGTGGAAGACTTTTGGGAAGTACTTACAAGGGTGTTTATCGCAATGGAACGGAATTTGAGGCCGTATGTGAGCTGAAAAGTGCGAGACGAGAAGCGTGGACGACAGTTTCACTGCAAGAACTACAAGACCTAAGTAAACGGATTCCGAAGAAAATTTTTGAGGTAATTATGAAGAACGGAGGTTGGCAAAAATACTAACGGTAAAATAACGTAACAGGACAGTGGGCGCCTGTGTACCAGTTTCCATCCAGGAAATGCAAACGCCCTGTTTTGTTTCCCATGTTATGAAAGAAACTATCTACTTCCGTTACAATTGTTAATGTCTTATTGTATCTATTACTTTGAAAATAAATTCAAATATATATATATATATATATATTCCTTGACGTAAGAGCAAAGCTTCCTACAATTTTCTGCAAGTCGCTTACTACAATTGTACTTTCGAAGTCGTCGAACGGTTCACACACGGCCCTCCATCCGCCAGTTTAGGCTTCGTTCAGTTCTCGTCTCTCTCTGAGGCCTCGATGACGTTTAAATTTGCTGCGAAGCTCTCTTTTCCTTCCTAGGAGTTTATTAACACCGTGGTCGAACCACGGAGGGTTGATGTCCCATGGTCCAGGTTATGAGAAATATAAATTATTTAACTTTTTCCACGATATTAAGCAATTATATTTGTCATATGTAAAAGAAACTGAAAGTCAAGGAATAATGCGATTATAAAGAAAAACTATTATCTTTAATGTAAGTATTACTATTATCTTTGTCCTGTCTTGTTCTGATAAGACGCCATTGTACGCAGTCTACATAATAAGGTGTGTACATGTTTTATTATTTGAGCAGTGAGCTCCAATATAAGTCAAAAGTATTGCTGTTGTTAATTTTAACCGTAACCTGCCCAACATACCCCGTTTGCTTTTTCAATCATTTTTAAAAGAATTTCAGACGCCGCGCCGGCAGCAAGCTGAACGTCGCTGGACGGCGACAATTGGCAGCCATTAAGCGACAATTTAAAATTATCGTAAATATTATCTCGTTCTTTCCACACGAGAAGCTGGAGATCGGCTATATTATTTCATTTATGATTTATAGCAAACTGGTATTTTCAAAGTACTTAGTGATATATTCAGACGATTTATGTTACGTGCAATAGGATACAGATCTGGCCTGCGCTAAGGCGAAATTAAATCACACGTAAGTCCTTATGTATTGAAAATAGTGAAATTCCTTTGTGTGTGTGTGTTTATTGCCTATAATGATTAACTGTTTTTGAGAACAGTCTCGCCTAAGTAACTTCAATAGTTACACAGCATCCCACGAATTTTTGTGACAGTGAAATCTAAGAACGACCTGTGCCTTCGCATATCTTTGCAGTGAATCCAAAATCAAATTAAAAATAAAAATACAATATAAATTAGATAAAATAAAATAATAAAATCCCACATTCTCATTCAATTCAACGACACACACATTAATAGGTTATATACAGGGTGTTACAAAAAGGTACGGCCAAACTTTCAGGAAACATTCCTCACACACAAATAAAGAAGAGATGTTATGTGGACATGTGTCCGGAAACGCTTAATTTCCATGGTAGAGTTCATTTTAATTTCGTCAGTATGTACTGTACTTCCTCGATTCAAATTGTAAATTTTCACAATCAACATGTGTGGGCTGACGAGAATCCGCACACAATTGTGCAATCACGTCATCGACACAGATTTTCTGTGAACGTTTGGGCAGGCATTGTTGGTGATGTCTTGATTGGGCCTCATGTTCTTCCACCTAATGGAGCACGTTATCATGATTTCACACATGATTTCACCTGTGCTACCAGAACATGTGCCTTTACAAGTACGACACAACATGTGGTTCATGCACGATGGAGCTCCTGCACATTTCAGTCGAAGTGTTCGTACGCTTCTCAACAACAGATTCGGTGACCGACGGATTGGTAGTGGCTGACCAATTCCGTGGTCTCCACGCTCTCCTGACCTCAACCCTCTCGACTTTCATTTACGGGGGCATTTCAAAGCTCTCGTCTACGCAACCCCGGTACCAAATGTAGAGACTCTACGTGCTCGTATTGTGGACGGCCATTCTCCAGGGCCGCATCAGCGCATCAGGGATTCCATGCGACGGAGGGTGGATGCATGTATCCTCGCTAACGGAGGACATTTTGAACATTTCCTGTAACAAAGTGTTTGAAGTCACGCTGGTACGTTCTGTTGGTGTGTGTTTCCATTCCAAGATTAATGTGATTTGAAGAGAAGTAATAAAATGAGCACTAACATGGAAATTAAGCGTTTCCGGACATATGTCCACATAACATATTTTCTTTCTTTGTGTGTGAGGAATGTTTCCTGAAAGTTTGGACGTACCATTTTGAAACACCCTATATACAGGGTGAGTGAGAAGGCAATGTACGTGCTTTGAGGGGTGATAGCATTAGTGATTCTGAACAAAGAACTTCATATGGACGTGTGCCCTATACCGAATGGTTTCCGAAATAGAACACATTTAATATCACTTTTGTACGTTTTTCTTGAAAAACTCGAAAACCGCACCCTCCAGCGAAAACGTGTCGCAGTACAAAATTAAACTATATTAAAATTCCTACAAAAAACTAGATCTAATGGTTTGTACGAAGATATCGCGAGAATGTTGAAAAGCTCGCTCGACGCGCATGCGGTAGCTTATCTAGCTTTTTAGGACAATTTGAGGTAGCAAGTTGAGACGAACAGTTTGATTCGGGACACTTGTGGTCTATCAAGTCGGGAAACTACCTCAAATTTCGCTGTAGGATGCGGAGTTAATCAAGAAAAACGTACAAAAGTGATATTAAATGTGTTCTATCTCGGAAACAATTCGGAATAGGGCATATGTCCATATGAAGTTCCGCTGTTTGTTTGTGTGGTTGATTGGATGTGCTAATGACAAGCGTTATTATAATTATTAGCGAATTCCATAGATTCAGACCACCTGAGAGGAAATAAACGACGGCCGCACGGGATTAGCCGAGTGGTCTGAAGGCGCTGCAGTCATGGACTGTGCGGTTGGTCCCGGCGGAGGTTCGACTCCTCCCTCGGGCATGGGTGTGTGTGTGTGTGTGTGTGTGTGTGTGTGTCGTTAGGATAATTTAGGTTAAGTAGTGTGCAAGCTTAGGGACTGATGACCTTAGCAGTTAAGTCCCATAAGATTTCACACACGTTTGAACATTTTTGAAATAAACGACTAACAGGAATAACAGGTAAGAAGGATTACATATTACCTTCTCGGTTTATCCAAGAAAATAAAATTTTGGGAGAACATTTTTGCCAGATCGCTACACCAGTAAGGGCCAGTTGTCCCGGATCCCAACGACCTCGTATCACTAGCAGTCGAGATGAGAAGAATCTTATCCGCATGGCTGTAACGGATCGTGCAGCCACGTCTCGATACTGGAGTCAACAGATGTGGACGTTTGTAAGGAAACAACCATCTGCACGAACAGTTCGACGGCGTTTGCAGCAGCACGAACTATCAGCTGGGAGACAGTGTCTGCGGTTACCATTGACGCTGCATCACAGACAGGAGCGCCTGCGATGGTGTACTCAACGACGAACCTGGGTGCACGAATGGCAAACCGTCATTTTTTCGGATGAATCCAAGTTCTGTTTACAGCATCATGATGGTCGCATCTGTGTTTGGCGACATCACGGTGAACGCACATTGGAAGCGTGTATTCGTCATCGCCATACTGGCGTATCACCCGGCGTGATGGTATGGGGTGCCATCGGTTACACGTCTCGGTCACCTCTTGTTCGCACTGACGGCAATTTGGACAGTGGACGTTACATTTCAGATTTGTTACGACCTGTGGCTCTACCCTTCATTCGATCCCTGTGAAACCCTACATTTCAGCAGGATAATGCACGACCGCATGTTGCAGGTCCTGCACGGACCTTTCTGGATCCAGAAAATGTTCGACTGCTGCCCTGGCCAGTACATTCTCCAGGTCTCTCACAAATTGAAAACATGTGGTCAATGGTGGCCGAGCAACTGGCTCGTCACAATACGCCAGTCACTACTAAAAATGGCTCTGAACAATATGGGACTTAACATCTGAGGTCATCAGTCCCCTAGAACTTAGAACTACTTAAACCTAACTAACCTAAGAACATCACGCACATCCATGCCCGAGGCAGGATTCGAACCTGCGACCGTAGCGGTCGCGCGGTTCCAGACTGTAGCGCCCAGAACCGCTCGTCCACTTCGGCCGGCGGGAAGCAACACAACCGCAAAAATGAAGTGGGCGAGCTAGACGATTTCGCGAAAAATGTTTTGTGGCGTACAGTGTTCAGCAAGGAGAGAAACTAGTTTCGCGTATGAAAGAAGCTGAAAATTTTAACGGGAGCAAATGGACCATGTTCAGGGTACGGAAAGAGGTGGGGTTCAGGTATCAGGAACCGAACGATGGTAGGAAATTATTAATGGAACGAAGCGATATTGTTGCTGCAAGGACTGTGTTTTTGAGAACAATGCAGAAGATCAGAGAAGCTGGCACATCTCGAATTTATTACTTAGATGAATCTTTCGTTAATCAGAACCACGCAAGGGCTATGTGTTGGAAAATGAGCGGTGGGTACGGTGGATTAAAAGTTCCTGTTGTAAGAGTAACAGAATTATAGTGCTTTGTGTCGGATGAGAAGATACTGGCGTTATTCCCCAGGGTAAACTGATTTTTAAGGCATCAAAGGCTAAGAATTCTGAAGATTACCACTCTGAAATGGCGTACAGCGTCTTCAAAAGGTGGTTTACACAACAATTATTGCCGCATACTCCCGCGTCTTCAGTTGTAGTCGTGGACAATGCGAGAGCATCCACTCAGCGCAAGTGAACAAAGCTCCCAATACGAACTCCAAAGAGGCAGGCGTTATTGCATGGCATCATCCAACGGAATACCTCGTAACTCGTCGCATACCACAGCAGAATTGCTGGTTCTTCTCAATCAACACAAGCCTGCATACACAGTTTATGAGATAGACGAAACTGCAAAGCACTATGGACGCCGTATCGTTACATTACATCGATACTGGTATGGGCTCAGGTGAAATCACATATTGCGGAAAAGAACAATACATTCAAAATTGCAGATGTTGAGAGACTTACACATGAGGCAATAGACACCATCTCAGCATCTGCGTAGGCAGCTTGCGCAAGACAAGCAGAGAAACTGCAAGATGAAGATTGCAACAGGGAAATTGGCACGGACACCGTTATGGAACAATCTGTCATAGATCTTGCTCAGTCTGACTCATCTATCTCGGCTGATTCATCGACGTCGGCTGATTCATCTACGTCGGCTGATTCATCTACGTCAGCTGAGTCTGATTCATCTATGTCAGCGAAGACGATGGCGTGGATATCTTGCTGTGAAGTAGGTATGTACCAATTACTGCTACTTATGACATTATTTGCACGACTGTTCCTGCAGCAGCATAAAAAATTACTAGTCGCTCAAGTTTCATCTTTAACCTCGTAACAATCCCGTTTTCTTCATAAAACATATTTCGTTCACATACTACACTCCTGGAAATGGAAAAAAGAACACATTGACACCGGTGTGTCAGACCCACCATACTTGCTCCGGACACTGCGAGAGGGCTGTACAAGCAATGATCACACGCACGGCACAGCGGACACACCAGGAACCGCGGTGTTGGCCGTCGAATGGCGCTAGCTGCGCAGCATTTGTGCACCGCCGCCGTCAGTGTCAGCCAGTTTGCCGTGGCATACGGAGCTCCATCGCAGTCTTTAACACTGGTAGCATGCCGCGACAGCGTGGACGTGAACCGTATGTGCAGTTGACGGACTTTGAGCGAGGGCGTATAGTGGGCATGCGGGAGGCCGGGTGGACGTACCGCCGAATTGCTCAACACGTGGGGCGTGAGGTCTCCACAGTACATCGATGTTGTCGCCAGTGGTCGGCGGAAGGTGCACGTGCCCGTCGACCTGGGACCGGACCGCAGCGACGCACGGATGCACGCCAAGACCGTAGGATCCTACGCAGTGCCGTAGGGGACCGCACCGCCACTTCCCAGCAAATTAGGGACACTGTTGCTCCTGGGGTATCGGCGAGGACCATTCGCAACCGTCTCCATGAAGCTGGGCTACGGTCCAGCACACCGTTAGGCCGTCTTCCGCTCACGCCCCAACATCGTGCAGCCCGCCTCCAGTGGTGTCGCGACAGGCGTGAATGGAGGGACGAATGAAGACGTGTCGTCTTCAGCGATGAGAGTCGCTTCTGCCTTGGTGCCAATGATGGTCGTATGCGTGTTTGGCGCCGTGCAGGTGAGCGCCACAATCAGGACTGCATACGACCGAGACACACAGGGCCAACACCCGGCATCATGGTGTGGGGAGCGATCTCCTACACTGGCCGTACACCACTGGTGATCGTCGAGGGGACACTGAATAGTGCACGGTACATCCAAACCGTCATCGAACCCATCGTTCTACCATTCCTAGACCGGCAAGGGAACTTGCTGTTCCAACAGGACAATGCACGTCCGCATGTATCCCGTGCCACCCAACGTGCTCTAGAAGGTGTAAGTCAACTACCCTGGCCAGCAAGATCTCCGGATCTGTCCCCCATTGAGTATGTTTGGGACTGGATGATGCGTCGTCTCACACCGGTCTGCACGTCCAGCACGAACGCTGGTCCAACTGAGGCGCCAGGTGGAAATGGCATGGCAAGCCGTTCCACAGGACTACATGCAGCATCTCTACGATCGTCTCCATGGGAGAATAGCAGCCTGCATTGCCGCGAAAGGTGGATATACACTGTACTAGTGCCGACATTGTGCATGCTCTGTTGCCTGTGTCTATGTGCCTGTGGTTCTGTCAGTGTGATCATGTGATGTATCTGACCCCAGGAATGTGTCAATAAAGTTTCCCCTTCCTGGGACAATGAATTCACGGTGTTCTTATTTCAATTTCCAGGAGTGTATAACGCCGTAGCAGGTTGCACAATAAAAGAAAGTTAGCTTTTAGTAACACATGAAGCGATCCGTTTCTGATATCCTTGTGGTCACAAATAATTAAAATTTGAGAATGGTTTAAATGTGTTCGATCACTGTGGGTACCTAATGTAAGCAATGCAGAAATTCGTTTGATTAACGAAACAAATCGCTGTCGTTCAAAAGACGGAACATTAAACACTGACAGTATTTAAAGAAAGAATGACGTTACATCATGATTACTGACAAAATAGTATGTGTATCTCCAGGTTGAAGCTCTTCCGTCTGTGTTTGCTGTACAAATACAATGGTCTTTTATAAGGGCTTTGCCTTGAGCAAAACACAGTTTCTTCTTGTGCTATCACCCAGAGTCGTTTCGTTGAGGTTTTGTAAGTAGGCTGTTTAGGTTTTTTTATTGGTAACGCCACATCTGTATGAAAATCACTGGCTGTGCTGTGTGCAGTCTGTGGCTGCTTTGCATTGTTGTAATACTCGCCATTGTAGTGTTGGGCAGCGGCAGCTGGATGTGAACATTGCGTAGCGTTGCGCAGTTGGAGGTGAGCCGCCAGCAGTGGTGGATGTGGGGAGAGAGATGGCGGAGTTTTGAAATTTGTCATGAACTGCTATATTTATATATGATGATATCAAGGTAAATACATTGTTTGTTCTCTATTAATATCTTTCATTTGCTAACTATCCCTATCAGTAGTTAGTGCCTTCCATAGTTTGAATCTTTTATTTAGCTGGCAGTAGTGGCGCTCGCTGTATTGCAGTAGCTTGAGCAGCAAAGATTTTTGTGAGGTAAGTGATTTGTGAAAGGTATAGTTTAATGTTAGTCAGGGCCATTCTTTTGTAGGGAATTTTGAAAGTCAGATTGCGTTGCGCTAACAAAATATTGTGTGTCAGTTTAAGCACAGTCATGTATAATTGTTCAAAGGGGACGTATCATATGTCGACCCTTAGCCGAGGATTCCTCACTGGAATCTTCTGATTTTTTTTTCTTGTAGTTTGTGTAATTAGTGTAGCTATTGTTTATTGCTAGCGCGCAATTGGAGAGAGAATCTCCTTTGTAGTTGTAGTTTTTCATTGTTGTACACAGTTGTGGCATGCATGTAGATTTGCACCTAGTATTTCGCAGCTGCAATTAACTAGATATTATTTTCAGTGCTATGTTAATGTGTTCTCTTATTTTTTCTCTTCAAATTGTGCTTTTCTGTGTTATCGTGTGAAATATTGTGACAATAATGGCGTGTGAAAAACGTAACACTAGGCTCCAAAGTAAACTGAGAAATAATAGTGACGACGAGCGTAGCTTGCCAGCACCACTGGGTAATGAATTAACTAATGTTCAAAGTAGTAATTTGGTAACTGTGCATAGGGAAATGGAGCGGGCTGCAAACAATGGCGTAGACAGTGAAACAGGTAGTGAACAGGGAAGCATTATCGATCGATCGCTCGGCAACACAATATTGTGTGTCAGTTTAAACACAGTCATGTATAATTGTTCTAAGGGGACGTTTCAACATCTAGCTTCCGGCCACATCCGCTGCAGTGTGTTCCGGATAGCATACATTCCCTCCTTTGTGCACTTCCATCTTTGCCCTCGTGATGTATATGGATATTTCGACACCCGACATCCAGCACGGTAGCCAGTCCGTTGTGATGTTGTTGTCATGTACCCTCTTGGTGGTAGCCCCCTGACTACACAGGGATTGAACTGCTAATGCCTGAGCTGCTACCTCCTCACATATGCCGAGGAGTAGATGGCTATCCCTCTGGGGCATCGGGACTCCAGGCAAAGGTCATCCTACCAGGTCGTCTTCGCTGTGGCTGGATGGCACCCGTGGGGAGAGCCTCTGGTCGGAGTGGGTGGCATCAGGGCGGATGACCCACAATGAAGCATGGTACATCATCTCTCGCTGGTGGGCCTCCACCAGCAGTCTCTAAGCGATCGAGGTCTAACCTCAACGGTAAGAAGTACGAACCAAGATCATTTCCCCCCCTGGCCACTCCATGGGAGGAACATACGGCAAAAGAAGGCAGTGGAGATTATGCACCCCGGTACCTCGTGTGTACACGAGGTGATGGGGAATCGTTTATGTCGACCAAGCCACAATTTTTTGTGGAGCATTTATAGGACAAGTTCGGGGAGGTGGAGGGCTTGTCCAAAATGCGCTCTGGGTCGGTTCTCATCAAAACAGCATCCTCTGCCCAGTCACGGAGGTTGCTCACTTGTGACAAGTTTGGGGATGTTTCCATCACAATCACTCCCCATAAAAGTTTAAACATGGTCCAGGGTATTATTTTCCACAGGGATCTTCTACTGCAGTCCGACGATGAACTACGTGCCAATCTAGAACGACGGGGTGTTCACTTTGTCCAGCGAGTCCATCGGGGTCCGAGAGATAATCAGGTAGCCACCGGTGCCTTCATCTTGGCCTTCGAAGGTGATGTTTTACCCGAAAAGGTCAAGGTGATGGTTTACCGCTGTGATGTGAAGCCATATATCCCTCCTCCGATGCGGTGTTTCAAATGCTGGAAGTTTGGGCACATGTCATCCCGCTGTACTTCCGGCATCACATTTCGAGGTTGTGGACGTCCTTCGCATCCCAATTCTCCATGTGCTCCGCCTCCCATCTGCGTTCACTGCAGAGAACACCATTCTCCCTGCTCGCCGGACTGTAGGATCTTCCAGAAAGAACGGAAGATAATGGAATATAAAACCCTGGACCGCCTGACTTACTCTGAGGCTAGGCAGAAATATGAGAGGCTCCATCCTGTGCCACTGACGTCAACGTACGCCGCTGCTGCAACGACGGTTCTTCCATCTCCTGTGTCGTCCTGTACGGTAGGTTCTCTGATTGGTCAGAATCCAACAGCCCCCTTGATTGTGGGGGCACTTCACACCCTGTTGCTCCTGCTCCATCTTCTTCAGGAGCAACACCCTTCCAACCATTGGGGACATCAGCTCCCCCTTCCAAGCTGGAGAAGCGTAAGACTTCTTCGGCTACTCTCGCCAGGAAGGGATCCCTTGGGGACCTCCCTTCGCAAGTTCCGACCAGTGGAAAAGCGGACACCCACAAGTGGCTGAAACAACCACCAGTCCCTGGTCGTAGGGCCTCACAGTCGTCGTCTGTCCCTGAGACTGACCCAGTGAAGCAGATGAAGCCTGAACCACCGAAGACACAGCGCGACAAGCAGAAAAAGAAGAAAGTCCCCAAGACCAACGACATTGCGGTGGCACCCATCCCACCGCTTCCTACAAGCTCTACATCTGAGGATGAGGTGGAGATTCTGGCGTCCGCTGAGGACCTCGATCTCGCCGGTCCCTCAGACACCGTGGATAGCGCTAGCACCAGTGCTCAATTGGAGGCAGCAGATGACCCAGCGGCGTAATCTGCCTTCCAAGTCCCGTTACGCCTTTCTCAGACATGGACAATACCATCCTACAGTGGAACTGCAGCGGTTTCTTCGACCATCTAGCTGAGCTCCGACATCTTATCAGCCTTCACCCATTCTTCTGCATTGCTATTCAGGAAACTTGGTTTCCAGCAATGCAAACCCCCGCCCTCCATGGCTATCGGGGTTATTATAAGAACTGGGCAACTTATGAAAGGGTGTCTGGTGGCGTCTGCATATATGTCCTTAACTCTCTTCACAGCGAGTCTGTACCTCTACAAACAGCTTTAGAGGCTGTCGCTGTTCGGGTGTGGACGCCACAGGCTGTTACCGTCTGCAGTCTTTACCTTCCACCAGATGGTGCTGTCATGCAGCATGTCCTGGCTGCTCTGATAGTCCAATTGCCGCCACCTTTCTTGTTACTGGGCGACTTCAACGCCCATAACCCTCTGTGGGGTGGGTCAGTGGTGACAGGTTGAGGCGCCACCATTGAGCATTTATTGGCACAGCTCGATCTTTCGCTATTAAATGATGGTTCCTTCACACAATTCTGCATGGCGCATGGCACGTACTCCGCTATCGACCTTTCGATCTGCAGCCCTAGCCTCTTACCATCCGTCCATTGGAGAGTGCATGACGACCTGTGTGGTAGTGACCACTTTCCGATCTTTCTGTCAGTGCCACAGCGTCAGTCTTCTCTGCGCCCTTGCAGGTGGGCTATGAATGAGGCTGACTGGGATTTGTTTTCTTCCACTGCCGCTAGCGAGCCTCTATCTAGTGATGACGTTGATGCGGTGGTTCACTCAGTCACCACCGGCATCGTTACTGCCGCCAAATCTGCCATTCCCAGTTCTTCTGGGTCCTCTTGGCGGCGGACTGTGCCTTGGTGGCCACCTGAGATCGCTGAGGCGATTAAAGATCGTCGGCGGGCGCTACAGCGTCACAAGCGACGTCCCTGCATTGAACACCTCATCACCTTCAAACGGCTGCGTGCGCGGGCCCGCCGCCTTATCCGCCAACGCAAGCAGGAGTGCTGAGAGCGGTATGTGTCCACCATTGGCCTCCATGTCTCTCCATCGCAGGTCTGGGCCAAGATCCGACGCCTCTGTGGCTATCGGACCCCTGTCAGCGTCCCTGCGCTCTCCCTGAATGGAGCAGTTTGTACAGACTCCGACAAAATTGCCAACAGCTTGGCAGAGCATTTTGCACTGAGTTCCGCTTCTTCCAATTACCCACTGGCCTTCCGCTCCATTAAAGAGCGGATGGAACGTCGGAGCCTTTCTTTTCGCACCCACCATCCTGAATCCTACAATGCTCCATTCTGTGAGTGGGAATTTCACAGTGCCCTTGCCGCTTGCCCTGATACCGCTCCTGTGCCAGATCGCATCCACTATCAGATGCTGAAACACCTTTCAGTGGACTGCAAGCGACGCCTCCTCAACCTTTACAACCGTCTCTGGGTCGATGTTTGCTGGTGGTGTCGGTTATGCGCTAACTCTAGGGGACCATTCCGAACAACGTTCCTTGCCGGATGGCTGCTGCGTTTACACTACTGAGCTGTTCGCCATCTTTCGTGCCCTAGACTATATCCGCTCCTGCTCAGGTGAGTCCTTCATTATCTGTAGCGATTCCCAGAGCGGTTTACGAGCTCTCGACCAGTGTATCCCTCGTTCTCGTCTGGTGATGGCTATCCTTGAGTCCCTGCATACTCTTGCTCGTCGCGGCAGATCTGTGGTCTTTGTTTGGACCCCAGGCCATGTTGGGATACCCAGCAATGAAACTGTTGACCGCCTGGCGAAAGAGGCCACCGGTAAACCATCTCTGGAGATTGGCCTCCCAGCGCCTGATTTGCGGGCACTATTACGCCGCCAAGTTTTCGATTTATGGGACACTGAATGGCGCAACCTGCCCGTGCCAAACAAACTCCGTCGTATCAAGGAGACGACGACTGTTTGGCGGTCATCCATGCGAGCCAACCGCAGGGACTCAGTCGTCCTTTGTCAGCTCCGCATTGGCCACACCCGACTGACACACAGATATTTACTGTGTCGTGAGGATCCACCTCTTTGTCATTGCGGGGCGTCCTTGACGGTGGTCCATATTCTGGTGGAGTGCGCCCTTTTAACTGTGCTCAGGCAGACTTCTGCGCTGCCTGATACGCTCCCTTCGCTTTTAACTGACGACTCTGCCATAGCGGACTTAGTTTTACGTTTAATTCGAGCAGGGGGGTTTTTATCATTTGATCTGAGTGTTTGTTATGTCCTTTTGTGTTGATTCTGGCTTTTGGCCTCCGATTGTAAACTGAGTTTTTAATGTGTTCTCGGTGGTTGGCTTCTCCTTTTTTTTTTTCTCTCTATGGTCGGCCAACCACCGTCACACTCGGTGTGATTTTAATTTGTTTTGTCTGTTCTCTGTCGGAGTATTTCTTATCCTGTGTCGTCTGCCGTCTTTCCTGTTGTTCGTTTTTTATTCTCTTTGGGTGGTTTTAGTTTTTTGGAAAAAGGGACCGATGACCATAGCGGTCTGGTCCCTTTTATCCCATAAACCAACCAACCAACGCCTCGCCGACATCCACCTCCTCGCATCGCCCCACTGTGGCAGGTGTGGCACGCCTGACACCAGGGAGCACCGGCTGCAGTGTCGGGCTGTTGCAGACGTGTGGTCGCTTTGTCAGATCATGCTCGCACTCATTCACAGAACTGTACCGGCAAATGTCACTGTCGATTCCGTTATTACCCCTGATTTTAAGTGTTTTCCACGTGCAAGACATACAACTACTGTGTGGTTATTTGGACATACGGTTTACGCCCTGATTGATCTGGAACTGTCTGATGAATTTTCTTATTTAGTGTATATCTGGGATTGTTTTGTGACGGCGAAACGTAAAAAGACATACTGTGCAGATTTCGCGAACTATTTGAATGTCGCGATCTCTCATGCTTATATGGAAGTTCTACGACTTTGAATTTCCTTTATTTCATTTATTCATTAATTTATTTCTTTACCAATTTTTTTCCCCAAGTTTGGACACTTTTGTGTCTTAATTGTGGTACTGCCATACCCATTTTCTTTTTTCATTTATAGTGACGAACTTCGGGGCGTGTGTTACCTCAATGTGTAAATGCTTATCACTGCCACGACTATTATGTTTCGCTTAAGTGACTTTGTTTTTACGCATGCAGTGTCGCCTGCTTACGTGTTTGACTATTTTTCTGCGGCATGATAATGCCAGGTATTTTCGTTCTCATTTTTTTTGAAGCGTGGCGAGCTTATTGCATAATATTTTAATTTTTCTTTTTGTGCGGTAATCTTGCATATGCGTTTAGCTATTTTCTCTGCGGCATGATAATGCCAAGTACTTTGTTTTTGAAGCGTGGCAAAAAAAAATACACCGGTTCTCGTCTGATCACCATAGTTAAGCAACATCAGGCGCAGTTAGTACTTGGATGGGTGACCGCCTGGGAATACCGCGTGCTCTTGGCTCCCCTTAATTTACTTTTTTTTTATACCGCCCTCTTTCCATACCATATTTCTGTTGACAAAGATTCTTCCTTAAGCTTTTTAAACTACTGTAATGGTACAAAATTGCAGTAAATATCTCAGTTTGAGGGGGAATGTGCTAACCAAGTTCGCCAGGAAGTCTTTGAAAACGACAAAACAGTTCGAATCGGCAGATATGTTCTGAAATACGTCAGCGCCTCTTGTTCTGTACCGGTGTACAATTCCTAATTCGGTATGTAATCATAAATTTATTCTTTAGTTGTCTCATCATCTCCTGCAGACGTTTCTCGTGCTTGCGCTGTTACACGGGCCACGACCCGAGAGGCAGCGAGCGGCAGTCGAGCAAAGTCGGGTCAAGTCGGACGGGGATGGGAATGGTGCGAATGCACTGCAAACTATGTAAACATCTCGTATGAGGCGAGGCGAAGCGAGGCGAGGCGAGGCGAAGCAGCTCAAATCGCTACCAGTGTCGCCCTCCAGCACGACACTGCCACACCCCGCACGGGCTCTCTGCTGGACACCAGCAACAAGATGCGTTTTCCGCGAGCGTCGGAGGCTGCACGCGCCCAGCGAATGACGGGGGGTGCTGCGAGGTGCCGGGGCTAGCAGTGTATTTAACACTAAATTTTTCTAGAATCTACATTTGTAAATGATGCCCTAAGGCCCCCCTATTCTAACTCCGACTTTTGCTGTTGCACATTGATAAAGAAGAAACGCAAACTGACAGTAATCGACCCTGCAAGTGGAGTAGAAAAGAGTTTGGCACCTGCAATAATTTAATTTGATAAATAAGTTACATAAAGGAAAGTTTCATTAACGTAGTAAGAAATGAAAGGATTGCTCTACCGATTAACAGAATGAAAGTTCTGTCCAAAATAACAACATGATTTATTATGACTAAACTCAAAATCATAAACAAAACACATGAAACATTTACAATACCTCAAATTGGATACTCAAATAAATGCTGCGAAGGTGAAGTTGTCCATAAACTAGATTGTGACATTTATGACGGAGTGGTATGTGGAGCCAATCCCTTGCAACTCAAATCTTAAGAGAAACACCCAGTCAACCGAATGTTAATTGCTGCTACACTAGTGAGAACTCAGACAATGAACATCCAAGACAGAACCACGTAAGAAAAGACACAACAGGCGCGCTCTGCTGAGCTTTATCACAGAACAATTTCCCTAACCTGCCGATGCTGCAGACGTACATTACCAAGCTGTCTTCTTATCTGCAAGGACACAATCTGGCGTACCGGAAGCGATGGCTGGTTGCTTCAACGTCCCATCGTGGTGATGATAATGTCGCGAGTATAGCCCGAAACAAATTGTCCTGGTCTGGTAGTTCCAGACTAAAGACTTCCTATCAATACAAATGCATCTCTGAGGGAGACAAAGAAGGCTCGGCACACAATCACTGACGGTACAGTGATTGATTTTAACAAGCGAAGTCACACAGTAACTCCGATACAGTCAACTTTAGCCAAAACTGTTCAAGACAGACAACATAGGCCGCTTGTACGCAGAACGCTCAATTGCCAACTTTACTCGAAAAGTTACGTTGAAGTCGAAACTTTAGCAACTTCGTCAAACAGTTACAATCACATAAAAGTATATTAGACAGCCAACGGAAGGCAGGCTGTCCAGAGCAGCGAGAGCTCAGTCTTGTAACCTACTCCTACCGAAAGGCGAGAGCCCACAAGAGCACCCGTACAAACCGAACACAGAACATTCCCGCCCCCACGACACTGGCCGTGGTTAAACGTTCCAATCAGCAGCTCGAAAACCGGTGGAAAATTCCATTCTATTGCCGAGACAGTATCATTACACCAATGGAGATTCTTGGCCCCAATTTCTGCGCCGATTTTGCTACGTCATGAAGCTATGCCCTGAGCAAGCCAATCACAGTTACGATTTTGCAGAAAACGCGGAATGTGCCCGGCACGACTGCCTGGGAACACACCTCGCTGGTAGCCCAACAGAAAGTGTTTTCGCAAAGTTTCTGCGAAGTAACGGAATCTCTAGCCCAGCTGCTCCTTCAGGCCCCTGTGGGCGTGTCTGCGCCGCTATTATGACAATGTCGGCGTCTGGAAAGCATTCACTCGACTCGTCACACCCACCGGCTTAACCGTTTCAAGATCAGCAGAGCCCGCCTGTCACCGGACCACTCGAGTGACGAGAGACGCTGCGTGGGAAGTCCATGTGTGAAGGAATAGCAACTTTTCACTGCATGTAATTAGGGAAAATCGAATTACTCAGAGTAAGATAGAAATATGACAGGGGGCTTCTGCCACCTCTCATAGCTCCTACGCCATTTGAGATTGTAATTGGTGAGTGGTTGGCTCACTTACGAGCAAGGCAGTGAGCCAGTCGCCCAAAAACAATCTTGCAAATTGACTCCACATGTCGCACTCTATAAAAAAAATAACTGCAACTGAAAAATGCAGCTCATAGAGGGAGGATTATTTATGATGTAGCCAACTTTACCTTCTTAATATGGAACTCTAACACTCACATCACACATCCATACCCAGGGAGCCCCTTCCAAACACCGATTCACACAGACATTCACACTCCAAATATGGCCCAGGCATGTGAGCCAAATATGGAGCAGTTTATTCCTTACAATCAGAGTTGGAGTGCTCCGCAATTAAATGCCCAAGATGTTACAACAATTTCAATCGTTAAACTAACCTGAACTCAGTCACACATGATAATATTTAAGTTAACAATCTCTTTGAGAGCTTTCAGAATCTAATTACAACCTCCGATTCATTCTGTCTCCCTGCAGCAAGAATAACCTTTACAGAATGTTCCCTGAACTGATGGTCCATTCACAATGACAGTGGTGGTATCTGCTTGAGCTTATGGGAACATCAGGCACACTGTTTGCATACACACAACAAAAAATACAGAATACAAAAAAACACGGTGTAGAGAACAATACAGTAATTTGTAATTGGTGCGCCCTACTCTATCACTTACACAAGAATTACAGTGCAAATTCACAAACACATACAAGGTATAACATACATTACAAAAACAACAGAAATTTAAGAAAAAAAACAAGGTTCATGTGGTGCCAAGTTGTGCGTGGACATTGCACAATGTTCACGACTGTGCTGAGAATGAGGCACTAAATCACATTGTTAGCAATATTCGAAGCACTTCACAAATTCGTTAGTTTCTCTGAGGGGTTGGTATGTTGAGTTATATGCATTGATGCACGTGGTTCCATGTCTTGAGCATCGGAGGGGGGGCTTTTGGGATGGGGCCACAGTACTGACATCACATAGGGCTAAACGTCGGGTGTTGTTGCTACGTTGTTGCAACAGCAATAGGGTGTGCTGGATCATCTGCAGTACGCTGTTGAGATTGCAGCAAGACCCACGCATATGATCACGGCAGTACGGTAGGAAGACATAGGCTCTCCTCATGTCGATTAAATGTCTCTGAGGACTACTGGTTTGGATGCATCACTAGTCCAGGTCTCTTCTCTCCCTGGACAGTACTTTAAGTTTCCCAATATTGCAGTTCGACGAGGGATGATGGCACATAGAGTGACTCCACAAATGTGTGAGGTGATCCAGACAGGACCGAACTAGGAGCGACGATTGGTAGAACTGCTCTCTAAGTGAGAGGAGAAGTTAAAAATGAGACAATTCTTTTGTTAGAGTTTGTGGCACGATACTGCTTTGTGTATGCAGATAGGCCAATGCTGGTGAGTTGTAAAAACTCAAATAGGTGATGATATAGCGCTCCTTTCTGTCCTGAGGCACATGAGGCGCAGGGAATCCCTCCAAACGGCTGCCGCGTCCGGAGAGCTAGCAGGCTGTCGCGTGTGGGTCGCGTGTCAGTGTCAACGGCCAGCCTCACTTTCGCTTGTGGCCCGGCGAGGGCTGTCTGCCGCCTAATCCCTCAGGTATACGGCCCGGTGACTGTCAGCTTGTAGGACCGGACGCTGCCCCACCCTTCTCGTCAGGTGACGCTCCCCTTCTTGCAGATAGCCGATGACCTCTTAGTTTTTTGCTCCGGCCGGCCTCTGCATTGCCACGATTCCCGTCATCTGCACAGTTCTGACAAAAATCTTATGTCTAACTTTTTCCCATGACCTATGTTATAATAAATTTACATAACGATACATTGATGGTCTGTCATTTCAGAAACTCTTATTTTAATTTTATAGTTATCAATCTATGGCTATCATTATAGCAAAATTTTGGTATATCTAATCTAGACATGGAAATAATCTATCTTGATATTTGTGTAGAGACCAATCTCACTACTGTACATGGTGTGTGACGCTACTAAATGTGCGGGCCCGCACCAATATTCCTATTAATTATATAGATCGACAGTAGACATGCTCAGTAATTAACTACCATTTGCCAACGATCTACATTCTATGTCTTTTGAATAAATTATGTTGTTATGCCGTTCGAAGTTCTACTGTGCTATAAAGAACATGCATCTATTCTACTTTCGCTCGCCCGTCGTCCCTCCATCTCGGGTCTGTGGTTTGGTGACCTGAAAAATAGCATCCCAACAGGCGCGCGCCAAACACTTGTGGTAGAAAACCCCCACAATATTAAAGATCTAGTTATTGTTAAATCCTACAGTTTAACTTATCCTAGTATATCGTACCTTTTTCTTTCTTTTTTCTTTGTTTTTTTACCTTGTACAATACTCTTACATAATTCCTGTTATGTTGAGATGTCTCGCTGCTCACCGCTATTGACGACAGTGATGTGCGCGCCGTACGACATGGCCTCCGAGTTCTCACTACGCCTCACTGAAACTCCAGAAACTGAGTTAGCCATGGCTATACAAGACAATAAATTTATAGTTGCAACTTCTTTCTCTATGTGATGCGGTTTTCGCGATCAAAGCGCACCTTTCCAGAGGCAATGTAATATGACCAAGCCAGGAGTGGTTCCTGTTGAGGATTCCGTCGCCCACCACACACCAGCTACACAGTATGTAACGAATCTCCAAGTATAATTCCTCGGTTATTCATCTGTGAGTGTCACAAGCAGCACGCTAAATCCCCAACCAGCACATTGGCATGGTAGGCTTTATGCCCGCATTTCTACCGTGTAGGGAGTGAAACGCTCACAGGTTCACCCCGACTTACCAGACAACGATGCTGGCGCATCTCTGCAAAAACTATACTGTCCATATTCATCCTCGAAATCACGCAATATACCACAATCTTGCAGTGCACTGACGCGTGCCTGCAAGCATTGGTATGAACGTCTCACGAACTGGTTGTGGCCGCTATGGAGCGTATCACGACTTCCCAGAACGCTTCTCAGAGCACGTTCTTGTATGCGCCCATTTGTGCGACATCTCCTCACTCATCATTATCCCTCAACCAGACAGGAAAGGACAAAAACATTGCTCATGGAAAGGTAGTGTCTTCTACTCCACATGGAAAGGTAGTGTCTTCTACTCCATCGACATTGGAAGTCGCGAACATAAACAAAAAAGGATAGCAGCAGTAAATTCTTATGCGAGACAACGCAGCGTGTTAATACTTTAGCAATCTTAATCTATTAATGCAACGATTATTGTTCCCCGAAGAAAGGTTCATACACTCCTGGAAATGGAAAAAAGGACACATTGACACCGGTGTGTCAGACCCACCATACTTGCTCCGGACACTGCGAGAGGGCTGTACAAGCAATGATCACACGCACGGCACAGCGGACACACCAGGAACCGCGGTGTTGGCCGTCGAATGGCGCTAGCTGCGCAGCATTTGTGCATCGCCGCCGTCAGTGTCAGCCAGTTTGCCGTGGCATACGGAGCTCCATCGCAGTCTTGAACACTGGTAGCATGCCGCGACAGCGTGGACGTGAACCGTATGTGCAGTTGACGGACTTTGAGCGAGGGCGTATAGTGGGCATGCGGGAGGCCGGGTGGACGTACCGCCGAATTGCTCAACACGTGGGGCGTGAGGTCTCCACAGTACATCGATGTTGTCACCAGTGGTCGGCGGAAGGTGCACGTGCCCGTCGACCTGGGACCGGACCGCAGCGACGCACGGATGCACGCCAAGACTGTAGGATCCTACACAGTGCCGTAGGGGACCGCACCGCCACTTCCCAGCAAATTAGGGACACTGTTGCTCCTGGGGTATCGGCGAGGACCATTCGCAACCGTCTCCATGAAGCTGGGCTACGGTCCCGCACACCGTTAGGCCGTCTTCCGCTCACACCCCAACATCGTGCAGCCCGCCTCTAGTGGTGTCGCGACAGGCGTGAATGGAGGGACGAATGGAGACGTGTCGTCTTCAGCGATGAGAGTCGCTTCTGCCTTGGTGCCAATGATGGTCGTATGCGTGTTTGGCGCCGTGCAGGTGAGCGCCACAATCAGGACTGCATACGACCGAGGCACACAGGGCCAACACCCGGCATCATGGTGTGGGGAGCGATCTCCTACACTGGCCGTACACCACTGGTGATCGTCGAGGGGACACTGAATAGTGCACGGTACATCCAAACCGTCATCGAACCCATCGTTCTAACATTCCTAGACCGGCAAGGGAACTTGCTGTTCCAAC
The DNA here is from genome assembly GCF_021461395.2 of Schistocerca americana. Lineage (NCBI taxonomy): Eukaryota > Metazoa > Arthropoda > Insecta > Orthoptera > Acrididae > Schistocerca > Schistocerca americana. The sequence continues at coordinate 82,170,102 of NC_060129.1, read as the reverse complement.
AGGACAATGCACGTCCGCATGTATCCCGTGCCACCCAACGTGCTCTAGAAGGTGTAAGTCAACTACCCTGGCCAGCAAGATCTCCGGATCTGTCCCCCATTGAGCATGTTTGGGACTGGATGAAGCGTCGTCTCACGCGGTCTGCACGTCCAGCACGAACGCTGGTCCAACTGAGGCGCCAGGTGGAAATGGCATGGCAAGCCGTTCCACAGGACTACATCCAGCATCTCTACGACCGTCTCCATGGGAGAATAGCAGCCTGCATTGCTGCGAAAGGTGGATATACACTGTACTAGTGCCGACATTGTACATGCTCTGTTGCCTGTGTCTATGTGCCTGTGGGTCTGTCAGTGTGATCATGTGATGTATCTGACCCCAGGAATGTGTCAATAAAGTTTCCCCTTCCTGGGACAATGAATTCACGGTGTTCTTATTTCAATTTCCAGGAGTGTATATTTGCCTATTCTACTCTGTACACCACTTACACTACTACTATAGCAAGGTTCATGTATTTGCCCATTCTACTATGTACACCACTTACACTACTACTATTCCACGAACTCCTTTATGTGACAGATGTGGTGGAGTCCTATGGACTTCTTTCCTTTCAGCGTCTCCAATTCGTAAGCATTGTGGTGAGCTGCTCTCCTTATACGGTACGGGCCGTTGTAAACAGAATAGAATTTTTGGCATTTCACTTTTTGTTTGTTGGAGAGACGGAAAGACTTCACGAGCACCCTTTGTCCAATTTGGGAGTGTCGTAGACGAGCTCCCCTGTCGGCACGTCTCTTCCTGACCTCTGCTGCAGCCCGTATCCTCTTGAGAGCCAAATCCACTATGGCTCGGTGCTGCGTTCGCGCCCTTGGTGGGAAGTTTAAGACCTCTGTTATCAAGTCCTTAGGAATCCGGTTTTTCAGTACTGTAATGGGTGCCAATTTTGTTATCCTATGGGGTGCCTCATTGATCACCTCCTGGAAGTCTTTAAGGAAAACGTCCCATGTCGTGTGCTGTTTGTTACAGTACAACCCGCACAAGTTTCCGAGTTCCTTAATAACCCGTTCTGCAGCATTCGAGCTCGGATGGTGTGAAGATATTGAAATGGGATCAATTTTACATCGACGCAACGTCTCCTTCCGTGTTTTTTACTTAAACTGTGGCCCGTTATCAGAAATAATTCTACTCACATGACCAACCTGTGGTAGGAAGTCCCGGATTAGAGCTCGTGATACAGTTCGTCCTGTCGCCCTCTTCAGTGCCGCAAAGGTAACGTATTTGGACATTAGTTCCACAAACACTAATACGTAGATATATCCTTTTCTTGTTCTTGGCAAAGGCCCCATCAAATCTGTTGCCGCTTATTGCCTTAATTTGGTCGGTACGATTGGGTATAATGGTGCCTGCATGCTCACAGTGGTGTGCTTAGCCTTTTGGCAGTCTTCACACACCAACAGTACGCTCCGAATTCGACGCTCCATGTTTCGAAAGTAACACATGGTTCTTAGCTTGAGATTGCACTTGCGTGGTCCGAAGTGTCCATAGCTGAGGTGAGTATGCCATATAACCTTGTTTATTAGGTGTTCAGCGTCATTGGCATAATTTCGGTGGAAAATTATGCCTTTCCGCAAGAGGTAGAACTGCCTGACGGTGGCGTGTCTTCTGTCTATCCATTTCTGTTTCAATAACACTAGGGCAGGGTCCTTGTCTTGCTCCTTCTTGATGTCCTGCTTACTACAGGTAATAAAATTTTCAAAGGCTACTTTCTGCATATAGAAAAGGCAGTAGTGACTTTCCTCCAGATCTTCTTCCATGTTGTGCTCAAATCCGATCGGTGACCGTGATAAGGCGTCTGCAATAATGTTCTGACTGCCGGGGATATATTCTATCGAAAAGTTGTACTGCTGCAGATATGATGCCCACCTAATGAGCCGCCTGTGATTAAGCTTTGCAGTCATCAGGAACTCGAGTGCCTTGTGGTCTGTGTAGACCCTCGTCTTGCGACCAAACAGAAGGTATCTGAACTTTTCAAACGCCCATACAATAGCCAGCGCCTCTAACTCGGTTACTGAGTAATTCCTCTCACTCTTTTCTAGTACCCTGCTACCAAATGCAATTGTCTTCCACACCCTGTTTCCTTCATGTACATAGTCTTGGAACACCATGACACCCAGACCTGAGTATGAACTGTCCGTTACTGTGCAAAGCTCTTCTGCTAAATTAGGGTGTGAGAGGATGGGTGCTTGTAATAATGCGAATTTTAATGCTTTCCATTCGGATTCGGCCGCCTCATCCCATTCCCAAGGAGTCTGTCTTCTTTCCTGTAAGTTGATGCAACCTAGGACTGCTCTGAATTTTCACATGTATAAAGCGGTTGTAAAAATTTATGATCCCTAAGATCCATTTAACTGCTTCTTTGTCGTAGGAATGGGAAACTTTTCAATCGCTTCGATCTTTTCGGGATTTGGCGCAATGCCCTCACCCGTGATGATATGTCCTAGAAATTTGACAGAGGACATCCCAAAATTCGATTTTTCGATATTGATAGTCACTCCGTATTCCTTGAATGTCCAGACTGCGCACCCTCCGGCAGTCTTTTAATCTCCAGGGCACTTTGCCTTTGGTTTTATGCGACGATGCCTCCATGGCTGACGACGTTTTAAATTTTATCCGTGGTAGTCCTTTTTATGGTTCCATTTAGGGAGGTCCTGCACCTTTCCCTTTCTGTGTCTCTTGTCCTTGAGTCTCTCATAATTGGTTGCAGATTTTAGTGTGTAGTCAGATGGTTGACTCTATCCCCTGTTTCTGTTTTTTTTTTTTTTTTTTTTTTTCGTGGTCAGTCAACCAGTCTCCGGCCATCTTATTTTCTCCTGTTTCTTTCTGTCTGGTGTTCATCTGTAATCTTCTGGTCTGTAGTGTTCTTTGCCGCATTTGTGTTCTTTCAGTGCCTGGGGGGGAGTCTCCTTCCCCTTGGGGTTTTACCTGCTCCGCAAATTTTCGTCTCGCCCGTTTTTGGAATGGGGGACTGACGACCTTAGCTGTTTAGTCCCCCTTAAACATCCCAACAACCACCACCACCACCACCTTGAATGTCGCAAGGAGTTCACCGAGGACCGCATTGTGCTCTCCCCAAGATTTCTCCGCTATCAGCAAATCGTCCACATAGCTGGTGACATGACGTTTCAAATTATCGCTTAGTATGCCGTCCAGCCCCCGAATGAATGCGGCAGACGAAATGTTCAAACCAAATGGTAGACCACGAAACCGGTAACATCTTCCAAATGCTAAAAAGGCTGTGTACTGTCTGCAATTTGGGTGGAGCTCGATCTGCCAGAAACTCGATTTTAGATCAACTGATGAGAAGATTGATATTCCATGGAAGTTTTGTAAGAGTTCCTCTAATCGTTCCGGTCTGTCTATTTCGGGCTCTATTATGGTATTAATTCGTCGCGAGTCCAAGATTAAACGAATACTACCATCTGCCTTCTCGACTACTCTTAACGGGTTATTATAGGCTGAAGCCGTAGGTACTATTATTCCTTCATTAAGCATTCGCGTAATTTCAACTCCTACTTTCTGTCGATATGCCAAGGGGATTGGATAGGGTGGCACACGAAACTGGTTGTGCGGACGTACACGGAATTCATATTGGAAGTTCTTTATTGATCCTGTCTTGGGAATGAAGACCTCCGCATGTCCTACTAGTAATTTATGAAGTTCTTTGCGGTGGTCGCACCTTATATTCTTTATTGCTTCCACTTTTTCTCCTATTTTCTCCTTTAATTCTCCCATTATTCCGACTTCATTCTCATCCGTGTCCTCTCCCCTACCCGCAACGTCGACCTGTTCTTCCTTTCTGTCTTTCAGACACGCATAGTTTATCCGTACACAGCTAGACGGTAGTTGAGCTGGGATCAGCTGGTCGTCGAACTTAATGTGGACGGGATTCCCTTTCCTCAAAACCACTTCACCTCGTCCTAGATCAACTATCGCTTCATGCTCATTTAGGAAGTCCGTTCCTATTATCACGTCGATCGCCAGATTTGGCACGATCCAGAAGTTAGACTCTATTTTGTGTCCTTGGCAGGAGAATTCCAGTCTTGTTTGTTGGGTGACCTCCGTACATTTACCCGCTAATGCCGCTTTTATTTTGGTTTTCTTAACCGATAGGATAGGACAGGCCAGTCCATCTCCTGAGAGCACCTCTTGTATGCTGCCTCAGATATTGCTGTTATGTAGCTTCCACTACCTGTTATCGCGTTCATCCTCTTTTCAGCTAGTGCTACTGTGATAAGAGGCTGCCGATCCTGTCGAGGAGTTGTTTTATGTTCTTCGAGCAGGATTTCTGATAAATCTTCGTAATTTATTATCCGTAGTTGGCCAGGTCCGAGATTACGTGCGAATTTCCGGCGGCCTGTGTTCGCACTAGTCTGGCGTCAATCCCTTGTTAAGCTCCCCCTCCTCTGACGTGCATTAGGATTTGCGGGTCTAGTTTCAATCTCCTGGCTCCACTGTTGTCCTTGGTTTCGCTCTTTCCAATTACGGTCGCTTTACCGTTCGTTATTCCTCCTATCCCAGATTCCTTGTCTAGATTGACCCTGTTCCCTGACGTTCTGCTTTCCGTGTCTCTGGTTTCCATAACCTTGAATAGCGTAACCTTCACTTCCGTAACCCTGGTTTCCTAACTGACCAGTGCGATTATGCGATCTTCCCTTCCTGGCCCGTGGTATTTGTTACTTTGCCCCTTCTTCCTGCCCTTTGCGTCTTGTTAATCAAAGACTACTTCGAAAAAAAATGGGTCAAATGGCTCTGAGCACTATGGGACTCAACTGCTGTGGTCATAAGTCCCCTAGAACTTAGAACTACTTAAACCTAACTAACCTAAGGACGTCACACACATCCATGCCCGAGGCAGGATTCGAACCTGCGACCGTAGCGGTCGCGCGGTTCCTGACTGTAGCGGCTAGAACCGCTCGGCCACTCCGGCCGGCCAGACTACTTCGAGTTCGCGCAATAGACTCTTGAATGCTTCTGTCAGATCCACACTTCCCAACAAGTGTCTGTTGGTACCTAACTGGCAATTTGGAAAAGCAAAATTTAATGATTTCTCCGTTGCTATATTGACTATCTAAAAATTGATTCTTCTTGAGTAAATCATCAAGAAATTTGGTTGCGCTCCTATGCCCGGACATTTCCGGTTCAGGACAAAAGCCGGCCGGTGTGGCCGTGCGGTTCTAGGCGCTTCAGTCTGGAACCGCGTGACCGCTACGGTCGCAGGTTCGAATCCTGCCTCGGGCATTGATGTGTGTGATGTCCTTAGGTTAGTTAGGTTTAATTAGTTCTAAGTTCTAGGCGACTGATGACCTCAGAAGTTAAGTCGCGTAGTGCTCAGAGTCATTCAGGACAAAATATTATTTCCTCTTTAATCCTGTCTTGCGTTTCCTTTGACCAGTAGGTCCGCAGGAATGCTCCAACAAATTCCTGATAAGAACGACACGTCGCTGCCACACCCCGCATCTTTTCTGCGGCTTGGCCTTCGATGTGTCCACACATGAATTCTAATTTTGCCTGTGTTGGCCATGATGCCGGTAATGAATTTGTAAACTGCATCACCCAGCTCCTCGGATGCATCGACCCTACACTTTCTTTGAACTTCTGAAATTTTAGTATCGACAAGAAGTGATTGTGACCAAAATCCTGTCTGATCCTCACACTGGTGTTGTACTCGTTTCCGATACTTGCACGTCTGCTGAGTGTCCTGATCTATCTTGCTGATAACTGTGATGTGCTACCTCTGAATCACAGTGGCAGTGGCACTCAGAATTCACTCTCCTAAGTGGGCTACAATTATTGGAGCTATTACTCGCTGTTTCTGCGTGTGCATTGTTAGTTCCGCGCTCGGTCATTGGCCTAGAGCACGGCGGGCTGTTCCTTGGAGACACAATTCTGTGTACTGCAACATTGGTATCCGAACGCGCAGTGCTCGGGTGCCCGTTTTGCTCTAGTTTTGCTATCCGACTCTCTACTTCTTCCATTCGTTTCGTGGTGTTCGCAACCGCTATATTACCTTGGGTTTTTAAGAACGCTAGGGATTCTGAGTGGGATTGTGTTGTACGTCGCAAGCGCCCTGCGAGTTTAGAAGTTGCTTCCGCGACTTTCATTGCCCCTATTGCTGCCGTTTTGGCCAGGCCTGCTACTTTTTGTGCAGCCATTGACATTTGGTTTACTTCTCCACATTCTTTCTTTATTGTTAGTAATTCCCCTCGAATTTCTCCTATATGCGAAATTATTGCCTGAGTGTCCTTCTTACGCTGTTCGTCAGCTTCTTCTTTCATCGATCGTAGGAAGCTCAGTATTGGGTTTATGTCATCTTTTTGATCCTCTTCAAACATGGGCAATGTAACTCTGGACATGTGGGCGCTAGAGCTCTGACGTGACCGAGCTGGCCCCTGTCTGCTCTCGTTCGTTTGATTATAAATTTCTGCTACTGTCTCGACCTGTGTGCCTGTCTCTGTTTCATCCTCTACCTCACTATCATAATCACGGCCGCGACGTTGCTCTAAGATCACGTCAAAATCACCGTCCTCATCAATGACCCTGTCGTCCTGTACTGCTAAAAATGTGCCCATCTCATCTCCGAACCTATCCCCGTCAGTAAACTGCCCCTTATCCATTATGCTATCCTCTTTTGTTTTAGCTTCGCTGGATAATAGTCGTGCCTTACTTCTCGTGATCGTTCATGAAAAGCTAATTTATCTTCAATGCACAATAAAAATAATCTACTCTATATATTTTTTCCACATAGACATAAAATTTCAACAACGCCGTTCCAACGCTGTAATTACATGCACGATTTGTTGTGGTACAGAAACTGCACACAAACCCAACAAAATGTGATGTGGTGCGGACACCACATCAAAGAAACACATAAAACGATGAACAAACAAACAAATATATATGCTGAAAACAAAAACAGTAATCATGCGCCGCTGCTTAAAACTAATCATGGAACTACAAGACAAAGAACTTGAGTATTAATCATTAAAAAAAGTAGAGAAAAGAAATTTGAATGTTCCTACTAGGAATACTGTTCGCTTATCAGTGATTCACAGGAAAGATCCGAGGCTAAGGGACGCCATTTTATGCGAGGTGCCGGGGCTAGCAGTGTATTTAACACTAAATTCTTCTCGAATCTTCATATGTAAATGATGCTCTAAGCCCCCCCTTTTCTAACTCCTACTTTTGCTGTTGCACATGGATTAAGAAGAAACGCGAACTGACTGTAATCGACCCTGCAAGTAGAGTAGAAAAGAGTTTGGCACCTGCAATAATTTAATTTGATAAATAAGTTACATAAAGGAAAGTTTCATTAACGTAGTGAGAAATGAAAGGATTGCTCTACCGATTAACAGAATAGAAGTTCTGTCCAAAATAACAATATGATTTATTATGACTAAACTCAAAATCATAAACAAAACACATGAAACATTTACAATACATCAAATTGGATACTCAAATAAATGCTGTGAAGGTGAAGTTGTCCATAAACTAGATTGTGACATTTATGACAAAGTGGAATGTGGAGCCAATTCCTTGCAACTCAAATCCTAAGAGAAACACCAAACCAACTCAACATTAATTGCTGCTACAGTAGTGATAATTCAGACAATGAACACCCAAGACAAAACAAAGTTATAAAAGGCGAACAGGCGCACTCTGCTGAGCTCTGATTATCACAGTGTAAATTCCCTAGTCTGCCGGTGCTGCAAACATACATTACCAAGCTGTCTTCTTAACTGCAAGGACACGATCTGGCGTACCGGAAGCGATGGCTGGTTGCTTCAACGTCCCATCGTGGTGATGATAATGTCGCGAGTATAGCCCGAAACAAATTGTCCTGGTCTGGTTGTTCCAGACTAAAGACTTCCTATCAATACAAATGCGTGTCTGAGGGAGACGAAGAAGGCTCGCCACACAATCACTGACGGTACAGTGATTGATTTTAACAAGCGAAGTCACACAGTAACTCCGATACAGTCAACTTTAGCCAAAACTGCCCAAGACAAACAACATAGGCCGCTTGTACGCAGAACGCTCAATTGCCAACTGTACTCGAAAAGTTACGTTGAAGTCGAAACTTTAGCAACTTCGTCAAACAGTTACAATCAAATAAAAGTATATTAGACAGCCAACGGAAGGCAGGCTGTCCAGAGCAGCGAGAGCTCAGTCTTGTAACCTACTCCTACCGAAAGGCGAGAACCCACAAGAGCACCCGTACAAACCGAACACAGAACATTCCCGCCCCCACGACAGTGGCCGTGGTTAAACGCTCCAATCAGCAACTCGAAAACCGGCGGGAAATTCCACTCTATTGCTGAAGCACTACCATTCCACCAATGGAGGTTCTTGGCGCCAATTTCTGCGCCGATTTTGCTACGTCACGGAGCTGTAGCCTGAGCAAGCCAATCACAGTTACGATTTTGCAGAAAACGCGGAAATTTGCCCGGCACGAGTGCCTGGGAACACGCCTTGCTGGTAGCCCACCAGAAAATGTTTTCGCTAAGTTTCTGCGAAGTAACGGAATCTCTAGCCCAGCCGCTCCTTCAGGCCCCTGCAGGCGTGTCTGCGCCGCTATGATGACAATGTCGGCGTCTGGAAAGCATTCACTCGACTCCGTCACACCCATCGGCTTAACCCTTTCAAGATCAGCAGAGCCCGCCTGTCACTGGACCACCCGGATGACGAGAGACGCTGCGTGGGAAGTCCGCGTGTGAAGGAATAGCAACTTTTCACTGCATGTAATTAGGGAAAATCGAATTACTCAGAGTAAGATTGAAATATGAGAGGGGGGCTTCTGCCACCTCTCAACCTTTCTGCTTTCCCTTCTTTGATAAGAACTGGGTTTCCATTTGAGCTGGACAAATAGATACTGCCACATATACTATGTGATCGAAAGTATTCGGACACCCTCAAAACATACGCTTTCCGTATTAGGTGCATTGTGCTGACCCCTACCGACAAGTACCCCTCATCACCAACATCAGCAGTTATTAGACATCGTGAGAGCTGAATGGGGCACTCTGTGGCACTCACGGATTCGAATGTAGTCGGGTGATAATGCCACTTGTGCCATACATCTGTATGCGAGATTTCCACACTCTTAAACATCCCTAGGTCCGCTGTTTCCGATGTGATAGTGAAGTGGAAACTTGAGGGGACGCGTACAGCACAAAAGCTTACAGGCCGACATCGTCCGTTGGCTGACAGACTGGCGACATTTGCATTTGAAGCAGGTCGTAATGGGTAATAGGCTGACATCCATCCAGACCGTCGGACAGGGATTTCAAACTGCTTCAGGATCCACGGCAAATACTGTGACAGTTATGTGGAGGTGACAAAACTTGGATTTCATGGCCGAGCGGCTGCTCATAAGCCACACATCACGCCGTAAATGCCAAACGACGCTTCTCTTGGTGTAAGGAGCGTAAGCATTAGACGATTGAACAGTCTAAAATTACAATGTGGCAATCCGATGACAGAGTGTGGGTATGGCGAACCTCATCTTCCAGTCTGTGTAGTGCCAACAATAAAATTTGGAGGTGGTAGTGTTACGGTGTGGTTATTTTTCACAGAAGGGGCTTGCACCCCTTATTGTTACACTATCACAGTACAGGCCTACAATGATATTTTAATCACCTTGTTGCTTTCCACTGTTGAAGAGCAAGTCGGGGATGGCGAATGCAACTTTCAACACGATCGAGCATCCATTCTTAGTGCTCGGTCTATGGCGGAGTGGTTACACGACAATAACGTCCCTGTAATGGACTGGCCTGCACAGAGTCCTGACCTGAATTCTTCCTGGGACAATGAATTCACGGTGTTCATATTTCAATTTCCAGAAGTGTAGCTATGAAATAGACACAAATAAATATACGGTTTAGAACACGTCCAAATTTTATTTCTTGTAATTACCGCAAAAATGCGAAATATTGATACAATGTTCAAAACATAGGTTTTTTTGTGCACCAAGAACATACAAGCAAAGACGACATATGACAGCCCTGCGAATCACAGACGTTGATAGATGTCAGTAGACAAAACTGGGCTGGTGTTAGGAATGAATCAGGCCTAGTAACAGTATATTTCGAGGACTGCCACGCATATTTAATCAGATTCTGAAACCGTGGGGAGGGAAATCGGTAATGTACTACCGATTGCAGCTTGAGAATATTGTCACGGCGATAGGCAGGAAATTGCAGTGATCTGCACACAATAATTTTCTCTGTTAGTTTTCTGTAAAATGCCTTCCACTGACGGAAAAATTCTCTGTCTAAAGGTTCAATTACGTTCGTCGTGCCGGGTGGAATCTGAAGTATCTCTACTTCTTTGTCATGGTGGGCTCGAAATACAGCTTTTAATGACCTTTTACGACCTGACAACGAATCTTGAAGGAGAAGAGATTTGTTCCCGCAGAACGGAAGAAAAGCATGACGCACGAGAAGTGTAACGTTTTCATTTCCCATTTTTTCAGACTTCAATGCGTCTACCACAAGATTGTTTGCGTAGAACATTGTTCTTTTGACACGTGGTCCAAAACGTCCAGTTGGTTCTTGAAGACACACATATAGTTTAGGCAGCAATGAAACATCCAGACTAATTATGGGCATTATAGTGTATGAATGGGCGAGTGCAGTCGTGGACTGCGCAATCGCCTCAATATGTTTTTCCCCTCTGAATGACAGTGTTCTTTTCGCACGCATTTCTTTTTGAAAACCTGACAGATCTGCATTCTACACGTACGATTCACTAAAACTAGCGATCTTATTTTTTGCATTCGCAAGAAAAGCTTCTAAAATTTCGATTTGTGTCACTTCATTTTCCGACCTGTTTCTCGATACAAATTTTGTTATTTTTCTTGCCACAATTTTTTGTGATCTTCTAGAGCGACTAATCCAACTTTGAGAAACTGTAAATTCTTTAGCGCCTATCGCTTTGGCAATCTCTAGCGCCCAATCACGCGAAGTTGTATCGCTGACACTAAATGACTGTTTCCTGGCATCGGTAAATAGCTCAAAAAGTCGCGCATTTGTCTCCGTCGCAATTTCCAGTCGACTCTTACGTCGTCCAGCGACTTGCTTTTTCCATCTATACAATTCGCGTTCAGAACGGACAAAGCGACAATTATTTTGAACAGCACTGACACGTAGGCGTTTCTTACCACTTTTGTTCAATCAATACGTCACCGCTTGTTCTTTGTCTGATAAGGTAATTGTAGTTGCTGGTGTTACTTTCGGGGATAACTGATGATGGTACCTGGCACAATCACTCGAAGAGTCTTCACGAGTGCAACTTCCGTCGGTGTCTTCGCCGTCTGTAGATTCACAATCTGCAATATCGAGTGTTTCAGTTGTTTCTGGCCACATGTCTGCGCCATTTACACGCTCGTCTAGAAGTTTAACAACCATGTCGCACAACACACAGTCTTCACACGTGTTTTCTGTCGATTGCTTCGTTTGGCGTCTGTGGTATATCTCCATGGCAAGCAGCAAAACATTTACAGGGTTCGCCATCACCTGAGAGGGGAGATTGAATGTTCACCGTAAAGTGGCTTGCGGAGTATAGATGAACATGTACAGAACCTCTTTCACATCTCTAACCAGTTTCAGGACGGTATGTTTCGCAATAAGTACCAGAAATTAAAAGGACGTGCATGCCACAGAAACGAATATTTGTTTCCTCTTTCCACCAAAACAGTGCAGCGATACTCCTCTGTAGTGAACGACGCGATAAGACGGCCGCACTTCCCGACCATGCGCACAACGCTCGCGACTCGCCATTTCCAGGGGTGGCCAGCCGTCACTGCAAGCGCCAAGCAGGAAACACAGCCATGTTCGTGATTTTGCATACGGACCTTTTGCACAGTTAAATAACAGTGCTAAGAAAAGCAATACATGTTCCGGCATGACAAGTCTAACCATTCCCTTGTGAGAGCCTCTATGTACGGCATTGTGGCCTGTTTGCTTATAGAGGGTAAGTGACTGCAAAACCTTTTACCTCCAATTCGCAGCGGCTCCCCCTCCAGAGGTGTGTGTGTTGTTCTTAGCGTAAGTTAGTTTAACATAGATTAACTGCAAGCTGTTCGAGATTCTGAAAAAAGTAGGAGTAAGCTATAGGGAGAGACGGGTCATATACACTCCTGGAAATTGAAATAAGAACACCGTGAATTCATTGTCCCAGGAAGGGGAAACTTTATTGACACATTCCTGGGGTCAGATACATCACATGATCACACTGACAGAACCACAGGCACATAGACACAGGCAACAGAGCATGCACAATGTCGGCACTAGTACAGTGTATATCCACCTTTCGCAGCAATGCAGGCTGCTATTCTCCCATGGAGACGATCGTAGAGATGCTGGATGTAGTCCTGTGGAACGGCTTGCCATGCCATTTCCACCTGGCGCCTCAGTTGGACCAGCGTTCGTGCTGGACGTGCAGACCGCGTGAGACGACGCTTCATCCAGTCCCAAACATGCTCAATGGGGGACAGATCCGGAGATCTTGCTGGGCAGGGTAGTTGACTTACACCTTCTAGAGCACGTTGGGTGGCACGGGATACATGCGGACGTGCATTGTCCTGTTGGAACAGCAAGTTCCCTTGCCGGTCTAGGAATGGTAGAACGATGGGTTCGAAGACGGTTTGGATGTACCGTGCACTATTCAGTGTCCCCTCGACGATCACCAGTGGTGTACGGCCAGTGTAGGAGATCGCTCCCCACACCATGATGCCGGGTGTTGGCCCTGTGTGCCTCGGTCGTATGCAGTCCTCATTGTGGCGCTCACCTGCACGGCGCCAAACACGCATACGACCATCATTGGCACCAAGTCAGAAGCGACTCTCATCGCTCAAGACGACACGTCTCCATTCGTCCCTCCATTCACGCCTGTCGCGACACCACTGGAGGCGGGCTGCACGATGTTGGGGCGTGAGCGGAAGACGGCCTAACGGTGTGCGGGACCGTAGCCCAGCTTCATGGAGACGGTTGCGAATGGTCCTCGCCGATACCCCAGGAGCAACAGTGTCCCTAATTTGCTGGGAAGTGGCGGTGCGGTCCCGTACGGCACTGCGTAGGATCCAACGGTCTTGGCGTGCATCCGTGAGTCGCTGCGGTCCGGTCCCAGGTCGACGGGCACGTGCACCTTCCGCCGACCACTGGCGACAACATCGATGTACTGTGGAGACCTCACGCCCCACGTGTTGAGCAATTCGGCGGTACGTCCACCCGGCCTCCCGCATGCCCACTATACGCCCTCGCTCAAAGTCCGTCAACTGCACATACGGTTCACGTCCACGCTGTCGCGGCATGCTACCAGTGTTAAAGACTGCGATGGAGCTCCGTATGCCACGGCAAACTGGCTGACACTGACGGCGGCGGTGCACAAATGCTGCGCAGCTAGCGCCATTCGACGGCCAACACCGCGGTTCCTGGTGTGTCCGCTGTGCCGTGCGTGTGATCATTGCTTGTACAGCCCTCTCGCAGTGTCCGGAACAAGTATGGTGGGTCTGACACACCGGTGTCAATGTGTTCTTTTTTCCATTTCCAGGAGTGTACAATATGTACAACAACCAAGAGGGAATAATAAGAGTGGACGATCAAGAACGAAGTGCTCGTATTAAGAAGGGTGTAAGACAAGGCTGTAGCCTTTCGCCCCTACTCTTCAATCTGTACATCGAGGAAGCAATGATGGAAATAAAAGAAAGGTTCAGGAGTGGAATTAAAATACAAGGTGAAAGGATATCAATGATACTATTCGCTGATGACATTGCTATCCTGAGTGAAAGTGAAGAAGAATCAAATGATCTGCTGAACGGAATGAACAGTGTAATGAATACACAGTATGATTTGAGAGTAAATCGGAGAAAGACGAAGGTAATGAGAAGTAGTAGAAATGAGAACAGCGAGAAACTTAACATCAGGATTGATGGTCACGAAGACAATGAAGTTAAGGAATTCTGCTACCTAGGCAGTAAAATAACCAATGACGGACGGAGCAAGGAGGACATCAAAAGCAGACTCGCTATGGCAAAAAAGGCATTTCTGGCCAAAAGAAGTCTACTAATATCAAATACCGGCCTTAATTTGAGGAAGAAATTTCTGAGGATGTACGTCTGGAGTACAGCATTGTATGGTAGTGAAACATGGACTGTGGAAAAACCGGAATAGAAGAGAATCGAAACATTTGAGATTTGGTGCTATAGACGAGAATTAGGTGGACTGATAAGGTAAGGAATGAGGAGGTTGTACGCAGAATCGGAGAGGAAAGGAATATGTGGAAAACACTGATAAGGAGAAGGGACAGGATGATAGGACATCTGCTAAGACATGAGGGAATGACTTCCACGGTACTGGAGGGAGCTGCAAAAACTGTAGAGGAAGACAGAGATTGGAATACGTCAAGCAAATAATTGAGGACGTAGGTTGCAAGTGCTACTCTGAGATGAAGAGGTTAGCACAGGAAAGGAATTCGTGGCGGGCCGCATCAAACCAGTCAGTAGACTGACGACAAAAAAAAAAAGAAAGATTAAGTAGTGTAAGCCTACGGACCGATGACCTGAGCAATTTGGTCCGATATGAACTTACCACCATCACCAATTCGCAATCAGCGAGTGTGAAACCAGCGGTTCCTCAGTGTGCGTGACCTACTGAACTGGAACTGTCGAAAGCAACTCTCACTGCACATCTCTATCTAATTTGCAAAGTTTACTGCTAACGCCTATATCTAGATGACTTTTTTTTCTGGCAACCCTTCACGATTCATCCACCATACCATATACAACAGCGAAGGGTGAAAAAAAACTCTTTGCAGGCTGTATTGTGAGTTTGTAATTTTGTCGCAACGCCTTCACATTTGTAGGAACTTTAAGAATTTTGGCATGTCTGTTAGTGTAAAAAGCTAATTATACTACATTTGTACCCTCACATTTTCATTTTTACCAGTTTCATCCTGTGAGAAAACACTAGTTTTCCAGGAAAAACAATCTCGCCAAAAAAAAAAAAAAACCATAAGCAAATACTCCTTTTGAATTTGGTTTCAGGCATTAGTGCGTAGTCACATTACTGGAAGTTACACCCTTGATATTATTATTGTTGACACAGTCTCAGTAGTCTTAATTCTGTTGGGCAGTATAGTTGGCCACTCAGTCAGTACGAAGTTTTAACTGAGTCTGGCAAAACTTAACGGCTGGATACGTCGCAGGCAGCCAGCGGTCAGTGACCGGGTCCACAGACAGCGCGAAAGGCGAGGCGGTGGGGACGCGCAGTGATCAGCTGCAGGCAGAGCGGTCCCGGTCTGCAGGTTGGGCTGGGAGTGGACCCCTGGACAGCCCGGATGTGGCCGACACTCCTAGACCGCCGGCTCTCAGCTGACGTGTGGTGCCGAGGCAGCCAGAAACATTTTCGCCGTGTATGGGGATAATGTCATTGGACAGAGCACGACAGTAAAATGGTTTTCTCGGTTTAAGAAGGGTCGCTTTGACATTAGTGACTCTCCACATTCAGGATGGGTTTGATAAAGCTCGTTTAAACGCATTAATCCACAATGATCCACATCAGTGGACTGGAGAACTGGCAAATGTCATGAACTGTCATCGTTCCATCATTGCGTGACCTTTGCATGCAATGATGAAGATTGAAAAATTGGGTGTCCAGGTACCATATGCTATAAGCCAAAGTCAAAGAAACCAGCGGGTGGTCGTATGTGGGTCCCTGCTTGCTCGTCATCAACTGGCCTGTGAACAACGCCGACCATTGCTGTCGTATATCGTTACTGGTGACGAGAAATGTATCTTTATGCTAACGTAAGGGCAAGAAAGCCAGACAGTAAATGAAGTTGGCGACCCTAATTGCTTATAAATGGTTCACTTCACTGTGTCAGTTGTAATCTGAGTCATGTACATCTACGTGATTACTCTGCTATTCACAATAAAGTGCCTGGCAGAGGGTTCAATGAACCGCCTTCATGCTGTGTCTCTACCGTTCCACTCTCGAACGGCACGCGGGAAAAACGAGCACTTAAATTTTTCCGTGCGAGCCCTGATTTCTCTTATTTTATCGCAACGATAAACGCGTTTGTTTTAATGATTGCCGCTCCAGTTCACGCATCATGTCTGTGACACTATCTCCCCAATTTCGCGATAGTACAAAACGAGCTGCCCTTCTTTGTACTTTTTCGATGTCATCCGTCAGTCCCACCTGATGTGGATCCCACACCGCACAGCAATACTCCAGAATAGGGCGGACGAGCGTGGTGTAAGCAGTCTCTCTGGTAGACCTGTTGCACCTTCTAAGTGTTCTGCCAATGGATCGCAGTCTTTCGTTTGCTGTACCCACAATATTATCTATGTGATCGTTCCATTTTAAGTTATTTGTAATTTGTATTTAGTTGAATTTGTATTTATGTATTTATATATTATATTTTATATATTATATATTATATATATATATATATATATATATATATATATATATATTGTATTTATATATTTAGTTGAATTTGTATTTAGTTGAATTTACAGCCTTCACATTTGTGTGACTTATCGCGTAATGGAAATTTAGCTGATTTCTTTTAGTACTCATGTCAATAACTTCACACTTTCCCTTATTCAGGGTCAATTGCCACTTTTAACACCATACAGATGCCTTATTTAAATCATTTTGCAATTCGTTTTGGTCATCTGATGACTTTACAAGACGGCAAATGACAGCATCATCTGCAAACTAAGACGGCTACTCAGATTATCTCGTATGTCGTTAACATAGATCAAGAACGATCGAGGGCCTATAACACTTCCTTGGGAACGCCGGATATTACTTCTGTTTTACTCGACGATTTTCCGTCTATTACTACGAATTGTGACCTCTCTGACAGGAAATCACGAATCTCAGTCCCACAACTGAGGCGATACTCCGTAGGCACGCAGTTTGGTTAGAAGACGCTTGTGAGGAACGGTGTCGAAAGCCTTCTGGACGTCTAAAAATATGCAATCAATTTGACATCCCCTGCCAATAGCACTTATTACTTCATGAGTAAAAGAGCTAGTTGTGTTTCACAAGAACGATATTTTCTGAAACTGTGCTGACTGTGTGTCAACAAATCGTTTTCTTCGAGGTACTTCATAATGTTCGAATCCAGTATATGTTCCAAAACCCTACTGCAAATCGACGTTAGTGATATGGGCCTGTAATTCAGCGGATTACTCCTACTTCCCTTTTTGGGTATTGGTGCGACTTGAGCAATTTTCCACTCTTTAGGCAATTGTTCTTGATTGGAATTCAGGAATATTTACTTCGTCTTCTTTTGTGAAGGAGTTTCGGAAAACCGTGCATAATAACTCTGCTTTAGTGGCACTGTCATCAGTGGCTTCACCGTTGTTATCACGCAGTGAAGGTATTGATAGCGTCTTGCTACTGGTGTGCTTTATGTATGACCAGAATCTCTTTGGTTTTCTGCCAGATGTCGAGACAGAATTTCGTTGTGGAAATTACTAAGAGCATCTCGCATTGAAGTACGCTCCATATCTCGGTCTTCGGTAAAACTTTGGCAATCTTGGCGATTTTGCGTTGTTTTAAATTTGACATGCTTTTTTCGTTGCAACAACGATCAGTCATAAATGTGCTCCACCAGTTTACCCGTAAGCTGCACTGTCACTACTGTCAAACCCCAGACTCTGCTCTGGTCTCGGCGGCAGACGCACCACAAACTTCACTTACTCCTTGTCCCTGCAGTTGTGGCACCTTTTGGCTGAAAGCTATGTCCTTTGCACGTGACTCACTGCCTGTCTACGGGGTTGTGGCACAGTCGTCTTGAATAGTAAAAAACGATACCATTAATCTCCATTTCTCCTGAAAAGAAAAACTTGTAAAAACTTCTCATTTAATTCCCCGCTTTTATAAGCACTAGGCAACGGCCTTGCCACAGTGGATACGCCGGTTCCCGTCAGATGACCGACGTTAAGCGCTGTCGGGCGTGGCCGGCACTTGGATGGGTGACCATCCTGGCCGCCATGTGCTGTTGCCATTTTTCGGGGTGCACTCAGCCTCGTGATGCCAATTGAGGAGCTACTCGACCGAATAGTAGCGGCTCCGGTCATAGAAAACCATCATAACGACCGGAAGAGCGGTGTGCTAACCACACGCCCCTCCTCTCTGCATCCTCATCTGAGGATGACACGGCGGTCGGATGGTCCCGATGGACCACTTGTGGCCTGAAGACGGAGTGCTCTTATATTACACAAAAACCACTTCAGATATGACTTCAGATTAGAGTGTAACTACAAGTCTATCGCAAACCGCAGCCAAGGGTGACCTCCTAATGTGCTAAATGTCTAGTGTTCAACAAGCTCCATAGCACATTCAGCTGTTCCTGGCTTGACAACATCCCCACAGTTGTTTGATAAAACTTTTACTTTTAATGCTATTAAAAACAGAATTAAAAAAGCTTATAACGAGATGGATCCCTGGGTGAATGTATGTAGCCGTTGCCCCTTTGGTTCACATTTGATGCTGGCACTCAAATAAAAAATAAGGGAACAACACACACTAACGTAGCAACTTGTATTTCGAGAAATACGGGCTTATAAATACGTCACATCTTAACCTCATTATATTTTCAATCAAATACTTGGCTTTTTGCCACATTGTATATTTTTAAGATTCTCATGAATTTGCTGGTCACAACTGTGTCAGTCTTAGCGAGTTGCGCCTCTGCAGTCTTCACACTCCCCTTCTCTGTTCCATCCGGCAACGGTGTGCGTCAAGAACGAATGCTGTAACGTATATACAACCAATACCTGTAACGTAGCTACAGCCGATATTGCCTGTGTTCGGCTCGATAAGCAACGTGAGTTATCAGTAAACTGAATCCAACCTGCATAACACTGTGTGCGTGTTGAATGAGTGTCAGTTTCACTGTCATTTTAGCCCTCAACAGATCGTTACATGAAAAACTTAAGACTAACGACTGGATAAGCTATCTGACTGCGTTTTTGAACAGGAATTTACAAGTGATACAGTGTCTGACTTGTGCAACGGAATTAAAACAAGTTGTAGTGTGCCAGTGTCTCTGTTTTGGCCCTAAGTTTTCAACTCACCTCTTTAGATGACTCCGTTTTTCCATGTGGTTTACAGCTATGAGCGGCAACATGCAGCAGCAGCGGCTAAAGTTTATTGTTACTAAGAATGATTTTAATTAAAAGGAGTTTCTTTGGGTCTCTTAAGTACTAAATAACTTTAGAGTTATTGCCCTACGGGCAATTAAAATTGCTACACCACGAAGATGTGCTGCAGACGCGAAATTCAACCGACATATAGAAGATAGTGATATGCAAATGATTAGCTTTTCAGAGCATTCACACAAGGTTGGCGCCGGTGGCCACACCTACAACGTGCTGACATGAGGAAAGTTTCCAACCGATTTCTCATTCACAAACAGCAGTTGACGGGCGTTGCCGGGTGAAACGTTGTTGTGATGCCTCGTGTAAGGAGGAGAAATGCGTACCACCACGTTTCCGACTCTGATAAAGGTAGGATTGTAGCCTATCGCTATTGCGGTTTATCGTATCGCGACATTGCTGCTCGCGCTGGTCGATATCCAATGACTGTTAGCAGAATATGGAATCGGTGGGTTCTGGTGGGTAATACGGAACGCCGTGCTGGATCCCAACGGCCTCGCATCACTAGCAGTCGAGATGACAGGCATCTTATCCGCCTGGCTGTAACGGATCGTGCAGCCACGTCTCGATCCCTGAGTCAACATATGGGCACGTTTGCAAGACAACAACCATCTGCACGAACAGTTCGACGACGTTTGCAGCAGCTCGGACTATCAGCTCGGAGACCATGGCTGCGGTTACCCTTGACGCTGCATTACAGACAGGAGCGCCTGCAATGGTGTACTCAACGACGAACCTGGGTGCACGAATGGCAAAACATAATTTTTTTCGGATGGGTCCAGGTTCTGTTTGCAGCATCATGATGGTCGCATCCGTGTTTGGCGACATCGCGGTGAACACACATTGGAAGCGTGTATTCGTCATCGCCATCTGGCATATCATCCGGTGTGATGGTATGGAGTGCCATTGGTTACACTATGAAACGTCCCCTTTGAACAATTATACAGGACTGTGCTTAACCTGACACACAATATTTTTTAGCGCAACGCAATCTGACTTTCAAAATTCCCTACTAAAGAATGGCCTTGACAAACATTAAACTATACCTTTCATAAATCACTTACCTCACAAAAATCTTCGCTGCTCAAGCTACTGCAATACAGCGAGCGCCACTACTGCCAGCTAAATAAAAGATTCAAACTACTGAAGGCACTAACTACTGATAGGGGTAGTTAGCAAATGAAAGATATTAATAGAGAACAAACAATGTATTTACCTTAATATCATCACAAGTCATAATATATATATCAGTTCATGACAAATTGCAAACCTCCGCCATCTCTCTCCCTACATCCACCACTGCTGGCGGCTCACCTCCAACTGCGCAACGCTACGCGCTGTTCACAGCCAGCTGCCGCTGCCCAACACTACAATGGCAGACAACAATGCAAACTAGCCACAGACTGCACACAGCACAGCCAGTGATTTTCATATTGAGCGCTACGTAACGTTGCCAATAAGAAAACATAAACAGCCTACTTACATAGCCCCCATGCTCCCCACAAAAAATTTTACAAAATTTTTTTTGGGCAGTGGCCAATAATGATTTGATAAAATTTTTCATAATTACAATAACAAAGAAATCAAATGCACACACTTATTGATATTATGTTGGTCAAAAGCTCAAATTTTCTCACAGTCCATAAAGACAGTCCTAATCGTACATAACAGGAGAATAGCAGTGTTTTTCTCAAAGTCTGAGTAGTAAAAGAAAATGCACACAGAAGTAGTGGATTTCCATGCAGTCTTGAAGAAGTAGTGTTGTCCTTCCAACCGAAAGACAGTGCTGGCTCTTGACATGCTGACAGGTAATGGGCCACAATGGAGCAAACCCACAGCAGAGTCATTCGAAGTTTTGAAGAGTATTGGTAGGTAAGTCATCACAGAGCGGACCCACTGTAGTCCTGGTAGAGAGTATGGTATTGGTGGGCCACCAGAGGTGCAGACCCACTGCAGTCCTTGTAGAAATAATGGTATTGATGGATCATCAAAGATGTAGACCCACTGTAGTCCTTGAAGAGATGGCCAGCAGCCATCTGTTGTGACTGTGCAGGTGCACAATCACCATCGAAGAGTCTTGCGGAGAATATAGCAAGTCCATAAACCACCACTTGTGCACTCACAAAGTTTTTGAAATTGTCCTTAGAACCAGCAATGCTGTTATCCAGTCCCTTGCTGAGTTATTAACACACGTGCAAACACTAACAGTCCCTACTTCTCACATATTGTCCACATACTATGACCAACAGAAACGTGTGCAGTGAAACGTAACTAACAAGTTAATAATGTCATGAACTGGTGACAATTACAATTTTATAACATAAGAATACAATTACAAAGGTACAAAATACATCATTAAAAACATAATAATACAGATAACATTTGTAGTACAGGCTTTACAAAAGAATAGAAATAAACATATACATCAGTGTTACAAAAATAGTGACATAAGTACATACATAAAATAATGAGAATAGTTTTCGAAACATTAATTTCACACATGAACATTGAAACAGAACAGAATTGTAAACAACTTTACAAAGAAAATAACATATTATTAATGCAACTTATATTTGAGGATAACAGTATTCCTCCTCATAGTGAATATAGCTTAGTATTAGAAGAGAAAAAAATTCTATGAAACAGTACACAGAGACAGGAAGAAAACAAAAACTCAAGGGTACACAAACACATAGTGGGATAACACCAATAGGAAAGGACAGGGTTCGTTTTCAGTGTAACATTTGGTACTGCAGGCCAACCCAAAACTTCATATATCTTTCCTCTTATTTCATCCTTTGTTTCCACCAAAAAAATTCTAACTAAGCATGCTTTCTGTGTTTATATGTTCACACATTTCTTACCTCATTTTTATTTTCCATTATCTTACCTCATGATTTATTTCCAAGAAAATCCTACCTAAACCTGTTTTCTCAATGCATTTCTTCCAATTCATCGCAACTCATTCTCTTAGAGGCTACCCCCTCTTAAGCTAACTTAAATCTACTGAGCTCAGATGCTAAACTAAGGGACGAGGCAATGCAGCAGCACGTAAAACAATTATTATAAACAGCAATAAAAAAAATGGAAAATTGCAAAGCAAGCTACAGTATAAATTAGCAAAAGTCAAATTCAATAACACTATGCCTGGCAAACAGCAGCAACTTATACCTAAACATGACATAGCGCAAGCAGAAAAAATATTACACTAAAATGGCCATGTCTAATACCTATGTCACATCTTAACATTAGAGTGATGCATCACAAAAACTTATGCTAGTAGATAAGTTACCAAATCGTAAAAAAATTATTTATGCAATTCCTGTGAAGGGAAATTTCTTTTTGTGCTCCCTCATTTGTTTTGGATAGATCATAAAATTATTTACTGGATCTGTAGGCATAAAATATTTATATTAGTACATATATAAAATTTTATTTTAACCAATGCTGCAGTGCAGCTAGAAACTTGATATTAAACAAAATGTGTAAATAAATACATAAAGCAAGCCATATGGCATTTTTCTTAACTAGCAAGGCAATAGCTGTGAAATGTTTCTCATCGTTTCATTAGGCATTTCAGTAAATATCATAAATTACGAGCTCCACAGTATGCTTTCAACAAGGAGATGTCAGTAGCGCGTACAATGGCCTTCCCTTTCTTTTTTTTTCTACCTGTGCCGCTGAAAAGGGCTCGCAATAATGGCTTTTTCTCCAGGCGTCTGACACAGCTGGGTGCCCGCGACGCATTACGTGCAGGTGGTCACTTAACTTTCTTACGGAAATATTTACCGCTGCAGTGACAGTCTGATATAAAAATATTTCATAGGTCAAGAATTTGCGTTACAAATCTGTAGAAACAAAATCTTATGAATATAACAGTGTCCAAAAAATTTTCGCCAGCATTGTGATACAGTCACGAATCTACGCACATTTCATAACTCTTAAAGTACGATTCTTGGTTTCCAACATCCTGTTTCACAAGTCAAGAGTCCCTACCCACTATTCATTACTCCTTACCTTATTACACATATACGTATCCATCGACACTCGTCAATATTTCGTCATTATAAATATGAAGCATAATCAAATAACTCATGTAGCCTCAGCCTATTAATCATAAACATACCTCAGCAGCATAATACACATCGTCGTAGTAAAAATAACATCATAACACCTCAGTCAAATCTCAAAATCGTCGTAGCTTCCTCCAATAATTAAAAAAATTCTCTGCTCATGTCAAAAGTGTCATCTGCCTCAAACGTACTTTAAAAATCATGAATCCATACCAGATATATCATTCAAAGCTCTCATAGTATCACAATGGTTCCAAAAAACTATGAAGAGTTCACACAGTACAGACAAAATACAATTTCGTAAGTGTGAAGTAATCCAACTCTGTAATTGCGTAAACATATGTCACTGATGTAAATAAAAAAGTTTATCTCTCAGTTACATGATCAGATAGCTGTGTAATTTGTGTGTTAGAGAAATATGGTACCGATGTGTAAAGTTGTATAAGCAAATACCATATTAGCTAGGGTTCCTTGTGGTTGCCAAACACATGGTACACAAAGTAAGCGTATACCCCCCTGAGGATTAATGTAATTATACCCTCAGGTGTTACAGATTACACCAATGGAATGAAATATATCACAGAAAACTTTCTTTGTAATTCAAAAATCTTTAAAAATAAATGTTTTAAGTATAAAATTGATCACTCAAATACGTGTACTGTAGCGCTAAATGTGCGTCTTGCTGTAAGATAATTCTGTGGAAGTGTCGTAGTTATCGTCCTCTGTAAGCTAAGTTCTGCAGAAGACAATGTACTTACCTCATGATAAACGAAAGTGAAATGCTTTGCGTATAGATATCTTAGTTATTACGCTTATTGTTGTGTTGAAGAACGTACTGTGCTGTAACGTATTGTTGTGCCATGGAAAACCCTGTCTCATTGTAGCTATACTACACAAGTTACTACTAAAACATGTTTTACTTTCCAGAATAAAACAGAAAAACTGTGCAGATATAAAACAGAAACACCGATCAAGCAACATTGTAAATTGTCACTCATTAGTAGCGTCATGAAAAAATCGTGTAGCTGTCACATAAACTAACCACTGTGCCGTCTGGTATCTCACAGAAAGTACTTTAAATCCGGAATGTATTTTCAAGTAAACCAAAATGTTGCATTAAAATCTCATTAGCAGTACTGGTAAATGTTCTAATCGTGCAACTAACAAGCAAGAATGTACACATACAATTACACTGTGTCGTCTGTTCGCAATAACAATGCATTCGTAATTTCTGTTTAAATAATTTCTCTTGGTTCTTGGCTGGATATTTAACTTCAAACATTGTTGCATGGTGACAGTTTCTAAAGCATACTAGTAACGTGAAGTGAAACGTTTTATGGCAAAGACAAAGTTAAAAGGCAGATTATCTGTCAATAAATGGTTTTACATGAGAAATGTGGTGTAAACCTTTACTCTTCCTAGTACGCAGAGTTTCAACTTCAACGCAATTATCATGTGGTATACGTCGGATTCTGTAAGGTCCATTGTAAACTAGAAAGAATTTGTGACTCAAGTGTTTCTTCTTATGTGACAATGAATGAGCTTTAATGAGAACTTTCTGACCAATATACAATTTCTTTGCATTTGCTTTACCGTGTAGTTTTCTCCTTTTGTCTGCTGCAGATTTTATATTTTTAAGAGCCAAATCAATTATGTCTTTGTGTCGAAGTTTACGTGTATTCGGGAAAGGTACAAGCTCTCTGATTCTGTTCGGTGGTTCTTCATTCTTCAGTACAAGAGTAGGTGGTAAAGCAGTGGAGTCGTGAGGCATTTCATTCAGCACGTTTTGAAATAAGTGTAAATATCTGTCCCAATGCTGATGCTTCCTGTGACAATAAAGTCTGCAAAGCTTATTGATTTCTTTCATAATCCGTTCAGACGGGTTACAATGTGGTGAGTACAGTGAAATAAAAACAGGTTTGATTTTATGGTTGCGAAGCATGCGTGACCAAACAGCAGATCTGAATTGCGGTCCGTTATCTGAAATGACTTTACTAACGTGTCCAACTTCACGTAAGAAATTTTTAACAAAGGCGTTGGATACAGACCGTCCAGTGGCTTTACGTAACGGAGTGAAAGAAACAAATTTTGAAGTAAGTTCAACAGCGACTAGAACGTACGAAAATCCATTGGATGTTCTGACAAGCGGTCCCAAGAGATCAACAGCAGCAAATTCTTTTAATTTAGCAGGAATAATAGGAAACAACGGAGCACGATGTGAGACAGTAGATGGTTTCGCCTTTTGACAAAGTTTACAAATAGACAAGACTCTTCGAATTCGCTTTTCCATATTGTTAAAATAACAAGTCGTTCGAAGAATATGATAACATTTTCGTGGGCCAAAATGTGCGTAGCTGAAATGAATGTACCAAATGAGCTTATTAACAAAATCGTCTGGAATGCAAAGTACCCATAGCTTGTCATCAACAGTGCAGCGTTTGAAGAGTATGTTGTTTCTAACCAGGTAATAATGCCGAATCTGTGTGTGTGTCTTTTCATGCCATTTGCTCTTGATGTCTTTCCAAATCGGATCTTTATCTTGTTAATGAGCAATGTCCTTTAAAGATGTGGTGATGAAGTTTTCAAAGGCGACTTTCTGGATGTAAAGAATACTGAAATTTTTCTCGAGGTTGCCTTCTGTGGTACTTTTCTCAAGCCCAGCCGGTGCGCGTGACAGTGCGTCCGCAACAATGTTCTCCTTGCCGGGAATGTAGACTATTGTGAAGCGGAATTCTTGCAGAAACAATGCCCAACGTTTTAACCTGTCATGATTTAATTTTGAAGACATAAGAAATTGTAATGCACGATGATCACTGTATACTTTTACGTGCTTACCAGAAAGAAAGAAACGGAATTTGTTAAATGCCCAAACGATAGCTAAAGCTTCTAATTCAGTAACGGAATAATTTTTTTCAGATTTTGTTAGCACTCGGCTAGCAAAAGCAATGGTTTTCTGAATGGTAGTGTCATTTTCTATGGCTTCTTGAAATAAATGGGCACCAAGACCGACTTTAGAAGAATCCGTGCTAAGGCAGAAATCTTGTGACAGATCTGGATAAGCTAAGATTGGCGCGTGAAGTAACGCTTCTTTCAAAGAATTGAATTCCAACTGTGCTTGTTCGTCCCAGTTCCAAATAGTATTTTTTCCAGTGAGAGAACAAAGTTTTGGTGTAACAAGAATTTGCATATTCAGAAAACGACGGTAAAAATTTACGAGACCTAGAAAACTGCGGACTTGTCTTTTTGTGGATGGAACTGGAATGGCTCTGATTGCTTCTAACTTTTCAGGATCCGGCTGAATGCCTTCAGAAGAAATAATATGTCCCAAAAACTTCACCTTTGTCCTACCGAATTCAGACTTTTCCAAGTTAACTGTAATTCCAGATTCTGCAAAAATACGTAACAAACTGTTGAGGATGCGATTATGTAGTTCCCATGAAGCTTCTGCTATTAGAATATCGTCCACATATAAGGTGATGTGACGTTTTAAGAACTCGGGTAATATCGAATTTAGCCCGCGAATGAATGCTGCTGAAGAAATGTTCAAACCAAAGGGAAGTTTCCGAAACTGATAACAAACGCCGAAACAAAGGAAAGCTGTGTATTTTCTACATTCTGGATGAAGTTCGATCTGATAAAAGCTGGATCTGAGATCAATGGAAGACAACACTTTTACACCATTAAAATTTTGAAGAAGTTCTTCCATCGTCTGCGGCCTGTCTGTTTCAGGAATAATGATAGTATTGATTTGTCTCGAATCTAAGACAAGCCTGATCGATCCATTTTTCTTCTCAACAACATGTAACGGATTGTTGTATGAGCTTACTGCAGGCTCAATAATGCCCTCGTCAAGCATAGATTGTATTTCTGTTCTAACACGGTCCCTATAATGCGCCGGAATTACGTATGGTCTAACACAAAATTTAGTATGCTCACGAACACGAAATTGGTATTGAAATCCCTTGATTGTTCCTGTTTTATGAGTAAAAACTGTGGAATGTGCTTGTAAAATCTCAAAAAGGTCCTGCCTATCAGTGTCATTACAATTCTCAATTGTTTGAATTTTATTCTGAATTAACTTATTAATGTCAAATGCGCCGTCGATATCATCCCTGTCAGTACTTGCAGAGTGATTGTTAGTGTCTAGTTCCGTAGAAAAGTCCGAACTGTTGTCTAACAGAACGTAAAGCCGATTAATTTCCTCATCATGGTTTGAGAGCCAGTCTTCAAATTTCAAAGCTATTGACTTACCTTCTTTCTCTAAACTTATTTCAGCATCGTGAAAGTTTAAGATTGCTTTGTATTCATTCAAAAAGTCTACTCCCAATATAATTTCCGTCGACAATAATGGAACAATGAGAAAGCTCATAGAGAAGCTGTGGCTTTGACAATAGAATTCTAAGTTGGTTTGTTGGCGTACATCTACACTTTTTCCAAAGATTGCACCTTGTAATTTAATCTTACGTAACGGAAGTGTGGGGCAATCGTTCGATTTGTTGCATTTGCTAAAGGCTGTTTCACTGATTACTGAAATGGGACTGCCAGAGTCAAGTACTGCCGTAAATTTTACATCATTTACTGTAATGTGAATCACAGGATATGCAATATTGTTATGTTTTATGTCGTGTTCCTGGAGTAAGATGTCCCTAATGTCTTCCATTTTTACGTAATTACTAGCTACGGCAGCTGCGTCGTTAGTGTCATAAGAACGTTTTGTGGCTGCCAGCGGTGTGAGTCATTGCCTATTGTCTCTTTGTTGGCGAGCGTCGTTATTGGGATTTGGAGACCTAACTTCTACAAATTCACCGTGACGAGAGGGCCCTGCTCTGTTTGAATCCCGCCAGTTCTGATGCAATTCAGGTCTGTCGTTACGATCATATCGTCTGTCGTCATGTCGGTAGATTCCATAGTTTCTTTCTTGTCGGTCACATGGTGGAGAATTTCTCCCTGAATCGTAACTGCGCGCTGGTCCGTTGCGTCTAAAGTTATTCTGTCTCACTTGATAATAATTGTTTTGGTTCCCATATTGTCTGTTTCTCTGATTGTCTCTGTGATAGTCATTACCACGGAGAGGTGATCTTTCCCTGTAATTATTACTACTCTGCCAACGGTTGTCATACTGGTGGTGTCTGTTTTGGTCACGATATGTGTTGTGAGAATAGCCCTGTCGTGTCCAGTTATTACTTCTTTCATCGCGGAATTGCGACGGATGTGACCTGTAATTGTTGTGTTCCTGTTTCCGCATTCCGCGATTGTCAGTGTCAATTTCAAATTCTTGTAACAGTCCCTGAAAAGCCTCAATGTCGTCTTTGCAACGTCCTGCCAAAATAATATGTCGTAAATGTTCAGGTAATTTGATTAAGCAAATGCGGATGAGTTCTGAGGGGCTGTATGGGTTTGACAGGTACTGATTCTTGTGCAACATGTCTTCAAAATATTTCACAAGACTGGAGAATTCAGATTGTTCGAAATGTTTCATCATTATGATACCATGTTTTACCCGGTCTTGTGTGGCTTGAGACCAATATGCTGAGAGGAAGGCATGGTAAAATTCTCCTTCACTGTGGCAATCGTGAATGACCGATCGCATTCTTACAGCTGGTTCATTCTCTAAGTAGCCACACATAAATTCTAACCTGTGCTCCAATGACCAGTTGGGAGGGAAACAATGAGAGAATTGATGGAGCCACGCTTGTGGATGAATGTCGTTGGCAGAATTCTTAAACGTTTTGAATTTACGTGTAGTAATGAACAGCTTATAGTCAAAATCATCATGTCGGCGAGTCGCATATCGGTCATTGTTAGGTCGTGTCGGCCGTTCCATCTCAAAATTCGGTGCACATTGCCAATTTCTTTCATAACTTCTGAAATGCCCTGTGTTATTATTTTGCGGCTTTTCCGTGTTTCTAAGTCCATCTTCCCAAGTTGGGGCACGAGTATCCTCTGAAATACGTAATTCTTGTATTAACTGTGTCAGCTGATCTTGTACTTCCCGGATTTCTCTTTGGTGTTGCGTATTAATCTGATTCTGATTTTGTTTGAATTTCCTAATTTGTTCGCACTCTTCAGTGTCAGTGAAGGCTACAGGTCTTGTGTCATTCAGATCATCATCTACCTTTGTAGATAAGTTAGTGACCTGATCCGAAAGTTCGGCTACTTTCTCCGATAGTGAACACATTTCCTCAGTGTGTTTTTCTGAACCAAGTTTCAGAGTATCTACTGTGTCCTTTAAGTTTTCCTGAGTTTTTGCAAGTTGCGTAACCGAATCGGTAGATGCAACTGAGTCAATTTTAGCCCACAAGGTCTCATGATTTTCATGAACAATGGCTTGCAGTTCTTTTATGGCTGCTTCGTGATTCTGTAATGCATTTTCATGCCGCGAAAAAATAGGTTGAAAATGCTCACAAATTTGTGTTTTTACGTCATTACAGACTTTTTGACATTTCGATTCAATGTTATGTAACTCAGTGGTTAAATCTTCACGTGTTTGTTCAAGTGTAGTGTCTAACTTTTGAAGATTTTGTTCCATTGTGTTTAACTTTTTGAGATTTTGTTCCACTGTGTCTAACTGTTGCTGTGTTTGTCTCTGGTGTTGTTCCATTGTGTCTAACTTTTTAAGATTTTGTTCCACTGTGTCTAACTTTTGAAGCTTTTGCTGTGTCTGTCCCATTTGTTGTATTAATTGTAATAACAATGCATTGGTGTCTGAAACATGTTCCTCAGTGCTTTTCGGCAGTGAATTCACACCGGAAACATTCACATTTTGACAAGCAGAAAATGTGTCTTGACTTATTCGAGAAAACGGTGAGGATCCAAAACCTGAATCTACAGTATTTGCGAGATCGTGTCGTGTCATTTCGGCTTCCTGAGGCGAGCTATTGCCGACCGGTCGATCGATAATGCTTCCCTCTTCACTAATTGTTTCACTGTCCACGCCATTGTTTGACGCCCGCTCCATTTCCCTGTGCACAGTTACCAAATTACTACTTTGAACATTAGTAAATTCATTACTCGGCGGCGCTGATAAGCTACGCTCGTTATCACTATTATTTCTCAGTTTAGTTTGGAGCCTAGTGTTACGTTTTTCACACGCCATTATTGTCACAGTATTTCACACGACAACACAGAAAAACACAATTTGAAGATCAAAATAAAATGACATAGCAATGGAAATAATGTCTAGTTAATTGCAGCTGCGAAATACTTGGTGCAAATCTACATGCATGCCACAACTGTTTTACTCTACAACAATGAAAAACTACAACTACAAAGGAGATTCTCTCTACAATTACGCGCTAGCAATAAACAAAAGCTACACTAAATACACAAACTACAAGAAAAAATCAGAAGATTCCAGTGAGGTATCCTAGGCTAAGGGTCGACATATGAAACGTCCCCTTTGAACAATTATACAGGACTGTGCTTAACCTGACACAGCAGCATATGACACCATTCAACATCGACAATTATTGCACAAAGTCTACTACATCACTAGAGACATTAATTTCACCAGAACTGTGCAGACACTTTTGGAAAACCGGCGATTCTATGTGGAGTTCCAAGGAAGAAAGAGTAGATGGAGAAGTCAAAGGAATGGCTTGCCTCAGGGTAGTGTCCTTTCCCCCATATTGTTCAACATATTTACAAATGACCAGCCTCAACCTTCTCTTACAAAGAGTTTCATCTATGCAGATGATCTTGCCTTAGTCACACAAGCCAGAGATTTTGACACAGTAGAAAACCAGCTTACTGTTGCTCTCAAGGACCTATCTGAGTACTACAGAGTCAATAACTTAAGACCGAACCCTGCTAAAACTCAAGTTTGTGCTTTCCACCTACGCAATCGAGAGGCCTATAGAAAACTTACAGTGTTTTGGGAAGATCAAGAGCTTGAACATTGTTTCTACCCCAAATATCTGGGTGTCACCTTAGAGCGAACGTTGACCTACAGAAAACACTGCACTAACACCAAGCAGAAAGTTGCTGCTCGTAACAACATCCTGCGGAAGCTCACTGGCAGCGTTTGGGGTGCAGATCCCAAACTACTAAGAACATCAGCCTTGGCCTTGTGTTATTCCGCAGCTGAATACGCATGTCCTGTATGGTACAAGTCATCTCATGCAAAGCAGGTTGATGTGGCCCTGAACGAAACCTGCAGGACAGTAACGGGATGCCTCAAAGCTACACCTATTGATAAACTCCATAAACTAGCAGGTATTGCTCCTCCAGACATAAGGCGTGAAGTCGCAGCCAAACTTGAGAGACATAAAGCAGATCATAACACCGATCACCTGCTACATGGATACCAGCTACCAATTAGTAGACTCAAATCTAGGAGGAGCTTCATGAGAACTACTACACCCCTCACCGGTCGGACTGGAGCAGCCAGACTATCTCAGTGGACAGCAAAATCTGACAGTAACGATTGGATGACTCCTTCTGAGACCCTTCCTCCTGGTGGAAATCAAGTCTGGACAGTGTGGAAGTCTCTAAATCGGCTCAGGAGTGGCGTCGGACGAACTAAGGACAATCTGTTTAAATGGGGCTTCATGAAGGAATCTTCCACCTTGTGTGACTGCGGAGAAGAACAGACAACCAAACATTTAATTAACTGTCCTAGATGTCCTGTATCATGTTCCACACAAGAGCTTGTTGATGTTTCAGACAATGCTGCTGCCGTTGCACAATTTTGGGCTAATACCGTTTAGTTTGTTCTTTTATGATTTGACCTGATTTGTTATATTGTATATATTGTAAATATTGTTGTAATGTTTTTGACTCGAAATAAATAAATAAACCTGACACACAATATTTTTTAGCGCAACGCAATCTGACTTTCAAAATTCCCTACTAAAGAATGGCCTTGACAAACATTAAACTATACCTTTCATAAATCACTTACCTCACAAAAATCTTCGCTGCTCAAGCTACTGCAATACAGCGAGCGCCACTACTGCCAGCTAAATAAAAGATTCAAACTACTGAAGGCACTAACTACTGATAGGGGTAGTTAGCAAATGAAAGATATTAATAGAGAACAAACAATGTATTTACCTTAATATCATCACAAGTCATAATATATATATCAGTTCATGACAAATTGCAAACCTCCGCCATCTCTCTCCCCACATCCACCACTGCTGGCGGCTCACCTCCAACTGCGCAACGCTACGCGCTGTTCACAGCCAGCTGCTGCTGCCCAACACTACAATGGCAGACAACAATGCAAACTAGCCACAGACTGCACACAGCACAGCCAGTGATTTTCATATTGAGCGCTACGTAACGTTGCCAATAAGAAAACATAAACAGCCTACTTACAACAGGTCTCGGTCACGCCTTATTCGCATTGACGGAACTTTGAACAGTGGACGTTACACTTCAGATGTGTTACGACCCGTGGCTCTACCCTTCATTCGATCCCTGCGAAACCCTACATTTCAGCAGGATAATGCACGACCGCATGTTGCAGGTCCTGTACGGGCCTTTCTCGATACAGAAAATGTTCGACTGCTGCCGTGGCCAGACATTCTCCAGGTCTCTCACCAATTGAAAACATGTGGACAATGGTGGCCGAGCAACTGGCTCGACACAATACGCCAGTCACTACTCTTGATGAACTGTGATACAGGTACAGCTGCATGGGCAGGTGTACCTGTACACGCTCTGTACAAGCTTTGTTTGACTCAATTCCCAGGCGTATCAAGGCCGTTACTACGGCCAGAGGTGGTTGTTCAGGGTACTGATTTTTCAGGATCTATGCACCCAAAGTGCGTGAAAATATAATCACATGTCAGTTCTAGTATAATATGTTTGTCCAACTAATACCCGTTTATCATCTACATTTATTCTTGGTGTAGCAATTTTAATGGCCAGTAGTGTTTTTAGGTGTGGAGAATGATTATTATTATTTGGAGGATAAGAACGTATCTTTCACTGACAAGCAAAACATGGGATTATTGCAAACTCTGATTAAGAATCACGAGCCTAGCCCTGCAATTACTTCTGCGCTATGCTCGCGAATTTCACCTTGAATTCCATCTCCGAGCGTAGCTAAGCCATTGAAATCTCTTCTGGCTGTATAAATGAAATGAGGCCTCGAGTGTGATGAGAGCCGCCGTCACAGCCGTGAGGGCAGCGTAACACGTCTTCTGTCTTCGAGCTCTCGACCGACCGACACTGCAGACAGACCTCGTCTCACGACAATGCTTAGAATGGCGCTCCCACGTTTCGCCCTCACATTGTCACTATCGATATCTGAGTGCTTACACAATGCTGAGAATAGCGTTAAGCTGGTCACATCGTTTTATGCAATGAAGGGTTCTGACACACTCCTTACAATGTCTATAAGCTTCAGTAAGAGTTCTAAATTCTCTGATTTTCCGGTGACGCTCGCTTTGCGAACTGTAAAAGTTTGTGGGAGGAAGTGTTTTGTTGCTGACTCTTCTCCGAAAGCGCTCTCGGACCGTCAACAGCACCTCTCCTCCGGATGGGTGACTTTCCTCTCGGGATGTCTGCCACTGGAGATTTTTCACCATCTCCCTAATGCTCTCTACCTGACTTACCAATCGCGTTACCAGATGTGCCCCTGATTTTTGTATCTTCTCGATCTCTTCTGTTAATTCTACTTCGCAGACAATACAGACTGTCTTTTATCTGCGGCCGTATCACGAAAGTAATCAATCAGTATGGAGTATTGTCTGACATTTGCTGTGCATTGCTCACGTGTGTTCCTGAACTTCCATTGAGTGTGTTATGTTTGTTGTTGAAATAACATATCAACTAAACTGAGCGTACAAAGTATGAACAACTAGCTCAAAAATTAGTTTGAAATGATTTTAAAATGAAATGTACAAATCATTGTTTGAATGTATGTCTGATGACTGACAACGTTAAGTACGTTAGTGGAATGGCCGTGCGCAGATATTGAGGCATAAAAAGGTGCACTGACGCTGCCGTACTTGTGTTGATATGGAATACATGCCCTTCTATAAAAATGCAAAATAAATACACTCCTGGAAATTGAAATAAGAACACCGTGAATGCATTGTCCCAGGAAGGGGAAACTTTATTGACACATTCCTGGGGTCAGATACATCACATGATCACACTGACAGAACCACAGACACATAGACACAGGCAACAGAGCATGCACAATGTCGGCACTAGTACAGTGTATATCCACCTTTCGCAGCAATGCAGGCTGCTATTCTCCCATGGAGACGATCGTAGAGATGCTGGATGTAGTCCTGTGGAACGGTTTGCCATGCCATTTCCACCTGGCGCCTCAGTTGGACCAGCGTTCGTGCTGGACGTGCAGACCGCGTGAGACGACGCTTCATCCAGTCCCAAACATGCTCAATGGGGGACAGATCCGGAGATCTTGCTGGCCAGGGTAGTTGACTTACACCTTCTAGAGCACGTTGGGTGGCACGGGATACATGCGGACGTGCATTGTCCTGTTGGAACAGCAAGTTCCCTTGCCGGTCTAGGAATGGTAGAACGATGGGTTCGATGACGGTTTGGATGTACCGTGCACTATTCAGTGTCCCCTCGACGATCACCAGTGGTGTACGGCCAGTGTAGGAGATCGCTCCCCACACCATGATGCCGGGTGTTGGCCCTGTGTGCCTCGGTCGTATGCAGTCCTGATTGTGGCGCTCACCTGCACGGCGCCAAACACGCATACGACCATCATTGGCACCAAGGCAGAAGCGACTCTCATCGCTGAAGACGACACGTCTCCATTCGTCCCTCCATTCACGCCTGTCGCGACACCACTGGAGGCGGGCTGCACGATGTTGGGGCGTGAGCGGAAGACGGCCTAACGGTGTGCTGGACCGTAGCCCAGCTTCATGGAGACGGTTGCGAATGGTCCTCGCCGATACCCCAGGAGCAACAGTGTTCCTAATTTGCTGGGAAGTGGCGGTGCGGTCCCCTACGGCACTGCGTAGGATCCTACGGTCTTGGCGTGCATCCGTGCGTCGCTGCGGTCCGGTCCCAGGTCGACGGGCACGTGCACCTTCCGCCGACCACTGGCGACAACATCGATGTACTGTAGAGACCTCACGCCCCACGTGTTGAGCAATTCGGCGGTACGTCCACCCGGCCTCCCGCATGCCCAATATACGCCCTCGCTCAAAGTCCGTCAACTGCACATACGGTTCACGTCCACGCTGTCGCGGCATGCTACCAGTGTTAAAGACTGCGATGGAGCTCCGTATGCCACGGCAAACTGGCTGACACTGACGGCGGCGGTGCACAAATGCTGCGCAGCTAGCGCCATTCGACGGCCAACACCGCGGTTCCTGGTGTGTCCGCTGTGCCGTGCGTGTGATCATTGCTTGTACAGCCCTCTCGCAGTGTCCGGAGCAAGTATGGTGGGTCTGACACACCGGTGTCAATGTGTTCTTTTTTCCATTTCCATGAGTGTATTTATGCACAACCGACGCAAAAGAGTTACATGTTTTGCACCTGTTACTGTCCTTCAAATTAGTCACCAGCGTTGTGTAGAACCCGTTGCCAGCGATGTGGAAGGTGTAGTATACGGTTAGCAGAGCCTGCTCTGTTGATGGTGCGAATGGAGCGGTCTACTGCCGGTCGAATCTCTGGAATAGTTGCGAAGCGAATGCCACGAAGTGGTTCCTTCATCTTCGGAATCAAATCAAAGTGACCAGAACTTACGTCCGGGCAGTATGGCGGTTGCGGGCTCCTTCGCTGTTAACAATTAGGGGTACTTCGTACAGTCCCCGTCTGAGTGGAGCGGTCTCACAATCAGTTGGCTGTAGGCGGTGGTAGGGAATGTTGTGAAAGCCGGAAAATCTGTTGTAGGCTCCTGTTATCTGAGAGTGACGACTCGTGTTACTTAGCAGACTGTAACTGCAGCGTTACAGCTATTCGGGGAACATACGATTGGAGATTGTTCTCCGATTCTCCTGAGCTACAAGTGAACTGATCATAAGATTCCACACGATAAGTGCACGGTGTAGTGTGAATATTGCCACTTATTTCATTTTGTAATTAATCAAAGAATGAGACCATCTGCGCTGCAGAGAGAGACATAAATTAAATTCTAGAACAGATCTGACTCGAAGATTCATTCTAACCGTACACCTTATATGGCTCTAACGTTGCTACTGTGCAGTTTATACTCGTTGCACAGAGCACATAGCAAATCAGTATGAAATACTTTACAGCAAGTAAAAACTTGTTGGCTACTTACGCTTATCAAATGATGAAGCGTGTATTTTTCAGTTCTCGTTGAAGTTTCGAATGTTGTTCCTAGGAATGTATTTCAGGTGTTTCATTCGAAAGAAAGGTTGTCTCTTGTTACTGAACAGTGTTTACTTGATAATACTTTGACATACCTACCTTCATCTTACTTTAGCTGCAGTTTTACTTCAGTTGTTATATAATGCAAAGAGGGTGCAAATGAGTGACTGTAGGATTAATTTTTTGTATCCTTTATTGAAGAAAAGAAAAAATGTGTAGTGAAACTATTTGAATTTTACTCCACAGACATTTGCTGGACTCCAGTCTGGGAGGCTGTGTCCTTGTCCCCACTGGCCTCAAATAGTTTCGGTGCTTCTCGCAGTGCAGCTGCCGTGACGTCATGGTTCCAGCGTTCGGCCCTCTCCTGCGGTGTCAGCCCCTCCTGACCGATGGCACTCAGGTCAGCACCGAACCTCACCAGTAGCCGTGCCGTTTTTGTGTAGCCCCAGGTTGCGGCCAAGTGGAGAGGGGTGTCGTCATTCTCGTCCTTGGCGTCGACCACACTCTCCAGCAGAACCGCCAACGCCCCCAAACTCCCATTCTTTGCTGCCCAGTGTACTGGCGTCTGGCCTTCGTGGTCCATCGCCTGCACATCCGCCCCGTTCTCCAGTAGATACTTCACCACCTCCAACTGTCCGTACCTCGCCGCCCAGTGCAGTGGTGTCCGCCCTTCCCTGTCTCTCGCCCCCACATCCGCTCCGTACCTCAGCAGACACTGCACCACGTTCAAGTATCCGTCGATTGACGCAGGGTGAAGGGCTGTCCAGCCATACTTCTCTTCCTTCGCCTCCACGTTCGCCCCCAACTTCAGCAGCCTCTCCACCTCTTCCACTATCCCGTCATCTGCCATCTTGATCATCCAGCTGTTCATTTGAGAAAGCTCCCTACACAAAACAGACACATTCTCATACTTTACTAGAAACACACACATACATTATCAAGAAAACTATCTGATGCGAAACAGACAAGAATTAATGAAACGCTACTGTCTAGTTCTAAATTACCAATATAAAACATTCTGCCTTTATCTTATAGAATTCTGTGTCGCTTAAAGTACACATATATCATTGCATCCCTGTATGCATGTGCATTTCTCATTAAAAATCCGTGTTCTCAATCACTCAAGAAATTCTGTTGACACGTTTTCTCAGAGTCATACTTGACATTCACTTCCTCTCACCTTCAGATCTAAGAACTGACCTGCACTGAAACAGGTTCTTAATACCTCTATTACAGGTCCTTTGTGTGCAGCAAACGTTTCTGAAACTAGCAAAGACACTAAACATATGCAGCTGAGTTTTTAAAACAGTTCCCTGACATCTTCATAGTTAATTTCGCAACTCAACCACATCAAATACAGGAACTTATTGTTTGACATGATGCACAGATACGTCTGCATAACACACTCAACCACATACACGCATGCATCCACACACACACACACACACACACACACACACACACACACACACACACACACACAATCCACTTGCAAGTAAATTCTTGTGCCTGCCATGTATCTGAAGGCGACTTCAAAACCTGTGGACTTACAGACTAAAGTAATGTCTCATGTAGGTTACAATAACAAAACTTCTTGTAAGTAAACCTTGGCTTTTCCAATACGCTGTATACGTAACACTACTGATGTGTGCACTGAGAAACAAACAATTCTGTTTTCATTGGTTCACCACAGTGAACCTAGCACACAAAGTATATTGATGTACTGCAAACTGTGTTACTTGTGGGGAGAAGTAAAACTCAGCAACACCCATACAAAAGAAAAGCAAGAACATTCTGAGAAAAATAACGCCACAGCTGTATCTAGAGAATGTCTCTATTGTGTCACCCGACTAGTTTCGACGGCACGTTACCGCCATCCTCAGGGCCTACCACTGCCAAGAGGGTATTTGATTTCCTTGGCGCATTTGCTGTGGGATCCTTATTGCCAGAAGATATGGGCTGGCTTTTATCATGTTACTCGACAACGTCCTTTCCTCGGTCGTAATAATCCAGTTATTCCTGAGCTATGATTTTCTTACAGGAAACGTTCACTTCTGTCACTTTGACACACACTATGTGATCAAAAGTATCCGGACACAAAAAAAACAAAGAATTGGGCGCTCCGCTGAACTAACGGACTTCGAACGTGGTCAGGTGATTGGGTGTCACTTGTGTCATACGTCTGTACGCGAGATTTCCACACTCCTAAACATCCCTAGGTCCACTGTTTCCGATGTGAAAGTGAAGTGGAAACGTGAAGGGACATATACAACACAAAAGCGTACAGGCCGACCTCGTCTATTGACTGACATACCGCTGACAGGTGAAGAAGGTCGTAACGTGTAATAGGCAGACATCTATCCAGACCATCACACAGGAATTCCAGACTGCATCAGGATCCACTGCAAGTACTATGACAGTTAGACGCGAGGGGAGAAAACGTGGATTTCATGGTGGAGTGGCTGCTCATAAGCCACACATCACGCCGGTAAATGCCAAACGACGCCTCGCTTGGTGTAAGAAGCATAAACATTGGACGATTAAACAGTGGAAAAACGTTGTTTGGAGTGACGAATCACGGTACACAATGTGGCGATCCGAAGGCAGGGTGTTACGAATTCCCGGTCAACGTCATCTACTAGCGTCGATACCTCTCCTCAGTGCAGCATTCCGTGAAGAATGGGCTGCCATTCCTCGAGAATTCTTCCAGCACCTTATAGAACGTGCGCTTGCGAGAGTGGAAGCTGTCATCAAGGCTAAGGGTGGGCCAACACCATACTGAATTCCAGCATTACCGGTGGAGGGCGCCACGAAGTTGTAAGTCATTTTCAGCCAGGTGTCCGGATACTTTTGATCACATAGTGTATCTTTTTTGGATTTCTACTAAACTTCCTTCTTGCTGATCACCAAGATGACTTAATCTGCATATTCGTCACATACCATCTACATGTCGAGAAGCCAGAGTTCTCGAAATGTTTCGGGAGCTGTCTCCATGTAAGTTGCATGTAATGTTGTGGAAGAAGAAATCCCTGTTGACTTGGACTTCTCAATAATAGTGTAAGTTTTCCACAGACATTGATTCTGGTGTCCTCACTCAATAATAGTGTAAGTTTTCGACAGACATTGATTCTGGTGTCCTCATCCATTAGAATATAACAGAGGATGCCCATTCGTTAAATGCCATTTTGCTCACACACGTAATTAAAAACTGTGTTTAATTCAGTTACACACTTTGTACTGGTAATAAACATTAGGCGTACGGCTAACTGTGATTTTCAGACTGACGTGACATGGAGAATACACGTGCCTGTACATTCTGTGAACGGCTCTGAGGTGCTCCTACCTGTAGCCATGGTGTGTGGCAGGGGGCTAGAATCTTTCTCAGCTGCGTTTTTAGCCAGGGGAGGTTCGAGAACATTTCTCCACGGCAGCGACACGTCGCTTGACGCCAGTCCTTCTCCCTCCGACAGTTGCTGGCTTCCCCTGGAATGTTGCTCCTGGTTTCCCTCGGCGCCCCTCTCGGGCCCCGAGCGGCCATTGGGCCTCAAACTGCCCCTGGTGTTACTGTTTACTATGCGCTCTAAAATTTTGTAATCCGCCTTGAGTAATGTTGTCATTCCATAGTCTAGCAGTAATGTAAAGTAAATTCGTAAGGCACGATTGGCTGGGAGCCCCACAGCAAGAACTTTCAGCCTCCCTCGGACAAATCTCCACTATAGCTGCTCATACGATTCCAAAGGTTGTCCACCTGTGGCTAGCGGCTGTGGCCGAGCGGTTCTAGACGCTTCAGTCTGGAACCGCGCCTACAGTATGGTCACAAGTTCGAATCCTGCCTTGCACATGGATGTGTGTGATGTCCTTAGGTTAGTTAAGTTTAAGTAGTTCTAAGTTCTAGGGGACTGATGACCTCAGATGTTAAGTCCCATAGCGCTCGGGGCCATTTGAACCATTTTTGTCCACCTGTGCCTGCTGCTTTATTTGTTGCATATGATTGCAAGTACCTTCTTCCGCAGACCTGCCTCTTACGATAGCACCTTCTTCCTGGTGCTCTGTACTTGTCCCTGGATTCAGATATTTGTTGTTGTTGTTGTTGTTGTTGTTGTTGTTGTTATCTTCATTTCGAGGAATGCTTTTATGCAGCTGTCCATGCTATCCTATCCTGTGCGAGCCTCTTTGTCTCCGAATAACTACTGCAACCTACATCCTTCTGAATCTGCTTAATGTAGTCATCTCTTGGCCTCCATCTACGTTTTTTACCCCACCTTTCCCCCTACATTTCCCTCCAGTACTAAATTGGTGATCCCTTGGTGTCTAAAAACGTGTCCAATCAACCGGTCCCTCCTTTCATTCAAGTTGTGGCACAAATTTCTTGTCTCCTCAATTCTATTAAATACCTCCTCATTAGTTATGTCAATACCCATCTAATCTTCAGCATTCTTCTGTAGCACCACATTTAGAAAGCTGCTATTCTCTTTTTGTCTAAACTATTTATCGTCCATGTGTCACTTCCATACATGGCCACACTCCAAATACTTTCAGAAAGGACTTCCTGACACTTAAATCTGTACTCGATGTTAACAAATTGCTGTTGTTCAGAAACGCTTTCCTGTACTGGAAAACAGAGTCTGGAATACATCCAGCAAATTATTGAGGACAAGTTCTATGTGCTATTCTGAGATGAAGGGTTTGGCACAGGAGAGAATTTCGTGGTGGGTCGCACCAAATCATTCAGACGAGTGATGACTCCAACACACGGGTCTGTAATTCTGTCCTCAACACTGGCAAACACATGGTGGGGGCAGGGCGTGCTGGACGCAAGAGTTCGTCTACAGAGGCTGATATTCGCGCTCCTATTTGGTGCCTTATGCTTACGAGATGTTGAGGTTTAATGTCCTCCACTGCAATCGATAGAAGGTTGCCCTCGTGAGTCAGCACCTGATGGGGTGCTTGTGAAAGCTTGCAGCTATGTGGAGACGCTAACAAGTCATCTTTAGGGTGTCGTCTTGCGCACTCTAGGCTTACGCAGTATTCTTCCCTACAGCTAAAAGTTTCGCCGGGCCAGTACTTGGAGCCTGAGACACCAGAAATGAAAAATTGTAAACACGCTGCTGCCCTCTGTGATCTGTGCTGCAGTGTTCCTGGTGCAGGTTATAAGCGACACACGCAATACTTATGTTCATCTTCTCTTTATCAAGCATGATGGCTTTTGAAGGTTTCTCACTGTCAGCAGTAGCAGTGACAACAAACAACTTTAATGTGTATTTTGTGTAAACAGGTTTACAGTGATCTGTACATGTTGGAGAACGAGTCCTCAGCTCTAATCTGCCTGATTACAAACAGCCACTGTGTCTGATTCTGTGCTGGGCAGCCCACCCCAGTGACGAAATTATCCAATGTTCGCTTCGTCCAGAGGCTTCATCAGAAAACACAGATAACAAGTGGTTGTCTACATGGCATTTGAGATAATTAATCACTCTAAGTAAGGATACATGGCTTAAAGAGCATAAAAATTTTTAAAGCTGAAAAAAACTTGCCTCTTCCGTGACTTTTGCTAGCTAACTTACCTGCTAATAAATAAAGTTCAGTTCAGAGATACAGTGACCCAGTTATGCGAAGCTAGTGAATGCATTATGTGCTACCTGCAAATGCTTTTTGTAGTTGTCAATCAAGTCAAAATACCACTAAGGAACACAGTGGCAGACACTATAGGTAGTGAGACACATACGTGTATACACACATCGAATAAAGTTTTGCATCACCTCGATTCCGAGAGTTTCGGTACCTGTATAGAAAATTGGAATAGAGATCAACATAAACATCATTTCCGCCCTTTTTATTCCTCATGAAAACCACACATTGCATGTTGTACCACCATACAGCGAGACCTTCAGAGGTGGTGGTCCAGATTGCTGTGCACAGTGGCCAGTACTATGTCCTCTCCATTGGTGCATGCCTGTATTCGTCGTAGTATACTATCAACAAGTTCATCAAGGCACTGTCGGTCCAAATTGCCCCACTTCTCAACGGCGTAGATCCCTCAGAGTGGTTGGTGGGACACGACACCACGTCGTCCATAAATAGCCCTTTTCAATCTATCCCAGGCATGTTCAATAGGGTTCATGTCTGGAGAACATGCTGGCCACTCTAGTCGAGCGATGTCGTTCTCCTGATGGAAGTCATCCACAAGATGTGCACGATGGGGGCGCGAATTGTCGTCCATGAAGACGAATGCCTCGCCAATATGCTGCCAATATGGTTGCACTATCGGTGGTAGGACGGCATTCACGTATCGCACAGCCGTTACGGCGCCTTCCGTGAGCACCAGCGGCGTACGTCAGCCCCAAACGATGCCACCCCAAAACAGCAGCGAACATTCACCTTGCAGCACTCGCTGGGCAGTGTGTCTAAGGCGTTCAGTCTCGCCGGTTAGCATCCTAACACGTCTCTGACGATTGTCTGGTTGAAGGCATCTGCGGCGCTCATCGGTGAAGAAACCGTGATGCCCATCCTGAGTGGTCCATTCGGCATCTGTACCGCGCTGCATGGTGTCTTCGTAGCAAAGATGGACCTCGCCACGGAAGTCGGGATTGAAGCTGCGCATAATGCAGCTTATTGGACACTGCTTGAGTCGTAAAACGACCTCCTGTGGCTGCACGAAAAGCATTATTCAACACGGATGCGTTGCTTTCAGGTTTCGTCCGACCCATGATCCGTAGGTAGCGGTCATTCACTGCAGTAGTAGCCCTTGGGCGGCGTCACCGAGGCGTGTCATCGACAGTTCCGATCTCTCTGCATCTCCTACGTGTCTGAAGAACATCGCTTCGGTTCACTCCTAGACACCTGGACACTTCCCTTGTTGAGAGCCCTTCATGGCACAAAGTAACAATGCGGACGCGATCGAACCGCGGTATTGACCGTCTAGGCACGGTCGAACAACAGATAACACGAGCAGTGTAACTCATTCCTGGTGGAATGACTGGAACTGATCGGCTGTTGGACCCTTTCCGTCTAATAGCCGCTGCTCGTGCACGATTTGGTCGGGTTTAGTGACATCTCTGAACATTCAAAGGGACTGTGTCTGAGATACAATATCAGCAGTCAACATCTATCTTCAGGAGTTCTGGGAACTCGAGTGATGCGAAACTTTTTTGGTGTGTGTAGAACCGGGGAACACAAGTGAGTGCCTAAGCTCGTGCTTACCTTGCCTCGTCTTTCGTGAGTGCCAAGCTCTGCTGTATAACCATCAGCTGTAAGTGACCCTTTAACAGGTTAATAGCGCCAGCATCCGTGAGACCGGGGAAGGAGCCAGTCAGCGCACGCACAGCCCCGGCTGCCTCGAGACTGGGGACGGAGTGAGTCTGCGCAGGCGCTGCCTGGTCTGCCGTGACACTCTGTGTCGAGTGAGTCTGCTGTATAGCCATCAGCTGTAAGTGACCCTTCAAGAGGTTAATGGCGCCAGCATCTGTGAGGCCGGGCACGGAGCGAGCCAGCGCACGCACGGCCTCGGCTGCTTGTAGACCGGGGATGGAGTGAGCCTGCACAGGCACCGCCTCAGCTGCCACGACACTGGCTGTGGAGTCGCTCTGCGCAGGCGCAGTCTCGCCTCCCGTGACACTGGCTGTGGAGTCGGTCTGCGCAGGCGCTGCCTCAGCTGCCACGTCCTCCATCTTCAGAGCTTGTGCCATCGGAGATTATCCTGAAACGTGACATCGCCAACTGAGCAGCCCTTTGCCCTTAAGGGGCTCCGGAAAGGCTCAAAATCATGAAAAGTTCAATTTTTACTTTTTTGCGTTTTCTGAATCTGCAGACTATTACTTTTTAATAGATATATAATTTATTCAATTCCGAAGACTACAACTATTTTTAAATTTTTTTTTGAAATGTGTTCTACATGGGCGTGACCCACTGTGGCGCTGTTAAACTGCTGTCAAATGATGGTATTATTAACGTCCGTGTTCATCAGGTACATTTTAGTGATGTGAGATAAAGTATGTGTTGTGGCTAACCTGTGATGGTTCAATATATATCGCTGGTGTGATTGTCGATTGTTTCATGTTTATTTACTCTGTCGTTATCTCTAAAATATTCGAAATTAATTCTGTTTCTTGAGTCTCTGTTTTGTTGAA
This sequence comes from Schistocerca americana, assembly GCF_021461395.2. Lineage (NCBI taxonomy): Eukaryota > Metazoa > Arthropoda > Insecta > Orthoptera > Acrididae > Schistocerca > Schistocerca americana. The sequence goes on along the minus strand of NC_060129.1, from coordinate 82,125,403 downwards.
GTATAATAATGAGTAAAAGTAAAGTTATTAGAAATCCTCTGAAGGCTTTTAAGAAAAGGAGAAATGTTGGAAAGCCAAAGGTATGTGTTATTACTGTAAACAATAAAGACGATAACGAAGTGAGTGAACCTAACCTCTCAAGTACACCTGCCCATAGCAGTCAAAGTGGGAAAGAAAATTCTTCACAGAAGAAGCTTGGTTCAATGAGTGAAAACTATTAATGTTTTATGGGCGAATCGGATGTGAATGAAATATTTGATATGTCGGTTCTCAAAGGAATTTTTTCAAACTGTGTAAGATGTATTCATTGTAGTGAAGTTGGTCTGGAACTCTCCATAATAAAGCACGTAGGACTTGCTAGTGAAATACAACTGAAATGTGATAAGTGTTCATACATGACCACCTTTTGGAACAGTGTTGCAGTAACTGCAACTGAAGAAAATGGTAGCAAAATCTACGAACACAACAACGAGCGATGCTTGCTTTAGACAAGGAACGCCTTCGGGCTGCAGATAGGGCTGTAAAGAGTCTAGAAATACAAGCAAGAGTAAACAGGAGGAGGAACAAGAGGAAGCTGGAGGAGGAGTTTGCAGAGGATGAAGATAATCCATCCTATGGACCTGGAATGCACTAAAAAGTTAATCCAATCTTTGTCGCTCGTTTCCCAAAACTTTTATTTTCTCATACTAATTACATGTTTTCTAAGGATCTTCCAAACATATTTGTTTCAAACTTTCAGTAAATGTTACACAGTACCTTCTGCATAATTTAACACAGCCTTTTTCCAAAAAACTGTATATTTTTGAATATATAAATAAAAAATTGCAAAAAATGTTGTGAATTTTCATTACAATTGAAAAAAAATCATCTTTAATAACTGAACTAAAATTTTGTAAAATCCCTGTGTTAAGTTGTAGCCCATATTCCAATAAATAATCTGTAAAAAGTTCAACTTCCTACCTCAAATACTTTGTGAGGAAAGATGTAATTTATCAGCGTTATTTTAACATTGCACGTATAGGGCGTTCCGGAGCCCCTTAAACACCACACCTGGTACATTTAGGGGTCACAGGCAGATCTGTGGCAAGCATCAGTCAGGAAAGGTTGTTCACCACAAGTCAGGTACAGCACCATGTGTCCTCGTAGTGTCACAATGGTGCCTCAGGTGAAAGCATCAGCAACACAATTTTCCAAATTTCCCGAATTATTTCAGAGCCCTTGCTTTGCGAAACATACACTACTGGCCATTAAAATTGCTGCATCACGAAGGCGCCGTGCTACAGACGCGAAATTTAACTGACAGCAAGAAGATGCTGTGATATGCTTTTCAGAGCATTCACACAATGTTGGCGCCGGTGGCGACACCTACAACGTGCTGACATGAGGAAAGTTTCCAACCGATTTCTCATACACAAACAGCAGCTGACCGGCGTTGCCTGGTGAAACGTTGTTGTGATGCGTCGTGTAAGGAGGAGGAATGCGTACCATCACGTTTCCGACTTTGATAAAGGTCGGATTGTAGCCTATCGCGATTGCGATTTATCGTATCGCGACATTGCTGCTCGCGTTGGTCGAGATCGAATGACTGTTAGCAGAATATGGAATCGGTGGGTTCAGGAGAGTAATACGGAACGCCGTGCTGGATCCCAAAGGCCTCGAATCACTAGCAGTCGAGATGACAGGCATCTTATCCACATGGCTGTAACGGATAGTGCAGCCACGTCTCGATCCCTGAGTCAACAGATGGGGACGTTGGCAACACAACAACCATCTGCATTCTTCTCGAACATTTTTCATGGTAATTGTTTGAGGGTGAACTGTAGCTCTAAGTATTTTGCACCTTAAACACCAAATTTATAAATAACTTTGCATTTTCCTCTCGAGCCCATCAATACTGCCTAACAAGTGATTAACCGTTGTTTTCATTTTATTTGTCTCTAACTCGTTTTTGCGGTAGTATACGCTAAGGCCAGCTTTACTTGCATATTTATTCAATAGTGAGGGAATACTTGTATATTCAGCTTTACTCACATAATCATCGTAAAATTTCTTCAAGTCGGTTTTTTTGTAGTATTCGCTGAGGTCAGCTTTGCTCACATTCTTATTAAGTAGTGTGAGAATACTTGTGTATTCAGGCTTGCCAAGAAGATTACGTAATTGCTTTTCTAGATATCTTTCGGTAACTACATCATGGCCATCTATAGGGTCTTTTACATTTACTAATCTCTTGCTTTTGAAGTCAATATAACCTTTCGTTACTTTAAAAACGATGTTTAATTCCTTTCGAAATTGTACAGCCTCACCTTCGATTTTTGAAGTTAATTCTCCCAAGTCAGCTTCACTAGCAGTCGATCTTAGCTGCTTATAAAATTGCTTGATTTTTGAAGCTAATTCCCCCGAGTCAGCTTTACTAGCAGTCGATTCTACTTGCTTATCCATCTTCTCCTTGTTTTATTTCGTTCCCTAATATATCCGTTTATTATATCGAGAATTTTATCAAACGACCAGCCGTCTGTAAACAGCTTCAGAACCTGAAAACATAGGTGGCCACATATAAAGTGATGCAAATTTTGAATCCTCTCTCTATTGTAAAACAAGTTATCTTGACCTAGATAGTTCACTAGCGCTTGTGGAATATCGCTACCGTTCGAGTCAAACACAAATTTTTCACTGCCATTTTTGAAGTAGCAATCCAGTGAGTGCCTACGTGATCAGACGTGTCTAGGTTAACAATTCCTGCTTCAACTTTTGCTGATTTTTGCTGTAGTTCATTGATCGTAAAGACGCCTCTACAATTTGCAATTTTCAGTTTCTTTATTAATTTTTCTATATCAAAGTTGGTTAGCAGATGACTATACTTTTGCATCATTTCTTTGACTTCTTTTTCTTTTAGGCATGATTTCATAGGCAAACTTGACCCTGCTTTTCTTTTCTCCATTTCTAGGTTTTGCCTCCCCTGTTCCGCGAACTTAGCATCTTCCTTCTGTTTTTTATGGACAGCGCTGGTAATTGCTCCGCACCAGCGGCCAACGATACAATTCCGCCTAATGTAGCTAGAATCGGTGACAAGAATCCGCCTTAGTGTTTACCTTCTTCTTTTCAAAATGGCTCTGAGCACTATGGGACTTAACTTCTAAGGTCATCAGTCCCCTAGAACTTAGAGCTACTTACACCTAACTAACCTAAGGACATCACACACATCCATGCCAGAGGCAGGATTCGAACCTGCGACCGTAGTGGTCGCGCGGTTCCAGACTGTAGCGCCTTTAACCGCTTGGCCCCTTCTTCTTTTGATTAGAGAGATTCGAGCGCGCACGGAGGCTTTCCGGCAGTCGTTCTTCCCGCGAACAATATGCGACTGGAACAGGAAATGGAGGTAATGACATTGGCACCTAAAGTGCCCTCCGCCACACACCGTGGTGGTTTGCGGAGTATAAATGTAGATGTAGATGTAATAACGAGAGAGACATGATAAGGAAGTGTATAACAGGAAAAGGATGTACGTCGCCAGTACACACATTTCAGTACAACTACGACAAGGAGAAATTATATTTGTCCTTGTCCATAAACTACCTTGTTTAGAAATGTATCCTAATTATGAAGTACTGCAAAATGAATACTGTGGTGGAGCAGACATAAATAAAGAACCAGCTAGATCCCCGCTGCTCGCGATCAGACAGTAGCACGGTGTGTGGCGGAGGATACTTGACCCACCAAGGCCATCCTGCGCTCCGCGAATGCGCCAGACTCGCTGCTGTCCATGTCGCTTCCCTCCCGCCCTCTCCCCTCCCCCCCTCCATGACGTCAGCTCTTCGGGGAAGTCCCGGCTGGTTCTGACCTTGCTCACGAGCCACGCATTACCTCCCACCACTGCCCGACGCCAGCCTGCCGCCGAGATAAGATACTTCCTCACAGCTAGCCGGCTTACAGCGAGGGTATTTACTGCAGAGTCTACCGCAAAACGCTAGCCTGCATCTACATATATAATAGTGGAAAACTGTACGAAAATTAACATTGTCGGTCGGAATAGTTGCACACAATGCGTACACAATAGTGTGATAGCCAATATACTGAGAAGTACAGCCAAGTAGAATCGCATTTGACGTCAGCAGTACAGTATGATATAACAAGACATCGACGGTCGACGTGGTAAAGGGTGGAACTCGGAGGGCAGAAGGGAAACAAACAGACGTCATTAGTGCTTTTACACAGCCACTCGGAAAACATCACGCGATGAAAGAGCAAAAATTGGTTCGTGGGAGGAAATGGGACTGTCTAATCGCCAACTGCCAAGAAGCTGAATTATTCAAGGGCAGAAATCCATTAATTCGTTAGACTCGCACAGAATATGGACAGAATGGAAAATGTGGGTAAAGTAGAAAACTGTCTAAGGCATCGAAACACTTTTGCACGGAGCAAGTGCCAAAAAAGCCGTTGTTATTCTCAACTTGTCGCTGATTTACAGTTGCCGGCAACTGCCAGACCTGTAGGACAAATTCTGTGAAACGACAAAAGTAGTGAGGCCAGTGGTTCAGGGCAAATCCTCTACATTCTGCGCCAAAGATGGCGCCTCCCGGAACCCTCAAATTTTTGGCTAAAAGATGGCGACCGCTTCTTTGCGGCCGCTTTCTTGCAAAAGTTCAGCACCTTCTAAACGGCAACTTTTTTGCAAAATGTTGGCGACTTTTATGTCGAGCATCTATTTTTTTTGCAGCTACTTTTTCGCTAAATCTTGACACCTCCTTAAACCCGTAACGTTTTGCCGAAAAGGTAGAGGTGACCTTTTTGGCGGCCACTTTTTTGCAAAATTGCGGCGACTTTATGACAGCCGTGTAAGTGGCAACTTTTTTGCAAAATATTGTCAATTTTTTATCGGCGAATTTTTAGCGGTTATTTTTTGACGAAACAGTGGCAGCCGCCTAAACGGTAACTTTTTTTACAAAATGTTGGCTACGCTTTTATCGGTCACTTTTTTGCGAGCACTTTTTTGCTCTCACTTTTTTGCAAAATTTTCGTGGCCACTTTTGTTCGGAAGCGACTTTTTCGTTAAAAACCGAAAGCGACTTTTTTTCGGAAGCAACTTTTCGTCAAAAATATAGCCATTTTTTTTCGGAAGCGATTTGTCACTTATTTCTGCGGCGAATTTTTTGCAAAATTTTGGCGGGTATTTTCAGCAAAACGTTGGCGACTTTTTAGCGCCCACTTTCTTGCGAGCGCTTTTTGGGAGCCGCTTTTTCGATGCGATTTATACCCGCCGCCGGTGAGCGGCAGTGGCAGCATCGAATGGCGAGCTGTCCTGTATGAAAATTGAATTGCATAATTGAAATATTTTTTGTACATGTATATTTAATAAATATTTTGTATTGTAATAAATATATTATATTTAATATATTAAATATATTATATTTAATAAATATATTGTATTGCAATAAATATATTGTATATATTTAATAAATATATTGTATATGTATATTTAATAAAATTGCAACGAAAGGAAATGGATTGAATAAATATACTATGCATGAACTAAAAGGTGAAGCGAAAAAAATAGGCTTAAAAGGTTAGTCGCAGCTGAGAAAACACCATCTTATTTGCATTAATAATGCTCAAATGAATGAAAAACAACATGAAGAAGAACCTATTGAGCCAGCAACTTATTCAGATGATTAATCAAATGTGTAAATTTTTAAATCTGAACAATTATGCAACTTGTATTCAACAGATGAAACATATGCTACATTAATTGCTGATTATATCAAAAAAGAAAATCAATTCAAACGTGCCAGATGGAGAAATATATCAAGGTGGGGAAAACTGTCTGAAGATTTCATGAGAGATTTTCAAGACAAATTAGACTGGACTGAAACATCATATACTCAAGAAATGTCTGAAGATTTCATGAGAAAGTTTCAAGACAGATTAGACTGGCGTCCAGTATCTAGTAATATAATGCTGTCTGTAGATTTCATGGGAGAGTTTCAGGACAGACTGGACTGGAATCATATATCATACAATAAAAGGTTGCCTGAAAATTTCATGTGCTAATTCGCAGATAGATTAAACTGGGAATATATGTCATTGCATCACGTATCAAAACATGAAATGCTGTCTCTAGATTTCATGAGAGAGTTACAAGACAGATCAGACTGATTTCAAATATCAGCACATCAAAAACTGTCTGAAAATTTCAGGCGAGAATTCGCAGACAGATTAGACTGGGAATTTATGTCACTGCATCAAAAAAAGTCTGAAGATTTGAAGCGAGATTTCCAAGATATATTGTTCTGGAACGGTATATCGCTTTGTGAAAAGCTGTCTGAAGGTTTAGTAATGGAATTTCAGCATAAAGTAAACTGGGAAGTAATTTTAGAATTTCCAAATCTGTCTGAATCGTTCAAACAAAAGATGTTATGTCCATATGAAATACTGACCAAACAACCTGAAAATGACTGTTTTATATGCTTATCAAATGAAACTGGTCAATTCGTGCTGACAAAACGCAAACACCTTTTTCATAAAGAATGCGTTGCCCGGTGGTTAGTGATGGAAAACAACTGTCCAATGTGCAGAACAGTTATGAAGAGAAATATTGAGTGAACATTTTCAATGGATCGAGATCCATTAAAGAAACATATGCCTACTAGTTGTCACTAATTATTCCGTGCTTAAGATCATAAGTCAAACTCTTCTTGCCGTATAATGATGTACGCTAAAGTGTCATCAGGAATAGGCGCATTAAAAGTGTCTGACAGTTTCATGTCTGTCTTTTGAGCAGTGACGATATTCTTGCGCCTGCTCATATTGATAATGTACATTGGATACGGATTAATGAGAGCGAATGCACTAATTTTAGCGCCATTACTCGATTTAGTTATTTTCTTGAAATCTATGAACGCACTGCATGCCTTCAGACAAGTGCCTGGAGGATTAATGTTCCACAGTTCTTCAGGAAATATATCGTCTCGGCCATTCTCGAGATAAATATTTTGCAGCTTAACATGACCACACAACGACGAGTCTGTGTCCTCGTTTCCTTTCCTTTTGGAAAACACAAAATACAGCATGTCAAAGTCCATAGAATTATAGTAATTTGTTGTATCCATTTCAAAATTTCTTTTGCCGCTGATTCCCGCTATTTCCTGCGATTGAAGGTCAAAAGCTGAAATAGGTGTTTTAGGTCGCTTAAGCATCTTTCAATTCCATTCCATAGTTTGCTTCGCGCTTTACAATAGGTGCTCGAATTTCTATATTCGTAATTGTTACTTTACCATGGTATGGTCGAGAATCTGAACAGTCAGTGCCATCATCCTTCTTTGAAAATCATCTATACAACGCGTCGCGAGGATGTGGACTTCCTACAAACGTTATCGTTGAATCTTTTCCACATGATTTCTTTGTAATCTTTAAAGAAACCTCCCAGCATTTTCAGCGGGTAAAGTACTTCATTTTCTTTTCTTTGCAACTTCCCGTTGTTAATGAAATTTCCCTCGAATCTTGTGCCATCGTCCAGAGAAGACGTTAGGTGGTTCAAGACTGTTGAAGAAGCGCCTGGAAGTTGTAGCCGGTAGATAATGTGTCCTCTTTTATTGGCAATTACGACACTCCACAGAAGACTTGAAAAATTGTCAGCTAGTTTCACATTCGATTTGCCCTCATAGGCAGGGTAATCTCAGCCGTCTTCATGTGTCGCATTAAATGTCATGTACAAGTAAGCACTATTATCAAACCAGCCGTCACCAACTTTGACGTCTATTTTTACGTCTGTGTTTGGCAAGTTCAAATTATTTTTAGTCTTCGCGTTTACTGGGAAAGACTGCTACTGGTAACTTTCTATCTTGTTCATATTTATTAAACAGGAAAAAAATTTTATTGCACCATTTCCAGAAGCACAGTTAGATTCGCACCACCAAAATCTATCACAGAATCGTTTTCATCCATTATAGTGCCTTGCAGATTTTGAACTTTATCGTAAACTGGGAAAAATAACGGATATATACGAGGGTGGGTCAATTATTATCCACAAAGTAGTTATAAAATTTTATTGTAATCAAATAGGAAAGTTACAAGAAATCATATTTTGACATAGTCTCCTTGCGTTTCAATGCGTTTGGTCCATCCTTGTACAAGCTTCCTCATGGCCTCATAAAAGAAGGTTCTCGGTTGTGCTGCAGCCCAGGAATGCACCGCTTCTTTCACTGCTTCGTCCGAGACAAATCGACGGCCATTTAATGCCTGTTTGAGTGGACCAAACAAGTGATAGATCGGGAGTATATGGAGGATGATCCAGTACTTCAAATTTGAGTTTCTAGAGCGTTTCAGCAGTGTGGGCAGCACTGTCGTGCAACAACACAACACCTTCTGACAACAATCCTCGGCGTTTGCTTCGAATTGCAGGCTTCAGCCTGGCAGTAAGGATCTCACTGTAACGTACACTGTTTGTTGTTGTGCCCCTTTCCCTATAATGTTCCACTACTCGACCTTGTCCGTCCCTAAAAACTGTAAGCATTAGTTTTCCTGCGGACGGTTGGGTCTTGAACTTTTCTTGCACGGAGAATTTGGATGTTTCCATTCCATACTCAGCCGTTTACTCTCCGGCTCGTAGTGATGGATCCATGTTTCGTCACCAGTAATGATCCTATCTAAGAATTTGTCCCCTTCCTTACCACAGCGATCCAAATGTTTTTTTCACAGATGTCCAAGCGCGTTTGTTTATGCAACTGTGTGAATTGTTTTGGGACCCATCTTGCACAAACCTTATGAAACCCAAGTCTGTTGTGGATGATTTCGTAGGCAGAACCGTAACTAATTTGCAGACGATGTGCCACTTCGTCAATAGTTAGTCGTCTGTCTAAGAGAATCATTTCACGTGAACGCTCAATTTGTGGAGGTAAACGCTCGTCCGGCTCCTTCATCGTGTGTAAAACTTGTGCGACCATTTCGGAATTTTTCAATCCATTCGTAGACACTCTGTTGTGGCAAAACACTGTTCCCGTACTGTACCGAAAGTCTGCGATGAGTTTCAGCCCCTGCTACGCCTTCCGACCACAAGAAACGGATCACTGAACGTTGCTCTTCTTCGGTACGAACAGACAGCGGGGCAGCCATGATTAACACGGCAGCGATAAAGAAACTAACCTAGCAGCTTGAAAATTGCAAAGATGTAACAACAAATAAACAAAGCACGCGTCGTCAACGAAAAACGACAGTACTACCAAAATAAACAAAAATATACCTAAATTGCGGGTAACAATTGACTTACGCTCGTAATAAGACTGCCAAACTGCAAATGACCAGCTAGTTCCAGCAACTTTGGCTTAAATGAAGCGATAATGTTCATTTCCCTGTGAAAATGATCAGAGTCCTTTACAAACATGGCGTCTGCTAAATTAAAATGGAATTAGGTTTTACCGAAAGGACTGATTTTCGGCAGTGTGCTGCAACAGCGTTTACTGCGAGCTCCACAGTTTGATTCTCCGTCAAACCCGACAACTGCCCAATACTGAGCTCTCTGTCAAACTACAGCTTATGGCGTGTGCTCTGAATTTCGACTCCGTCGAGCGTACTGTTTGGCTTAATCTTTATATTATCAGCATTGAATGCCTGCTGACTCTGTATATATTTCTCTAAATTATCTAGACTGTACTCGTCTGTGGGAACAGTCAACATATTAATGACACCGTTTTCCTCAAAGTGTAGTCCGTTGTTTCTACATGTAACATTTGGAGTTAAAAATGTCGAGTAAAAACCAACCAATCCTATTTTTGTAAACGCACTTCGTATAGGCATATTCAGCCTTTTTTTTAAGTCAAAACTCTGTTCATTTATTATTATAAAAAATGAGGACTGATTGGGAGCCATAAACAAGAATTCGTGAAAAAAAAACCAGAGAAAGAAACATGGTAAACTTTCACCTAATTCTACTCGACGTGCAATAATAGGCAAAAGTGGATTTGGGAAGACAACGTTAACGATTGAAAATAATAGCGCCAAGATGGTTGAACTGGAAAAAAATTACCCACCTATGTGTTTACTCTAGAAGTTTAGTTCAGCTGAAATATCAAGAATTTATAAAAACGTGTTAAAAAATGGAAGACAAATACAAAAAAATTACTACTTTTATCAAAAACACTGATAAAATTATTCCACTAGATGAATGTGAACATAATTCAGTTGTTTTTGACGACTTCATTCTTGAAAATCAAGATACAGTCAGGAAATACTTTAGGACACAAACGTGCTCAAAAATTCCCAAGCAGTTGGTGAGAGATAACCTTAATTTTTTCAACATTTTTCGGCAAGATGACACAAATTTAAATCTCATCTATGACGAATTTGTGGGTGGAGATTGGAAGTGGAATGACTTTAGAGAAATTTTGCAGCAAAATCTTGGAACGAGGATTTTCACTTTATAACTATCGATATTACTCTGAAAGCGAATTAAGGCAAAAACAGAGATAAAATAAAAACGTTTGTCAGATTTCTATGGATCAAGATCCATTTACCCAACTGTTTACCCAACTATTGTGTGAGCTACCAAAACCTAGCCACTTCACATAAATTTTATCACCTTCCTTTTTAATCGCTTTTTCCACGAGATAAACAGTTAGGTATTTCGTCTTCCGTAATTCCTGCTCATAGAAGCTTCCTTCAATTTCGTAGCCACTCATATCCTTCAGCTTATATGTAGGTGGTTTTGTGTTGCTGATATCAACGACTTCAAATAATTCAGTAGACCAATTTGCTGTATAACCTTTCTCGAACAAACCCCTCACTTCGCTGATTCTCACTTTGTCACCTGGCGCGTACTTGGGTGGTTCACCTCAGAGTTCAAGCGTTTCTTTCCCCCGTAGCAAATCAGTTACATCTACAGGTTTCATGCCTATTGAGCTATGTACACTGTTGTTGTATTTGTGTATCAACTTTGGTAGTAGGTCGACCCACCTGTAAATACCTTGAAGAGCAAACTGTTCCCACATTTTTTCCTTGATTGTTCTGTTAAACAGCTCGACGACGGACGCCTTCATCTCTGAAAAAGTAGAGTAGTGATTTATCTTTTCAAGCTTCATCAACTCTCTAAAGTGTTTGTTGTAGAATTCTTTGCCGTTATCTGTTTGCAAATTTTTCGTCTTCCTTTCTGTCAATATATATTTGAAAGATTTATCTTTAACAGGTATCGCCCAAGCAAATTTTGAAAACGCGTCCATCACAGTCAACAAATGCTGCATATTTTTATTCATTTTGGATATGTTCTTTAGGTTACCAAAATTCATCTCAACTAAGTCAGCTTGTCACAAATCGTCTGTACCAAATGCTGTAACGGCTTTCCTTGGGAAGTTCTTTCTCACCGGTTTGTGTAGCTCGTCCACAGTTTCTTCACGAATATTCACAGTCGACCACTGCACCGTTTTTCACAAACTTGCTCTTCTCACTCTTACATTCTGCACAATTTCCCTCGATTCTTCTCGAACATTTTTTGTGGTAACTGTATGAGGGTGAACTGTAGCTATAAGAATTTTGCATTTTAAACACAAAATTTATAATTAACTTTGCATTTTCCTCTCGAGCCCATCAATACTGCCTAACAAGTGATTAACCGTTGTTTTCATTTTATTTGTCTCTAACTCGTTTTTGCGGTAGTGTACGCTTTACTTGCATAGTTATTCAATAGTGAGAGAATACTTGTATATTCAGCTTTACTCACATAATCACCGTAAAATTTCGTCAAGTCGGTTTTTTGTAGTATTCGCTGAGGTCAGCTTTGTTCACATTCTTATTAAGTAGTGTGAGAATACTTGTGTATTCAGGCTTGGTAGCAAGATTACTTAATTGCTTTTCTAGATATCTTTCGGTAACTACATCATGGCCATCTATAGGGTCTTTTACATTTACTAATCTCTTGCTTTTGAAGTCAATATACCTTTCGTTATTTTGAAAACGCTGTGTAATTCCTTTCGAAATTGTACAGCCTCACCTTCGATTTTTGAAGTTCATTCTCCCAAGTCAGCTTCACTAGCAGTCAATCTTAGCTGCTTATAAAATTGCTTGATTTTTGAAGCTAATTCCCCCGAGTCAGCTTTACTAGCAGTCGATTCTACTTGCTTATCCATCTTCTCCTTGCTTTATTTTGTTCCCTAATATATCCGTTTATTATATCGAGAATTTTATCAAACGACCAGCCGTCTGTAAACAGCTTCAGAACCTGAAAACATAGGTGGCCACATATAAAGTGATGCAAATTTTGAATCCTCTCTGTATTGTAAAACAAGTTATCTTGACCTAGGTAGTTCACTAGCGCTTGTGGAATATCGCCACCGTTCGAGTAAAACACAAATTTTTCACTGCCATTTTTGAAGTAGCAATCCAGTGAGTGCCTACGTGATCAGACGTGTCTAGGTTAACAATTCCTGCTTCAACTTTTGCTGATTTTTGCTGTAGTTCATTGACGCCTCTACAATTTGCAATTTTCAGTTGCTTTACTAATTTTTCTATATCAAAGTTGGTTAGCAGATGACTATACTTTTGCACCATTTCTTTGACTTCTTTTTCTTTTAGGCATGATTTCATAGGCAAACTTGACCCTGCTTTTCTTTTCTCCATTTCTAGGTTGTGCCTCCCCTGTTCTGCGAACTCAGCATCTTCCTTCTGTTTTTTTATGGACAGCGCTCGTAATTGCTCCGCACCAGCGGCCAACGATCCAATTCCGCCTAATGTAGCTAGAGTCGGTGACTAGAATCCGCCTTAGTGTTTATCTTCTTCTTTTGCTGTAAGATATTCAAGTAATTTTTTCACAGCAGGAATAGATAAAGTTATGAGTAAACTGCCGCCTTTTTTTAATTTGACTGGCTTTCTGTTTCACCTGTGTTTCAGTGAGAAAATTACCAAGAAAGCCGTGACTTTTCAGTTCGTCGTTGGAAAGCCTTGGCTTAAACAGCTTTGGCTTTTGGCTTGCCGCTAGATGACCCATTAAAATCAATACTAAATTCTTTCAGTTATTAACAGGAGAAAAAAATTATCGTCTACTAACCCAAGTCTAATTCTCTATTTCCTACATTGTCGCCACATCAGAAATCGGTAGCTAAGATAGAATATTCAAAATTTCTAGGTGTATGCATTGATGAGGAGTCGAAATGGAAAAAACACACTGAGGATCTGCTGAAACGTTTGAGTTCAGCTACTTATGTTATTAGGGTCATTGCAAATTTTGGCAATATACATCTCAGTACGTTCTCGTTTCCCACGCCCGGGTTCCCGGGTTCGATTCCCGGCGGGGTTAGGGATTTTCTCTGCCTCGTGATGACTGGGTGTTGTGTGCTGTCCTTAGGTTAGTTAGGTTTCAGTAGATCTAAGTTCTAGGGGACTGATGACCATAGATGTTTAGTCCCGTAGTGCTCAGAGCCATTTGAACCATTTTTTAACATCTCATTAAATCAGCTTACCACGTCTATTTTCAATCTCTGCTTTCGTATGGCATCATATTCTGGGGGAACTCATCATTGAGTAAAAGAGTGTTCATTGCACAAAATCGTGTAATCAGAATAATTGCTGGAGATCATCCAAGATCATCCTGCAGACACTTATTTAAAGAGCTAGGTATCTTCACTGTAGCCTCACAATATATATATATATATATATATATATATATATATATATATATATATATATATATATATATTCACTTACGAAATTTGTTATTATCAATCCGAACGAATTCAAAAGTAATAGCAGTGTACATGGCTACAACACTAGGAGAAAGGATGATCTTCACTACTCAAGGTTAAATCTAACTTTGGCTCAGAAGGGGGTAAATTATGCTGCCACAAAAGCTTTGGTCACTTACCTAATAGCATCAAAAGTCTGACAGATAGCCATATAGCATTAAAAATGAAATTAAAAGAATTTCTTAATGGCAACTCCTCCTACTCATTAGACGAATTTTTGGATATAGTAAGTGGGTAATTTCCCCAACCCCCCAAAAAAAGAAATTGAAAATATTAAGTGTCATGTAATATTTTGTGTAATGTAATATCTTCTACAGACACCTTCTATTAACCTGACACGTTCCACGTCATTACGAAGTGTCGTATTCATGATCTATATGGAACAAGTACTAATCTAATCTAATCAACAGCAGTAGAAGCTAATCTTTAGCCTAGCGATGCATCATTGCTGAAAATTCTCCCTTTTGCTGCCTTCTGCAATTCTATATCTACTTGATGCCTATTTTCCAGATCTTCATGGTCTCTGTACGCAGTGTCATGTCTCTTGCAAGCTTCATCTAAAGGATTAATTCCTACAACTCAAAGGGCTAATCTTTCATCTAGTTTAGTAAAAGGCCCGCAAAATTTCATGCCTGGTAGGTGCAAGGCATTGGTAGATTATTCAAGATTTATTGACTAGGCCTTTACCATGCTTTTCTGACTCCCAGAACGCGTGACGGAGATGATTCAGAAAACTAATCAAGTACGAAATTCCCTTCGAATTTTTCACTATGACGTCGTTAAATTTACTGGAGAGCATTTTCGTCATATCTACATTTTCTTTATGGTAACTATTATTTCCTGCACTCTCTTCACCGCAAATCACCATCAGCCGGTCAATTAAATCTCTGACGTCATTCATCCAAACATACTCTACAGGTTTTGCTCTATATCTTTTTACAAAACCCATTTCTCCTTAGCTGCTGCCTGGTGACTTTGACGTCGAATTGCTACGTACTCTTCTTAATGACTGCCATATTGGGTTAATGATGCTGTTGTACTTTTCGTAGCCGGCTTGGACCATTGTGGTGAAATACTGCCTTCGTTTCTTTCAACATAGTTGAATATGCTTCAAGGTCATCAGGCACGTATTCGAATGATACGTTCTTCCGAGTCAGCAGTTTCATCAATCCATCGCTGTCATTGAAAGCGTTATCTTTGTTAGAAACAGTGTCATTGTGAAACGCGTTACTTCCGAATCGCCTATGTATTGCTTTCCATGGTCAAATCTTAAGCCAAATACTGTATCACGGAGAACGGCAAGTATTTTGATACTTTCGGTCCGAGATATGTTGTCGAGTAGTCTGTAACAGCCTTCGTCTTCTCCCGTTCTTCTTCCTCAATTTGCTGAAGCATAGGATCAAGTCTCTTACGCGTCTCTGACGTGATCGGTTCATCACCGACAAATCTTCTTTCAAAAGATAATTCCTTAGGTGTAGGCGGTATATGAAACACATCGTCATAATTCCCTTCGTAAGGATGTAGCTGTTTATCAATCTCTCGATTTTTCGCTACAGCACCGAAAACTTCTTTCCCTAAAGCATCCAGTTTGTGGATAACTGGCTCTTCTTTCTTATACTTCTCGTATTCTGTTGTCGGTTTCATCTTCCACTCTTTGAACTGACTTTTCAGCTGTTGGAACTTCTTCCTGTTCTTCTTTGCTTCTTTAACAAGCGTTTGATTGTGCTTTGCAAACTTCTTTATTTAAGGAGAAAATTTAAAAGATGCGCGTTTACGTCTCACGTCTCACGTTTTACGTTTACGTCTCACGTCTCACTATTTTGCGGGTCTCGACTATAATGGTGGCCCAATCGTTGATATTCCTATATTCACACTATATCACTCCAGTATACGAAGCATGTTAACACTTGATGTAGAGAATTGGGTTGGCGCCATTAAATTGTATTGTAGTTGTTGCTGCTGCTACTGGCTGGTTCACTGCTGTATCTTGATGTTAATGTAGGCTCTATATGTATTCGTCTAGGGGTAAAAAGATGAGGTCCCGTGTTGTTGATGTGCTTGTTGATAAATAATGAACGACAGAATAAGTGAACTTCAACTATTTATTGGTATGGTAGCCATCTTAACTCCGCCGACCACCCAAAGACGTTGTCACAGTCCAGAGTAACACTTCTTTTACAACATCTTTGGACTGTTTTTCCACATAATAACATACACACTTTACAAAAGTTCTGTCAAGACTGAGCTGACGAGGCTTCTAGCTGCTTGTATTTATAACCTCGTCAAAGAACGACTAAGAAGAGATGTGGTTTATAAGTCAGGCATCCATCTGCTATCGTAAGTTGTGCAAAAGAGTTATTGATTTACATCGAGTGACATAATTTAATAGGTCATTAAAGTGACAGACAGATTTGTCAACCTGTCAGAACAATTCTTTGTTGCAAAAAGGCCGTTTTTCAAAGGTACATCTATTGACTTCTCTCATTTGCATACATAAGTAAATAACGTGAATTATTAAAAATTACAGTGGTTCTCGTTTAAAATAGATGTGTTTACATGAATAGTGAGTGAAAATAGTCCTAGTGAATAAACAGGTTTCACTGGATAATTTTTATTTAAGGAGATCCAAAATACGTAAGTTGACAAATATTATTCGTATTTCATATTAATTATTTCAGTTGAATACAGTGCTTTTACATAATGACATCTGCTGTATCAGTGTTCAAGTGATGTTACTTTTGTGTGGGTCAGTTATTAATTATATTTTAATGGGTTGACTGTTTATGTAGGCATGTTATGCAATCATTGCTAACATACACAATTACTTTTCTATTATCATAATTGCTAGTTAAACTTGTTGAATTAGGAGGGTATCGCATACTTGGTTATAATAAAGCCTTTAATAGATTACGTTACACGCCCATCACAAAAATGCAGGCACACACGTGGACGACAGATTAATGTTAATGCAACGTGTGTCCCTCTTTCCGTCGAAACGACGTGTGGGTGGTGCAATGCGTTTGCAATTTAGTATGACACGTGTGTCCCTCTTTCCGTCGTTTCGACGGATGGATAGCACTCACTACGTTTCATGTTTACTGTAATTTTTACTGCTGATAAATTCAGCATTCTGTTACACGAGGATCATTTAGTAATTAAAGAGAGAAATTGGTCTGGGGAAAAAACTGTTAGTAGGGCAAATTTGGTACTTTTTTGGCTTTAAGTTGGCACAACTGGGATGAACCCTGATGAGCTCATGTATGAACATTGTTTTGTTTACAGCCTCAAAAATGCATTTCAAGACGGCAAGTCCGCTTGAAACGTTCACATTAGCTGAACAACATTCTATTATTCGTTTTTTACTTGCTGAAGGCGAGAAACCGGTGAATATATACTGTAGAATGTCTAAGGGGTATTTTGAAGGTTGTATGAAGCGTGCAAATTTTTACAAATGGGTAGAGCAGTTCAGAAATGGTCGCGGCTCTGACGAACACCGTTCTGGCCGACCAGTTGCACTTTCAACTCCCTCACTTGAAAGTCGAATTGATGACATTATTCGTGCCGACAGCCGTGTGACTGTGGAAATGATAATTGATGAGGTTCAAGTTAGTACTGGTACAGTTCATAACATTATCTGTAACAAGCTGAAGTACTGCAAAACATCTGCAAGATGGGTCCCAAAGGAAACAAGGTTGAGAGTGTGCACAGAACTAAAGGAACGTTATGAAAGAGAAGGTGAGCACTTCCTCGACAAAGTTTTTATTGTGATGAAACTTGGGTTCGCTAGTGTGAGCCAGAATCAAAAAGACGAAGCATGGAGTGGAAGCACACCAAGCATCAGCAGGAAAAGTAATGCTGACGGTGGTTTGGGATGCTGAAGGTCCAGCTTTTTCTGATTATCTCGATTTGCTTTCAAACAAGGTGGAGAGACGTCGTGGATCTCAGAGGAGAGGTGTGATTCTCCAACAAGACAACGCACGTCCTCATATTGCTCAACTAACCCGTGAAAAAATCGACAAAATGGGCTGGGAAGTACTGCCTCATCCCCTTTACAGTCCTGATTCAGCACCTAGTGATTGCCATTTGTCTGGTGCACTGAAGGAGGCATTACGTGGGATGAGGTTCCAGGACAACGATGACCTGAAAATGTTTTTGGGAAATTGGTTCAAACATCAAGATAAAGAGTTCTTTGCAAGCGGAATAAAAAAGCTTGAAGCCCGTTGGAACAAGTGCATTAATGTTCAAGGGGATTATGATGAAAAGCAGAAAAAAAGTATTGTTTTGTAAATATAAACGCTTTTATCTCCAGACCAATTTGTCTCTTTCTTTATTGAATGGCCCTCGTATCTGTCTGGTAAAAGAATCTTACACTCGCCATCGAGCTCTAGAGATGTTAGAGATGTTTTGTATCCGTATCTTGTATTTACGCTGCTGGCTATACTTTTGTATGAACGTCCTTCTTCTAACTCGCTCAGCCTTTTATGACACACTGGCGCGTTCACGTTATTGAGGTTCGTCTTCAACTGATTTCGTTCCATTTTTGCTATATATATATACAGGGTGTTACAAAAAGGTACAGCCAAACTGTCAGGAAACATTCCTCACACACAAAGAAAGAAACTATGTTATGTGGACATGTGTCCGTAAACGCTTACTTTCCATGTTAGAGCTCATTTTATTACTTCTCTTCAAATCACATTAATCATGGAATGGAAACACACACCAACAGAACGTACCAGCGTGACTCCAAACACTTTGTTAGAGGAAATGTTCAAAATGTCCTCCGTTAGCGAGGATACATGCATCCACCCTGCGTCGCACGGAATCCCTGATGCGCTGATGCGGCCCTGGAGAATGGCGTATTGTGTCACAGCCGTCCACAATACGAGCACGAAGAGTCTCTACATTTGGTACCGGGGTTGCGTAGACGAGAGCTTTCAAATGCCCCCATAAATGAAAGTCGAGAGGGTTGAGGTCAGGAGAGCGAGGAGGCCACGGAATTGGTCAGCCTCTACAGGGTTGTTGCCTCTCCCCGATATTATTCAATCTGTATATTGAGCAAGCAGTAAAGGAAACAAAAGAAAAATGTGGAGTAGGTATTAAAATCCAGGGAGAAGAAATATAAACTTTGAGGCTCGCCGATGACATTGTAATTCTGTAAGAGACGGCAAAGGACTTGGAAGAGCAGTTGAACGGAATGGACAGTGTCTTGAAAGGTGGATATAAGATGAACATCAACAAAAGCAAAACGAGGATAATGGAAAGTAGTCTAATTAAGTCGGGTGATGCTGAGGGAATTAGATTAGGAAATGAGACACTTCAAGTAGTAAAGAAGTCTTCCTATTTGGGGAGCAAAATAACTGATGATGGTCGAAGTAGAGAGGATATAAAATGTAGACTGGCAATGGCAAAGAAAGCGTTTCTGAAGAAGAGAAATTTGTTGACATCGAATATAGATTTGTCAGGAAGTCGTTTCTGAAAGTATTTGCATGGAGTGTAGCCATGTATGGAAGTGAAACATGGACGATAAATAGTTTGGACAAGAAGAGAATAGAAGCTTTCGAAATGTGGTGCTACAGAAGAATGTTGAAGATTAGGTGGGTAGATCACGTAACTAATGAGGTATTCAATAGGATTGGGGAGAAGAGAAATTTGTGGCACAACTTGACCAGAAGAAGGGATCGGTTGGTAGGACATGATCTGAGGCATGAAGGGATCACAAATTTAGCATTGGAGGGCAGCGTGGAGGGTAAAAATGGTAGAGGGAGAGCAAGAGATGGATACAGTAAGCAGATTCAGAAGGATGTAGGTTGCAGTAGGTATTGGGAGATGAAGAAGCTTGCACAGGATAGAGTAGCATGGAGAGCTGCATCAAACCAGTCTCAGGACTGAAGACAACAACAACAACACAACTTCCAAACTGCTTCATTTTGGTTCTTTTTCAGGCGCTGCTGGCTTCGGCGGCTGTGTAGGCTCACAATCAGCAAGAGCAGCAAGTTTCGCGTATAAACTTTGAATGCCGCGTATATCGTCTTCAGATAGCTGCATGATGGTGTTGTTGTATAGCGCGTACATCATTGACTCAGCGACGTCGGAATGGGCACAACCTAGCGTGTGGCCATTTTCGTGAACCAAGACAGCGATCAAGTTAGTTTGTCAAGAAGGCGTATTATTGTCCACTTCCATGTGCTAGTATTCATCCTGACCACCATGACTTTCAATAGGGTCGTTGTACAAATTAGGGTAATCTGCAAGAGCCAGTATGCGACCTCTCCCGTCAATACTTCGTTGGCAGAATTGCAGTACTGAATTTTGCCTTCCGTGAGCTCCTCTCTTGTTCTAAATGACAGTATCAGGATTTCGGTTGGTGTTCTCAAAAGTAAGCTCTGTGTGGCGCTGCCACATTTTAAAAGCTGCTTCAGCTGCTTGCAACATTTTTCTTGTGGCGAGACAGTAATGCCATTTTACATTCTTCATGTTCCATTTGTAGATGTGTGTAGTAAAGCTCAAAACGTTATCTTCCGCACCACATCTTGGTTTCTCCTTTGACTGCGAAGTTTCGTCAGTCAGCTCGCCATTAGCTACTAGATTATATATCTGTCGAAATAACGTAAGTGCTTCTTTGAACGCTTCTTCACTCAATTTACAAAGCTGATCTTCTTGGGCAGCCAAACAACCAAATCTGTGCAAGTACTTTATTGCTGCTTCATCTAGAGCAGATATTAATAAGATTAAAAATATTGAAACTACAATTATTCTGTTCATGGAAAAATTTTTATTGTTATTTTTTATTCAAGTCAATTTTCATGGATGTCTGCATCCAAATATATAGAGTATGTGTTCAAAAGCATCTGGACACCTGGCTGAAAATGACTTGCAAGTTCGTGGCATCGGTAATGTTGGAATCCAATATGGTGTTGGCCCACTCTTAGGCTTGATGACAGCTTCCAATCTCGCAGTCAGGTGCTGGAAGGTTTCTTGGGGAATGGCAGCCCATTCTTCACAGAATGCTGTACTGAGGAGAGGTATTGATGTCGGTCGGTCAGCCCTGGCACGAAGTCGGCGTTCCAAAACATCCCAAAAGTGTTCTGCAGGATTCAGGTCAGGACTCTGTGCAGGCCAGTCCATTACAGGGACGTTATTGTCGTGTAACCACTCCGCCACAGGCCGTGCATTACAGACAGGTGCTCGATCGCATTGAAAGGTGCAATCGTTACCCCCGAATTGCTCTTTAACAGTGGGAAGCAACACAGTACTTAAAACATCAATGTAGGCCTGTGCTGTGATGGTGCCACATAAAACAACAAGGGGTGTAAGCCCCTCCATGAAAAACGCGACCACACCATAACACCACCGCCTCCGAATTTTACTGTTGGCGCTATACACGCTGGTAGATGGCGCTCACATCCTGCGATCGGACCGCCACATTGTGTATCGTGATTCGTCTCTCCACATAACGTTTTTCCACAATTCAGTCGTCTTAATGTTTACGCTCCTAGTCTGGAGCCGCGCGACCGCTACGGTCGCAGGTTCGAATTCTGCCTCGAGCATGGATGTATGTGATGTCCTTAGGTTAGTTAGGTTTAAGTAGTTTTAAGTTTTAGGGGACTGATGACCTCAGATGTTAAGTCCCATAGTGCTCAGAGCCATTTGAACCATTTTAGGCTCCTTACACCACGCGAGGCATTGTTTGGCATTTACCAGCATGATGTGTGGCTTATGATTTCAACTGTCGGCGGTCTCTGTCAGTCAACAGACGAGGTTGGCCTGTATGGTTTTGGGTCATCCGGATGGTATAATAAAATGGAATCAGTTATAGATATCAGCAACATGCAACTTACATTCAACAACAAGGAAGTGTAAACTATCCAGGACAATGAGAACAATCAATGGTTCAAGGTCAAAGATGTGTCTGAAATTTTTTAGTGTAAAAATACTGGCGATGCAAATACGTGAACACGTAGAAGTTGATGGCAAAGTGAGATGTGAAAGAATTTTTAACCCCCGAGATTTATGGGGGTTAAGGGGCAACGGAAAATCATCAATATTTATCAACGAAGCAGGACTGTATTCACTGATCTTCTCATCCAAGAAAGAAGACGCTAAGCAGTTTAAAAAATGGCTCACACGTGATGTCTTACCATCAATCAGAAAATATGGTGAGTACAGAATTAAAGACAAATAACTCACTTGGAAAATATAAACAGAATTCGCGAAGAGCACATTCAAAATTTAAATGGAATAGTTGATAGAGCTGTAAGGAACTTTACTTGAATTATTACCTCATGTTGTTGCTAGAACAGTCAATGAAAATTTGAGACTGAAATGATTTGACGATGATTGCGACTACACTTACTATGACATCCTAGTGGAGAGAAGAAATTTGCAACAACATTTGTACGGCGTAATGGACAGACATCCAAACAGAGAAGAAATTCTGAGGCTCGAGTACAATCCAAATTCGATAAATTTGTACCAAAAATGAAGGAAAACTTGAGTATCGACTACTACATGAACTACACTACTGGCCATTAAAATTGCTACACCAAGAAGAAATGCAGATGATAAACGGGTATTCATTGGACAAATATATTATACTAGAACTGACATGTGATTACATTTTCACCCAATATGGGTACATACATCCTGAGAAATCAGTACCCAAAACCTCTGGCCGTAATAACGGCCTTGATACGCGTGGGGATTGAGTCAAACTGAGCTCGGATGGCGTTTACAGGTACAGCTGCCCATGCAGCTTCGACACGATACCACAGTTCATCAAGAGTAGTGACTGGTGTATTGTGACGAGCCAGTTGCTCGGCCACCATTGACCAGACGTATTCAATTGGTGAGAGATCTGGAGAATGTACTGGCCAGGCAGCAGTCGAACATTTTCTGTATCCAGATAGGCCCGTACAGGAGCTGCATTATCCTGCTGAAATGTAGGGTTTCGCAGGGATCGAATGAAGGGTAGAGCCACGGGTTGTAACACATCTGAAATGTAACGTCCACTGTTCAAAGTGCCTTCAGTGGAAACAAGAGGTGAGAGAGACGTGTAACCAATGGCACCCCATATCATCACGCCGAGTGATATGCCAGTATGGCGATAACGAATACACGCTTCCAATGTGCATTCACCGCGATGTCGCAAAACACGGATGCGACCATCGTGATGCTGTAAACAGAACCTGGACTCATCCGAAAAAATGACGTTTTGCCATTCGTGCACCCAGATTCGTCGTTGAGTGCACCATCGCAGGCACTCCTGTCTGTGATGCAGCGTCAAGGGTAACAGCTGGTAGTCCATGCTGCTGCAAACGTCGTCGAACTGTTCGTGCAGATTGTTGTCTCGCAAACATCCCCATCTGTTGACTCAGGGATCGAGGCGTGGTTGCACGATCCGTTACAGCCATGCGGATAAGATGCCTGTCATCTCGACTGCTAGTGATACGAGGCCGTTGGGATCCAGCACGGCGTTCCGTATTACCCTCCTGAACCGACCGATGCCATATTCTGCTACCAGACATTGGATCGCGACCAACGGGAGCAGCAATGTTGCGATACGATAAACTGCAATCGCGATAGGCTACAATCCGACCTTTATCAAAGTCGGAAACGTGATGTTATGCATTTCTCCTGCTTACAGAAGGCATCACAACAACGTTTCACCAGGCAACGCCGCTCAACTGCTGTTTATGTATGAGAAATCGGTTGGAAACTTTCCTCATGTCAGCACGTTGTAGGTGTCGCCACCGGCGCCAACCTTGTGTGAATGCTCTGAAAAGCTAATCATTTGCGTATCACACCATCTTCTTCCTGTCGGTTAAATTTGGCGTCTGTAGAACGTCATCTTCATGGTGTAGCAATTTTAGTGGCCAGTAGCGTATTTCAATATGAAGGATGACTAGACGCAAGACGAACTGATTAATGATATCAAATATCTCCATGAGGCTACGTTGTCGGCATAATTTTAATGGATCGAAATCCGTTAAAATTGTGGTTGCAGGTCATTCTTCTTGCGTACAAGTGTTCACACAGTCATAGTTTGCATTGTACCATCCACCTGTCGTTTCGACGGAAAGAGCGAGGCCGGCCGGAGTGGTCGTGCGGTTCTAGGCGCTGCAGTCTGAAACCGCGCGATCGCGACGGTCGCAGGTTCGAATCCTGCCTCGGGCGTGGATGTGTGTGATGTCCTTATGTTAGTTACGTTTAAGTAGTTCTAAGTTCTAGGGGACTGATGACCTCAGATGTTAAGTCCCATAGTGCTCAGAGTCATTTGAACCATTTTGAAACAGGGACTCGCGTTGCAATAACATTGATGTGTTGTCCACGTGTGTGCCTGCATTTTTGTGCTTATTTATTGCAAGAGCATTTAGTGTATCGTCAATCTACAATAGCTAAAGCTATGAATCACGCGCCAGCCTAGCGATAACAGAGAAGATAGCGGTGAGGGGCAATGGCCTTGGCGGTTACGCCGCCGCTGCTATCGCGGAAGTTTGTCACCCGTGCCCACACGCGCGTATAACTCAGAAACGTTGCGGTGTCTCGAAAAACTGAACAGTCTAAATTTCAAAATATAATTTCTGCTCAGAGTTAAAGGCTTATACAAAATGAAAAAGGACGATCTTGTCGATGCTATAGAGAAGACTTATCCACAGCATCGACAAGCGACTTATTTAAACTAATTTTCTAACAAAACTGTACGTGAGTTGAAGCGGATTGCAAAGGAAAATAGAGGGTTTCCAAATTCACACAGAAATGGTTTGGTGGCTCTCATAGATGCAGAGACAATTTTTAAAGAAAATCAGCAACATTCAATTTACAACAGAATTGTTAGATGGCAAATACATAATCACGAGTGAGGAAAAAGAATGGTAACAAAAAATGGTGAGAAAAAAATAGGTCAGCTTCTTCCATTTAAACCCGATGTATTTAGTACGCTGAAGAAAAAAAAAAAAAAAGAAGCTACGTAATGAAGAGCCACGTGAACAAAAACTAGGCCAAATTTTTCCCTTTAAGCAAAAAGTGTTCACTTTACTGAAAGAAGAGAAATTACCATTCGAAATTAAGCCATGTGAACGAATGATATTGCGTAAAAAATATAACATTTCAGAGACATCTTACAGTATTAAGATTAAGAACTTGAAAGGCGATCCATCCGAGCAGATGGAAGCAGTCAGACAAGCCGTACACGCTACAATAAAACGTGTAAGAAAATTAACTGAGATCAAGAAAAGTGATGAAATGAGGATCGTGCCTGAATATGAGTCTTTTAATCTCGCAATATCATCGAACCGTAACGTAAATGTCAGTGCTTCACGGCTACTTGCACAGACTGAAAGAATTGTCACATCTAACGAAAATGCAGCATGCAGCTTTACTGTATGGATAAATGATGATGGCGTCCTCTTGGGTAAAATATTCCGCAAGTAAAATAGTCCCTCATTCGGATCTCCGGGCGGGGACTACTCAAGAGGACGTCATTATCAGGAGAAAGAAAACTGGCGTTCTACGGATCGGAGCGTGGAATGTCAGATCCCTTCATCGGGCAGGTAGATTAGAAAATTTAAAAAGGGAAATGGATAGGTTAAAGTTAGATATAGTAGGAATTAGTGAAGTTCGATGGCAGGAGGAACAAGACTTTTGGTCAGGTGAATACAGGGTTATAAATACAAAATCAAATAGGGGTAATGCAGGAGTAGGTTTAATAATGAATAAAAAAATAAGAGTTCGGGTAAGCTACTACAAACAACATAGTGAACGCATTATTGTGGCCAAGACAGACACGAAGTCCACGCCTACAACAATTGTGCAAGTTCATATGCCAACTAGCTCTGCAGATGACGAAGAAATTGATGAAATGTATGATGAGATAAAAGAAATTATTCAGGTAGTGAAGGGAGACGAAAATTTAATAGTCATGGGTGATTGGAATTCGAGAGTAGGAAAAGGGAGAGAAGGAAACATAGTAGGTGAATATGGATTGGGGCTAAGAAATGAAAGAGGAAGCCGCCTGGTAGAATTTTGCGCAGAGCATAACTTAATCATAGCTAACACTTGGTTCAAGAATCATGAAAGAAGGTTGTATACATGGAAGAACCCTGAAGATACTAGAAGATATCAGATAGATTATATAATGGTAATACAGAGATTTAGGAACCAGGTTCTAAATTGTAAGACATTTCCAGGGGCAGATGTGGACTCTAACCACAATCTATTGGTTATGAACTGTAGATTAAAACTGAAGAAACTGCAAAAAAATGGGAATTTGAGGAGATGGGACCTGGATAAACTGAAAGAACCAGAGGTTGTAGAGGGTTTCAGGAAGAGCATAAAGAACAATTGACAAGAATGGGGGAAAGAAAGTATGTATAGCTTTGAGGGATGAAGTGGTGAAGGCATCAGAGGATCAAGTAGGTAAAAAGACAAGGGCTAGTAGAAATCCTTGGGTGCAGAAGAAACACTGAATTTGATTGACAAAAGGAGAAAATATAAAAATGCAGTAAATGAAGCAGGCAAAAAGAAATACAAACGTCTCAAAAATGAGATTGACAGGAAGTGCAAAATGGCTAAGGAGGCATGGCTAGAGGGCAAATGTAAGGATGTAGAGGCTTACCTCACTAGGGGTAAGATAGATACTGCCTACAGGAAAATTAAAGAGACCTTTGGAGAAAAGAGAACCACTTGTATGAATATCAAGGGCTCAGATGGAAACCCAGTTATAAGCAAAGAAGGGAAAGCAGAAAGATGGAAGGAGTATATAGAGGGACTATACAAGGGCGATGTTCTTGAGGACAATATTATGGAAATGGAAGAGGATGTAGATGAAGATGAAATGGGAGATATGATACTGCGTGAAGAATTTGATAGAGCACTGAAAGACCTAAGTCGAAACAAGGCCCCGGGAGTAGACAACATTCCATTAGAACTACTGACAGCCTTGGGAGAGCCAGTCCTGACAAAACTCTACCATCTGGTGAGCAAGATGTATCAGACAGGCGAAATACCCTCAGACTTCAAAAAGAATATAATAATTCCAATCCCAAAGAAAGCAGGCGTTGACAGATGTGAAAATTACCGAACTGTCAGTTTAATAAGTCACGGCTGCAAAATACTAACGCGAATTCTGTACAGACGAATGGAAAAACTGGTAGAAGCCGACCTCGGGGAAGATCAGTTTGGATTCCGTAGAAATATGGGAACACGTGAGGCAATACTGACCCTACGACTTATCTTAGAAGCTAGATTAAGAAAAGGCAAACCTACGTTTCTAGCATTTGTAGACTTGGAGAAAGCTTTTGACAATGTTGACTGGAATAATTTCTTTCAAATTCTGAAGGTGGCAGGGGTAAAATATAGGGAGCGAAAGGCTATTTACAATTTGTACAGAAAGCAGATGGCAGTTATAAGAGTCGAGGGGCAAGAAAGGGAAGCAGTGGTTGGGAAGGGAGTGAGACGGGGTTGTAGCCTCTCCCCGATGTTATTCAATCTGTATATTGAGCAAGCAGTAAAGGAAACAAAAGAAAAATTCGGAGTAGATATTAAAATCCATGGAGAAGAAATAAAAACTTTGAGGTTCGCCGATGACATTTTAATTCTGTCAGAGACAGTAAAGGCCTTGGAAGAGCAGTTGAACGGAATGGACAGTGTCTTGAAGGGAGGATATAAGATGAACATCAACAAAAGCAAAACAAGGATAATGGAATGTAGTCGAATTAAGTCAGGTGATGCTGAGGGAATCGGGTTAGGAAATGAGACTCTTAAAGTAGTAAACAAGTTTTGCTATTTGGGGAGCAAAATAACTGATGATGGTCGAAGTAGAGAGGATATAAAATGTAGACTGGCAATGGCAAGGAAAGCGTTTCTGAAGAAGAGAAATTTGTTGACATCGAATATAGATTTAAGTGTCAGGAAGTCGTCTCTGAAAGTATTTTATGGAGTGTAGCCATGTATGGAAGTGAAACGTGGATGATAAATAGTTTGGACGAGAAGAGAATGGAATAGAAGCTTTCAAAATGTGGTGCTACAGAAGAATGCTGAAGATTAGATCGATAGATCACGTAACTAATGAGGAGGTATTGAATAGAACTGGGGAGAAGAGGAGTTTGTGGCACAACTTGACTAGGAGAAGTGATCGGTTGGTAGGACATGTTCTGAGGCATCAAGGGATCACCAATTTAGTATTGGAGGGCAGTGTGGAGGGTAAAAATCGTAGAGGGAGACCAAGAGATGAATACACCAAGCAAATTCAGAAGGATGTAGGCTGCAGTATATATTGGGAGATGAAGAAGCTTGCACAGGATAGAGTAGCATGGAGAGCTGCATCAAACTAGTCTCAGGACTGAAGACCACAACCAAGAACAACAACGACGAAAATGTAGACGTAAGTTATACTACATTTCATTTTGTAGTCTATAAAACCCGAGGGCTCTTCAATAAAGAATGATTTTGTTTTGACGACACGCCTTTACTGATCCTCATAATTTTGATGGTCCTCCTCAAGGTAGTCTCCCATGAGTGCGATGCAATTGTCCCACCGTTCCTGCCAGTCTTCAAATATATGCTGGAAACCATTTTTTGAGAGGTCCTTCAAAATCGCCTCCGCAGTCTTCACCGTTGCTTCTGATGATTGATAATGCCTCCCACGAAGGCGTTTCTTCGTGTTCAAGTCACATGGGGCTAATTCCGGACTGTAGGGAGGGTGAGGGATGCGCTTCGCGTTGATCTCTGCAAGATATTCAGCAACAACATTGGCAATATGCGGCCGCGCATTACCGTGGGGCAGCATCCATCCTGCTTCACGGAAATGTGGTCATTTGCGCCTGGTATTGAAGTGCAATGTTTTCAGTACATCCCTGTAGTATTGTCCAGTTACTGATGTATGTGCAGGTACAACATGCTCATAAACCACTCCATGAATATCAAAGAATGAGATGACCACAACCTTCCCCGCAGAAGCAAACACCTTTGCTTTTTGGGGAGTTGGTGATGCAGGAGATTTCCACACTGAGCTTTGCTGTTTGCTCCCAGGATCAGAATGATGTAGTCAAGTTTAATCAGCAGTGATTTGAAAGAAACTCCGGATCTTCCTGTAACGTCAACTTTAACTGCACGCAGACCTGCACAGGAATGTCCTTTCGTTCGGAAATCAACAGTCCTGGAAACCACCGCGCACAAACACGGGTCGTGTGTAATTTTTCTGTCACCAACGTGTGGGTGGCACCCAATGAAATGTTCAGTATTTCAGAAAGTGATCTTAAGATAATTCCTCGATCCTCTCTCACAGCAGCAGTGCTGATGTTTTCTTCCGTAAGAGCAGTAACTGGAGCACCGGGTCCACCTTTCTTTGAAACTGATTGTCTCCCCTCTTTAAACATTTTAAACTAAGTTCGAGCTGTGCTGTAGGGAAGAACAGACTCTCCATAGGCCTCCTGTAACATTGTATTGGACTCAGCTGAAGATTTGTCGAGGCGAAAGAAGACTTTCAAAACCGCACATTGTTCCTCGCGTGTTACCTCCATTGCAGCGGTAGGAGATACTGAACACGTCTGACCTTGCCTACCTCTCACAGGCGGGAACCAGGAGTCCCAACAATGAAACTATTAAGGCATGTTTGTTGCACATTCAGCTAACAGAATATCATAGGATTAAATTTTAGCGCGAGAAATTATGACCATAAAAAATTATGATCATTCTTTATTGAACAGCCCTCGTACCTCGAGGAAAAGGCACGAAATGCATGAAAATAGTTAGTATTGCTAATTAATTAGCAAGAGTAGCATAAACATCAATAAATACTGATAATTTACGCGGGTCTCGAGCAATAATAACAGCACTCACCTATGAAACTAGCTATATATTAAATCGTAAATTATCAGACAACGATATCACCTACATTAGGAAAAACCGTAATCTGCAGGAATAATTTTCAAGTGGATTATGTATAAAACTGCGGATTTGATGGTAGTTCATATCATTGTAAAAAATGTGATGTTGCCTTTGATCACAAAAATAAACACACATGCAAAAAAGAGATACAAAATGTGTGCAATTTATGTTTAGGTCGCAGACATGAAGATATGAAAGATAAACAAACAAGGGTTTATTGCAAAAACTGTAACAGATTTTGTTTTAATAAGGAATGCATGGATAACCACTGTGAATCAGTTTACAAGCGCAAAAAGTGGAGTAAGATATGTAGAAGAATCAGCGCAAAAATCGATCACCTCTGTGGATTCTCTGATTGCCGTAATTGTGGTGAAGAATGTGTGAAGACAAGTGAATACGAATGGTACATACAAAGAAGAGAAAGTCTCGGCGCTTACTGCGAGGATTATTGTGCTTGTGACGGTAGAGGTACTAAACGATTTAAAAAATGCACTTACACACAAAAGTACTACTTTTTCGATTTCACCACAACAAGATACAGGAGTACACACGCCAAACTTTACAGCTGAGCATGACTTCAAAGGAAACCGTTACGAATTTAGAAGTAAGGTTGATTTCTGTAAATGGTTGATATCACACAATAACAGAGGCTATACACGTATAGCACACAGTGCAAAGGCTTACGACGCGTACTTCATTTTACGGTATTGTGTCAATAATGGCGTTAAGATCAAAACCATTTACCAAGGAACAAAGATTATAGAGTTTAAAATATCCACCATAAACCTTGGAATAATAGACAGCATAAACTTTATCCAAGGAGGTCTTGCAACGTTTCCAAAAACATTTGGTTTTTAAAGAGTTGAAAAAAGGTTGTTTTCCTCCCTTCTTTAACACACGCGTAAATCAGAATTACGTAGGACAACTTCCGGCAACCAAGTACTGCGTTGTTCATACTATGAAACCTGAAGCTAGAAAAGAGCTCTTAGAATGACACGCTCAGACGGTGAGCGAAAATTACGTGTTTGACTTCGAGAAAGAACTTTCCGAGTACTGCCATTCTGATGTTCATATATTGCGCCGTCTGGAATTTAAGAGAAATTTCCAGTATATAACAATCGCAAGTGTGAGTGTTATTAACCCGACACTATAAATAATGTGAATAATGAGATCGACAGGAAGTGCAAAATGGCTAAGCAGGTATGGCTGGAGGACAAATAAAGAGACCTTTGGAGAAAAGAGAACCACTTGTATGAATATCAAGGGCTCAGATGGAACCCCAGTTATAAGCAAAGAAGGGAAAGCAGAAAGGTGGAAGGAGTATATAGAGGGACTATACAAGGGCGATGTTCTTGAGGACAATATTATGGAAATGGAAGAGGATGTAGATGAAGATGAAATGGGAGATATGATGCTGCGTGAAGAATTTGATAGAGCACTGAAAGACCTAAGTCGAAACAAGGCCCCGGGAGTAGACAACATTCCATTAGAACTACTGACAGCCTTGGGAGAGCCAGTCCTGACAAAACTCTACCATCTGGTGAGCAAGATGTATGAGACAAGCGAAATTCCCTCAGACTTCAAGAAGAATATAATAATTCCAATCCCAAAGAAAGCAGGTGTTGACAGATGTGAAAATTACCGAACTATCAGTTTAATAAGTCACAGCTGCAAAATACTAACGCGAATTCTTTACAGACGAATGGAAAAACTGGTAGAAGCCGACTTCGGCGAAGATCAGGTTGGATTCCGTAGAAATAAACACGTGAGGCAATACTGACCCTACGACATACCTTAGATAACAGATTAAGGAAAGGCAAACCTACGTTTCTAGCATTTGTAGACTTAGAGAAAGCGTTTGACAATGTTGACTGGAATAATTTCTTTCAAATTCTGAAGGTGGCAGGGGTAAAAAACAGGGAGCGAAAGGCTATTTACAATTTGTACAGAAACCAGATGGCAGTTATAAGAGTCGAGGGGCAAGAAAGGGAAGCAGTGGTTGGGAAAGGAGTGAGACGGGGTTGTAGCCTCTCCCCGATGTTATTCAATCTGTATATTGAGCAAGCAGTGAAGGAAACAAAAGAAAAATTCGGAGTAGATATTAAAATCCATGGAGAAGAAATAAAAACCTTGAGGTTCGCCGATGACATTGTAATTCTGTCAGAGACAGCAAAGGACTTGGAAGAGCAGTTGAACGGAATGGACAGTGTCTTGAAAGTAGGATATAAGATGAACATCAATAAAAGCAAAACGAGGATAATGGAGGTGATGCTGAGGGAATTAGATTAGGAAATGAGACACTTAAAGTAGTAAAGGAGTTTTGCTATTTGGGGAGCAAAATAACTGATGATGGTCGAAGTAGAGAGGATATAAAATGTAGACTGGCAATGGCAAGGAAAGCGTTTCTGAAGAAGAGAAATTTGTTAACATCGAATATAGATTTAAGTGTCAGGAAGTCGTTTCTGAAAGTATTTGTATGGAGTGTAGCCATGTATGGAAGTGAAACATGGACGATAAATAGTTTGGACAAGAAGAGAATAGAGGCCTTTGAAGTGTGGTGCTATAGAAGAATGCTGAAGATTAGATGGGTAGATCACGTAACTAATGAGGAAGTATTGGATAGAATTGGGGAGAAGTGAAGTTTGTGGCACAACTTGACTAGAAGAAGGGATCGGTTGGTAGGACATGTTCTGAGGCATCAAGGGATCACCAATTTAGTATTGGAGGGCAGCGTGGAGGGTAAAAATCGTAGAGGGAGACCAAGAGATGAATACACTAAACAGATACAGAAGGATGTAGATTGCAGTAGGTACTGGGAGATGAATGAGCTTGCACAGGATAGAGTAGCATGGAGAGCTGCATCAAACCAGTCTTAGGACTGGAGACCACAAGAGCAACAATAGTTTAAATGGCTCTGAGCACTATGGGGCTCAACGGCTGAGGTCATTAGTCCCCTAGAACTTAGAACTAGTTAAACCTAACTAACCTACGGACATCACAAACATCCATGCCCGAGGCAGGATTCGAACCTGCGACCGTAGCGGTCTTGCGGTTCCAGACTGCAGCGCCTTTAACCGCACGGCCACTTCGGCCGGCAACAACAACAACAACAACAATGATTCAATGGACGAGCTCTATTTAAATGCAACATATCGCACACAAGATTAAGGGATTGCTGGTTATAGCGTTGTGAAGATGTGGAGTTGTGGGTAGTATGGCAATTTACAAGTCAAATTTTCTTTAACCTAACGCTATTGCTGTAGTCAAAGATCAAAAGAAGGAAATGTTCGGCAAAGAATCGATTGCATGGATGAATACTTTCCCGAATGTACAGCATGCTCTACATGGCGGGGAAGTTACAATATGCGGCGCAGAAGTTGATGGTCAAGACGCAAACACGAAAACAATGTATCAGTTTCACGGCTGCTTTTGGCACGGTTGTCTCGAGTGTTATTCACCCGATACTATAAATAATGTGAATAATGCTTCAGTGGGCGAGCTCTATTTAAAGGCAACATATCGCACACATGATTTAAGGAATGCTGGTTATAACGTTGTGGAGATGTGGAGCTGTGAGTGGAAAAATTCTAAGACTTACAAAGACAACGAAAATAAAACAACAAAAGTTGTAGAACTACTGAATCCTAGAGACGCCTTTCTCGGCGGAAGAACAGACACTGCTGAATTGAAGGTTTCAGGCAAGAAGCAGCGATACATAGACATCCGCAGTCTTTGTCCTACAGCGATGTTTTACGACAGTTATCCTGCAGGCCATCCTGCACACATAATGAAACCAGAAAAATGCGACGAGGAATGGTTTGGTTTTGTTAGATGTAAAGTGGTTGTGCCGCGTGGCTTGTATCATCCTGTGCAACCAGTTAAGCAGGAAAAGCTTTTGTCCGCTCTGCGCGCAAAATGTGTAGTAGATCAAAACTCATCGTTGTTGAAATCACAGTGACGATGAGCGAACATTTGTAGGAACGTGGACTACAACAGAACTCAACAAAGCCATCGAAAAACGCTATAAAATGCAAGAATTTTACGAGGTATGGCATTTTGCTCGTGTAAGTAACAAACTGTTTAAAGACTACGTAAAAACCTTCATGAAGATCGAACTGTAAACTAGTCCTTTGGAAGATAGTTACAAGTCAAATGAAGAATACAGGCGAGTTACCAAGAAAAAGCAAGATATCGAGCTTTATGTTAGCAATATTGAATCAAACGCAGGCAAACGTGATGTTTCCAAATAAGTCTCAACTCTCTTTGGAGAAAATTTGGACGAAGACTGAATATGACACAAACGGAATTTATAGATAATGCCAGTCGTTGGTATGAACTTTTACTCGATGATGCGATAGATGTTAGTAACGTAATATTCATCAATGAGGAAGTCACTGAAGTTACATACCGTTACAACGATTAGTATGTGGAACATAGTACTAACGTAGTCGTTGCCGCCTTCACCACTTCTAACGCTAGGATGAGGCTGTATGATATGCTAACATTGTGATAACATTGTATACTACGAAAAAGACTCTGTTGTTTATATTGATGATGGCAAAACCACTCTGCAAGCAGGTTGCAAGCTTGGCGAATGGACAGATGAATTTGGCAAACACGATTTTGCCATTGAATGGATAAGCACTCGGCCAAAAAGCTATGCTTAACAAACATATAAAGGCAAACGCTATCAAAATTAAACGCTATACTCTGAACTGAGAAAATTCCGTAAAACTCGACATGAAAACGATGACAGAATTAATACAGACTTCTGAAGATAAGATTATCATAAGTAACAACATGATTACGACAGATAAGGAGACGAAAAACCTGCTGAATAAATTTATAGCAAAAGAGTTCAAATTTAACTACGATAACCGCATGCTTCTAGAGGAAAAAGACGGCATAATTGATGGACTTCCATGGGGATATTAAAGAAAAACTTTTGCACATACTAATGGAAACAGTGATTACAGAATTCATCGATGATCCTGCTCGTTGGTACGAGCTCATACTCGATGACAATATAGAAATAATTAAAAAATAGTTCAAATGGCTCCGAGCACTATGGGACTTAACTTATAAGATCATCAGTCCCCTAGAACTTAGAACTACTTAAACCTAACTAACCTACGGACATCACACACATCGATGCCCGAGGCAGGATTCGAACCTGCGACCGTAGCGGACGCGCGGTTTCAGACTGTAGCGCCTAGAACCGCTCGGCCACCCCGGCCGGCATAGAAATAATTAATACGACATTTATCAACGAGGAAATAATGAAGGTGAAATATAAGAACTGCTAAGGATAATTTTATAAGTCAAGGCCTATAAAATTTCAGACTTGTGGTCGCCATAAAGTCGTTGCTGCTGCTTCTGCTGACCGGCCGCGGGTATAAATCGCATCGAAACAGCGGATGCAAAAAATTGGTCGAAAAAAAGTGGCTGCCAAACAGTCGTTGGTGGAAAATTGGCGTCAACATTTTTGCTAAAAGTAACCGCTGAAATTATGCAAAAAAGTAGCCGCGAGAAACCGTCAAAAAGTCGCTTCCGAAAAAACTGGAAGCGAAAAAGTAGCTGCTATCTTTTGGACGAAAAGTCGCTTCCCAAAAAAAGCGGCAGCGAAAAAGTGGTTGCCGGTTTTTAACGAGAAAGTCCCTTCCCAAAAAAAGTATCCGCGAAAAAGAGATTGCCGGATTTTACCGAAAAAGTCGCTTGCGATAAAATGCGCCGGCGAAAAAGTGGCTGCTATCTTTTGGACGAAAAGCCGCCTCCGAAAAAAAGTGATGACGAAGAAGTCGCTTCAGAAAAAAAGTGGCAGCCAAAAAGGTGTCAACATTCTGCTAAAACAGCGGTCAGTTATCGCCAAAAAAGTCACCGCCGATATTTTGCAAAAAGGTGATCGTCATCTTTTGGCCGGAAAGTTGAAGGTTTGTCCAGAGCCGCCGCCCTTACTACTGCCCTTTCCCGTACGACCATTTCAGGATTGTACGGTGAATAGCAGCAGTGCGGTAAAACATCAATTCTCCGACATCGCTGCGGCCGGACAAAGATCCTGTAAGAAAGGACCAACGACGGTTGAAGAGAGTCGTTCAGCGTGACAGAAGTGAAAGCCTTCCGCAAACTGCTGCAGTTTCAATGCTGGGCCGTCAACAAGTGTCAACGCGCGAACCATTTGACGAAATGGAGCCGGAGGCGAACTAATATATCCTTGGTGACTTCACGATACAAGGCTTTACGCCTCGGCCAACCGAGGACTTTTGATGACTGGAAACACGGACGAGTTTCGTTGAATCGATGGACCCTGCATACCAGCAGGGGACTGTCCAAGTTGGTGGAGGCTCTATAATGGTGTGGAATGTTCAAATGGGTGTGAAATCTTATGGGACTTAACTGCTAAGATCATCAGTCCCTAAGCTTACATACTACTTAACCTAAATTATCCTAAGGACAAACACACACACCCATGCCCGAGGGAGGACTCGAACCTCCCCCAGGACTAGCCGCACAGTCCATGACTGCAGCGCCTCAGACCGCTCGGCTAATCCCGCGCGGCAATGGTGTGAAGCGTGTGCAGTAGCAGTAATATGCGACTCCTGATACGTCTAGATTCGACTCTGACAGGTGACACGTACGTAAGCACCGTGTCTGATCACCTGCATCCACTCATGTCGATTGTGCATTCCGAAGAACTCGGGTAATTCCAGCAGGACAATGCGACACCCCACGCACCCAAAACTGCTGCAGAGAGGCTCCAGGAACACTCTTCTGAGTTTAAACACTTCCGCTGACCACCAAACTCCCTAGACACGAACATTATTGAGCATATCTGGGAATCCCTGCAACGTGCTCTTCCGAAGAGATCTCCACCCCCTCGTACTCTTAGGGATTTATGGTCAGCCCTGCAGGATTCACGGTGCCAATCCCCTCCAGCACTACTCCACACATTAATCGAGTCCTTGCCGCGGTGTGCTGCGGCACTTCTGCGTGCTCGTGGAGGCCGTATGCGATATTAGCCAGCTGTACCAGTTTCTTTGGCTCTTCAGTGATCTTCAAACATACCTTTCATTCTTGCGGTGTTTATGTATGTCTTTTATCTTTGGCCACCCTATGTACCTCGGTTGAACAACAAAAGAACAATATTGAAACCATTGAGGTCCGCAGCTCGTGGTCGTGCGGTAGCTTTCTCGCTTCCCGCGCCCGGGTTCCCGGGTTCGATTCCCGGCGGGGTCAGGGATTTACTCTGCCTCGTGATAACTGGGTGTTGTGTGATGTCCTTAGGTTAGTTAGGTTTAAGTAGTTCTAAGTTGTAGGGGACTGATGACCATAGATGTTAAGTCCCATAGTGCTCAGAGCCATTTGAACCATTTGAAACCATTGAGTACTGTCACCATAATGTATAGCAATATCTATTTGCTATTTTTTTTTTTTTTTTACTGAACGTCGTCCCAAAAAGGTGTACCAGTTTGTCTGGCTCTTCAGTGTTTATCATTTGTCAAAGGTATAGGAAGCAATCTTGTACATGAAAAATGTACTTACTGCACAACCAGGTGGGTATTTACGGATATGTCGCAAACGTAATAGCGAGAGAGACGTGATAAGGAAGTGTATAACAGGAAGAGGATGCAGGTTTCCAGTAGTCAAACAGATTTTACTAAAATTACCAGAAAGAAAATACGTACAGTTTTTAATGTCAGATTATCCCAATAGTTCTTGTAGACGAAAAATTTATGTGGTGTGAAAGCTTATTTCTTATGCTGCAATACTTTCCGCACGAGTGTGAAACACCTCTTTCAAACGATGTGAAATGTATGGCAGTGTACTGTTATAAATACAATTGTATACTCTCATCTATACAATCGTAATTCGTTATACTTGACCTTGGTCATAAAGCATAGAAATCAAACCTAAAACGTAGTACTGCAGAATGAATATTGTGATGGAGAGTATTGCAGACATAAATAAAGAACCAGCTAGATCTCCGCTGCTCACGATCGGACCGTTGCACGGTGCGTGGCGGAGGGTACTTGACTCACCGAGGCCATCCTGCGCTCCGCAGATGAGTCAATACGCGCTGCTGTCGATGTCACCTCCCTCCCTCCCTCCCACCCTCCCTCCACCCATGACGTCAGCTCCGCGGCGTGTGCTGACCTCGCTCTGCAGTCACGCATTACCTCCCACTGCACGACGCCCGCTTCCTGCTCGCAAACTGCTGTTATATTACCACACAACTAGCAGGCTTGCCGCGAGGCTATTTACTGCAGAGACTGCCACAAAGAGCTAGCCTACATCTACGTGTATAATAGTGGAAAACAGTACGAAAATTAACATTGTCGGTCGGAATAGTTCCATGTAGTGTATATCCGATAGTGTGATATTCAATAAAATGATAAATGCAGCCAAGCAGAATCGCATTTGACGTCAGCAGTGCAGAATACAGGGTGAAACTCGTAGGGCAGAAGGGAAGCAGACATCATTAGTGGCAGTGCGCGTTGTGTACGTAAAGCACGCTTTTACACAGCCACGTGGAGAACTGTTTTCACGCGATGAAAAAGCAAAAATTGGTGCGTGGCAGAAGCTGATTCCTTCAACTAATTTATACACTACTGGCCATCGAAATTGCTACACCACGTAGATGACGTGCACAGACGCGGAATTTAAGCGACAGGAAGAAGATGCTGTGATATGCAAATGATCAGCTTTTCAGAGCATTCACACAAGGTTGGCGCCGGTGGCAACACCTACAACGTGCTGAATTGAGGAATGTTTCCAATCGATTTCTCATACACAAACAGCAGTTGACCGGCGTTGCCTGGTGAAACGTTGTTGTGATGCCTCGTGTAAGGAGGAGAAATGCGTACCATCACGTTTCCGACTTTGATAAAGGTCGGATTATAGCCTATCGCGATTGTGGTTTATCGTATCGCGACATTGCTGCTCGCGTCGGTCGAGATCCAATGACTGTTAGCAGAATATGGAATCGGCGTGTTCAGGAGGGTAATACCGAACGCCGTGCTGGACTCCAACGGCCTCGTATCACTAGCACTCGAGATGACAAGCATCTTATCAGCACGGCTGTAACGGATCGTGCAGCCACGCCTCGATCCCTGAGTCCACAGATGGGGACGTTTGTAAGAAAACAACCATATGCACGAACAGTTCGACGACGTTTGCAGCAGCACGGACTATCAGCTCGGAGACCGTGGCTGCGGTTACCCTTGACGCTGCATCACAGACAGCAGCGCCTGCGATCGTGTACTCAACGACGAACCTGGGTGCACGAATGGCAAAACGTCATTTTTTTTCGGATGTATCCAGGTTCTGTTTACAGCATCACGATCGTCGCATCCGTGTTTGGCGACATAGCGGTGAACGCACATTGGAAGCGTGTATTCGTCATCGCCATACTGGCTCATCACCCGGCATAATGGTATGGAATGCCATTGGGTTACACGTCTCGGTCACCTCTTGTTCGCATTGACGGAACTTTGAACAGTGGACGTTACATTTCAGATGTGTTACGACCCGTGGCTCTACCCTTCATTCGATCCCTGTGAAACCCTACATTTCAGCAGGATAATGCACGACCGCATGTTGCAGGTCCTGCACGGGCCTTTCTGGATACAGAAAATGTTCGATTGCTGCCCTGGCCAGCACGTTCTCCAGATCTCTCACCAATTGAAAACGTCTTGTCAATGGTGGTCGAGCAACTGGCTCGTCACAATACACCAGTCACTACTATTCATGAACTGTGGTATCGTGTTGTACATGCATGGGCAGCTGTACCTGTGCTCGCCATCCAAGCTGTGTTTGACTCAATGCCCAGGCGTATCGAGGCCGTTTTTACGGCCAGAGGTAGTTGTTCTGGGTACTGATTTCTCAGGATCTTTGCAACCAAACTGCGTGAAAATGTAATCACATGTCAGTTTTAGTCCAATGAATACCCGTTTATCATCGGCATTTCTTCTTGGTGTAGCAGTTTTATTGGCCAGTAGTGTAGTTCGTCACAGCGAGGATATTTACTGCAGTGTCTGTGGCAAAGCGGTAGCCTGCATCCACATCTCTAACAGTGGAAAACAGTACGAAAATAAACATTGCTGGTCGGAACAGCTGCATACAGTGCATATGACACAGCCACGCGGAAAACAGTTATCACGCGATGAAAAAGCAGAAATAGGTTCGTGGGAGGAAATTGGACTCCCTAACCACCTACCGCCAAGAAGTTGAATAGTTCAAGGGCAGAGATTTATAACTTCGTTAGATTCGCGCAAGATATGGACAGAATCGAAAATGTGGGCAAAGTAGAAAATTGTCTGAGGCATCGAAACGGTTACTTTTGCGCAGGGCAAGGGCCACAAATCGTTATTAGTCTCAACTTGTCGCTGATTTACAGTCGCCAGCGACTGCCAGACGTTTGTCAAATGACAAACGTCATGCATTGGAGAAACGACTGCAGAAACCTGCTCTCACACCCAGATATAAACAGGCTAGATTGCAGTTTACTGGAAAACCTATGTCACGGACTTGACAATGGGATAAAGTGGTCTTCAGGGACGAGAAGAAGTTTAACATAGGTATGGATTTTTCAGTATGATTGCAGTGATATAAGAGGAGAGCAGCATGTAAGAAAAGAGTGGAAATGTTCGCGGTGGAAGATTTGAGAGCCTTCTGCACTGAAGGTAATTCACACATTGCGTGGATCGACACTACGAAGAGCTCTACTATGTACACTAGGATGCTAGAGACATTTTTGTGCCAAGTTCCTACGGGACCAAACTGCTGAGGTCATCGGTCCCTAGGCTTATACACTACTCAGTTTCACTTAAACTAACTTACGCTAAGGATAACACACGAATGCCAGAGGGACGACTGGATCATCTGAGGGGGAGGGGGGGGGAGGGAGAGCCGCGCGAACCGTGGCAAGGCGCTTCGGACCGCGCGGATATCCCGCACAGCTTGCTAGAGACGGAATGGATTAGACTGTGTAAGGGGCTAGGGGACCAAAGCCTAACATTTCAACAAAACAAAGCGTCTGTGTGTGTTTCTGCACGACAAAAAGTTGGTTTTAAGAAAAAGATAACGATGGTTTGCCCTGGCCTGCACCTAGCCTGGATTTGAATCCCGTGGAAGACTTTTGGGAAGTACTTACAAGGGTGTTTATCGCAATGGAACGGAATTTGAGGCCGTATGTGAGCTGAAAAGTGCGAGACGAGAAGCGTGGACGACAGTTTCCCTGCAAGAACTACAAGACCTAAGTAAACGGATTCCGAAGAAAATTTTTGAGGTAATTATGAAGAACGGAGGTTGGCAAAAATACTAACGGTAAAATA
This sequence comes from Schistocerca americana, assembly GCF_021461395.2. Taxonomy (NCBI): domain Eukaryota; kingdom Metazoa; phylum Arthropoda; class Insecta; order Orthoptera; family Acrididae; genus Schistocerca; species Schistocerca americana. Next base: position 82,084,467 of record NC_060129.1, on the reverse strand, counting down.
ACGTAACAGGACAGTGGGCGCCTGTGTACCAGTTTCCATCCAGGAAATGCAAACGCCCTGTTTTGTTTCCCATGTTATGAAAGAAACTATCTACTTCCGTTACAATTGTTAATGTCTTATTGTATCTATTACTTTGAAAATAAATTCAAATATATATATATATATATTCCTTGACGTAAGAGCAAAGCTTCCTACAATTTTCTGCAAGTCGCTTACTACAATTGTACTTTCGAAGTCGTCGAACGGTTCACACACGGCCCTCCATCCGCCAGTTTAGGCTTCGTTCAGTTCTCGTCTCTCTCTGAGGCCTCGATGACGTTTAAATTTGCTGCGAAGCTCTCTTTTCCTTCCTAGGAGTTTATTAACACCGTGGTCGAACCACGGAGGGTTGATGTCCCATGGTCCAGGTTATGAGAAATATAAATTATTTAACTTTTTCCACGATATTAAGCAATTATATTTGTCATATGTAAAAGAAACTGAAAGTCAAGGAATAATGCGATTATAAAGAAAAACTATTATCTTTAATGTAAGTATTACTATTATCTTTGTCCTGTCTTGTTCTGATAAGACGCCATTGTACGCAGTCTACATAATAAGGTGTGTACATGTTTTATTATTTGAGCAGTGAGCTCCAATATAAGTCAAAAGTATTGCTGTTGTTAATTTTAACCGTAACCTGCCCAACATACCCCGTTTGCTTTTTCAATCATTTTTAAAAGAATTTCAGACGCCGCGCCGGCAGCAAGCTGAACGTCGCTGGACGGCGACAATTGGCAGCCATTAAGCAACAATTTAAAATTATCGTAAATATTATCTCGTTCTTTCCACACGAGAAGCTGGAGATCGGCTATATTATTTCATTTATGATTTATAGCAAACTGGTATTTTCAAAGTACTTAGTGATATATTCAGACGATTTATGTTACGTGCAATAGGATACAGATCTGGCCTGCGCTAAGGCGAAATTAAATCACACGTAAGTCCTTATGTATTGAAAATAGTGAAATTCCTTTGTGTGTGTGTGTTTATTGCCTATAATGATTAACTGTTTTTGAGAACAGTCTCGCCTAAGTAACTTCAATAGTTACACAGCATCCCACGAATTTTTGTGACAGTGAAATCTAAGAACGACCTGTGCCTTCGCATATCTTTGCAGTGAATCCAAAATCAAATTAAAAATAAAAATACAATATAAATTAGATAAAATAAAATAATAAAATCCCACATTCTCATTCAATTCAACGACACACACATTAATAGGTTATATACAGGGTGTTACAAAAAGGTACGGCCAAACTTTCAGGAAACATTCCTCACACACAAATAAAGAAGAGATGTTATGTGGACATGTGTCCGGAAACGCTTAATTTCCATGGTAGAGTTCATTTTAATTTCGTCAGTATGTACTGTACTTCCTCGATTCAAATTGTAAATTTTCACAATCAACATGTGTGGGCTGACGAGAATCCGCACACAATTGTGCAATCACGTCATCGACACAGATTTTCTGTGAACGTTTGGGCAGGCATTGTTGGTGATGTCTTGATTGGGCCTCATGTTCTTCCACCTAATGGAGCACGTTATCATGATTTCACACATGATTTCACCTGTGCTACCAGAACATGTGCCTTTACAAGTACGACACAACATGTGGTTCATGCACGATGGAGCTCCTGCACATTTCAGTCGAAGTGTTCGTACGCTTCTCAACAACAGATTCGGTGACCGACGGATTGGTAGTGGCTGACCAATTCCGTGGTCTCCACGCTCTCCTGACCTCAACCCTCTCGACTTTCATTTACGGGGGCATTTCAAAGCTCTCGTCTACGCAACCCCGGTACCAAATGTAGAGACTCTACGTGCTCGTATTGTGGACGGCCATTCTCCAGGGCCGCATCAGCGCATCAGGGATTCCATGCGACGGAGGGTGGATGCATGTATCCTCGCTAACGGAGGACATTTTGAACATTTCCTGTAACAAAGTGTTTGAAGTCACGCTGGTACGTTCTGTTGGTGTGTGTTTCCATTCCACGATTAATGTGATTTGAAGAGAAGTAATAAAATGAGCACTAACATGGAAATTAAGCGTTTCCGGACATATGTCCACATAACATATTTTCTTTCTTTGTGTGTGAGGAATGTTTCCTGAAAGTTTGGACGTACCATTTTGAAACACCCTATATACAGGGTGAGTGAGAAGGCAATGTACGTGCTTTGAGGGGTGATAGCATTAGTGATTCTGAACAAAGAACTTCATATGGACGTGTGCCCTATACCGAATGGTTTCCGAAATAGAACACATTTAATATCACTTTTGTACGTTTTTCTTGAAAAACTCGAAAACCGCACCCTCCAGCGAAAACGTGTCGCAGTACAAAATTAAACTATATTAAAATTCCTACAAAAAACTAGATCTAATGGTTTGTACGAAGATATCGCGAGAATGTTGAAAAGCTCGCTCGACGCGCATGCGGTAGCTTATCTAGCTTTTTAGGACAATTTGAGGTAGCAAGTTGAGACGAACAGTTTGATTCGGGACACTTGTGGTCTATCAAGTCGGGAAACTACCTCAAATTTCGCTGTAGGATGCGGAGTTAATCAAGAAAAACGTACAAAAGTGATATTAAATGTGTTCTATCTCGGAAACAATTCGGAATAGGGCATATGTCCATATGAAGTTCCGCTGTTTGTTTGTGTGGTTGATTGGATGTGCTAATGACAAGCGTTATTATAATTATTAGCGAATTCCATAGATTCAGACCACCTGAGAGGAAATAAACGACGGCCGCACGGGATTAGCCGAGTGGTCTGAAGGCGCTGCAGTCATGGACTGTGCGGTTGGTCCCGGCGGAGGTTCGACTCCTCCCTCGGGCATGGGTGTGTGTGTGTGTGTGTGTGTGTGTGTGTGTGTGTGTGTGTGTGTGTGTGTGTGTCGTTAGGATAATTTAGGTTAAGTAGTGTGCAAGCTTAGGGACTGATGACCTTAGCAGTTAAGTCCCATAAGATTTCACACACGTTTGAACATTTTTGAAATAAACGACTAACAGGAATAACAGGTAAGAAGGATTACATATTACCTTCTCGGTTTATCCAAGAAAATAAAATTTTGGGAGAACATTTTTGCCAGATCGCTACACCAGTAAGGGCCAGTTGTCCCGGATCCCAACGACCTCGTATCACTAGCAGTCGAGATGAGAAGAATCTTATCCGCATGGCTGTAACGGATCGTGCAGCCACGTCTCGATACTGGAGTCAACAGATGTGGACGTTTGTAAGGAAACAACCATCTGCACGAACAGTTCGACGGCGTTTGCAGCAGCACGAACTATCAGCTGGGAGACAGTGTCTGCGGTTACCATTGACGCTGCATCACAGACAGGAGCGCCTGCGATGGTGTACTCAACGACGAACCTGGGTGCACGAATGGCAAACCGTCATTTTTTCGGATGAATCCAAGTTCTGTTTACAGCATCATGATGGTCGCATCTGTGTTTGGCGACATCACGGTGAACGCACATTGGAAGCGTGTATTCGTCATCGCCATACTGGCGTATCACCCGGCGTGATGGTATGGGGTGCCATCGGTTACACGTCTCGGTCACCTCTTGTTCGCACTGACGGCAATTTGGACAGTGGACGTTACATTTCAGATTTGTTACGACCTGTGGCTCTACCCTTCATTCGATCCCTGTGAAACCCTACATTTCAGCAGGATAATGCACGACCGCATGTTGCAGGTCCTGCACGGACCTTTCTGGATCCAGAAAATGTTCGACTGCTGCCCTGGCCAGTACATTCTCCAGGTCTCTCACAAATTGAAAACATGTGGTCAATGGTGGCCGAGCAACTGGCTTGTCACAATACGCCAGTCACTACTAAAAATGGCTCTGAACAATATGGGACTTAACATCTGAGGTCATCAGTCCCCTAGAACTTAGAACTACTTAAACCTAACTAACCTAAGAACATCACGCACATCCATGCCCGAGGCAGGATTCGAACCTGCGACCGTAGCGGTCGCGCGGTTCCAGACTGTAGCGCCCAGAACCGCTCGTCCACTTCGGCCGGCGGGAAGCAACACAACCGCAAAAATGAAGTGGGCGAGCTAGACGATTTCGCTAAAAATGTTTTGTGGCGTACAGTGTTCAGCAAGGAGAGAAACTAGTTTCGCGTATGAAAGAAGCTGAAAATTTTAACGGGAGCAAATGGACCATGTTCAGGGTACGGAAAGAGGTGGGGTTCAGGTATCAGGAACCGAACGATGGTAGGAAATTATTAATGGAACGAAGCGATATTGTTGCTGCAAGGACTGTGTTTTTGAGAACAATGCAGAAGATCAGAGAAGCTGGCACATCTCGAATTTATTACTTAGATGAATCTTTCGTTAATCAGAACCACGCAAGGGCTATGTGTTGGAAAATGAGCGGTGGGTACGGTGGATTAAAAGTTCCTGTTGTAAGAGTAACAGAATTATAGTGCTTTGTGTCGGATGAGAAGATACTGGCGTTATTCCCCAGGGTAAACTGATTTTTAAGGCATCAAAGGCTAAGAATTCTGAAGATTACCACTCTGAAATGGCGTACAGCGTCTTCAAAAGGTGGTTTACACAACAATTATTGCCGCATACTCCCGCGTCTTCAGTTGTAGTCGTGGACAATGCGAGAGCATCCACTCAGCGCAAGTGAACAAAGCTCCCAATACGAACTCCAAAGAGGCAGGCGTTATTGCATGGCATCATCCAACGGAATACCTCGTAACTCGTCGCATACCACAGCAGAATTGCTGGTTCTTCTCAATCAACACAAGCCTGCATACACAGTTTATGAGATAGACGAAACTGCAAAGCACTATGGACGCCGTATCGTTACATTACATCGATACTGGTATGGGCTCAGGTGAAATCACATATTGCGGAAAAGAACAATACATTCAAAATTGCAGATGTTGAGAGACTTACACATGAGGCAATAGACAGCATCTCAGCATCTGCGTAGGCAGCTTGCGCAAGACAAGCAGAGAAACTGCAAGATGAAGATTGCAACAGGGAAATTGGCACGGACACCGTTATGGAACAATCTGTCATAGATCTTGCTCAGTCTGACTCATCTATCTCGGCTGATTCATCGACGTCGGCTGATTCATCTACGTCGGCTGATTCATCTACGTCAGCTGAGTCTGATTCATCTATGTCAGCGAAGACGATGGCGTGGATATGTTGCTGTGAAGTAGGTATGTACCAATTACTGCTACTTATGACATTATTTGCACGACTGTTCCTGCAGCAGCATAAAAAATTACTAGTCGCTCAAGTTTCATCTTTAACCTCGTAACAATCCCGTTTTCTTCATAAAACATATTTCGTTCACATACTACACTCCTGGAAATGGAAAAAAGAACACATTGACACCGGTGTGTCAGACCCACCATACTTGCTCCGGACACTGCGAGAGGGCTGTACAAGCAATGATCACACGCACGGCACAGCGGACACACCAGGAACCGCGGTGTTGGCCGTCGAATGGCGCTAGCTGCGCAGCATTTGTGCACCGCCGCCGTCAGTGTCAGCCAGTTTGCCGTGGCATACGGAGCTCCATCGCAGTCTTTAACACTGGTAGCATGCCGCGACAGCGTGGACGTGAACCGTATGTGCAGTTGACGGACTTTGAGCGAGGGCGTATAGTGGGCATGCGGGAGGCCGGGTGGACGTACCGCCGAATTGCTCAACACGTGGGGCGTGAGGTCTCCACAGTACATCGATGTTGTCGCCAGTGGTCGGCGGAAGGTGCACGTGCCCGTCGACCTGGGACCGGACCGCAGCGACGCACGGATGCACGCCAAGACCGTAGGATCCTACGCAGTGCCGTAGGGGACCGCACCGCCACTTCCCAGCAAATTAGGGACACTGTTGCTCCTGGGGTATCGGCGAGGACCATTCGCAACCGTCTCCATGAAGCTGGGCTACGGTCCAGCACACCGTTAGGCCGTCTTCCGCTCACGCCCCAACATCGTGCAGCCCGCCTCCAGTGGTGTCGCGACAGGCGTGAATGGAGGGACGAATGAAGACGTGTCGTCTTCAGCGATGAGAGTCGCTTCTGCCTTGGTGCCAATGATGGTCGTATGCGTGTTTGGCGCCGTGCAGGTGAGCGCCACAATCAGGACTGCATACGACCGAGACACACAGGGCCAACACCCGGCATCATGGTGTGGGGAGCGATCTCCTACACTGGCCGTACACCACTGGTGATCGTCGAGGGGACACTGAATAGTGCACGGTACATCCAAACCGTCATCGAACCCATCGTTCTACCATTCCTAGACCGGCAAGGGAACTTGCTGTTCCAACAGGACAATGCACGTCCGCATGTATCCCGTGCCACCCAACGTGCTCTAGAAGGTGTAAGTCAACTACCCTGGCCAGCAAGATCTCCGGATCTGTCCCCCATTGAGTATGTTTGGGACTGGATGATGCGTCGTCTCACACCGGTCTGCACGTCCAGCACGAACGCTGGTCCAACTGAGGCGCCAGGTGGAAATGGCATGGCAAGCCGTTCCACAGGACTACATGCAGCATCTCTACGATCGTCTCCATGGGAGAATAGCAGCCTGCATTGCCGCGAAAGGTGGATATACACTGTACTAGTGCCGACATTGTGCATGCTCTGTTGCCTGTGTCTATGTGCCTGTGGTTCTGTCAGTGTGATCATGTGATGTATCTGACCCCAGGAATGTGTCAATAAAGTTTCCCCTTCCTGGGACAATGAATTCACGGTGTTCTTATTTCAATTTCCAGGAGTGTATAACGCCGTAGCAGGTTGCACAATAAAAGAAAGTTAGCTTTTAGTAACACATGAAGCGATCCGTTTCTGATATCCTTGTGGTCACAAATAATTAAAATTTGAGAATGGTTTAAATGTGTTCGATCACTGTGGGTACCTAATGTAAGCAATGCAGAAATTCGTTTGATTAACGAAACAAATCGCTGTCGTTCAAAAGACGGAACATTAAACACTGACAGTATTTAAAGAAAGAATGACGTTACATCATGATTACTGACAAAATAGTATGTGTATCTCCAGGTTGAAGCTCTTCCGTCTGTGTTTGCTGTACAAATACAATGGTCTTTTATAAGGGCTTTGCCTTGAGCAAAACACAGTTTCTTCTTGTGCTATCACCCAGAGTCGTTTCGTTGAGGTTTTGTAAGTAGGCTGTTTAGGTTTTTTTATTGGTAACGCCACATCTGTATGAAAATCACTGGCTGTGCTGTGTGCAGTCTGTGGCTGCTTTGCATTGTTGTAATACTCGCCATTGTAGTGTTGGGCAGCGGCAGCTGGATGTGAACATTGCGTAGCGTTGCGCAGTTGGAGGTGAGCCGCCAGCAGTGGTGGATGTGGGGAGAGAGATGGCGGAGTTTTGAAATTTGTCATGAACTGCTATATTTATATATGATGATATCAAGGTAAATACATTGTTTGTTCTCTATTAATATCTTTCATTTGCTAACTATCCCTATCAGTAGTTAGTGCCTTCCATAGTTTGAATCTTTTATTTAGCTGGCAGTAGTGGCGCTCGCTGTATTGCAGTAGCTTGAGCAGCAAAGATTTTTGTGAGGTAAGTGATTTGTGAAAGGTATAGTTTAATGTTAGTCAGGGCCATTCTTTTGTAGGGAATTTTGAAAGTCAGATTGCGTTGCGCTAACAAAATATTGTGTGTCAGTTTAAGCACAGTCATGTATAATTGTTCAAAGGGGACGTATCATATGTCGACCCTTAGCCGAGGATTCCTCACTGGAATCTTCTGATTTTTTTTTCTTGTAGTTTGTGTAATTAGTGTAGCTATTGTTTATTGCTAGCGCGCAATTGGAGAGAGAATCTCCTTTGTAGTTGTAGTTTTTCATTGTTGTACACAGTTGTGGCATGCATGTAGATTTGCACCTAGTATTTCGCAGCTGCAATTAACTAGATATTATTTTCAGTGCTATGTTAATGTGTTCTCTTATTTTTTCTCTTCAAATTGTGCTTTTCTGTGTTATCGTGTGAAATATTGTGACAATAATGGCGTGTGAAAAACGTAACACTAGGCTCCAAAGTAAACTGAGAAATAATAGTGACGACGAGCGTAGCTTGCCAGCACCACTGGGTAATGAATTAACTAATGTTCAAAGTAGTAATTTGGTAACTGTGCATAGGGAAATGGAGCGGGCTGCAAACAATGGCGTAGACAGTGAAACAGGTAGTGAACAGGGAAGCATTATCGATCGATCGCTCGGCAACACAATATTGTGTGTCAGTTTAAACACAGTCATGTATAATTGTTCTAAGGGGACGTTTCAACATCTAGCTTCCGGCCACATCCGCTGCAGTGTGTTCCGGATAGCATACATTCCCTCCTTTGTGCACTTCCATCTTTGCCCTCGTGATGTATATGGATATTTCGACACCCGACATCCAGCACGGTAGCCAGTCCGTTGTGATGTTGTTGTCATGTACCCTCTTGGTGGTAGCCCCCTGACTACACAGGGATTGAACTGCTAATGCCTGAGCTGCTACCTCCTCACATATGCCGAGGAGTAGATGGCTATCCCTCTGGGGCATCGGGACTCCAGGCAAAGGTCATCCTACCAGGTCGTCTTCGCTGTGGCTGGATGGCACCCGTGGGGAGAGCCTCTGGTCGGAGTGGGTGGCATCAGGGCGGATGACCCACAATGAAGCATGGTACATCATCTCTCGCTGGTGGGCCTCCACCAGCAGTCTCTAAGCGATCGAGGTCTAACCTCAACGGTAAGAAGTACGAACCAAGATCATTTCCCCCCCTGGCCACTCCATGGGAGGAACATACGGCAAAAGAAGGCAGTGGAGATTATGCACCCCGGTACCTCGTGTGTACACGAGGTGATGGGGAATCGTTTATGTCGACCAAGCCACAATTTTTTGTGGAGCATTTATAGGACAAGTTCGGGGAGGTGGAGGGCTTGTCCAAAATGCGCTCTGGGTCGGTTCTCATCAAAACAGCATCCTCTGCCCAGTCACGGAGGTTGCTCACTTGTGACAAGTTTGGGGATGTTTCCATCACAATCACTCCCCATAAAAGTTTAAACATGGTCCAGGGTATTATTTTCCACAGGGATCTTCTACTGCAGTCCGACGATGAACTACGTGCCAATCTAGAACGACGGGGTGTTCACTTTGTCCAGCGAGTCCATCGGGGTCCGAGAGATAATCAGGTAGCCACCGGTGCCTTCATCTTGGCCTTCGAAGGTGATGTTTTACCCGAAAAGGTCAAGGTGATGGTTTACCGCTGTGATGTGAAGCCATATATCCCTCCTCCGATGCGGTGTTTCAAATGCTGGAAGTTTGGGCACATGTCATCCCGCTGTACTTCCGGCATCACATTTCGAGGTTGTGGACGTCCTTCGCATCCCAATTCTCCATGTGCTCCGCCTCCCATCTGCGTTCACTGCAGAGAACACCATTCTCCCTGCTCGCCGGACTGTAGGATCTTCCAGAAAGAACGGAAGATAATGGAATATAAAACCCTGGACCGCCTGACTTACTCTGAGGCTAGGCAGAAATATGAGAGGCTCCATCCTGTGCCACTGACGTCAACGTACGCCGCTGCTGCAACGACGGTTCTTCCATCTCCTGTGTCGTCCTGTACGGTAGGTTCTCTGATTGGTCAGAATCCAACAGCCCCCTTGATTGTGGGGGCACTTCACACCCTGTTGCTCCTGCTCCATCTTCTTCAGGAGCAACACCCTTCCAACCATTGGGGACATCAGCTCCCCCTTCCAAGCTGGAGAAGCGTAAGACTTCTTCGGCTACTCTCGCCAGGAAGGGATCCCTTGGGGACCTCCCTTCGCAAGTTCCGACCAGTGGAAAAGCGGACACCCACAAGTGGCTGAAACAACCACCAGTCCCTGGTCGTAGGGCCTCACAGTCGTCGTCTGTCCCTGAGACTGACCCAGTGAAGCAGATGAAGCCTGAACCACCGAAGACACAGCGCGACAAGCAGAAAAAGAAGAAAGTCCCCAAGACCAACGACATTGCGGTGGCACCCATCCCACCGCTTCCTACAAGCTCTACATCTGAGGATGAGGTGGAGATTCTGGCGTCCGCTGAGGACCTCGATCTCGCCGGTCCCTCAGACACCGTGGATAGCGCTAGCACCAGTGCTCAATTGGAGGCAGCAGATGACCCAGCGGCGTAATCTGCCTTCCAAGTCCCGTTACGCCTTTCTCAGACATGGACAATACCATCCTACAGTGGAACTGCAGCGGTTTCTTCGACCATCTAGCTGAGCTCCGACATCTTATCAGCCTTCACCCATTCTTCTGCATTGCTATTCAGGAAACTTGGTTTCCAGCAATGCAAACCCCCGCCCTCCATGGCTATCGGGGTTATTATAAGAACTGGGCAACTTATGAAAGGGTGTCTGGTGGCGTCTGCATATATGTCCTTAACTCTCTTCACAGCGAGTCTGTACCTCTACAAACAGCTTTAGAGGCTGTCGCTGTTCGGGTGTGGACGCCACAGGCTGTTACCGTCTGCAGTCTTTACCTTCCACCAGATGGTGCTGTCATGCAGCATGTCCTGGCTGCTCTGATAGTCCAATTGCCGCCACCTTTCTTGTTACTGGGCGACTTCAACGCCCATAACCCTCTGTGGGGTGGGTCAGTGGTGACAGGTTGAGGCGCCACCATTGAGCATTTATTGGCACAGCTCGATCTTTCGCTATTAAATGATGGTTCCTTCACACAATTCTGCATGGCGCATGGCACGTACTCCGCTATCGACCTTTCGATCTGCAGCCCTAGCCTCTTACCATCCGTCCATTGGAGAGTGCATGACGACCTGTGTGGTAGTGACCACTTTCCGATCTTTCTGTCAGTGCCACAGCGTCAGTCTTCTCTGCGCCCTTGCAGGTGGGCTATGAATGAGGCTGACTGGGATTTGTTTTCTTCCACTGCCGCTAGCGAGCCTCTATCTAGTGATGACGTTGATGCGGTGGTTCACTCAGTCACCACTGCATTTTAAATTGATTTTTTTTATGAAAGGGGACATACAAAAAATGAAAATAATTAAAATTTAGCTACTTTTATGTACAGTTTTAGTTAAGAGTATTAGAAATAATGGTGATGCGCAGGGGGGAGGTGGGGGGGGGGGGGGGGGAATAGACACAAATTATATCTACTTACAAGCCATATCTGAAAAGGAAATCTCATTCAAGATGTTAGGGTGGCCCATTTCACAGTATTGTTTATGCGCTTGAAGTTCTTATCATGTTGGCATAACGATATATACCAAGTGAATACAGAGATGCAATGCTAAGATAGTAATTGGTAGTGTATCCCTTAGGAAAGACTACCAGAATAGCTGCGAGGAGTTAAATGGGAGTCCTCTGAAGAAAATCGATGGATTTTGCACGACACTGTTGGTTCAAATGGCTCTGAGCACTATGGGACTCTAGAACTTAAAACTACTTAAACCTAACTAACCTGAGGACATCACACACATCCACGCCCGAGGCAGGACTCGAACCTGCGACCGTAGCGGTCGCGCGGTTCAAGACTGAAGCGCCTAGAACCACTTGGCCATACCGGATGGCCGCGCGACACTGTATCGGGTAAATTTAGGGTACCTTCAAGTGAAGAACGTCATGTGTCCATTATGCTGCCAGCAGCGTATGTCTCTTTTAAGCCGACCTCACATGGCACGAAGCAGCTGCCGCCAAATCTGCCATTCCCAGTTCTTCTGGGTCCTCTTGGCGGCGGACTGTGCCTTGGTGGCCACCTGAGATCGCTGAGGCGATTAAAGATCGTCGGCGGGCGCTACAGCGTCACAAGCGACGTCCCTGCATTGAACACCTCATCACCTTCAAACGGCTGCGTGCGCGGGCCCGCCGCCTTATCCGCCAACGCAAGCAGGAGTGCTGGGAGCGGTATGTGTCCACCATTGGCCTCCATGTCTCTCCATCGCAGGTCTGGGCCAAGATCCGACGCCTCTGTGGCTATCGGACCCCTGTCAGCGTCCCTGCGCTCTCCCTGAATGGAGCAGTTTGTACAGACTCCGACAAAATTGCCAACAGCTTGGCAGAGCATTTTGCACTGAGTTCCGCTTCTTCCAATTACCCACTGGCCTTCCGCTCCATTAAAGAGCGGATGGAACGTCGGAGCCTTTCTTTTCGCACCCACCATCCTGAATCCTACAATGCTCCATTCTGTGAGTGGGAATTTCACAGTGCCCTTGCCGCTTGCCCTGATACCGCTCCTGTGCCAGATCGCATCCACTATCAGATGCTGAAACACCTTTCAGTGGACTGCAAGCGACGCCTCCTCAACCTTTACAACCGTCTCTGGGTCGATGTTTGCTGGTGGTGTCGGTTATGCGCTAACTCTAGGGGACCATTCCGAACAACGTTCCTTGCCGGATGGCTGCTGCGTTTACACTACTGAGCTGTTCGCCATCTTTCGTGCCCTAGACTATATCCGCTCCTGCTCAGGTGAGTCCTTCATTATCTGTAGCGATTCCCAGAGCGGTTTACGAGCTCTCGACCAGTGTATCCCTCGTTCTCGTCTGGTGATGGCTATCCTTGAGTCCCTGCATACTCTTGCTCGTCGCGGCAGATCTGTGGTCTTTGTTTGGACCCCAGGCCATGTTGGGATACCCAGCAATGAAACTGTTGACCGCCTGGCGAAAGAGGCCACCGGTAAACCATCTCTGGAGATTGGCCTCCCAGCGCCTGATTTGCGGGCACTATTACGCCGCCAAGTTTTCGATTTATGGGACACTGAATGGCGCAACCTGCCCGTGCCAAACAAACTCCGTCGTATCAAGGAGACGACGACTGTTTGGCGGTCATCCATGCGAGCCAACCGCAGGGACTCAGTCGTCCTTTGTCAGCTCCGCATTGGCCACACCCGACTGACACACAGATATTTACTGTGTCGTGAGGATCCACCTCTTTGTCATTGCGGGGCGTCCTTGACGGTGGTCCATATTCTGGTGGAGTGCGCCCTTTTAACTGTGCTCAGGCAGACTTCTGCGCTGCCTGATACGCTCCCTTCGCTTTTAACTGACGACTCTGCCATAGCGGACTTAGTTTTACGTTTAATTCGAGCAGGGGGGTTTTTATCATTTGATCTGAGTGTTTGTTATGTCCTTTTGTGTTGATTCTGGCTTTTGGCCTCCGATTGTAAACTGAGTTTTTAATGTGTTCTCGGTGGTTGGCTTCTCCTTTTTTTTTTTCTCTCTATGGTCGGCCAACCACCGTCACACTCGGTGTGATTTTAATTTGTTTTGTCTGTTCTCTGTCGGAGTATTTCTTATCCTGTGTCGTCTGCCGTCTTTCCTGTTGTTCGTTTTTTATTCTCTTTGGGTGGTTTTAGTTTTTTGGAAAAAGGGACCGATGACCATAGCGGTCTGGTCCCTTTTATCCCATAAACCAACCAACCAACGCCTCGCCGACATCCACCTCCTCGCATCGCCCCACTGTGGCAGGTGTGGCGCGCCTGACACCAGGGAGTACCGGCTGCAGTGTCGGGCTGTTGCAGACGTGTGGTCGCTTTGTCAGATCATGCTCGCACTCATTCACAGAACTGTACCGGCAAATGTCACTGTCGATTCCGTTATTACCCCTGATTTTAAGTGTTTTCCACGTGCAAGACATACAACTACTGTGTGGTTATTTGGACATACGGTTTACGCCCTGATTGATCTGGAACTGTCTGATGAATTTTCTTATTTAGTGTATATCTGGGATTGTTTTGTGACGGCGAAACGTAAAAAGACATACTGTGCAGATTTCGCGAACTATTTGAATGTCGCGATCTCTCATGCTTATATGGAAGTTCTACGACTTTGAATTTCCTTTATTTCATTTATTCATTAATTTATTTCTTTACCAATTTTTTTCCCCAAGTTTGGACACTTTTGTGTCTTAATTGTGGTACTGCCATACCCATTTTCTTTTTTCATTTATAGTGACGAACTTCGGGGCGTGTGTTACCTCAATGTGTAAATGCTTATCACTGCCACGACTATTATGTTTCGCTTAAGTGACTTTGTTTTTACGCATGCAGTGTCGCCTGCTTACGTGTTTGACTATTTTTCTGCGGCATGATAATGCCAGGTATTTTCGTTCTCATTTTTTTTGAAGCGTGGCGAGCTTATTGCATAATATTTTAATTTTTCTTTTTGTGCGGTAATCTTGCATATGCGTTTAGCTATTTTCTCTGCGGCATGATAATGCCAAGTACTTTGTTTTTGAAGCGTGGCAAAAAAAAATACACCGGTTCTCGTCTGATCACCATAGTTAAGCAACATCAGGCGCAGTTAGTACTTGGATGGGTGACCGCCTGGGAATACCGCGTGCTCTTGGCTCCCCTTAATTTACTTTTTTTTTATACCGCCCTCTTTCCATACCATATTTCTGTTGACAAAGATTCTTCCTTAAGCTTTTTAAACTACTGTAATGGTACAAAATTGCAGTAAATATCTCAGTTTGAGGGGGAATGTGCTAACCAAGTTCGCCAGGAAGTCTTTGAAAACGACAAAACAGTTCGAATCGGCAGATATGTTCTGAAATACGTCAGCGCCTCTTGTTCTGTACCGGTGTACAATTCCTAATTCGGTATGTAATCATAAATTTATTCTTTAGTTGTCTCATCATCTCCTGCAGACGTTTCTCGTGCTTGCGCTGTTACACGGGCCACGACCCGAGAGGCAGCGAGCGGCAGTCGAGCAAAGTCGGGTCAAGTCGGATGGGGATGGGAATGGTGCGAATGCACTGCAAACTATGTAAACATCTCGTATGAGGCGAGGCGAAGCGAGGCGAGGCGAGGCGAAGCAGCTCAAATCGCTACCAGTGTCGCCCTCCAGCACGACACTGCCACACCCCGCACGGGCTCTCTGCTGGACACCAGCAACAAGATGCGTTTTCCGCGAGCGTCGGAGGCTGCACGCGCCCAGCGAATGACGGGGGGTGCTGCGAGGTGCCGGGGCTAGCAGTGTATTTAACACTAAATTTTTCTAGAATCTACATTTGTAAATGATGCCCTAAGGCCCCCCTATTCTAACTCCGACTTTTGCTGTTGCACATTGATAAAGAAGAAACGCAAACTGACAGTAATCGACCCTGCAAGTGGAGTAGAAAAGAGTTTGGCACCTGCAATAATTTAATTTGATAAATAAGTTACATAAAGGAAAGTTTCATTAACGTAGTAAGAAATGAAAGGATTGCTCTACCGATTAACAGAATGAAAGTTCTGTCCAAAATAACAACATGATTTATTATGACTAAACTCAAAATCATAAACAAAACACATGAAACATTTACAATACCTCAAATTGGATACTCAAATAAATGCTGCGAAGGTGAAGTTGTCCATAAACTAGATTGTGACATTTATGACGGAGTGGTATGTGGAGCCAATCCCTTGCAACTCAAATCTTAAGAGAAACACCCAGTCAACCGAATGTTAATTGCTGCTACACTAGTGAGAACTCAGACAATGAACATCCAAGACAGAACCACGTAAGAAAAGACACAACAGGCGCGCTCTGCTGAGCTTTATCACAGAACAATTTCCCTAACCTGCCGATGCTGCAGACGTACATTACCAAGCTGTCTTCTTATCTGCAAGGACACAATCTGGCGTACCGGAAGCGATGGCTGGTTGCTTCAACGTCCCATCGTGGTGATGATAATGTCGCGAGTATAGCCCGAAACAAATTGTCCTGGTCTGGTAGTTCCAGACTAAAGACTTCCTATCAATACAAATGCATCTCTGAGGGAGACAAAGAAGGCTCGGCACACAATCACTGACGGTACAGTGATTGATTTTAACAAGCGAAGTCACACAGTAACTCCGATACAGTCAACTTTAGCCAAAACTGTTCAAGACAGACAACATAGGCCGCTTGTACGCAGAACGCTCAATTGCCAACTTTACTCGAAAAGTTACGTTGAAGTCGAAACTTTAGCAACTTCGTCAAACAGTTACAATCAAATAAAAGTATATTAGGCAGCCAACGGAAGGCAGGCTGTCCAGAGCAGCGAGAGCTCAGTCTTGTAACCTACTCCTACCGAAAGGCGAGAGCCCACAAGAGCACCCGTACAAACCGAACACAGAACATTCCCGCCCCCACGACACTGGCCGTGGTTAAACGTTCCAATCAGCAGCTCGAAAACCGGTGGAAAATTCCATTCTATTGCCGAGACAGTATCATTACACCAATGGAGATTCTTGGCCCCAATTTCTGCGCCGATTTTGCTACGTCATGAAGCTATGCCCTGAGCAAGCCAATCACAGTTACGATTTTGCAGAAAACGCGGAATGTGCCCGGCACGACTGCCTGGGAACACACCTCGCTGGTAGCCCAACAGAAAGTGTTTTCGCAAAGTTTCTGCGAAGTAACGGAATCTCTAGCCCAGCTGCTCCTTCAGGCCCCTGTGGGCGTGTCTGCGCCGCTATTATGACAATGTCGGCGTCTGGAAAGCATTCACTCGACTCGTCACACCCATCGGCTTAACCGTTTCAAGATCAGCAGAGCCCGCCTGTCACCGGACCACTCGAGTGACGAGAGACGCTGCGTGGGAAGTCCATGTGTGAAGGAATAGCAACTTTTCACTGCATGTAATTAGGGAAAATCGAATTACTCAGAGTAAGATAGAAATATGACAGGGGGCTTCTGCCACCTCTCATAGCTCCTACGCCATTTGAGATTGTAATTGGTGAGTGGTTGGCTCACTTACGAGCAAGGCAGTGAGCCAGTCGCCCAAAAACAATCTTGCAAATTGACTCCACATGTCGCACTCTATAAAAAAAATAACTGCAACTGAAAAATGCAGCTCATAGAGGGAGGATTATTTATGATGTAGCCAACTTTACCTTCTTAATATGGAACTCTAACACTCACATCACACATCCATACCCAGGGAGCCCCTTCCAAACACCGATTCACACAGACATTCACACTCCAAATATGGCCCAGGCATGTGAGCCAAATATGGAGCAGTTTATTCCTTACAATCAGAGTTGGAGTGCTCCGCAATTAAATGCCCAAGATGTTACAACAATTTCAATCGTTAAACTAACCTGAACTCAGTCACACATGATAATATTTAAGTTAACAATCTCTTTGAGAGCTTTCAGAATCTAATTACAACCTCCGATTCATTCTGTCTCCCTGCAGCAAGAATAACCTTTACAGAATGTTCCCTGAACTGATGGTCCATTCACAATGACAGTGGTGGTATCTGCTTGAGCTTATGGGAACATCAGGCACACTGTTTGCATACACACAACAAAAAATACAGAATACAAAAAAACACGGTGTAGAGAACAATACAGTAATTTGTAATTGGTGCGCCCTACTCTATCACTTACATAAGAATTACAGTGCAAATTCACAAACACATACAAGGTATAACATACATTACAAAAACAACAGAAATTTAAGAAAAAAAACAAGGTTCATGTGGTGCCAAGTTGTGCGTGGACATTGCACAATGTTCACGACTGTGCTGAGAATGAGGCACTAAATCACATTGTTAGCAATATTCGAAGCACTTCACAAATTCGTTAGTTTCTCTGAGGGGTTGGTATGTTGAGTTATATGCATTGATGCACGTGGTTCCATGTCTTGAGCATCGGAGGGGGGGCTTTTGGGATGGGGCCACAGTACTGACATCACATAGGGCTAAACGTCGGGTGTTGTTGCTACGTTGTTGCAACAGCAATAGGGTGTGCTGGATCATCTGCAGTACGCTGTTGAGATTGCAGCAAGACCCACGCATATGATCACGGCAGTACGGTAGGAAGACATAGGCTCTCCTCATGTCGATTAAATGTCTCTGAGGACTACTGGTTTGGATGCATCACTAGTCCAGGTCTCTTCTCTCCCTGGACAGTACTTTAAGTTTCCCAATATTGCAGTTCGACGAGGGATGATGGCACATAGAGTGACTCCACAAATGTGTGAGGTGATCCAGACAGGACCGAACTAGGAGCGACGATTGGTAGAACTG
Source organism: Schistocerca americana (assembly GCF_021461395.2). Classification (NCBI taxonomy): domain Eukaryota; kingdom Metazoa; phylum Arthropoda; class Insecta; order Orthoptera; family Acrididae; genus Schistocerca; species Schistocerca americana. The sequence continues at coordinate 82,066,440 of NC_060129.1, read as the reverse complement.
CTCTCTAAGTGAGAGGAGAAGTTAAAAATGAGACAATTCTTTTGTTAGAGTTTGTGGCACGATACTGCTTTGTGTATGCAGATAGGCCAATGCTGGTGAGTTGTAAAAACTCAAATAGGTGATGATATAGCGCTCCTTTCTGTCCTGAGGCACATGAGGCGCAGGGAATCCCTCCAAACGGCTGCCGCGTCCGGAGAGCTAGCAGGCTGTCGCGTGTGGGTCGCGTGTCAGTGTCAACGGCCAGCCTCACTTTCGCTTGTGGCCCGGCGAGGGCTGTCTGCCGCCTAATCCCTCAGGTATACGGCCCGGTGACTGTCAGCTTGTAGGACCGGACGCTGCCCCACCCTTCTCGTCAGGTGACGCTCCCCTTCTTGCAGATAGCCGATGACCTCTTAGTTTTTTGCTCCGGCCGGCCTCTGCATTGCCACGATTCCCGTCATCTGCACAGTTCTGACAAAAATCTTATGTCTAACTTTTTCCCATGACCTATGTTATAATAAATTTACATAACGATACATTGATGGTCTGTCATTTCAGAAACTCTTATTTTAATTTTATAGTTATCAATCTATGGCTATCATTATAGCAAAATTTTGGTATATCTAATCTAGACATGGAAATAATCTATCTTGATATTTGTGTAGAGACCAATCTCACTACTGTACATGGTGTGTGACGCTACTAAATGTGCGGGCCCGCACCAATATTCCTATTAATTATATAGATCGACAGTAGACATGCTCAGTAATTAACTACCATTTGCCAACGATCTACATTCTATGTCTTTTGAATAAATTATGTTGTTATGCCGTTCGAAGTTCTACTGTGCTATAAAGAACATGCATCTATTCTACTTTCGCTCGCCCGTCGTCCCTCCATCTCGGGTCTGTGGTTTGGTGACCTGAAAAATAGCATCCCAACAGGCGCGCGCCAAACACTTGTGGTAGAAAACCCCCACAATATTAAAGATCTAGTTATTGTTAAATCCTACAGTTTAACTTATCCTAGTATATCGTACCTTTTTCTTTCTTTTTTCTTTGTTTTTTTACCTTGTACAATACTCTTACATAATTCCTGTTATGTTGAGATGTCTCGCTGCTCACCGCTATTGACGACAGTGATGTGCGCGCCGTACGACATGGCCTCCGAGTTCTCACTACGCCTCACTGAAACTCCAGAAACTGAGTTAGCCATGGCTATACAAGACAATAAATTTATAGTTGCAACTTCTTTCTCTATGTGATGCGGTTTTCGCGATCAAAGCGCACCTTTCCAGAGGCAATGTAATATGACCAAGCCAGGAGTGGTTCCTGTTGAGGATTCCGTCGCCCACCACACACCAGCTACACAGTATGTAACGAATCTCCAAGTATAATTCCTCGGTTATTCATCTGTGAGTGTCACAAGCAGCACGCTAAATCCCCAACCAGCACATTGGCATGGTAGGCTTTATGCCCGCATTTCTACCGTGTAGGGAGTGAAACGCTCACAGGTTCACCCCGACTTACCAGACAACGATGCTGGCGCATCTCTGCAAAAACTATACTGTCCATATTCATCCTCGAAATCACGCAATATACCACAATCTTGCAGTGCACTGACGCGTGCCTGCAAGCATTGGTATGAACGTCTCACGAACTGGTTGTGGCCGCTATGGAGCGTATCACGACTTCCCAGAACGCTTCTCAGAGCACGTTCTTGTATGCGCCCATTTGTGCGACATCTCCTCACTCATCATTATCCCTCAACCAGACAGGAAAGGACAAAAACATTGCTCATGGAAAGGTAGTGTCTTCTACTCCACATGGAAAGGTAGTGTCTTCTACTCCATCGACATTGGAAGTCGCGAACATAAACAAAAAAGGATAGCAGCAGTAAATTCTTATGCGAGACAACGCAGCGTGTTAATACTTTAGCAATCTTAATCTATTAATGCAACGATTATTGTTCCCCGAAGAAAGGTTCATACACTCCTGGAAATGGAAAAAAGGACACATTGACACCGGTGTGTCAGACCCACCATACTTGCTCCGGACACTGCGAGAGGGCTGTACAAGCAATGATCACACGCACGGCACAGCGGACACACCAGGAACCGCGGTGTTGGCCGTCGAATGGCGCTAGCTGCGCAGCATTTGTGCATCGCCGCCGTCAGTGTCAGCCAGTTTGCCGTGGCATACGGAGCTCCATCGCAGTCTTGAACACTGGTAGCATGCCGCGACAGCGTGGACGTGAACCGTATGTGCAGTTGACGGACTTTGAGCGAGGGCGTATAGTGGGCATGCGGGAGGCCGGGTGGACGTACCGCCGAATTGCTCAACACGTGGGGCGTGAGGTCTCCACAGTACATCGATGTTGTCACCAGTGGTCGGCGGAAGGTGCACGTGCCCGTCGACCTGGGACCGGACCGCAGCGACGCACGGATGCACGCCAAGACTGTAGGATCCTACACAGTGCCGTAGGGGACCGCACCGCCACTTCCCAGCAAATTAGGGACACTGTTGCTCCTGGGGTATCGGCGAGGACCATTCGCAACCGTCTCCATGAAGCTGGGCTACGGTCCCGCACACCGTTAGGCCGTCTTCCGCTCACACCCCAACATCGTGCAGCCCGCCTCTAGTGGTGTCGCGACAGGCGTGAATGGAGGGACGAATGGAGACGTGTCGTCTTCAGCGATGAGAGTCGCTTCTGCCTTGGTGCCAATGATGGTCGTATGCGTGTTTGGCGCCGTGCAGGTGAGCGCCACAATCAGGACTGCATACGACCGAGGCACACAGGGCCAACACCCGGCATCATGGTGTGGGGAGCGATCTCCTACACTGGCCGTACACCACTGGTGATCGTCGAGGGGACACTGAATAGTGCACGGTACATCCAAACCGTCATCGAACCCATCGTTCTAACATTCCTAGACCGGCAAGGGAACTTGCTGTTCCAACAGGACAATGCACGTCCGCATGTATCCCGTGCCACCCAACGTGCTCTAGAAGGTGTAAGTCAACTACCCTGGCCAGCAAGATCTCCGGATCTGTCCCCCATTGAGCATGTTTGGGACTGGATGAAGCGTCGTCTCACGCGGTCTGCACGTCCAGCACGAACGCTGGTCCAACTGAGGCGCCAGGTGGAAATGGCATGGCAAGCCGTTCCACAGGACTACATCCAGCATCTCTACGACCGTCTCCATGGGAGAATAGCAGCCTGCATTGCTGCGAAAGGTGGATATACACTGTACTAGTGCCGACATTGTACATGCTCTGTTGCCTGTGTCTATGTGCCTGTGGGTCTGTCAGTGTGATCATGTGATGTATCTGACCCCAGGAATGTGTCAATAAAGTTTCCCCTTCCTGGGACAATGAATTCACGGTGTTCTTATTTCAATTTCCAGGAGTGTATATTTGCCTATTCTACTCTGTACACCACTTACACTACTACTATAGCAAGGTTCATGTATTTGCCCATTCTACTATGTACACCACTTACACTACTACTATTCCACGAACTCCTTTATGTGACAGATGTGGTGGAGTCCTATGGACTTCTTTCCTTTCAGCGTCTCCAATTCGTAAGCATTGTGGTGAGCTGCTCTCCTTATACGGTACGGGCCGTTGTAAACAGAATAGAATTTTTGGCATTTCACTTTTTGTTTGTTGGAGAGACGGAAAGACTTCACGAGCACCCTTTGTCCAATTTGGGAGTGTCGTAGACGAGCTCCCCTGTCGGCACGTCTCTTCCTGACCTCTGCTGCAGCCCGTATCCTCTTGAGAGCCAAATCCACTATGGCTCGGTGCTGCGTTCGCGCCCTTGGTGGGAAGTTTAAGACCTCTGTTATCAAGTCCTTAGGAATCCGGTTTTTCAGTACTGTAATGGGTGCCAATTTTGTTATCCTATGGGGTGCCTCATTGATCACCTCCTGGAAGTCTTTAAGGAAAACGTCCCATGTCGTGTGCTGTTTGTTACAGTACAACCCGCACAAGTTTCCGAGTTCCTTAATAACCCGTTCTGCAGCATTCGAGCTCGGATGGTGTGAAGATATTGAAATGGGATCAATTTTACATCGACGCAACGTCTCCTTCCGTGTTTTTTACTTAAACTGTGGCCCGTTATCAGAAATAATTCTACTCACATGACCAACCTGTGGTAGGAAGTCCCGGATTAGAGCTCGTGATACAGTTCGTCCTGTCGCCCTCTTCAGTGCCGCAAAGGTAACGTATTTGGACATTAGTTCCACAAACACTAATACGTAGATATATCCTTTTCTTGTTCTTGGCAAAGGCCCCATCAAATCTGTTGCCGCTTATTGCCTTAATTTGGTCGGTACGATTGGGTATAATGGTGCCTGCATGCTCACAGTGGTGTGCTTAGCCTTTTGGCAGTCTTCACACACCAACAGTACGCTCCGAATTCGACGCTCCATGTTTCGAAAGTAACACATGGTTCTTAGCTTGAGATTGCACTTGCGTGGTCCGAAGTGTCCATAGCTGAGGTGAGTATGCCATATAACCTTGTTTATTAGGTGTTCAGCGTCATTGGCATAATTTCGGTGGAAAATTATGCCTTTCCGCAAGAGGTAGAACTGCCTGACGGTGGCGTGTCTTCTGTCTATCCATTTCTGTTTCAATAACACTAGGGCAGGGTCCTTGTCTTGCTCCTTCTTGATGTCCTGCTTACTACAGGTAATAAAATTTTCAAAGGCTACTTTCTGCATATAGAAAAGGCAGTAGTGACTTTCCTCCAGATCTTCTTCCATGTTGTGCTCAAATCCGATCGGTGACCGTGATAAGGCGTCTGCAATAATGTTCTGACTGCCGGGGATATATTCTATCGAAAAGTTGTACTGCTGCAGATATGATGCCCACCTAATGAGCCGCCTGTGATTAAGCTTTGCAGTCATCAGGAACTCGAGTGCCTTGTGGTCTGTGTAGACCCTCGTCTTGCGACCAAACAGAAGGTATCTGAACTTTTCAAACGCCCATACAATAGCCAGCGCCTCTAACTCGGTTACTGAGTAATTCCTCTCACTCTTTTCTAGTACCCTGCTACCAAATGCAATTGTCTTCCACACCCTGTTTCCTTCATGTACATAGTCTTGGAACACCATGACACCCAGACCTGAGTATGAACTGTCCGTTACTGTGCAAAGCTCTTCTGCTAAATTAGGGTGTGAGAGGATGGGTGCTTGTAATAATGCGAATTTTAATGCTTTCCATTCGGATTCGGCCGCCTCATCCCATTCCCAAGGAGTCTGTCTTCTTTCCTGTAAGTTGATGCAACCTAGGACTGCTCTGAATTTTCACATGTATAAAGCGGTTGTAAAAATTTATGATCCCTAAGATCCATTTAACTGCTTCTTTGTCGTAGGAATGGGAAACTTTTCAATCGCTTCGATCTTTTCGGGATTTGGCGCAATGCCCTCACCCGTGATGATATGTCCTAGAAATTTGACAGAGGACATCCCAAAATTCGATTTTTCGATATTGATAGTCACTCCGTATTCCTTGAATGTCCAGACTGCGCACCCTCCGGCAGTCTTTTAATCTCCAGGGCACTTTGCCTTTGGTTTTATGCGACGATGCCTCCATGGCTGACGACGTTTTAAATTTTATCCGTGGTAGTCCTTTTTATGGTTCCATTTAGGGAGGTCCTGCACCTTTCCCTTTCTGTGTCTCTTGTCCTTGAGTCTCTCATAATTGGTTGCAGATTTTAGTGTGTAGTCAGATGGTTGACTCTATCCCCTGTTTCTGTTTTTTTTTTTTTTTTTTTTTCGTGGTCAGTCAACCAGTCTCCGGCCATCTTATTTTCTCCTGTTTCTTTCTGTCTGGTGTTCATCTGTAATCTTCTGGTCTGTAGTGTTCTTTGCCGCATTTGTGTTCTTTCAGTGCCTGGGGGGGAGTCTCCTTCCCCTTGGGGTTTTACCTGCTCCGCAAATTTTCGTCTCGCCCGTTTTTGGAATGGGGGACTGACGACCTTAGCTGTTTAGTCCCCCTTAAACATCCCAACAACCACCACCACCACCACCTTGAATGTCGCAAGGAGTTCACCGAGGACCGCATTGTGCTCTCCCCAAGATTTCTCCGCTATCAGCAAATCGTCCACATAGCTGGTGACATGACGTTTCAAATTATCGCTTAGTATGCCGTCCAGCCCCCGAATGAATGCGGCAGACGAAATGTTCAAACCAAATGGTAGACCACGAAACCGGTAACATCTTCCAAATGCTAAAAAGGCTGTGTACTGTCTGCAATTTGGGTGGAGCTCGATCTGCCAGAAACTCGATTTTAGATCAACTGATGAGAAGATTGATATTCCATGGAAGTTTTGTAAGAGTTCCTCTAATCGTTCCGGTCTGTCTATTTCGGGCTCTATTATGGTATTAATTCGTCGCGAGTCCAAGATTAAACGAATACTACCATCTGCCTTCTCGACTACTCTTAACGGGTTATTATAGGCTGAAGCCGTAGGTACTATTATTCCTTCATTAAGCATTCGCGTAATTTCAACTCCTACTTTCTGTCGATATGCCAAGGGGATTGGATAGGGTGGCACACGAAACTGGTTGTGCGGACGTACACGGAATTCATATTGGAAGTTCTTTATTGATCCTGTCTTGGGAATGAAGACCTCCGCATGTCCTACTAGTAATTTATGAAGTTCTTTGCGGTGGTCGCACCTTATATTCTTTATTGCTTCCACTTTTTCTCCTATTTTCTCCTTTAATTCTCCCATTATTCCGACTTCATTCTCATCCGTGTCCTCTCCCCTACCCGCAACGTCGACCTGTTCTTCCTTTCTGTCTTTCAGACACGCATAGTTTATCCGTACACAGCTAGACGGTAGTTGAGCTGGGATCAGCTGGTCGTCGAACTTAATGTGGACGGGATTCCCTTTCCTCAAAACCACTTCACCTCGTCCTAGATCAACTATCGCTTCATGCTCATTTAGGAAGTCCGTTCCTATTATCACGTCGATCGCCAGATTTGGCACGATCCAGAAGTTAGACTCTATTTTGTGTCCTTGGCAGGAGAATTCCAGTCTTGTTTGTTGGGTGACCTCCGTACATTTACCCGCTAATGCCGCTTTTATTTTGGTTTTCTTAACCGATAGGATAGGACAGGCCAGTCCATCTCCTGAGAGCACCTCTTGTATGCTGCCTCAGATATTGCTGTTATGTAGCTTCCACTACCTGTTATCGCGTTCCTCCTCTTTTCAGCTAGTGCTACTGTGATAAGAGGCTGCCGATCCTGTCGAGGAGTTGTTTTATGTTCTTCGAGCAGGATTTCTGATAAATCTTCGTAATTTATTATCCGTAGTTGGCCAGGTCCGAGATTACGTGCGAATTTCCGGCGGCCTGTGTTCGCACTAGTCTGGCGTCAATCCCTTGTTAAGCTCCCCCTCCTCTGACGTGCATTAGGATTTGCGGGTCTAGTTTCAATCTCCTGGCTCCACTGTTGTCCTTGGTTTCGCTCTTTCCAATTACGGTCGCTTTACCGTTCGTTATTCCTCCTATCCCAGATTCCTTGTCTAGATTGACCCTGTTCCCTGACGTTCTGCTTTCCGTGTCTCTGGTTTCCATAACCTTGAATAGCGTAACCTTCACTTCCGTAACCCTGGTTTCCTAACTGACCAGTGCGATTATGCGATCTTCCCTTCCTGGCCCGTGGTATTTGTTACTTTGCCCCTTCTTCCTGCCCTTTGCGTCTTGTTAATCAAAGACTACTTCGAAAAAAAATGGGTCAAATGGCTCTGAGCACTATGGGACTCAACTGCTGTGGTCATAAGTCCCCTAGAACTTAGAACTACTTAAACCTAACTAACCTAAGGACGTCACACACATCCATGCCCGAGGCAGGATTCGAACCTGCGACCGTAGCGGTCGCGCGGTTCCTGACTGTAGCGGCTAGAACCGCTCGGCCACTCCGGCCGGCCAGACTACTTCGAGTTCGCGCAATAGACTCTTGAATGCTTCTGTCAGATCCACACTTCCCAACAAGTGTCTGTTGGTACCTAACTGGCAATTTGGAAAAGCAAAATTTAATGATTTCTCCGTTGCTATATTGACTATCTAAAAATTGATTCTTCTTGAGTAAATCATCAAGAAATTTGGTTGCGCTCCTATGCCCGGACATTTCCGGTTCAGGACAAAAGCCGGCCGGTGTGGCCGTGCGGTTCTAGGCGCTTCAGTCTGGAACCGCGTGACCGCTACGGTCGCAGGTTCGAATCCTGCCTCGGGCATTGATGTGTGTGATGTCCTTAGGTTAGTTAGGTTTAATTAGTTCTAAGTTCTAGGCGACTGATGACCTCAGAAGTTAAGTCGCGTAGTGCTCAGAGTCATTCAGGACAAAATATTATTTCCTCTTTAATCCTGTCTTGCGTTTCCTTTGACCAGTAGGTCCGCAGGAATGCTCCAACAAATTCCTGATAAGAACGACACGTCGCTGCCACACCCCGCATCTTTTCTGCGGCTTGGCCTTCGATGTGTCCACACATGAATTCTAATTTTGCCTGTGTTGGCCATGATGCCGGTAATGAATTTGTAAACTGCATCACCCAGCTCCTCGGATGCATCGACCCTACACTTTCTTTGAACTTCTGAAATTTTAGTATCGACAAGAAGTGATTGTGACCAAAATCCTGTCTGATCCTCACACTGGTGTTGTACTCGTTTCCGATACTTGCACGTCTGCTGAGTGTCCTGATCTATCTTGCTGATAACTGTGATGTGCTACCTCTGAATCACAGTGGCAGTGGCACTCAGAATTCACTCTCCTAAGTGGGCTACAATTATTGGAGCTATTACTCGCTGTTTCTGCGTGTGCATTGTTAGTTCCGCGCTCGGTCATTGGCCTAGAGCACGGCGGGCTGTTCCTTGGAGACACAATTCTGTGTACTGCAACATTGGTATCCGAACGCGCAGTGCTCGGGTGCCCGTTTTGCTCTAGTTTTGCTATCCGACTCTCTACTTCTTCCATTCGTTTCGTGGTGTTCGCAACCGCTATATTACCTTGGGTTTTTAAGAACGCTAGGGATTCTGAGTGGGATTGTGTTGTACGTCGCAAGCGCCCTGCGAGTTTAGAAGTTGCTTCCGCGACTTTCATTGCCCCTATTGCTGCCGTTTTGGCCAGGCCTGCTACTTTTTGTGCAGCCATTGACATTTGGTTTACTTCTCCACATTCTTTCTTTATTGTTAGTAATTCCCCTCGAATTTCTCCTATATGCGAAATTATTGCCTGAGTGTCCTTCTTACGCTGTTCGTCAGCTTCTTCTTTCATCGATCGTAGGAAGCTCAGTATTGGGTTTATGTCATCTTTTTGATCCTCTTCAAACATGGGCAATGTAACTCTGGACATGTGGGCGCTAGAGCTCTGACGTGACCGAGCTGGCCCCTGTCTGCTCTCGTTCGTTTGATTATAAATTTCTGCTACTGTCTCGACCTGTGTGCCTGTCTCTGTTTCATCCTCTACCTCACTATCATAATCACGGCCGCGACGTTGCTCTAAGATCACGTCAAAATCACCGTCCTCATCAATGACCCTGTCGTCCTGTACTGCTAAAAATGTGCCCATCTCATCTCCGAACCTATCCCCGTCAGTAAACTGCCCCTTATCCATTATGCTATCCTCTTTTGTTTTAGCTTCGCTGGATAATAGTCGTGCCTTACTTCTCGTGATCGTTCATGAAAAGCTAATTTATCTTCAATGCACAATAAAAATAATCTACTCCATATATTTTTTCCACATAGACATAAAATTTCAACAACGCCGTTCCAACGCTGTAATTACATGCACGATTTGTTGTGGTACAGAAACTGCACACAAACCCGACAAAATGTGATGTGGTGCGGACACCACATCAAAGAAACACATAAAACGATGAACAAACAAACAAATATATATGCTGAAAACAAAAACAGTAATCATGCGCCGCTGCTTAAAACTAATCATGGAACTACAAGACAAAGAACTTGAGTATTAATCATTAAAAAAAGTAGAGAAAAAAATTTTGAATGTTCCTACTAGGAATACTGTTCGCTTATCAGTGATTCACAGGAAAGATCCGAGGCTAAGGGACGCCATTTTATGCGAGGTGCCGGGGCTAGCAGTGTATTTAACACTAAATTCTTCTCGAATCTTCATATGTAAATGATGCTCTAAGCCCCCCCTTTTCTAACTCCTACTTTTGCTGTTGCACATGGATTAAGAAGAAACGCGAACTGACTGTAATGGACCCTGCAAGTAGAGTAGAAAAGAGTTTGGCACCTGCAATAATTTAATTTGATAAATAAGTTACATAAAGGAAAGTTTCATTAACGTAGTGGGAAATGAAAGGATTGCTCTACCGATTAACAGAATAGAAGTTCTGTCCAAAATAACAATATGATTTATTATGACTAAACTCAAAATCATAAACAAAACACATGAAACATTTACAATACATCAAATTGGATACTCAAATAAATGCTGTGAAGGTGAAGTTGTCCATAAACTAGATTGTGACATTTATGACAAAGTGGAATGTGGAGCCAATTCCTTGCAACTCAAATCTTAAGAGAAACACCCAACCAACTCAACATTAATTGCTGCTACAGTAGTGATAATTCAGACAATGAACATCCAAGACAGAACCACGTAAGAAAAGACGGGAACAGGCGCGCGCTGCTGAGCTTTGATTATCACAGAACACAGTTCCCTAACCTGCCGATGCTGCAGACATACATTACCAAGCTGTCTTCTTAACTGCAAGGACACGATCTGGCGTACCGGAAGCAATGGCTGGTTGCTTCAACGTCCCATCGTGGTGATGATAATGTCGCGAGTATAGCCCGAAACAAATTGTCCTGGTCTGGTTGTTCCAGACTAAAGACTTCCTATCAATACAAATGCGTGTCTGAGGGAGACGAAGAAGGCTCGCCACACAATCACTGACGGTACAGTGACTGATTTTAACAAGCGAAGTCACACAGTAACTCCGATACAGTCAACTTTAGCCAAAACTGCCCAAGACAAACAACATAGGCCGCTTGTACGCAGAACGCTCAATTGCCAACTTTACTCGAAAAGTTATGTTGAAGTCGAAACTTTAGCAACTTCGTCAAACAGTTACAATCAAATAAAAGTATATTAGGCAGCCAACGGAAGGCAGGCTGTCCAGAGCAGCGAGAGCTCAGTCTTGTAACCTACTCCTACCGAAAGGCGAGAGCCCACAAGAGCACCCGTACAAACCGAACACAGAACATTCCCGCCCCCACGACAGTGGCCGTGGTTAAACGCTCCAATCAGCAACTCGAAAACCGGCGGGAAATTCCACTCTATTGCTGAAGCACTACCATTCCACCAATGGAGGTTCTTGGCGCCAATTTCTGCGCCGATTTTGCTACGTCACGGAGCTGTAGCCTGAGCAAGCCAATCACAGTTACGATTTTGCAGAAAACGCGGAAATTTGCCCGGCACGAGTGCCTGGGAACACGCCTTGCTGGTAGCCCACCAGAAAATGTTTTCGCTAAGTTTCTGCGAAGTAACGGAATCTCTAGCCCAGCCGCTCCTTCAGGCCCCTGCAGGCGTGTCTGCGCCGCTATGATGACAATGTCGGCGTCTGGAAAGCATTCACTCGACTCCGTCACACCCATCGGCTTAACCCTTTCAAGATCAGCAGAGCCCGCCTGTCACTGGACCACCCGGATGACGAGAGACGCTGCGTGGGAAGTCCGCGTGTGAAGGAATAGCAACTTTTCACTGCATGTAATTAGGGAAAATCGAATTACTCAGAGTAAGATTGAAATATGAGAGGGGGGCTTCTGCCACCTCTCAACCTTTCTGCTTTCCCTTCTTTGATAAGAACTGGGTTTCCATTTGAGCTGGACAAATAGATACTGCCACATATACTATGTGATCGAAAGTATTCGGACACCCTCAAAACATACGCTTTCCGTATTAGGTGCATTGTGCTGACCCCTACCGACAAGTACCCCTCATCACCAACATCAGCAGTTATTAGACATCGTGAGAGCTGAATGGGGCACTCTGTGGCACTCACGGATTCGAATGTAGTCGGGTGATAATGCCACTTGTGCCATACATCTGTATGCGAGATTTCCACACTCTTAAACATCCCTAGGTCCGCTGTTTCCGATGTGATAGTGAAGTGGAAACTTGAGGGGACGCGTACAGCACAAAAGCTTACAGGCCGACATCGTCCGTTGGCTGACAGACTGGCGACATTTGCATTTGAAGCAGGTCGTAATGGGTAATAGGCTGACATCCATCCAGACCGTCGGACAGGGATTTCAAACTGCTTCAGGATCCACGGCAAATACTGTGACAGTTATGTGGAGGTGACAAAACTTGGATTTCATGGCCGAGCGGCTGCTCATAAGCCACACATCACGCCGTAAATGCCAAACGACGCTTCTCTTGGTGTAAGGAGCGTAAGCATTAGACGATTGAACAGTCTAAAATTACAATGTGGCAATCCGATGACAGAGTGTGGGTATGGCGAACCTCATCTTCCAGTCTGTGTAGTGCCAACAATAAAATTTGGAGGTGGTAGTGTTACGGTGTGGTTATTTTTCACAGAAGGGGCTTGCACCCCTTATTGTTACACTATCACAGTACAGGCCTACAATGATATTTTAATCACCTTGTTGCTTTCCACTGTTGAAGAGCAAGTCGGGGATGGCGAATGCAACTTTCAACACGATCGAGCATCCATTCTTAGTGCTCGGTCTATGGCGGAGTGGTTACACGACAATAACGTCCCTGTAATGGACTGGCCTGCACAGAGTCCTGACCTGAATTCTTCCTGGGACAATGAATTCACGGTGTTCATATTTCAATTTCCAGAAGTGTAGCTATGAAATAGACACAAATAAATATACGGTTTAGAACACGTCCAAATTTTATTTCTTGTAATTACCGCAAAAATGCGAAATATTGATACAATGTTCAAAACATAGGTTTTTTTGTGCACCAAGAACATACAAGCAAAGACGACATATGACAGCCCTGCGAATCACAGACGTTGATAGATGTCAGTAGACAAAACTGGGCTGGTGTTAGGAATGAATCAGGCCTAGTAACAGTATATTTCGAGGACTGCCACGCATATTTAATCAGATTCTGAAACCGTGGGGAGGGAAATCGGTAATGTACTACCGATTGCAGCTTGAGAATATTGTCACGGCGATAGGCAGGAAATTGCAGTGATCTGCACACAATAATTTTCTCTGTTAGTTTTCTGTAAAATGCCTTCCACTGACGGAAAAATTCTCTGTCTAAAGGTTCAATTACGTTCGTCGTGCCGGGTGGAATCTGAAGTATCTCTACTTCTTTGTCATGGTGGGCTCGAAATACAGCTTTTAATGACCTTTTACGACCTGACAACGAATCTTGAAGGAGAAGAGATTTGTTCCCGCAGAACGGAAGAAAAGCATGACGCACGAGAAGTGTAACGTTTTCATTTCCCATTTTTTCAGACTTCAATGCGTCTACCACAAGATTGTTTGCGTAGAACATTGTTCTTTTGACACGTGGTCCAAAACGTCCAGTTGGTTCTTGAAGACACACATATAGTTTAGGCAGCAATGAAACATCCAGACTAATTATGGGCATTATAGTGTATGAATGGGCGAGTGCAGTCGTGGACTGCGCAATCGCCTCAATATGTTTTTCCCCTCTGAATGACAGTGTTCTTTTCGCACGCATTTCTTTTTGAAAACCTGACAGATCTGCATTCTACACGTACGATTCACTAAAACTAGCGATCTTATTTTTTGCATTCGCAAGAAAAGCTTCTAAAATTTCGATTTGTGTCACTTCATTTTCCGACCTGTTTCTCGATACAAATTTTGTTATTTTTCTTGCCACAATTTTTTGTGATCTTCTAGAGCGACTAATCCAACTTTGAGAAACTGTAAATTCTTTAGCGCCTATCGCTTTGGCAATCTCTAGCGCCCAATCACGCGAAGTTGTATCGCTGACACTAAATGACTGTTTCCTGGCATCGGTAAATAGCTCAAAAAGTCGCGCATTTGTCTCCGTCGCAATTTCCAGTCGACTCTTACGTCGTCCAGCGACTTGCTTTTTCCATCTATACAATTCGCGTTCAGAACGGACAAAGCGACAATTATTTTGAACAGCACTGACACGTAGGCGTTTCTTACCACTTTTGTTCAATCAATACGTCACCGCTTGTTCTTTGTCTGATAAGGTAATTGTAGTTGCTGGTGTTACTTTCGGGGATAACTGATGATGGTACCTGGCACAATCACTCGAAGAGTCTTCACGAGTGCAACTTCCGTCGGTGTCTTCGCCGTCTGTAGATTCACAATCTGCAATATCGAGTGTTTCAGTTGTTTCTGGCCACATGTCTGCGCCATTTACACGCTCGTCTAGAAGTTTAACAACCATGTCGCACAACACACAGTCTTCACACGTGTTTTCTGTCGATTGCTTCGTTTGGCGTCTGTGGTATATCTCCATGGCAAGCAGCAAAACATTTACAGGGTTCGCCATCACCTGAGAGGGGAGATTGAATGTTCACCGTAAAGTGGCTTGCGGAGTATAGATGAACATGTACAGAACCTCTTTCACATCTCTAACCAGTTTCAGGACGGTATGTTTCGCAATAAGTACCAGAAATTAAAAGGACGTGCATGCCACAGAAACGAATATTTGTTTCCTCTTTCCACCAAAACAGTGCAGCGATACTCCTCTGTAGTGAACGACGCGATAAGACGGCCGCACTTCCCGACCATGCGCACAACGCTCGCGACTCGCCATTTCCAGGGGTGGCCAGCCGTCACTGCAAGCGCCAAGCAGGAAACACAGCCATGTTCGTGATTTTGCATACGGACCTTTTGCACAGTTAAATAACAGTGCTAAGAAAAGCAATACATGTTCCGGCATGACAAGTCTAACCATTCCCTTGTGAGAGCCTCTATGTACGGCATTGTGGCCTGTTTGCTTATAGAGGGTAAGTGACTGCAAAACCTTTTACCTCCAATTCGCAGCGGCTCCCCCTCCAGAGGTGTGTGTGTTGTTCTTAGCGTAAGTTAGTTTAACATAGATTAACTGCAAGCTGTTCGAGATTCTGAAAAAAGTAGGAGTAAGCTATAGGGAGAGACGGGTCATATACACTCCTGGAAATTGAAATAAGAACACCGTGAATTCATTGTCCCAGGAAGGGGAAACTTTATTGACACATTCCTGGGGTCAGATACATCACATGATCACACTGACAGAACCACAGGCACATAGACACAGGCAACAGAGCATGCACAATGTCGGCACTAGTACAGTGTATATCCACCTTTCGCAGCAATGCAGGCTGCTATTCTCCCATGGAGACGATCGTAGAGATGCTGGATGTAGTCCTGTGGAACGGCTTGCCATGCCATTTCCACCTGGCGCCTCAGTTGGACCAGCGTTCGTGCTGGACGTGCAGACCGCGTGAGACGACGCTTCATCCAGTCCCAAACATGCTCAATGGGGGACAGATCCGGAGATCTTGCTGGGCAGGGTAGTTGACTTACACCTTCTAGAGCACGTTGGGTGGCACGGGATACATGCGGACGTGCATTGTCCTGTTGGAACAGCAAGTTCCCTTGCCGGTCTAGGAATGGTAGAACGATGGGTTCGAAGACGGTTTGGATGTACCGTGCACTATTCAGTGTCCCCTCGACGATCACCAGTGGTGTACGGCCAGTGTAGGAGATCGCTCCCCACACCATGATGCCGGGTGTTGGCCCTGTGTGCCTCGGTCGTATGCAGTCCTCATTGTGGCGCTCACCTGCACGGCGCCAAACACGCATACGACCATCATTGGCACCAAGTCAGAAGCGACTCTCATCGCTCAAGACGACACGTCTCCATTCGTCCCTCCATTCACGCCTGTCGCGACACCACTGGAGGCGGGCTGCACGATGTTGGGGCGTGAGCGGAAGACGGCCTAACGGTGTGCGGGACCGTAGCCCAGCTTCATGGAGACGGTTGCGAATGGTCCTCGCCGATACCCCAGGAGCAACAGTGTCCCTAATTTGCTGGGAAGTGGCGGTGCGGTCCCGTACGGCACTGCGTAGGATCCAACGGTCTTGGCGTGCATCCGTGAGTCGCTGCGGTCCGGTCCCAGGTCGACGGGCACGTGCACCTTCCGCCGACCACTGGCGACAACATCGATGTACTGTGGAGACCTCACGCCCCACGTGTTGAGCAATTCGGCGGTACGTCCACCCGGCCTCCCGCATGCCCACTATACGCCCTCGCTCAAAGTCCGTCAACTGCACATACGGTTCACGTCCACGCTGTCGCGGCATGCTACCAGTGTTAAAGACTGCGATGGAGCTCCGTATGCCACGGCAAACTGGCTGACACTGACGGCGGCGGTGCACAAATGCTGCGCAGCTAGCGCCATTCGACGGCCAACACCGCGGTTCCTGGTGTGTCCGCTGTGCCGTGCGTGTGATCATTGCTTGTACAGCCCTCTCGCAGTGTCCGGAACAAGTATGGTGGGTCTGACACACCGGTGTCAATGTGTTCTTTTTTCCATTTCCAGGAGTGTACAATATGTACAACAACCAAGAGGGAATAATAAGAGTGGACGATCAAGAACGAAGTGCTCGTATTAAGAAGGGTGTAAGACAAGGCTGTAGCCTTTCGCCCCTACTCTTCAATCTGTACATCGAGGAAGCAATGATGGAAATAAAAGAAAGGTTCAGGAGTGGAATTAAAATACAAGGTGAAAGGATATCAATGATACTATTCGCTGATGACATTGCTATCCTGAGTGAAAGTGAAGAAGAATCAAATGATCTGCTGAACGGAATGAACAGTGTAATGAATACACAGTATGATTTGAGAGTAAATCGGAGAAAGACGAAGGTAATGAGAAGTAGTAGAAATGAGAACAGCGAGAAACTTAACATCAGGATTGATGGTCACGAAGACAATGAAGTTAAGGAATTCTGCTACCTAGGCAGTAAAATAACCAATGACGGACGGAGCAAGGAGGACATCAAAAGCAGACTCGCTATGGCAAAAAAGGCATTTCTGGCCAAAAGAAGTCTACTAATATCAAATACCGGCCTTAATTTGAGGAAGAAATTTCTGAGGATGTACGTCTGGAGTACAGCATTGTATGGTAGTGAAACATGGACTGTGGAAAAACCGGAATAGAAGAGAATCGAAACATTTGAGATTTGGTGCTATAGACGAGAATTAGGTGGACTGATAAGGTAAGGAATGAGGAGGTTGTACGCAGAATCGGAGAGGAAAGGAATATGTGGAAAACACTGATAAGGAGAAGGGACAGGATGATAGGACATCTGCTAAGACATGAGGGAATGACTTCCACGGTACTGGAGGGAGCTGCAAAAACTGTAGAGGAAGACAGAGATTGGAATACGTCAAGCAAATAATTGAGGACGTAGGTTGCAAGTGCTACTCTGAGATGAAGAGGTTAGCACAGGAAAGGAATTCGTGGCGGGCCGCATCAAACCAGTCAGTAGACTGACGACAAAAAAAAAAAGAAAGATTAAGTAGTGTAAGCCTACGGACCGATGACCTGAGCAATTTGGTCCGATATGAACTTACCACCATCACCAATTCGCAATCAGCGAGTGTGAAACCAGCGGTTCCTCAGTGTGCGTGACCTACTGAACTGGAACTGTCGAAAGCAACTCTCACTGCACATCTCTATCTAATTTGCAAAGTTTACTGCTAACGCCTATATCTAGATGACTTTTTTTTCTGGCAACCCTTCACGATTCATCCACCATACCATATACAACAGCGAAGGGTGAAAAAAAACTCTTTGCAGGCTGTATTGTGAGTTTGTAATTTTGTCGCAACGCCTTCACATTTGTAGGAACTTTAAGAATTTTGGCATGTCTGTTAGTGTAAAAAGCTAATTATACTACATTTGTACCCTCACATTTTCATTTTTACCAGTTTCATCCTGTGAGAAAACACTAGTTTTCCAGGAAAAACAATCTCGCCAAAAAAAAAAAAAACCATAAGCAAATACTCCTTTTGAATTTGGTTTCAGGCATTAGTGCGTAGTCACATTACTGGAAGTTACACCCTTGATATTATTATTGTTGACACAGTCTCAGTAGTCTTAATTCTGTTGGGCAGTATAGTTGGCCACTCAGTCAGTACGAAGTTTTAACTGAGTCTGGCAAAACTTAACGGCTGGATACGTCGCAGGCAGCCAGCGGTCAGTGACCGGGTCCACAGACAGCGCGAAAGGCGAGGCGGTGGGGACGCGCAGTGATCAGCTGCAGGCAGAGCGGTCCCGGTCTGCAGGTTGGGCTGGGAGTGGACCCCTGGACAGCCCGGATGTGGCCGACACTCCTAGACCGCCGGCTCTCAGCTGACGTGTGGTGCCGAGGCAGCCAGAAACATTTTCGCCGTGTATGGGGATAATGTCATTGGACAGAGCACGACAGTAAAATGGTTTTCTCGGTTTAAGAAGGGTCGCTTTGACATTAGTGACTCTCCACATTCAGGATGGGTTTGATAAAGCTCGTTTAAACGCATTAATCCACAATGATCCACATCAGTGGACTGGAGAACTGGCAAATGTCATGAACTGTCATCGTTCCATCATTGCGTGACCTTTGCATGCAATGATGAAGATTGAAAAATTGGGTGTCCAGGTACCATATGCTATAAGCCAAAGTCAAAGAAACCAGCGGGTGGTCGTATGTGGGTCCCTGATTGCTCGTCATCAACTGGCCTGTGAACAACGCCGACCATTGCTGTCGTATATCGTTACTGGTGACGAGAAATGTATCTTTATGCTAACGTAAGGGCAAGAAAGCCAGACAGTAAATGAAGTTGGCGACCCTAATTGCTTATAAATGGTTCACTTCACTGTGTCAGTTGTAATCTGAGTCATGTACATCTACGTGATTACTCTGCTATTCACAATAAAGTGCCTGGCAGAGGGTTCAATGAACCGCCTTCATGCTGTGTCTCTACCGTTCCACTCTCGAACGGCACGCGGGAAAAACGAGCACTTAAATTTTTCCGTGCGAGCCCTGATTTCTCTTATTTTATCGTGATGATCATTTCTCCCTATGTAGGTGGGTGCCAACAGAATGTTTTCGCAATCGGGGGAGTAAACTGGTGATTGAAATTTCGTGAGAAGATCCCGTCGCAACGATAAACGCGTTTGTTTTAATGATTGCCGCTCCAGTTCACGCATCATGTCTGTGACACTATCTCCCCAATTTCGCGATAGTACAAAACGAGCTGCCCTTCTTTGTACTTTTTCGATGTCATCCGTCAGTCCCACCTGATGTGGATCCCACACCGCACAGCAATACTCCAGAATAGGGCGGACGAGCGTGGTGTAAGCAGTCTCTCTGGTAGACCTGTTGCACCTTCTAAGTGTTCTGCCAATGGATCGCAGTCTTTCGTTTGCTGTACCCACAATATTATCTATGTGATCGTTCCATTTTAAGTTATTTGTAATTTGTATTTAGTTGAATTTGTATTTATATATTTATATATTATATTTTATATTATATATATATATATATATATATATATATATATATATATATATTGTATTTATATATTTAGTTGAATTTGTATTTAGTTGAATTTACAGCCTTCACATTTGTGTGACTTATCGCGTAATGGAAATTTAGCTGATTTCTTTTAGTACTCATGTCAATAACTTCACACTTTCCCTTATTCAGGGTCAATTGCCACTTTTAACACCATACAGATGCCTTATCTAAATCATTTTGCAATTCGTTTTGGTCATCTGATGACTTTACAAGACGGCAAATGACAGCATCATCTGCAAACTAAGACGGCTACTCAGATTATCTCGTATGTCGTTAACATAGATCAAGAACGATAGAGGGCCTATAACACTTCCTTGGGAACGCCGGATATTACTTCTGTTTTACTCGACGATTTTCCGTCTATTACTACGAATTGTGACCTCTCTGACAGGAAATCACGAATCTCAGTCCCACAACTGAGGCGATACTCCGTAGGCACGCAGTTTGGTTAGAAGACGCTTGTGAGGAACGGTGTCGAAAGCCTTCTGGACGTCTAAAAATATGCAATCAATTTGACATCCCCTGCCAATAGCACTTATTACTTCATGAGTAAAAGAGCTAGTTGTGTTTCACAAGAACGATATTTTATGAAACTGTGCTGACTGTGTGTCAACAAATCGTTTTCTTCGAGGTACTTCATAATGTTCGAATCCAGTATATGTTCCAAAACCCTACTGCAAATCGACGTTAGTGATATGGGCCTGTAATTCAGCGGATTACTCCTACTTCCCTTTTTGGGTATTCGTGCGACTTGAGCAATTTTCCACTCTTTAGGCAATTGTTCTTGATTGGAATTCAGGAATATTTACTTCGTCTTCTTTTGTGAAGGAGTTTCGGAAAACCGTGCATAATAACTTTGCTTTAGTGGCACTTTCATCAGTGGCTTCACCGTTGTTATCACGCAGTGAAGGTATTGATAGCGTCTTGCTACTGGTGTGCTTTATGTATGACCAGAATCTCTTTGGTTTTCTGCCAGATGTCGAGACAGAATTTCGTTGTGGAAATTACTAAGAGCATCTCGCATTGAAGTACGCTCCATATCTCGGTCTTCGGTAAAACTTTGGCAATCTTGGCGATTTTGCGTTGTTTTAAATTTGACATGCTTTTTTCGTTGCAACAACGATCAGTCATAAATCTGCTCCACCAGTTTACCCGTAAGCTGCACTGTCACTACTGTCAAACCCCAGACTCTGCTCTGGTCTCGGCGGCAGACGCACCACAAACTTCAGTTACTCCTTGTCCCTGCAGTTGTGGCACCTTTTGGCTGAAAGCTATGTCCTTTGTACGTGACTCACTGCCTGTCTACGGGGTTGTGCCACAGTCGTCTTGAATAGTAAAAAACGATACCATTAATCTCCATTTATCCGAAGGGAGCAAGTGTACGTTTCTACTGAAAAGAAAAACTTGTAAAAACTTCTCATTTAATTCCCTGCTTTTATGAGCACCAGGCAACGGCCTTTCCACAGTGGATACGCCGGTTCCCGTCAGATCACCGAAGTTAAGCGCTGTCGGGCGTGGCCGGCACTTGGATGGGTGACCATCCTGGCCGCCATGTGCTGTTGCCATTTTTCGGGGTGCACTCAGCCTCGTGATGCCAATTGAGGAGCTACTCGACCGAATAGTAGCGGCTCCGGTCATAGAAAACCATCATAACGACCGGGAGAGCGGTGTGCTAACCACACGCCCCTCCTCTCTGCATCCTCATCTGAGGATGACACGGCGGTCGGATGGTCCCGATGGACCACTTGTGGCCTGAAGACGGAGTGCTCTTATATTACACAAAAACCACTTCAGATATGACTTCAGATTATAGTGTAACTACAAGTCTATCGCAAACCGCAGCCAAGGGTGACCTCCTAATGTGCTAAATGTCTAGTGTTCAACAAGCTCCATTGCACCTTCAGCTGTTCCTGGCTTGACAACATCCCCACAGTTGTTTGATAAAACTTTTACTTTTAATGCTATTAAAAACAGAATTAAAAAAGCTTATAACGAGATGGATCCCTGGGTGAATGTATGTAGCCGTTGCCCCTTTGGTTCACATTTGATGCTGGCACTCAAATAAAAAATAAGGGAACAACACACACTAACGTAGCAACTTGTATTTCGAGAAATACGGGCCTATAAATACGTCACATCTTAACCTCATTATATTTTCAAGCAAATACTTGGCTTTTTGCCACATTGTATATTTTTAAGATTCTCATGAATTTGCTGGTCACAACTGTGTCAGTCTTAGCGAGTTGCGCCTCTGCAGTCTTCACACTCCCCTTCTCTGTTCCATCCGGCAACGGTGTGCGTCAAGAACGAATGCTGTAACGTATATACAACCAATACCTGTAACGTAGCTACAGCCGATATTGCCTGTGTTCGGCTCGATAAGCAACGTGAGTTATCAGTAAACTGAATCCAACCTGCATAACACTGTGTGTGTGTTGTATGAGTGTCAGTTTCACTGTCATTTTAGCCCTCAACAGATCGTTACATGAAAAACTTAAGACTAACGACTGGATAAGCTATCTGACTGCGTTTTTGAACAGGAATTTACAAGTGATACAGTGTCTGACTTGTGCAACGGAATTAAAACAAGTTGTAGTGTGCCAGTGTCTCTGTTTTGGCCCTAAGTTTTCAACTCACCTCTTTAGATGACTTCGTTTTTCCATGTGGTTTACAGCTACGAGCGGCAACATGCAGCAGCAGCGGCTAAAGTTTATTGTTACTAAGAATGATTTTAATTAAAAGGAGTTTCTTTGGGTCTCTTAAGTACTAAATAACTTTTGAGAAGGGATTTCACTAATTAAGTCTGTTTAAAACTTCAGAATTGTCATGAACAAGCATTAATAATGACAATGATAAATGACAAATTTGACAATAAAGGCTGAGTGCCAGATTAGCAAATCATTTCAATTTCAAAGCTACATTAACATTTACTAACCACAGCATATCACCCTACGGGCAATTAAAATTGCTAGACCACGAAGATGTGCTACAGACGCGAAATTCAACCGACATATAGAAGATAGTGATAAGCAAATGATTAGCTTTTCAGAGCATTCACACAAGGTTGGCGCCGGTGGCCACACCTACAACGTGCTGACATGAGGAAAGTTTCCAACCGATTTCTCATACACAAACAGCAGTTGACCGGCGTTGCCGGGTGAAACGTTGTTGTGATGCCTCGTGTAAGGAGGAGAAATGCGTACCATCACGTTTCCGACTCTGATAAAGGTCGGATTGTAGCCTACTGCTATTTCGGTTTATCGTATCGCGACATTGCTGCTCGCGCTGGTCGATATCCAATGACTGTTAGCAGAATATGGAATCGGTGGGTTCTGGTGGGTAATACGGAACGACGTGCTGGATCCCAACGGCCTCGCATCACTAGCAGTCGAGATGACAGGCATCTTATCCGCCTGGCTGTAACGGATCGTGCAGCCACGTCTCGATCCCTGAGTCAACAGATGGGGACGTTTGCAAGACAACAACCATCTGCACGAACAATTCGACGACGTTTGCAGCAGCTCGGACTATCAGCTCGGAGACCGTGGCTGCGGTTACCCTTGACGCTGCATTACAGACAGGAGCGCCTGCAATGGTGTACTCAACGACGAACCTGGGTGCACGAATGGCAAAACATCATTTTTTTCGGATGGGTCCAGGTTCTGTTTACAGCATCATGATGGTCGCATCCGTGTTTGGCGACATCGCGGTGAACACACATTGGAATCGTGTATTCGTCATCGCCATCTGGCATATCACCCGGTGTGATGGTATGGAGTGCCATTGGTTACACGTCTCGGTCACGCCTTATTCGCATTGACGGAACTTTGAACAGTGGACGTTACACTTCAGATGTGTTACGACCCGTGGCTCTACCCTTCATTCGATCCCTGCGAAACCCTACATTCCAGCAGGATAATGCACGACCGCATGTTGCAGGTCCTGTACGGGCCTTTCTCGATACAGAAAATGTTCGACTGCTGCCGTGGCCAGACATTCTCCAGGTCTCTCACCAATTGAAAACATGTGGTCAATGGTGGCCGAGCAACTGGCTCGACACAATACGCCAGTCACTACTCTTGATGAACTGTGATACAGGTACAGCTGCATGGGCAGCTGTACCTGTACACGCTCTGTACAAGCTTTGTTTGACTCAATTCCCAGGCGTATCAAGGCCGTTACTACGGCCAGAGGTGGTTGTTCAGGGTACTGATTTTTCAGGATCTATGCACCTAAAGTGCGTGAAAATATAATCACATGTCAGTTCTAGTATAATATGTTTGTCCAACTAATACCCGTTTATCATCTACATTTATTCTCGGTGTAGCAATTTTAATGGCCAGTAGTGTTTTTAGGTGTGGAGAATGATTATTATTATTTGGAGGATAAGAAGGTATCTTTCACTGACAAGCAAAACATGGGATTATTGCAAACTCTGATTAAGAATCACGAGCCTAGCCCTGCAATTGCTTTTGCGCTATGCTTGCGAATTTCACCTCGAATTCCATCTCCGAGTGTAGCTAAGCCATTGAAATCTCTCCTGGCTGTATAAATGAAGTGAGGCCTGGAGTGTGGTGAGATCCGCCGCCACCGACGTGAGGGCAGCGTGGCGCGTCTTCTGTCTGCGAGCTCTCGACCGACCGACACCCTGCACACGGACCTCGTCTCACGACAACGCTTAGAATGGCGCTCCCACGTTTCGCCCTCACATTGTCACTATCGATATCTGAGTGCTTACACAATGCTGAGAACAGCGTTAAGCTGGTCACATCGTTTTATGCAATGAAGGGTTCTGACACACTCCTTACAATGTCTATAAGCTTCAGTAAGAGTTCTAAATTCTCTGATTTTCCGGTGACGCTCGCTTTGCGAACTGTAAAAGTTTGTTGGAGGAAGTGTTTTGTTGCTGACTCTTCTCGGAAAGCGCTCTCGGACCGTCAACAGCACCTCTCCTCCGGATGGGTGACTTTCCTCTCGGGATGTCTGCCACTGGAGATTTTTCACCATCTCCCTAATGCTCTCTACCTGACTTACCAATCGCGTTACCAGATGTGCCCCTGATTTTTGTATCTTCTCGATCTCTTCTGTTAATTCTACTTCGCAGACAATACAGACTATCTTTTATCTGCGGCCGTATCACGAAAGTAATCAATCAGTATGGAGTATTGTCTGACATTTGCTGTGCATTGCTCACGTGTGTTCCTGAACTTCCATTGAGTGTGTTATCTTTGTTGTTGAAATAACATATCAACTAAACTGAGCGTACAAAGTATGAACAACTAGCTCAAAAATTAGTTTGAAATGATTTTAAAATGAAATGTACAAATCATTGTTTGAATGTATGTCTGATGACTGACAACGTTAAGTACGTTAGTGTAATGGCCGTGCGCAGGTGTTGAAGCATAAAAAGGTGCACTGACGCTGCCGTACTTGTG
This sequence comes from Schistocerca americana, assembly GCF_021461395.2. Taxonomy (NCBI): domain Eukaryota; kingdom Metazoa; phylum Arthropoda; class Insecta; order Orthoptera; family Acrididae; genus Schistocerca; species Schistocerca americana. The sequence continues at coordinate 82,041,438 of NC_060129.1, read as the reverse complement.
TTGATATGGAATACATGCCCTTCTATAAAAATGCGAGATAAATACATCAACTCACGATTTGCTTAACGTCAGAGAAACCGCGCAATTGCCAACAGCGAATTAAATAACGCAACTCTAATTAACGTATTACATGCATACTTTTCATTACACTCATTTACTTCATTTGTGACCTAAAGTTAATGTATTGATATTACCTGTTCTTTCATTACTGCCTCAGCTGCACCATTCTGTCTGATAAGTGTCGAGTTTAGTGAACCGCACTGAGGAATCTGTGTTCAGAATAGAGACAGTCTGTCCTCTGCCTGAAGTATAACTACAATTACATTGAAAGTTTCCAGAATGAGATTTTCACTCTACAGTGGAGTGTGCGCTGATATTAAACTTCCTGACAGATTAAAACTGTGTTCCAGACCGATACTCGAACTCGGGACCTCTGCCTTTCGCGGGCAAGTGCTCTACCAACTGAACTACCCAAGCACATCTCACGCCCGGTCGTCACAGCTTTACTTCTGCCAGTACCTCGTCTCCTACCTTCCAAACTTTGCAGGAGCTCTCCTGCGAACCTTGCAGAACTGGCACTCCTGAAACAAAGGATATTGCGGAGACATGGCTTAGCCACAGCCTGGGGGATGTTTCCAGGATGAGATTTTCACTCTACGCTGGTATGAAGCTTCCTGGCAGAGACTCGAACTCGGGACCTTTGCCTTTCGCGGGCAAACGCTCTACCAACTGAGCTACCCAAGCACGACTCACGCCCCGTCCTCGCAGCAGACGAGTTACTGGCAGAAGTAAGGCTGTGAGGAGGGGAAGTAATGATGTGGAATGTGTCAGTTTTATGAAAGATTTCTTTACGTACCATGATTCAATTTCTTTACAACCATTTTTTACTATCTCTCTCATTATTTTTTATTTTTATCTCTCTCTCCCTTCACACACACACACACACACACACACACACACACACACAGACAAACATTAATTTATATTTTTATTTGTTTGTTGTGATCGACTGTCGGCCAAGCACGAAAACGTCCATGGATGAGTTTCTTAGTTTTCTACATCTACATCCACATGGATACTCTGCAAATCACATTTAAGTGCTTGGCGGAGGGTTCACCCAATCACCTTTACAATTCTCTATTATTCCAATCTCGTATAGTGCGCGGTAAGAATGAACACCCTTCCGTACGAGCTCTGATTTCCCTTATTTTATCGTGGCGATCGTTCCACCCTATGTAGGTCGGTGTCAACAAAATATTATCACATTCGGAGGAGAAAGCTGGTGATTGGAATTTCGTGAGAAGATTCTGTCGCAACGAAAAACGCCTTTCTTTTACTGATTTCCTGATCTATAGAACAAGTATTAATCTAATCAAATGTAATCTAATCTAATCATATATTGCTGACTACCGTGAAGAGTCATGAATTACCGAAGTTGTCGCCAGTATCAGTAACGAAATCCTAACTTGAAAATAAAAGACGACAGCTTTTTGTAACAAACCGGTACTCCTATCAAGACCCTTTCGTCCCTGTTAACTAACCACGATAGATGTCTGATATACCTCCATTCAGAAGTAACAAAGTGTGCATGCATTTAAAGATGAAGCGCATGATGTGAAGTTCTGTGACGGAGATACGAACCCAACACGTAATTGGATTGTTAACTAAGTAAAATCAAATGTTGTGTATCGGTTTTCCTTACCAGCTGCTAGGTTTTTGAATCTAAAATAAGGATACAAATTTTTGTGCCTGAGCGACAATCGAACCGCACACCTACCGTCCTTCTTTATCATCCACGAATATAGCTTAACTATCAATTGGTTGCTCACCAACAGTAATATGTGTGCGTGTTTGAGGAGAAATAATGACACCTATTGCGAATGTTGGTAACACATGAACAGACATCAAAAATGCATGTTAATTTTCACTACCAGGCCGGTGTGCACGTGATAGGGCTTGAAATGAAATTATGGATATTTTTGTACTGGATCAGTATTCGGACCCACATACTTACTTGAGAGGAGACCTAGAGAAGATTGCAGTCTTGAGAAAAGGAACGAAATGACCGAACTACACTGTTCCGAGAGATTCAGATCCTCGAAAGAGGAGATACGAATTCAAATCACAGTCCAGCACCAAATTTTTCAAAGTCCTTAGTTCAATCAAGTACAAGCAAAACAAGAGCCCTGTTCCTTTAAATGGCTATCGATACATCAAATAAAATAAAATTTTCTAATGTAAGTAAGATTACCGGCGACAGTATTTCTGTTTACCATTACTTCCGCGTATGTCATTTCCCAACGTAAACTGGCTCTGCCCAGTTGGTAATGAAGGAACGTGATGTTTAATGCGGATTCTGAATTATAATGTCTTTCTCTTGAGGTTGCCAGAGGTAAAGTAAATCTGTTTGTGCCTCTTAAAGTAAATGCCTGAACCCACGACTTGCACCTGTGATAGTTCGTACCACCAGACCATTGTGGCCACATTTCCCAGCCCCAGGAGTGTGCTGTAACGGATGATATGCTTAGCTTACAAAATTAGTCACAGTGGAAAAAATGCGAGTCTATTACATGGTTAAGTAGGAGCAAGCTTCTGACGCGGAGATTATGCTATTGTCATGTCAGAAGGATGTAAAGACTCTTCTAGGCATAACAGCCTCGATGTAAAGCCATTTTGAAATTTTCACTGTTTCAGCAAATTTCTTAGTTTGAGAAAATCCACTGTGAAGTGTGAAGTTACCGGATAATTCGGTTATTACCGTCATTATTGCTATCATTTTCTTCATACCGCTGCTGGAACACATGTACTAGAACATCATTTAATGCCTTTTGGTCATTATAGAAGTGGTTGCCTAAGAACAGGTTCTTTCCCTGTCTACGGAATTCTTTTCATGTTAATATCAAACATCAGCAATTACTCGTAGATAACATTAAAACTGAAGTAATTGATGAAGACGTCACTTGATAACAAAAACGCGCTGTCTTTCTTCATTTACTTGCGCCTAGAAATGGCTGTCGAATACTGCCAAACCAAACGCCAAGGGATCTTACTGCCTTCCGATATTCGCCACTGTCAGTTCTTCCATACGATTTGGTCGACGTGACCTGTTTCAGGTTGTGTATGACAGAGAATGTTTTAGAAAATCAATTGATTTCCTTTTCAATAAACAGAAAGAGTTTCATTCTAAGCTATACAAGTTCAAAATTTTCGCAATATTAGTTCAAATTTAATATTCGCTTCTGTAATGTGAGACAGAATTTCACAGTTGGAAAACCCGCATCCGACCCATTGACCTTACACTTAGTCGCCGACCATAAATTCTAGCTCAGAGTGACACCAGTTTAAGTAACCTAATGCAGCGAAGACTGTTTGCCAGTGCTCTTTCTCACCGGAAAATACGCAGTTAACCCATTGGGTTCCAATAATACACTATAACAGTAATTTCTGTGTGTATGCAATTTATACAGATTGTAGAATTTAGTGGTGCTCTCTCTTCCACTTCTGTATACAACATGCCTGATTTAAGCGGGCCCTTTATCATTACAGTCCGAAAGAACAGACACCATATCCATATAAATATATAGCTCTGGAAATACCGGCCATGACCTTCTTCTTCTGTGCGGATGCACACACATTCCCCGAACTCTTACGGGACTTGGAAAGAATGTCTTCGACAAGTAATGAGTGTGTTGGGGCGGGACACTACGGACGTAGTGTGTGGATGTACAAAGTGAGAATGTGAGCGTCGTGGGAGGCATGCGCGAGATACTCCCTTCAGTCACACTATCTTCTGTGCCCTCGGTGGCTCAGATGGATGGAGCGTCTGCCATGTAAGCAGGAGATCCCGGGTTGGAGTCCCGGTCGGGGCACACATCTTCACGTGTCCCCGTCGATACGAAGCAACGCCCGTGAGCAGCTGACAGTATTAATATAATTCTAATTTCATGCATGCATTCATGTCCATTGTGCTTTCCGACTGACTTGGCCAATTCCAGCAGGACAATCTGACACCCCACACGTCCAGAATTACTACAGAGTGGCTCCAGGAACACACTTCTGAGTTTAAACACTTCTGCTGGCCACTAAACCCTGACAGACGAACACTATTGGGCATTTCTGGGATGACTTGCAGCGTTTGTTCAGAAGAGGTCTGCACCCCCTCGTACTCTCACGGATCTATGGACAGCCCACCAGGACTCATAGCGTCGGTTCCCTCCAGCAGTGCTTCACACATTCGTTGAGTCCACGCCACATCATACTGTGGCAGTAGTGTGTGCTCGCACGGGCCCTACACGATACTAGGCAGGTGTTCCAATTTCTCTGGCTCTTCAGTGTAGTCAGCGTGAAAAAAGGAGCAGCAATATTTTTCTTAAGGAGGTTCGAAAGTAAGAAAGGCTACAGAAGAACTTTCAGTCAAATGAATACAGTCATTTCATTTATACAAGGGTTGGAATGTAAGTAGTAGCAACTACACTCCTGGAAATTGAAATAAGAACACCGTGAATTCATTGTCCCAGGAAGGGGAAACTTTATTGACACATTCCTGGGGTCAGATACATCACATGATCACACTGACAGAACCACAGGCACATAGACACAGGCAACAGACCATGCACAATGTCGGCACTAGTACAGTGTATATCCACCTTTCGCAGCGATGCAGGCTGCTATTCTCCCATGGAGACGATCGTAGAGATGCTGGATGTAGTCCTGTGGAACGGCTTGCCATGCCATTTCCACCTGGCACCTCAGTTGGACCAGCGTTCGTGCTGGACGTGCAGACCGCGTGAGACGACGCTTCATCCAGTCCCAAACATGCTCAATGGGGGACAGATCCGGAGATCTTGCTGGGCAGGGTAGTTGACTTACACCTTCTAGAGCACGTTGGGTGGCACGGGACACATGCGGACGTGCATTGTCCTGTTAGAACAGCAAGTTCCCTTGCCGGTCTAGGAATGGTAGAACGATGGGTTCGATGACGGTTTGGATGTACCGTGCACTATTCAGTGTCCCCTCGACGATCACCAGTGGTGTACGGCCAGTGTAGGAGATCGCTCCCCACACCATGCTGCCGGCTGTTGGCCCTGTGTGCCTCGGTCGTATGCAGTCCTGATTGTGGCGCTCACCTGCACGGCGCCAAACACGCATACGACCATCATTGGCACCAAGGGAGAAGCGACTCTCATCGCTGAAGACGACACGTCTCCATTCGTCCCTCCATTCACGCCTGTCGCGACACCACTGGAGGCGGGCTGCACGATGTTGGGGCGTGAGCGGAAGACGGCCTAACGGTGTGCGGGACCGTAGCCCAGCTTCATGGAGACGGTTGCGAATGGTCCTCGCCGATACCCCAGGAGCAACAGTGTCCCTAATTTGCTGGGAAGTGGCGGTGCGGTCCCCTACGGCACTGCGTAGGATCCAACGGTCTTGGCGTGCATCCGTGCGTCGCTGCGGTCCGGTCCCAGGTCGACGGGCACGTGCACCTTCCGCCGACCACTGGCGACAACATCGATGTACTGTGGAGACCTCACGCCCCACGTGTTGAGCAATTCGGCGGTACGTCCACCCGGCCTCCCGCATGCCCACTATACGCCCTCACTCAAAGTCCGTCAACTGCACATACGGTTCACGTCCACGCTGTCGCGGCATGCTACCAGTGTTAAAGACTGCGATGGAGCTCCGTATGCCACGGCAAACTGGCTGACACTGACGGCGGCGGTGCACAAATGCTGCGCAGCTAGCGCCATTCGACGGCCAACACCGCGGTTCCTGGTGTGTCCGCTGTGCCGTGCGTGTGATCATTGCTTATACAGCCCTCTCGCAGTGTCCGGAGCAAGTATGGTGGGTCTGACACACCGGTGTCAATGTGTTCTTTTTTCCATTTCCATGACTGTATTTATGCAAACCGATGCAAAAGAGTTACATGTTTTGCACCTGTTACTGTCCTTCAAATTAGTCACCAGCGTTGTGTAGAACCCGTTGCCAGCGATGTGGAAGGTGTAGTATACCGTTAGCAGAGCCTGCTCTGTTGATGGTGCGAATGGAGTGGTCTACTGCCGGTCGAATCTCTGGAATAGTTGCGAAGCGAATGCCACGAAGTGGTTCCTTCATCTTCGGAATCAAATCAAAGTGACCAGGACTTATGTCCGGGCAGTATGGCGGTTGCGGGCTCCTTCGCTGTTAACAATTAGGGGTACTTCGTACAGTCACCGTCTGAGTGGAGCAGTCTCACAATCAGTTGGCTGTAGGCGGTGGTAAGGAATGTCGTGAAAGCCGGAAAATCTGTTGTAGGCTCCTGTTATTTGAGAGTGACGACTCGTGTTACTTAGCAGACTGTAACTGCAGCGTTACAGCTATTCGGGGAACATACGATTGGAGGTTGTTCTTCGATTCTCCTGAGCTACAAGTGAACTGATCATAAGATTCCACACGATAAGTGCATGGTGTAGTGTGAATATTGCCACTTATTTCATTTTGTAATTAATCAAAGAATGAGACCATCTGCGCTGCAGAGAGAGACATAAATTAAATTCTAGAACAGATCTGACTCGAAGATTCATTCTAACCGTAGACCTTATATGGCTCTAACGTTGCTACTGTGCAGTTTATACTCGTTGCACAGAGCACATAGCAAATCACTATGAAATACTTTACAGTAAGTAAAAACTTGTTGGCTACTTACGCTTATCAAATAATGAAGCCTGTATTTTTCAGTTCTCGTTGAAGTTTCGAATGTTGTTCCTAGGAATGTATTTCAGGCGTTTCATTCGAAAGAAAGGTTGTCTCTTGTTACTGAACAGTGTTTACTTGATAACACTTTGACATACCTACCTTCATCTTACTTTAGCTGCAGTTTTACTTCAGTTGTTATATAATGCAAAGAGGGTGCAAATGAGTGACTGTAGGATTAATTTTTTGTATCCTTTATTGAAGAAAAGAATAAATGTGTAGTGAAACTATTTGAATTTTACTCCACAGACATTTGCTGGACTCTAGTCTGGGAGGCTGTGTCCTTGTCCCCACTGCCCTCAAATAGTATCGCTGCTTCTCGTAGTGCAGCTGCCGTGACGTCGTGGTTCCAGCGTTCGGCCCTCTCCTGCGGTGTCAGCCCCTCCTGACCGATGGCACTCAGGTCAGCACCGAACCTCACCAGTAGCAGTGCCGTTTTTGTGTAGCCCCAGGTTGCGGCCAAGTGGAGAGGGGTGTCGTCATTCTCGTCCTTGGCGTCGACCACACTCTCCAGCAGAACCGCCAACGCCCCCAAACTCCCATTCTTTGCTGCCCAGTGTACTGGCGTCTGGCCTTCGTGGTCCATCGCCTGCACATCCGCCCCGTTCTCCAGTAGATACTTCACCACCTCCAACTGTCCGTACCTCGCCGCCCAGTGCAGTGGTGTCCGCCCTTCCCTGTCTCTCGCCCCCACATCCGCTCCGTACCTCAGCAGACACTGCACCACGTCCAAGTATCCGTCGATTGACGCAGGGTGAAGGGCTGTCCAGCCATACTTCTCTTCCTTCGCCTCCACGTTCGCCCCCAACTTCAGCAGCCTCTCCACCTCTTCCACTATCCCGTCATCTGCCATCTTGATCATCCAGCTGTTCATTTGAGAAAACTCCCTACACAAAACAGACACATTCTCATACTTTACTATAAACACACACATACATTATCAAGAAAACTATCAGATGCGAAACAGACAAGAATTCATGAAACGCAACTGTCCAGTTCTAAATTACCAATATAAAACATTCTGCCTTATATCTTTTAGAATTCTGTGTCGCTTGAAGTACACATATATCATTGCATCCCTGTATGAAAATCCACACCTATTTCCCATTAAAAATCCGTGTTCTCAATCACTCAAGAAATTCTCTTGACACGTTTTCTCAGAGTCATACTTGACATTCACTTCCTTTCACCTTCAGATCTAAGAACTGACCTGCACTGAAACAGGTTCTTAATACCTCTATTACAGGTCCTTTGTGTGCAGCAAACGTTTCTCAAACTAGCAAAGACACTAAACACATACAGCTGAGTATTTAAAACAGTTCCCTGACATCTTCATAGTTAATTTCGCAACTCAACCACACCAAATACAGGAACTTATTGTTTGACATGATGCACAGATACGTCTGCATAACACACTCAATCACATACACACATGCATCCACACACACACACACACACACACACACACACACACACACACAATCCACTTGCAAGTAAATTCTTGTGCCTGCCATGTATCTGAAGGCGACTTCAAAACCTGTGGACTTACAGACTAAAGTAATGTCTCATGTAGGTTACAATAACAAAACTTCTTGTAAGTAAACCTTGGCTTTTCCAATACGCTGTATACGTAACACTACTGATGTGTGCACTGAGAAACAAACAATTCTGTTTTCATTGGTTCACCACAGTGAACCTAGCACACAAAGTATATTGATGTACTGCAAACTGTGTTACTTGTGGGGAGAAGTAAAACTCAGCAACACCCATACAAAAGAAAAGCAAGAACATTCTGAGAAAAATAAGGCCACAGCTGTATCTAGAGAATGTCTCTATTGTGTCACCCGACTAGTTTCGGCGGCACGCTACCGCCGTCCTCCGGGCCTACCACTGCCAAGAGGGTATTTGATTTCCTTGGCGCATTTGCTGTGGGACCCTTATTGCCAGAAGATATGGGCTGGCTTTTATCATGTTACTCGACAACGTCCTTTCCTCGGTCGTAATAATCCAGTTATTCCTGAGCTATGATTTTCTTACAGGAAACGTTCACTTCTGTCACTTTGACACACACTACGTGATCAAAAGTATCCGGACACCAAAAAAAAAAAAAAAAAAAAAAAAAAAATCAAAGAATTGGGCGCTCCGCTGAACTCACGGACTTCGAACGTGGTCAGGTGATTGGGTGTCACTTGTGTCATACGTCTGTTCGCGAGATTTCCACACTCCTAAACATCCCTAGGTCCACTGTTTCCGATGTGAAAGTGAAGTGGAAACGTGAAGGGACATATACAACACAAAAGCGTACAGGCCGACCTCGTCTATTGACTGACATACCGCTGACAGGTGAAGAAGGTCGTAACGTGTAATAGGCAGACATCTATCCAGACCATAACACAGGAATTCCAAACTGCATCAGGATCCACTGCAAGTACTATGACAGTTAGACGCGAGGGGAGAAAACGTGGATTTCATGGTGGAGTGGCTGCTCATAAGCCACACATCACGCCGGTAAATACCAAACGACGCCTTGCTTGGTGTAAGAAGCGTAAACATTGGACGATTAAACAGTGGAAAAACGTTGTTTGGAGTGATGAATCACGGTACACAATGTGGCGATCCGACGGCAGGGTGTGGCGAATACCCGGTCAACGTCATCCGCCGGCGTCGATACCTCTCCTCAGTGCAGCATTCCGTGAAGAATGGGCTGCCATTCCCCGAGAATTCTTCCAGCACCTTATAGAACGTACGCTTGCGAGAGTGGAATCTGTCATCAAGGCTAAGGGTGGGCCAACACCATACTGAATTCCAGCATTACCGGTGGAGGGCGCCACGAAGTTGTAAGTCATTTTCAGCCAGGTGTCCGGATACTTTTGATCACATAGTGTATCTTTTTTGGATTTCTATTAAACTTCCTTCTTGCTGATCACCAAGATGACTTAATCTGCATATTCGTCACATACCATCTTCATGTCGAGAAGCCAGAGTTCTCGAAATGTTTCGGGAGTTGTCTCCACGTAAGTTGCATGTAATGTTGTGGAAGAAGAAATCCCTGTTGACTTGGACTTCTCAATAATGGTGTAAGTTTTCCACAGACATTGATTCTGGTGTCCTCATTCAATAATAGTGTAAGTTTTCCACAGACATTGATTCTGGTGTCCTCATCCATTAGAATATAACAGAGGATGCCCATTCGTTAAATGCCATTTTGCTCACACACGTAATTAAAAACTGTGTTTAATTCAGTTACACACTTTGTACTGGTAATAAACATTAGGCTTATGGCTAACTGTGATTTTCAGACTGACGTGACATGGAGAATACACGTGCCTGTACATTCTGTGAACTGCTCTGAGGTGCTCCTACCTGTAGCCATGGTGTGTGGCAGGGGGCTAGAATCTTTCTCAGCTGCGTTTTTAGCCAGGGGAGGTTCGAGAACATTTCTCCACGGCAGCGACACGTCGCTTGACGCCAGTCCTTCTCCCTCCGACAATTGCTGGCTTCCCCTGGAATGTTGCTCCTGGTTTCCCCCGGCGCCCCTCTCGGGCCCCGAGCGGCCATTGGGCCTCAAACTGCCCCTGGTGTTAGACTACTGTTTACTATGCGCTCTAAAATTTTGTAATCCGCCTTGAGTAATGTTGTCATTCCATAGTCTAGCAGTAATGTAATGTAAATTCGTAAGGCACTATTGGCTGGGAGCCCCACAGCAAGAACTTTCAGCCTCCCTCGGACAAACCTCCACTATAGCTGCTCATACGATTCCAAAGGTTGTCCACCTGTGGCTGGCGGCTGTGGCCGAGCGGTTCTAGACGCTTCAGTCTGGAACCGCGCCAACACTATGGTCACAAGTTCGAATCCTGCCTTGCGCATGGATGTGTGTGATGTCCTTAGGTTAGTTAGGTTTAAGTAGTTCTAAGTTCTAGGGGACTGATGACCTCAGAACCTGTATAGAAAATTGGAATAGAGATCAACATAAACATCATTTCCGCCCTTTTTATTCCTCATGAAAATCACACATTGCATGTTGTACCACCATACAGCGAGACCTTCAGAGGTGGTGGTCCAGATTGCTGTGCACAGTGGCCAGTACTATGTCCTCTCCATTGGTGCATGCCTGTATTCGTCGTAGTATACTATCAACAAGTTCATCAAGGCACTGTCGGTCCAAATTGCCCCACTCCGCAACGGCGATTCGGCGTAGATCCCTCAGAGTGGTTGGTGGGACACGACACCACATCGTTCATAAATAGCCCTTTTCAATCTATCCCAGGCATGTACAATAGGGTTCAAGTCTGGAGAACATGCTGCGAGCGATGTCGTTCTCCTGATGGAAGTCATCCACAAGATGTGCACGATGGGGGCGCGAATTGTCGTCCATGAAGACGAATGCCTCGCAAATATGCTGCCAATATGGTTGCACTATCGGTCGTAGGACGGCATTCGCGTATCGCACAGCCTTTACGGCGCCTTCCGTGAGCACCAGCGGCGTACGTCAGCCCCAAACGATGCCACCCCAAAACAGCAGCGAACATTCACCTTGCTGCACTCGCTGGGCAGTGTGTCTAAGGCGTTCAGTCTCGCCGGTTAGCATCCTAACACGTCTGCGACGATTGTCTGGTTGAAGGCATCTGCGGCACTCATCGGCGAAGAAACCGTGATGCCCATCCTGAGAGGTCCATTCGGCATCTGTACCGCGCTGCATGGTGTCTTGGTAGCAAAGATGGACCTCGCCATCGACGTCGGGAGTGAAGTTTCGCACAATGCAGCTTATTGGACACTGCTTGAGTCGTAACACGACGTCCTGCGGCTGCACGAAAAGCATTATTCAACATGGTGGCGTTGCTGTCTGTGATCCTCCGACCCATAATCCGTAGGTAGCGGTCATTCACTGCAGTAGTAGCCCTCGGGCGGCGTCACCGAGGCGTGTCATCGACAGTTCCGATCTCTCTGCATCTCCTACGTGTCTGAAGAACATCGCTTCGGTTCACTCCTAGACACCTGGACACTTCCCTTGTTGAGAGCCCTTCATGGCACAAAGTAACAATGCGGACGCGATCGAACCGCGGTATTGACCGTCTAGGCACGGTCGAACAACAGATAACACGAGCAGTGTAACTCATTCCTGGTGGAATGACTGGAACTGATCGGCTGTTGGACCCTTTCTGTCTAATAGCCGCTGCTCGTGCACGATTTGGTCGGGTTTAGTGACATCTCTGAACATTCAAAGGGACTGTGTCTGAGATACAATATCAGCAGTCAACATCTATCTTCAGGAGTTCTGGGAACTCGAGTGATGCGAAACTTTTTTGGTGTGTGTAGAACCGGGGAACACAAGTGAGTGCCTAAGCTCGTGCTTACCTTGCCTCGTCTTTCGTGAGTGCCAATCCCTGTTGTATAACCATCAGCTGTAAGTGACCCTTTAACAGGTTAATAGCGCCAGCATCCGTGAGACCGGGGAAGGAGCCAGTCAGCGCACGCACAGCCCCGGCTGCCTCGAGACTGGGGACGGAGTGAGTCTGCGCAGGCGCTGCCTGGTCTGCCGTGACACTCGGTGTCGAGTGAGTCTGCTGTATGGCCATCAGCTGTAAGTGACCCTTCAAGAGGTTAATGGCGCCAGCATGTGTGAGGCCGGGCACGGAGCGAGCCAGCGCACGCACGGCCTCGGCTGCTTGTAGACCGGGGATGGAGTGAGTCTGCACAGGCACCGCCTCAGCTGCCACGACACTGGCTGTGGAGCCGTTCTGCGCAGGCGCAGTCTCGCCTCCCGTGACACCGGGTGTGGAGTGAGTCTGCGCACGCGCTGCCTCAGCTGCCGCGTCCTCCATTTTCAGAGCTTGTGCCATCGGAGATGATCCTGAAACGTGACATCGTGTAACACCACAGCTCTTATGCTGTATGGATTTATTTTGCTTTTGCTTTATTTAATGTTACATTGTTGATCGTCTGTAAGTGTGATTGAATCGATAACATAAAATTGTGTATTCTTTTCTTTGTCAAACCTTTGATGTAGTGATTTGATTCTATGCAAAGTAGTGTATCTGCAATTTATATTCTTTGTCCCATTTGGAGGGAACAGAACTTATTGTATGCAATTGTAATTTTGTGTGAATATTTTTTTGTAGAAGTGTCAATATGTGAAAATGTTCTGTTTTATTTGATGCATTTGTTTGCTGTTATGTAAATTGCTGATCCTCACTTAGGGCTTTTAGTTATTTTGTATGTAAAAGGTGTAGTGGTTCCCCTCAGGAACGAAAATGTGCAGCGCGCGCAAATAGTGGTTGGCATAGGTGGAAAAGGTGGAACTGATAGTCAGTCGGGGAAGAGCAGTCAGTCGGAGACGAGCCACCAGTCGGAGACGAGCTACCAGTCTGTGCACTGTCAATGTAAAGGTGCATATCATGCTGATTCAGAGAGAGGCTTTTACTGCTTCTTTCCAATGCCTCGGATGGGTGGATAAATAGCTGGATCTATTCTGGAATTTGTATGAATCATCGCCATGAAGATACGATAAAGTCCGGCAATTCTACCTGTAATTCCACATACCAACATTCAGTTGCCACCACATTGCGCAATCACTGTAACGTAATACTGTATTGATGTACAGTGAAGGATCAGCCTAATGGATGTGTTAGTGTGCTGAAATATAAGGTAATTCATATCGGAATTTATTTACCTACCTTGATTTTACTCCTCATCACAACACCTCTCAGGGTCCTCTCCGTTCGAAGTAAAGTGATTACCGAGTGTCCTTACTGAAAGTACATTGAAGCCTAGAGCTCTGTTAAATAATGCCTCTTGAACTTATTAAAGAGAAAGTAAATCAATGATAATTACTGAAAACAATTTTCCTAGTAAAACTGCTTATCAAAGTACTGTTGCTAACGGTAAAATTAAAAGTTCTTAAGTAAAGTAAATGAACACATCGTTGCCTGTAGTAAATTCTAAAAGGAGAGTCAGTTTCTTGCAATTTTGTCAACATTGTGTTTCGTTGTAGAAAAATTGAGAAAGTTGCAGTTGTGAAACGTTACATTATCATGTATGTCAAGTGTTTTGTCTCTCTTGTGTGCATATTAACAGTATAAAGACCACTCAGTTTGTGTAAACCCTGAAAGTGATAGTGTTTTTCTGTACCTGTTATAATTTTGAAAATAGTTCCTGCTGCTCTAACTGTTAGCTTCAATCTTAAAACATTCGTGTGTCAGAGTTCATTGCACTCGCGTGTTACTAAGTCTAGGTTGTGTCTGTTGTGTTGTCCATTATAGTTACTTATACCTACTTTCATAAACGAGAATGTTAATCTTTCTCTTGCCTAATTAGGCTGGCGACCGTTTCCCTTATTCTAGGAATAGTATAGCTAGGCAAAATTTTGTTTGTCACTATTCCAATATTTACGTAATTCTTACTTTCATTTCCGATAAGCCACCTCCGTTAGGAACAACACGGTCAAACTAACAAAATTCCTCTCAGAGGGTAACACTGCTCTGTTGCTTTGTGCCATAGTTTCTTTTACAAAATTGTTTTCTATTACAACCTGCTTCTGGCATTGAGGTTACGGTACAGTAGTAGCAGACGGGGAGTGTTATAATCGCCAACTGAGCAGCCCTTTGCCCTTAAACACCACACCTGGTACATTTAGGGGTCACAGGCAGATCTGTGGCAAGCATCAGTCAGGAAAGGTTGTTCACCACAAGTCAGGTACGACACCATGTGTCCTCGTAGTGTCACAATGGTGCCTCAGGTGAAAGCATCAGCAACACAATTTTCCAAATTTCACGAATTATTTCAGAGCCCTTGCTTTGCGAAACATACACTACTGGCCATTAAAATTGCTGCATCACGAAGGTGCCGTGCTACAGACGCGAAATTTAACCGGCAGGAACAGGATGCTGTGATGTGCAAATGATTAGCTTTTCAGAGCATTCACTCAAGGTTGGCGCCGGTGGCCACACCTACAACGTGCTGACATGAGGAAAGTTTCCAACCGATTTCTCATACACAAACAGCAGTTGACCGGCGTTGCCTGGTGAAACGTTGTTGTGATGCGTCGTGTAAGGAGGAGGAATCCGTACCATCACGTTTCCAACTTTGATAAAGGTCGGATTGTAGCCTATAGCGATTGCGATTTATCGTATCGCGACATTGCTGCTCGCGTTGGTCGAGATCCAATGACTGTTAGTAGAATATGGAATCGGTGGGTTCAGGAGGGTAATACGGAACGCCGTGCTGGATCCCAAAGGCCTCGCGTCACTAGCAGTCGAGATGACAGGCATCTTATCCACATGGCTGTAACGGATCGTGCAGCCACGTCTCGATCCCTGAGTCAACAGATGTGGACGTTTGCAACACAACAACTATCTGCATTCTTCTCGAACATTTTTCATCGTAATTGTTTGAGGGTGAACTGTAGCTGTAAGTATTTTGCACCTTAAACACCAAATTTATAAATAGCTTTCCATTTTCCTCTCGAACCCATCAATACTGCCTAACAAGTGATTAACCGCTTTTTTCATTTTATTTGTCTCTAACTCGTTCTTGTAGTAGTATACGCTAAGGCCAGCTTTACTTGCATATTTATTCAATAGTGAGAGAATACTTGTATATTCAGCTTTACTCACATAATCATCGTAAAATTTCTTCAAGTCGGTTTTTTGTAGTATTCGCTGAGGTCAGCTTTGCTCACATTCTTATTAAGTAGTGTGAGAATACTTGTGTATTCAGGCTTGCCAAGAAGATTACTTAATTGCTTTTCTTGATATCTTTCGGTAACTACATCATGGCCATCTATAGGGTCTTTTACATTTACTAATCTCTTGCTTTTGAAGTCAATATAACCTTTCGTTACTTTAAAAACGATGTTTAATTCCTTTCGAAGTTGTACAGCCTCACCTTCGATTTTTGAAGTTCATTCTCCCAAGTCAGCTTCATTAGCAGTCGATCTTAGCTGCTTATAAAATTGATTGATTTTTGAAACTAATTCCTCCAAGTCAGCTTTACTAGCAGTCGATTCTACTTGCTTATCCATCTTCTCCTTGTTTTATTTTGTTCCCTAATATATCCGTTTATTATATCGAGAATTTTATCAAACGACCAGCCGTCTGTAAACAGCTTCAGAACCTGAAAACATAGGTGGCCACATATAAAGTGATGCAAATTTTGAATCCTCTCTGTATTGTAAAACAAGTTATCTTGACCTAGGTAGTTCACTAGCGCTTGTGGAATATCGCCACCGTTCGAGTCAAACACAAATTTTTCACTGCTATTTTTGAAGTAGCAATCCAGTGAGTGCCTACATGATCAGACGTGTCTAGGTTAACAATTCCTGCTTCAACTTTTGCTGATTTTTGCTGTAGTTCATTGATCGTAAAGACGCCTCTACAATTTGCAATTTTCAGTTTCTTTACTAATTTTTCTATATCAAAGTTGGTTAGCAGATGCCTATACTTTTGCATCATTTCTTTGACTTCTTTTTCTTTTAGGCATGATTTCATAGGCAAACTTGACCCTGCTTTTCTTTTCTCCATTTCTAGGTTGTGCCTCCCCTGTTCTGCGAACTCAGCATCTTCCTTCTGTTTTTTTATGGACAGCGCTCGTAATTGCTCCGCACCAGCGGCCAACAATCCAATTCCGCCTAATGTAGCTAGAGTCGGTGACAAGAATCCGCCTTAGTGTTTAACTTCTTCTTTTGATTAGAGAGATTCGAGCGCGCACGGAGGCTTTCCGGCAGTCGTTCTTCCCGCGAACAATATGCGACTGGAACAAGAAATGGAGGTAATGACAGTGGCACGTAAAGTGCCCTCCGCCACACACCGTTGGGTGGTTTGCGGAGTATAAATGTAGATGTAGATGTAATAACGAGAGAGACTTGATAAGGAAGTGTATAACAGGGAAAGGATGCACGTCGCCAGTACACAGATTTCAGTACAACTACGACAAGGAGAGTTTATATTTGTCCTTGTCCATAAACTACCTTGTTTAGAAATGTATCCTAATTATGAAGTACTGCAAAATGAATACTGTGATGGAGCAGACATAAATAAAGAACCAGCTAGATCCCCGCTGCTCGCGATCAGACAGTAGCACGGAGTGTGGCGGAGGATACTTGACACACCAAGGCCATCCTGCGCTCCGCGAATGTGCCAGACTCGCTGCTGTCCATGTCGCTTCCCTCCCGCCCTCTCCCCTCCCCCCCTCCATGACGTCAGCTCTTCGGGGAAGTCCCGGCTGGTTCTGACCTTGCTCACGAGCCACGCATTACCTCCCAACACTGTCCGACGCCAGCCTGCCGCCGAGATAAGATACTTCCTCACAGCTAGCCGGCTTACAGCGAGGGTATTTACTGCGAGTCTACAGCAAAACGCTAGGCTGCATCTACATACATAATAGTGGAAAACAGTACGAAAATTAACATTGTCGGTCGGAATAGTTGCACACAATGCATACACAATAGTGTGATAGCCAATGTACTGAGAAGTACAGCCAAGTAGAATCGCATTTGACGTCAGCAGTACAGTATGATATAATAAGACATCGACGGTCGACGTGGTAAAGGGTGGAACTCGGAGGGCAGAAGGGAAACAGACGTCATTAGTGCTTTTACACAGCCACTCGGAAAACATCACGCGATGAAAGAGCAAAAATTGGTTTGTGGGAGGAAATGGGACTGTCTAATCGCCAACTGCCAAGAAGCTGAATTATTCAAGGGCAGAAATCCATTACTTCGTTAGACTCGCACAGAATCTGGACAGAATGGAAAATGTGGGTAAAGTAGAAAACTGTCTAAGGCATCGAAACACTTTTGCGCGGAGCAAGTGCCAAAAGCTGTTGTTATTCTCAACTTGTCGCTGATTTACAGTTGCCGGCAACTGCCAGACCTGTAGGACAAATTCTGTGAAACGACAAAAGTAGTGAGGCCGGTGGTTCAGGGCAAATCCTCTACATTCTGCGCCAAAGATGGCGCCTCCCGGAACCTTCAAATTTTTGGCTAAAAGATGGCGACCGCTTCTTTGCGGCCGCTTTCTTGCAAAAGTTTGGCACCTTCTAAACGGCAACTTTTTTGCAAAATGTTGGCGACTTTTATGTCGAGCATCTATTTTTTTGCAGCTACTTTTTTGCTAAATGTTGACACCTCCTTAAACCCGTAACTTTTTGCCGAAAAGGTAGCGGTGACCTATTTGGCGGCCACTTTTTTGCAAAATTGCGGCGACTTTATGACAGCCGTGTAAGTGGCAACTTTTTTGCAAAATATTGTCAAATTTTTATCGGCGAATTTTTAGCGGTCATTTTTTGACGAAACAGTGGCAGCCGCCTAAATGGTAACTTTTTTTACAAAATGTTGCCGACGCTTTTATCGGTCGCTTTTATGCGAGCACTTTTTTGCGCTCACTTTTTTGCAAAATTTTCGTGGCCACTTTTCTTCGGAAGCGACTTTTTCGTTAAAAACCGAAAGCCACTTTTTTTTCGGAAGCAACTTTTCGTCAAAAATATAGCCATTTTTTTTTTCGGAAGCGATTTGTCACTTATTTCTGCGGCGAATTTTTTGCAAAATTTTGGCGGGTATTTTCAGCAAAACGTTGGCGACTTTTTGACGCCCACTTTCTTGCGAACGCTTTTTGGGAGCCGCTTTTTCGATGCGATTTATACCCGCCGCCGGCGAGCGGCAGCAGCAGCATCGAATGGCGAGCTGTCCTGTATGAAAATTGAATTGCATAATTGAAATATTTTTTGTACATGTATATTTAATAAATATTTTGTATTGTAATAAATATATTATATTTAATATTTTGTATTGTAATAAATATATTATATTTAATATATTAAATATATTATATTTAATAAATATATTGTATTGCAATAAATATATTGTATATATTTAATAAATATATTGTATATGTATATTTAATAAAATTGCAACGAAAGGAAATGGATTGAATAAATATACTATGGATGAACTAAAAGATGAAGCGAAAAAAATAGGCTTAAAAGGTTAGCTGCAGCTGAGAAAACACCATCTTATTTACATTAATAATGCTCAAATGAATGAAAAACAACATGAAGAAGAACCTATTGAGCCAGCAACTTATTCAGATGATTAATCAAACGTGTAAATTTTTAAATCTGAACAATTATGCAACTTGTATTCAACAAATGAAACATACGCTACATTAATTGCTGATTATATCAAAAAAGAAAATCCATTCAAACGTGCCAGATGGAGAAATATATCAAGGTGGGGAAAACTGTCTGAAGATTTCATGAGAGATTTTCAAGACAAATTAGACTTGACTGAAACATCATATACTCAAGAAATGTCTGAAGATTTCATGAGAAAGTTTCAAGACAGATTAGACTGGCGTGCAGTATCTAGTAATATAACGCTGTCTGTAGATTTCATGGGAGAGTTTCAGGACAGATTGGACTGGAATCATATATCATACAATAAAACGTTGCCTGAAAATTTCATGTGCTAATTCGCAGATAGATTAAACTGGGAATATATGTCATTGCATCACGTATCAAAACATGAAATGCTGTCTCTAGATTTCATGAGAGAGTTAAAAGACAGATCAGACTGATTTCAAATATCAGCACATCAAAAACTGTCTGAAAATTTCAGGCGAGAATTCGCAGACAGATTAGACTGGGAATTTATGTCACTGCATCAAAAAAAGTCTGAAGATTTGAAGCGAGATTTCCAAGATATATTGTTCTGGAACGGTATATCGCTTTGTGAAAAGCTGTCTGAAGGTTTAGTAATGGAATTTCAGCATAAAGTAAACTGGGAAGTAATTTTAAAATTTCCAAATCTGTCTGAATCGTTCAAACAAAAGATGTTATGTCCATATGAAATACTGACCAAACAACCTGAAAATGACTGTTTTATATGCTTAACAAATGAAAGTGGTCAATTCGTGCGGACAAAACGCAAACACCTTTTTCATAAAGAATGCGTTTCCCGGGGGTTAGCGATGGAAAATAACTGTCCAATGTGCAGAATAGTTATGAAGAGAAATATTGAGTGAACATTTTCAGTGGATCGAGATCCATTAAAGAAACATATGCCTACAAGTTGTCACTAATTATTCCGTGCTTAAGATCATATCAAACTCTTCTTGCCGTATAATGATGTACGCTAAAGTGTCATCAAGAATAGGCGCATTAAAAGTGTCTGACAGTTTCATGTCTGTCTTTTGAGCAGTGACGATATTCTTGCGCCTGCTCATATTGATAATGTACATTGGATACGGATTAATGAGAGCGAATGCACTAATTTTAGCGCCATTACTCGATTTAGTTATTTTCTTGAAATCTATGAACGCACTGCATGCCTTCAGACAAATGCCTGGAGGATTAATGTTCCACAGTTCTTCGGGAAATATATCGTCTCGGCCATTCTCGAGATAAATATTTTGCAGCTTAACATGACCACACAATAACGAGTCTGTGTCTTCGTTTCCTTTCCTTTTGGAAAACACAAAATACAGCATGTCAAAGTCCATAGAATTATAGTAATTTGTTGTATCCATTTCAAAATTTCTTTTGCCGCTGATTCCCGCTATTTCCTGCGATTGAAGGTCAAAAGCTGAAATAGGTGTTTTAGGTCGCTTAAGCATCTTTCAATTCCATTCCATAGTTTGCTTCGCGCTTTACAATAGGTGCTCGAATTTCTATATTCGTAATTGTTACTTTACCATGGTATGGTCGAGAATCTGAACAGTCAGTGCCATCATCCTTCTTTGAAAATCATCTATACAACGCGTCGCGAGGATGTGGACTTCCTACAAACGTTATCGTTGAATCTTTTCCACATGATTTCTTTGTAATCTTTAAAGAAACCTCCCAGCATTTTCAGCGGGTAAAGTACTTCATTTTCTTTTCTTTGCAACTTCCCGTTGTTAATGAAATTTCCCTCGAATCTTGTGCCATCGTCCAGAGAAGACGTTAGGTGGTTCAAGACTGTTGAAGAAGCGCCTGGAAGTTGTAGCCGGTAGATAATGTGTCCTCTTTTATTGGCAATTACGACACTCCACAGAAGACTTGAAAAATTGTCAGCTAGTTTCACATTCGATTTGCCCTCATAGGCAGGGTAATCTCAGCCGTCTTCATGTGTCGCATTAAATGTCATGTACAAGTAAGCACTATTATCAAACCAGCCGTCACCAACTTTGACGTCTATTTCTACGTCTGTGTTTGGCAAGTTCAAATTATTTCTGGTCTTCGCGTTTACTGGGAAAGACTGCTACTGGTAACTTTCTATCTTGTTCATATTTATTAAACAGGAAAAAATTTTTATTGCACCATTTCCAGAAGCACAGTTAGATTCGCACCACCAAAATCTATCACAGAATCGTTTTCATCCATTATAGTGCCTTGCAGATTTTGAACTTTATCGTAAACTGGAAAAATAACGGATATATACGAGGGTGGGTCAATTACACTCCTGGAAATGGAAAAAAGAACACATTGACACCGGTGTGTCAGACCCACCATACTTGCTCCGGACACTGCGAGAGGGCTGTACAAGCAATGATCACACGCACGGCACAGCGGACACACCAGGAACCGCGGTGCTGGCCGTCGAATGGCGCTAGCTGCGCAGCATTTGTGCACCGCTGCCGTCAGTGTCAGCCAGTTTTCCGTGGCATACGGAGCTCCATCGCAGTCTTTAACACTGGTAGCATGCCGCGACAGCGTGGACGTGAACCGTATGTGCAGTTGACGGACTTTGAGCGAGGGCGTATAGTGGGCATGCGGGAGGCCGGGTGGACGTACCGCCGAATCGCTCAACACGTGGGGCGTGAGGTCTCCACAGTACATCGATGTCGTCGCCAGTGGTCGGCGGAAGGTGCACGTGCCCGTCGACCTGGGACCGGACCGCAGCGACGCACGGATGCACGCCAAGACCGTAGGATCCTACGCAGTGCCGTAGGGGACCGCACCACCACTTCCCAGCAAATTAGGGACACTGTTGCTCCTGGGGTATCGGCGAGGACCATTCGCAACCGTCTCCATGAAGCTGGGCTACGGTCCCGCACACCGTTAGGCCGTCTTCCGCTCACGCCCCAACATCGTGCAGCCCGCCTCCAGTGGTGTCGCGACAGGCGTGAATGGAGGGACGAATGGAGACGTGTCGTCTTCAGCGATGAGAGTCGCTTCTGCCTTGGTGCCAATGATGATCGTATGCGTGTTTGGCGCCGTGCATGTGAGCGCCACAATCAGGACTGCATACGACCGAGGCACACAGGGCCAACACCCGGCATCATGGTGTGGGGAGCGATCTCCTACACTGGCCGTACACCACTGGTGATCGTCGAGGGGGACACTGAATAGTGCACGGTACATCCAAACCGTCATCGAACCCATCGTTCTACCATTCCTAGACCGGCAAGGGAACTTGCTGTTCCAACAGGACAACGCACGTCCGCATGTATCCCGTGCCACCCAACGTGCTCTAGAAGGTGTAAGTCAACTACCCTGGCCAGCAAGATCTCCGCATCTGTCCCCCATTGAGCATGTTTGGGACTGGATGAAGCGTCGTCTCACGCGGTCTGCACGTCCAGCACGAACGCTGGTCCAACTGAGGCGCCAGGTGGAAATGGCATGGCAAGCCGTTCCACAGGACTACATCCAGCATCTCTACGATCGTCTCCATGGGAGAATAGCAGCGTGCATTGCTGCGAAAGGTGGATATACACTGTACTAGTGCCGACATTGTGCATGCTCTGTTGCCTGTGTCTATGTGCCTGTGGTTCTGTCAGTGTGATCATGTGATGTATCTGACCCCAGGAATGTGTCAATAAAGTTTCCCCTTCCTGGGACAATGAATTCACGGTGTTCTTATTTCAATTTCCAGGAGTGTATTATCCACAAAGTAGTTATAAAATTTTATTGTAATCAAATAGGAAAGTTACAAGAAATCATATTTTGACATAGTCTCCTTGCGTTTCAATGCGTTTGGTCCATCCTTGTACAAGCTTCCTCATGGCCTCATAAAAGAAGGTTCTCGGTTGTGCTGCGGCCCAGGAATGCACCGCTTCTTTCACTGCTTCGTCCGAGACAAATCGACGGCCATTTAATGCCTGTTTGAGTGGACCAAACAAGTGATAGATCGGGAGTATATGGAGGATGATCCAGTACTTCAAATTTGAGTTTCTAGAGCGTTTCAGCAGTGTGGGCAGCACTGTCGTGCAACAACACAACACATTTCGACAACAACCCTCGGCGTTTGCTTCGAATTGCAGGCTTTAGCCTGGCAGTAAGCATCTCACTGCAACGTACACTGTTTGTTGTTGTGCCCCTTTCCCTATAACGTTCCACTACTCGACCTTGTCCGTCCCTAAAAACTGTAAGCATTAGTTTTCCTGCGGACGGTTGGGTCTTGAACTTTTCTTGCACGGAGAATTTGGATGTTTCCATTCCATACTCAGCCGTTTACTCTCCGGCTCGTAGTGATGGATCCATGTTTCGTCACCAGTAATGATCCTATCTAAGAATTTGTCCCCTTCCTTACCACAGCGATCCAAATGTTTTTTTCACAGATGTCCAAGCGCGTTTGTTTATGCAACTGTGTGAATTGTTTTGGGACCCATCTTGCACAAACCTTATGAAACCCAAGTCTGTTGTGGATGATTTCGTAGGCAGAACCGTAACTAATTTGCAGACGATGTGCCACTTCGTCAATAGTTAGTCGTCTGTCTAAGAGAATCATTTCACGTGAACGCTCAATTTGTGGAGGTAAACGCTCGTCCGGCTCCTTCATCGTGCGTAACACTTGTGCGACCATTTCGGAATTTTTCAATCCATTCGTAGACACTCTGTTGTGGCAAAACACTGTTCCCGTACTGTACCGAAAGTCTGCGATGAGTTTCAGCCCCTGCTACGCCTTCCGACCACAAGAAACGGATCACTGAACGTTGCTCTTCTTCGGTACGAACAGACAGCGGGGCAGCCATGATTAACACGGCAGCGATAAAGAAACTAACCTAGCAGCTTGAAAATTGCAAAGATGTAACAACAAATAAACAAAGCACGCGTCGTCAACGAAAAACGACAGTACTACCAAAATAAACAAAAACAGAACTAAATTGCGGGTAACAATTGACTTACGCTCGTAATAAGACTGCCAAACTGCAAATGACCAGCTAGTTCCAGCAACTTTGGCTTAAATGAAGCGATAATGTTCATTTCCCTGTGAAAATGATCAGAGTCCTTTACAAACATGGCGTCTGCTAAATTAAAATGGAATTAGGTTTTACCGAAAGGACTGATTTTCGGCAGTGTGCTGCAACAGCGTTTACTGCGAGCTCCACAGTTTGATTCTCCGTCAAACCCGACAACTGCCCAATACTGAGCTCTCTGTCAAACTACAGCTTATGGCGTGTGCTCTGAATTTCGACTCCGTCGAGCGTACTGTTTGGCTTAATCTTTATATTATCAGCATTGAATGCCTGCTGACTCTGTATATATTTCTCTAAATTATCTAGACTGTACTCGTCTGTGGGAACAGTCAACATATTAATGACACCGTTTTCCTCAAAGTGTAGTCCGTTGTTTCTACATGTAACATTTGGAGTTAAAAATGTCGAGTAAAAACCAACCAATCCTATTTTTGTAAACGCACTTCGTATAGGCATATTCAGCCTTTTTTTTAAGTCAAAACTCTGTTCATTTATTATTATAAAAAATGAGGACTGATTGGGAGCCATAAACAAGAATTCGTGAAAAAAAAACCAGAGAAAGAAACATGGTAAACTTTCACCTAATTCTACTCGACGTGCAATAATAGGCAAAAGTGGATTTGGGAAGACAACGTTAACGATTGAAAATAATAGCGCCAAGATGGTTGAACTGGAAAAAAATTACCCACCTATGTGTTTACTCTAGAAGTTTAGTTCAGCTGAAATATCAAGAATTTATAAAAACGTGTTAAAAAATGGAAGACAAATACAAAAAAATTACTACTTTTATCAAAAACACTGATAAAATTATTCCACTAGATGAATGTGAACATAATTCAGTTGTTTTTGACGACTTCATTCTTGAAAATCAAGATACAGTCAGGAAATACTTTAGGACACAAACGTGCTCAAAAATTCCCAAGCAGTTGGTGAGAGATAACCTTAATTTTTTCAACATTTTTCGGCAAGATGACACAAATTTAAATCTCATCTATGACGAATTTGTGGGTGGAGATTGGAAGTGGAATGACTTTAGAGAAATTTTGCAGCAAAATCTTGGAACGAGGATTTTCGCTTTATAACTATCGATATTACTCTGAAAGCGAATTAAGGCAAAAACAGAGATAAAATAAAAACGTTTGTCAGATTTCTATGGATCAAGATCCATTTACCCAACTGTTTACCCAACTATTGTGTGAGCTACCAAAACCTAGCCACTTCACATAAATTTTATCACCTTCCTTTTTAATCGCTTTTTCCACGAGATAAACAGTTAGGTATTTCGTCTTCCGTAATTCCTGCTCATAGAAGCTTCCTTCAATTTCGTAGCCACTCATATCCTTCAGCTTATATGTAGGTGGTTTTGTGTTGCTGATATCAACGACTTCAAATAATTCAGTAGACCAATTTGCTGTATAACCTTTCTCGAACAAACCCCTCACTTCGCTGATTCTCACTTTGTCACCTGGCGCGTACTTGGGTGGTTCACCTCAGAGTTCAAGCGTTTCTTTCCCCCGTAGCAAATCAGTTACATCTACAGGTTTCATGCCTATTGAGCTATGTACACTGTTGTTGTATTTGTGTATCAACTTTGGTAGTAGGTCGACCCACCTGTAAATACCTTGAAGAGCAAACTGTTCCCACATTTTTTCCTTGATTGTTCTGTTAAACAGCTCGACGACGGACGCCTTCATCTCTGAAAAAGTAGAGTAGTGATTTATCTTTTCAAGCTTCATCAACTCTCTAAAGTGTTTGTTGTAGAATTCTTTGCCGTTATCTGTTTGCAAATTTTTCGTCTTCCTTTCTGTCAATATATATTTGAAAGATTTATCTTTAACAGGTATCGCCCAAGCAAATTTTGAAAACGCGTCTATCACAGTCAACAAATGCTGCATATTTTTATTCATTTTGGATATGTTCTTTAGGTTACCAAAATTCATCTCAACTAAGTCAGCTTGTCACAAATCGTCTGTACCAAATGCTGTAACGGCTTTCCTTGGGAAGTTCTTTCTCACCGGTTTGTGTAGCTCGTCCACAGTTTCTTCACGAATATTCACAGTCGACCACTGCACCGTTTTTCACAAACTTGCTCTTCTCACTCTTACATTCTGCACAATTTCCCTCGATTCTTCTCGAACATTTTTTGTGGTAACTGTATGAGGGTGAACTGTAGCTATAAGAATTTTGCATTTTAAACACAAAATTTATAATTAACTTTGCATTTTCCTCTCGAGCCCATCAATACTGCCTAACAAGTGATTAACCGTTGTTTTCATTTTATTTGTCTCTAACTCGTTTTTGCGGTAGTGTACGCTTTACTTGCATAGTTATTCAATAGTGAGAGAATACTTGTATATTCAGCTTTACTCACATAATCACCGTAAAATTTCGTCAAGTCGGTTTTTTGTAGTATTCGCTGAGGTCAGCTTCGTTCACATTCTTATTAAGTAGTGTGAGAATACTTGTGTATTCAGGCTTGGTAGCAAGATTACTTAATTGCTTTTCTAGATATCTTTCGGTAACTACATCATGGCCATCTATAGGGTCTTTTACATTTACTAATCTCTTGCTTTTGAAGTCAATATACCTTTCGTTATTTTGAAAACGCTGTGTAATTCCTTTCGAAATTGTACAGCCTCACCTTCGATTTTTGAAGTTCATTCTCCCAAGACAGCTTCACTAGCAGTCAATCTTAGCTGCTTATAAAATTGCTTGATTTTTGAAGCTAATTCCCCCGAGTCAGCTTTACTAGCAGTCGATTCTACTTGCTTATCCATCTTCTCCTTGCTTTATTTTGTTCCCTAATATATCCGTTTATTATATCGAGAATTTTATCAAACGACCAGCCGTCTGTAAACAGCTTCAGAACCTGAAAACATAGGTGGCCACATATAAAGTGATGCAAATTTTGAATCCTCTCTGTATTGTAAAACAAGTTATCTTGACCTAGGTAGTTCACTAGCGCTTGTGGAATATCGCCACCGTTCGAGTAAAACACAAATTTTTCACTGCCATTTTTGAAGTAGCAATCCAGTGAGTGCCTACGTGATCAGACGTGTCTAGGTTAACAATTCCTGCTTCAACTTTTGCTGATTTTTGCTGTAGTTCATTGACGCCTCTACAATTTGCAATTTTCAGTTGCTTTACTAATTTTTCTATATCAAAGTTGGTTAGCAGATGACTATACTTTTGCACCATTTCTTTGACTTCTTTTTCTTTTAGGCATGATTTCATAGGCAAACTTGACCCTGCTTTTCTTTTCTCCATTTCTAGGTTGTGCCTCCCCTGTTCTGCGAACTCAGCATCTTCCTTCTGTTTTTTTATGGACAGCGCTCGTAATTGCTCCGCACCAGCGGCCAACGATCCAATTCCGCCTAATGTAGCTAGAGTCGGTGACAAGAATCCGCCTTAGTGTTTATCTTCTTCTTTTGCTGTAAGATATTCAAGTAATTTTTTCACAGCAGGAATAGATAAAGTTATGAGTAAACTGCCGCCTTTTTTTAATTTGACTGGCTTTCTGTTTCACCTGTGTTTCAGTGAGAAAATTACCAAGAAAGCCGTGACTTTTCAGTTCGTCGTTGGAAAGCCTTGGCTTAAACAGCTTTGGCTTTTGGCTTGCCGCTAGATGACCCATTAAAATCAATACTAAATTCTTTCAGTTATTAACAGGAGAAAAAAATTATCGTCTACTAACCCATGTCTAATTCTCTATTTCCTACATTGTCGCCACATCAGAAATCGGTAGCTAAGGTAGAATATTCAAAATTTCTAGGTGTATGCATTGATGAGGAGTCGAAATGGAAAAAACACACTGAGGATCTGCTGAAACGTTTGAGTTCAGCTACTTATGTTATTAGGGTCATTGCAAATTTTGGCAATATACATCTCAGTGCGTTCTCGTTTCCCACGCCCGGGTTCCCGGGTTCGATTCCCGGCGGGGTTAGGGATTTTCTCTGCCTCGTGATGACTGGGTGTTGTGTGCTGTCCTTAGGTTAGTTAGGTTTCAGTAGATCTAAGTTCTAGGGGACTGATGACCATAGATGTTTAGTCCCGTAGTGCTCAGAGCCATTTGAACCATTTTTTAACATCTCATTAAATCAGCTTACCACGTCTATTTTCAATCTCTGCTTTCGTATGGCATCATATTCTGGGGGAACTCATCATTGAGTAAAAGAGTGTTCATTGCACAAAATCGTGTAATCAGAATAATTGCTGGAGATCATCCAAGATCATCCTGCAGACACTTATTTAAAGAGCTAGGTATCTTCACTGTAGCCTCACAATATATATATATATATATATATATATATATATATATATATATATATATATATATATATTCACTTACGAAATTTGTTATTATCAATCCGAACGAATTCAAAAGTAATAGCAGTGTACATGGCTACAACACTAGGAGAAAGGATGATCTTCACTACTCAAGGTTAAATCTAACTTTGGCTCAGAAGGGGGTAAATTATGCTGCCACAAAAGCTTTGGTCACTTACCTAATAGCATCAAAAGTCTGACAGATAGCCATATAGCATTAAAAATGAAATTAAAAGAATTTCTTAATGGCAACTCCTCCTACTCATTAGACGAATTTTTGGATATAGTAAGTGGGTAATTTCCCCAACCCCCCAAAAAAAGAAATTGAAAATATTAAGTGTCATGTAATATTTTGTGTAATGTAATATCTTGTACAGACACCTTCTATTAACCTGACACGTTCCACGTCATTACGAAGTGTCGTATTCATGATCTATATGGAACAAGTACTAATCTAATCTAATCAACAGCAGTAGAAGCTAATCTTTAGCCTAGCGATGCATCATTGCTGAAAATTCTCCCTTTTGCTGCCTTCTGCAATTCTATATCTACTTGATGCCTATTTTCCAGATCTTCATGGTCTCTGTACGCAGTGTCATGTCTCTTGCAAGCTTCATCTAAAGGATTAATTCCTACAACTCAAAGGGCTAATCTTTCATCTAGTTTAGTAAAAGGCCCGCAAAATTTCATGCCTGGTAGGTGCAAGGCATTGGTAGATTATTCAAGATTTATTGACTAGGCCTTTACCATGCTTTTCTGACTCCCAGAACGCGTGACGGAGATGATTCAGAAAACTAATCAAGTACGAAATTCCCTTCGAATTTTTCACTATGACGTCGTTAAATTTACTGGAGAGCATTTTCGTCATATCTACATTTTCTTTATGGTAACTATTATTTCCTGCACTCTCTTCACCGCAAATCACCATCAGCCGGTCAATTAAATCTCTGACGTCATTCATCCAAACATACTCTACAGGTTTTGCTCTATATCTTTTTACAAAACCCATTTCTCCTTAGCTGCTGCCTGGTGACTTTGACGTCGAATTGCTACGTACTCTTCTTAATGACTGCCATATTGGGTTAATGATGCTGTTGTACTTTTCGTAGCCGGCTTGGACCATTGTGGTGAAATACTGCCTTCGTTTCTTTCAACATAGTTGAATATGCTTCAAGGTCATCAGGCACGTATTCGAATGATACGTTCTTCCGAGTCAGCAGTTTCATCAATCCATCGCTGTCATTGAAAGCGTTATCTT
Organism: Schistocerca americana; assembly: GCF_021461395.2. Taxonomy (NCBI): domain Eukaryota; kingdom Metazoa; phylum Arthropoda; class Insecta; order Orthoptera; family Acrididae; genus Schistocerca; species Schistocerca americana. The sequence goes on along the minus strand of NC_060129.1, from coordinate 82,011,954 downwards.
TGTTAGAAACAGTGTCATTGTGAAACGCGTTACTTCCGAATCGCCTATGTATTGCTTTCCATGGTCAAATCTTAAGCCAAATACTGTATCACGGAGAACGGCAAGTATTTTGATACTTTCGGTCCGAGATATGTTGTCGAGTAGTCTGTAACAGCCTTCGTCTTCTCCCGTTCTTCTTCCTCAATTTGCTGAAGCATAGGATCAAGTCTCTTACGCGTCTCTGACGTGATCGGTTCATCACCGACAAATCTTCTTTCAAAAGATAATTCCTTAGGTGTAGGCGGTATATGAAACACATCGTCATAATTCCCTTCGTAAGGATGTAGCTGTTTATCAATCTCTCGATTTTTCGCTACAGCACCGAAAACTTCTTTCCCTAAAGCATCCAGTTTGTGGATAACTGGCTCTTCTTTCTTATACTTCTCGTATTCTGTTGTCGGTTTCATCTTCCACTCTTTGAACTGACTTTTCAGCTGTTGGAACTTCTTCCTGTTCTTCTTTGCTTCTTTAACAAGCGTTTGATTGTGCTTTGCAAACTTCTTTATTTAAGGAGAAAATTTAAAAGATGCGCGTTTACGTCTCACATCTCACGTTTTACGTTTACGTCTCACGTCTCACTATTTTGCGGGTCTCGACTATAATGGTGGCCCAATCGTTGATATTCCTATATTCACACTATATCACTCCAGTATACGAAGCATGTTAACACTTGATGTAGAGAATTGGGTTGGCGCCATTAAATTGTATTGTAGTTGTTGCTGCTGCTACTGGCTGGTTCACTGCTGTATCTTGATGTTAATGTAGGCTCTATATGTATTCGTCTAGGGGTAAAAAGATGAGGTCCCGTGTTGTTGATGTGCTTGTTGATAAATAATGAACGACAGAATAAGTGAACTTCAATTATTTATTGGTATGGTAGCCATCTTAACTCCGCCGACCACCCAAAGACGTTGTCACAGTGCAGAGTAACACTTCTTTTACAACATCTTTGGACTGTTTTTCCACATGAGATAAAAACATACACACTTTACAAAAGTTCTGTCAAGACTGAGCTGACGAGGCTTCTAGCTGCTTGTATTTATAACCTCGTCAAAGAACGACTAAGAAGAGATGTGGTTTATAAGTCAGGCATCCATCTGCTATCGTAAGTTGTGCAAAAGAGTTATTAATTTACATCGAGTGACATAATTTAATAGGTCATTAAAATGACAGACAGATTTGTCAACCTGTCAGAACAATTCTTTGTTTCAAAAAGGCCGTTTTTCAAAGGTACATCTATTGACTTCTCTCATTTGCATACATAAGTAAATAACGTGAATTATTAAAAATTACAGTGGTTCTCGTTTAAAATAGATGTGTTTACATGAATAGTGAGTGAAAATAGTCCTAGTGAATCAATAGGTTTCACTGGATAATTTTTATTTAAGGAGATCCAAAATACGTAAGTTGACAAATATTATTCGTATTTCATATTAATTATTTCAGTTGAATATAGTGCTTTTACATAATGACATCTGCTGTATCAGTGTTCAAGTGATGTTACTTTTGTGTGGGTCAGTTATTAATTATATTTTAATGGGTTGACTGTTTATGTAGGCATGTTATGCAATCATTGCTAACATACACAATTACTTTTCTACTATCATAATTGCTAGTTAAACTTGTTGAATTAGGAGGGTATCGCATACTTGGTTATAATAAAGCCTTTAATAGGTGCCGTTACACGCCCATCACAAAAATGCAGGCACACACGTGGACGACACATTAATGTTATTGCAACGTGTCCCTCTTTCCGTCGAAACGACGTGTGGATGGTGCAATGCGTTTGCAATTTAGTATGACGCGTGTGTCACTCTTTCCGTCGTTTCGACGGATGGATAGCACTCACTACGTTTCATGTTTACTGTAATTTTTACTGCTGATAAATTCAGCATTCTGTTATACGAGGATCATTTAGTAATTAAAGAGAGAAATTGGTCTGGGGCAAAAACTGTTAGTAGGGCAAATTTGGTACTTTTTTGGCTTTAAGTTGGCACAACTGGGATGAACCCTGATGAGCTCATGTATGAACATTGTTTTGTTTACAGCCTCAAAAATGCATTTCAAGACGGCAAGTCCGCTTGAAACGTCCACATTAGCTGAACAACATTCTGTTATTCGTTTTTTACTTGCTGAAGGCGAGAAACCGGTGAATATATACTGTAGAATGTCTAAGGGGTATTTTGAAGGTTGTATGAAGCGTGCAAATTTTTACAAATGAGTAGAGCAGTTCAGAAATGGTCGCGACTCTGACGAACACCGTTCTGGCCGACCAGTTGCAGTTTCAACTCCCTCACTTGAAAGTCGAATTGATGACATTATTCGTGCCGACAGCCGTGTGACTGTGGAAATGATAATTGATGAGGTTCAAGTTAGTACTGGTACAGTTCATAACATTATCTGTAACAAGCTGAAGTACTGCAAAACATGTGCAAGATGGGTCCCAAAGGAAACAAGGTTGAGAGTGTGCACAGAACTAAAGGAACGTTATGAAAGAGAAGGTGAGCACTTCCTCGACAAACTTTTTATTGTGATGAAACTTGGGTTCGCTAGTGTGAGCCAGAATCAAAAAGACGAAGCATGGAGTGGAAGCACACCAAGCATCAGCAGGAAAAGTAATACTGACGGTGGTTTGGGATGCTGAAGGTCCAGCTTTTTGTGATTATCTCGATTTGCTTTCAAACAAGGTGGAGAGACGTCGTGGATCTCAGAGGAGAGGTGTGATTCTCCAACAAGACAACGCACGTCCTCATATTGCTCAACTAACCCGTGAAAAAATCGACAAAATGGGCTGGGAAGTACTGCCTCATCTCGTCCTGAGTTAGCAGCTAGTGATTGCCATTTGTCTGATGCACTGAAGGAGGCATTACGTGGGATGAGGTTCCAGGACAACAATGACCTGAAAATGTTTTTGGGAAATTGGTTCAAACATCAAGATAAAGAGTTCTTTGCAGGCGGAATAAAAAAGCTTGAAGCCCGTTGGAACAAGTGCATTAATGTTCAAGGGGATTATGATGAAAAGCAGAAAAAAAGTATTGTTTTGTAAATATAAACGCTTTTATCTCCAGACCAATTTGTCTCTTTCTTTATTGAATGGCCCTCGTATCTGTCTGGTAAAAGAATCTTACACTCGCCATCGAGCTCTAGAGATGTTAGAGATGTTTTATGTCCGTATCTTGTATTTACGCTGCTGGCGTTTATACTTTTGTATGAACGTCCTTCTTCTAACTCGCTCAGCCTTTTATGACACACTGGCGCGTTCACGTTATTGAGGTTCGTCTTCAACTGATTTCGTTCCATTTTTGCTATATATATATACAGGGTGTTACAAAAAGGTACGGCCAAACTTTCAGGAAACATTCCTCACACACAAAGAAAGAAACTATGTTATGTGGACATGTGTCCGTAAACGCTTACTTTCCATGATAGAGCTCATTTTATTACTTCTCTTCAAATCACATTAATCATGGAATGGAAACACACACCAACAGAACGTACCAGCGTGACTTCAAACACTTTGTTACAGGAAATGTTCAAAATGTCCTCCGTTAGCGAGGATACGTGCATCCACCGTCCGTCGCACGGAATCCCTGATGCGTTGATGCAGCCCTGGAGAATGGCGTATTGTATCACAGCCGTACACAATACGAGCACGAAGAGTCTCTACATTTGGTACCGGGGTTGCGTAGACGAGAGCTTTCAAATGCCCCCATAAATGAAAGTCGAGAGGGTTGAGGTCAGGAGAGCGTGGAGGCCACGGAATTGGTCCGCCTCTACCAATCCGTCGGTCGCCGAATCTGTTGCTGAGAAGCGTACGAACATTTCGACTGAAATGTGCAGGAGCTCCATCATGCATGAACCACATGTTTTGTCGTACTTGTAAAGGCACATGTTCTAGCAGCACAGTATGAAATCATGGCGGTGAATCGAGGAAGTACAGTACATACTGACGAAACTAAAATGAACTCTAACATGGAAATTAAGCGTTTCCGGACACATGTCCACATAACATCTTTTCATTATTTGTGTGTGAGGAATGTTTCCTGAAAGTTTGGCCGTACCTTTTTGGAACACCCTCTATATGGATTTATCGGTTCTAGTTACACGAAAGTATTCTTTAAAAGTCTTCGTTATTCTCTTGAATGAAAAAGTTGGTTTTGGGCAATTTATACCAAATTATGACAGTTCAGATTTACCTGCTCTCACTAAAATGTTCGAGAATTCATTGTGTTCGTAGAATACGCCGTGCCTGAAGAAGCACAACGTGCCATTTATGTATCTAAATATAGTCTAAGGCCGACGGTATGCCAGGAAAACATTTACTGATAACGCTATAGACCTTTACTCTAAAGCTGCATTCGTCTATTTCTGCACAGTAGACATCGTCAAAAAAAAAATAAAAAATGAAAAATAAAAACTTTCTGTCTGAATAAGTGTCTAACGCTGCGTAGACGACAGAGTTTTGCCGCAGGCCTATATCAGACACTTTTTTAGGGTAGCCAGCTTCTAGCGCTAAACTCGTAACTTGAATCACGAGTGTCATGCTATTAACAATCAACACGACTTGACCTGAAGGCCTCTGATAAACAGCTGATATATTTTTGAAATTCTGCAGTAGAAATCTTAACCAGACTATGAGTAGCAGAGGTTTAGTAGCAGCCTGCTCGTCATTATTAATAAGAGCGTTCATCCAAATCCTTCTTCCGTGGAAAATGTACAAGAATTCGTCCACAATAACACAACTTGAGAAGGGAGTGAGACAGGGTTGTAGACTCTCCCCGATGTTATTCAATCTGTATATTGAGCAAGCAGTAAAGGAAACAAAAGAAAAATGTGGAGTAGGTATTAAAATCGAGGGAGAAGAAATAAAAACTTTGTAATTCTGTAAGAGACGGCAAAGGACTTGGAAGAGCAGTTGAACGGAATGGACAGTGTCTTGAAACAAGGGTATAAGATGAACATCAACAAAAGCAAAACGAGGATAATGGAAAGTAGTCTAATTAAGTCAGGTGATGCTGAGGGAATTAGATTAGGAAATGAGACACTTATAGTAGTAAAGGAGTTTTGCTATTTTGGGAGCAAAATAACTGATGATGGTCGAAGTAGAGAGGATATAAAATATAGACTGGCAATGGCAAAGAAAGCGTTTCTGAAGAATAGAAATTTGTTGACATCGAATATAGATTTAAGTGTCAGGAAGTCGTTTCTGAAAGTATTTGTATGGAGTGTAGCCATGTATGGAAGTGAAACATGGACGATAAATAGTTTGGACAAGAAAAGAATAGAAGCTTTCGAAATGTGGTGCTACAGAAGAATGTTGAAGATTAGGTGGATAGATCACCTAACTAATGAGGAGGTATTCAATAGGATTGGGGAGAAGAGAAGTTTGTGGCACAACTTGACTAGAAGAAGGGATCGGTTGGTAGGACATGTTCTGAGGCATCAAGGGACCACCAATTTAGTATTGGAGGGCAGCGTGGAGGGTAAAAATCTTAGAGGGAGACCAAGAGATGGATACACTAAACAGATTCAGAAGGATGTAGGCTGCAGTAGGTATTGGGAGATGAAGGAGCTTGCACAGGATAGAGTAGCATGGAGAGCTGCATCAAACCAGTCTCAGGACTGAAGACCACAACAACAACAACACAACTTCCAAACTGCTTGATTTTGGTTCTTTTTCAGGCGCTGCTGGCGTCGGCGGCTGTGTAGGCTCACAATCAGCAAGAGCAGCAAGTTTCGCGTATAAACTTTGAATGCCGCGTATATCGTCTTCAGATAGCTGCATGATGGTGTTGTTGTAGAGCGCGTACATCATTGACTCAGCGACGTCGGAATAGGCAAAACCTAGCGTGTGGCCAGTTTTGTGAACCAAGACAACGAGCAAGTTTGTTTGTCAAGAAGGCGTATTACTGTTTATTTCCATGTGCTAGTATTCATCCTGACCACCATGACTTTCAATAGGGTCGTTGTACAAATTAGGGTAATCTGCAAGAGCCAGTATGCGACCTCTCCCGTCAAAACTTCGTTGGCAGAATTGCAGTACTGAATTTTGCCTTCCGTAAGCTCCTCTCTTGTTCGAAATGACAGTATCAGGATTTCGGTTGCTGTTCTCAAAAGTAAGCTCTGTGTGGTGCTGCCAAATTTTAAAAGCTGCGTCAGCTGCCTGCAACATTTTTCTTGTGGCAAGACAGTAATGCCATTTTACTTTCTTCACGTTCAATTTGTAGATGTGTTTAGTAAAGCTCAAAACGTTATTTTCCGCGCCACATCTCGGTTTCTTCTTTAATTGCGAAGTTTCGTCCGTCAGCTCGCTATTACCTACTAGACTATATTTGTGTCGAAATAACGTAAGTGCTTCTTTGAACGCTTCTTCACTCAATTTAGAAAGCTGGTCTTCTTGGGCAGCCAAATAACCAAATTTGTGCAAGTACTTTATTGCTGCTTCATCTAGAGCAGATATTAATAAGAGTAAAAATATCGAAACTACAATTATTCTGTTCATGGAAAAATTTTTATTGTTATTTTTTATTCACGTCATTTTTCATGGATGTCTGCATCCAAATATATAGAGTATGTGTTCAAAAGCATCTGGACACCCGGCTGAAAATGACTTGCAAGTTCGTGACATCGGTAATGTTGGAATCCAATATGGTGTTGGCCCACCCTTAGCCTTGATGACAGCTTCCAATCCCGCAGGCTACGTTCAGTCAGGTGCTGGAAGGTTTCTTGGGGAATGGCGGTCCATTCTTCACAGAATGCTGCACTGAGGAGAGGTATCGATGTCGGTCGGTGAGGCCTGGCACGAAGTCGGCGTTCCAAAACATCCCAAAGGTGTTCTGTAGGATTCAGGTCAGGACTCTGTGCAGGCCAGTCCATTACAGGGACGTTATTGTCGTGTAACCACTCCGCCACAGGCCGTGCATTACAGACAGGTGCTCGATCGCATTGAAAGGTGCAATCGCCACCCCCGAATTGCTCTTCAACAGTGGGAAGCAAGACAATACTTAAAACATCAATGTAGGCCTGTGCTGTGATAGTGCCATGCAAAACAACAAGGGGTGCAAGCCCCTCCATGGAAAACACGACCACACCATAACACCACCGCCTCCGAATTTTACTGTTGGCGCTACACACGCTGCCAGATGACGTTCACATCCTGCAATCGGACCGCCACATTGAGTATCGTGATTCGTCTCTCCAGATAACGTTTTTCCACAATTCAGTCGTCCAATGTTTATGCTCCTAGTCTGGAGCCGCGCGACCGCTACGGTCGCAGGTTCGAATTCTGCCTCGAGCATGGATGTGTGTGATGTCCTTAGGTTAGTTAGGTTTAAGTAGTTCTAAGTTCTAGGGGACTGATGGCCATAGGGTTAAGTCCCATAGTGCTCAGAGCCATTTGAACCATTTTAGGCTCCTTACACCACGCGAGGCATTGTTTGGCATTTACCAGCATGATGTGTGGCTTATGATTTCAACTGGCGGCGGTCTCTGTCAGTCAACAGACGAGGTCGGCCTGTATGGTTTTGGGCCATCCGGATCGTATAATAAAATAGAATCAGTTATAGATATCAGCAACATGCAACTTACATTCAACAACAAGGAAGTGCAAACTATCCAGGACAATGAGAACAGTCCATGGTTCAAGGCCAAAGATGTGTCTGAAATTTTTTAGTGTAAAAATACTGGCGATGCAAATACGTCAACACGTAGAAGTTGATGGGAAAGTGAGATGTGAAAGAATTTTTAACCCCCGAGATTTATGGGGGTTAAGGGGCAACGGAAAATCATCAATATTTATCAACGAAGCACGACTGTATTCACTGATCTTCTCATCCAAGAAAGAAGAGGCTAAGCAGTTTAAAAAGTGGCTCACATGATGTCTTACCATCAATCAGAAAATATGGTGAGTACAAGACGTATCAAAGCCAAATTACTCACTTGGAAAATATGAACAGAATTCGCGAAGAGCACATTCAAAATTTAAATGGAATAGTTGATAGAGCTGTAAGAAACTTTACTTGAATTATTACCTCATGTTGTTGCTAGAACAGTGAATGAAAATTTGAGACTGAAATGATTTGACGATGATTGCGACTACACTTACTATGACATCCTAGTGGAGAGAAGAAATTTGCAACAACATTTGCACGGCGTAATGGACAGACATCCAAACAGAGAAGAAATTCTGAGGCTCGAGTACAATCCAAATTCGATAAATTTGTACCAAAAATGAAGGAAAACTTGAGTATCGACTACCACATGAACTACACTACTGGCCATTAAAATTGCTACACCAAGAAGAAATGCAGATGATAAACGGGTATTCATTGGACAAATATATTATACTAGAACTGACATGTGATTACATTTTCACCCAATATGGGTGCATACATCCTGAGAAATCAGTACCCAAAACCTCTGGCCGTAATAACGGCCTTGATACGCGTGGGGATTGAGTCAAACTGAGCTCGGATGGCGTGTACAGGTACAGCTGCCCATGCAGCTTCGACACGATACCATAGTTCATCGAGAGTAGTGACAGGCGTATTGTGACGAGCCAGTTGCTCGGCCACCACTGACCAGACGTTTTCAATTGGTGAGACATCTGGAGAATGTACTGGCCAGGCAGCAGTCGAACATTTTCTGTATCCAGATAGGCCCGTACAGGAGCTGCATTATCCTGCTGAAATGTAGGGTTTCGCAGGGATCGAATGAAGGGTAGAGCCACGGGTCGTAACACATCTGAAATGTAACGTCCACTGTTCAAAGTGCCTTCAGTGGAAACAAGAGGTGACCGAGACGTGTAACCAATGGCACCTCATACCATCACGCCGGGTGATACGCCAGTATGGCGATAACGAATACACGCTTCCAATGTGCATTCACCGCGATGTCGCAAAACACGGATGCGACCATCGTGATGCTGTAAACAAAACCTGGACTCATCCGAAAAAATGACGTTTTGCCATTCGTGCACCCGGATTCGTCGTTGAGTTTACCATCGCAGGCACTCCTGTCTGTGATGCAGCGTCAAGGGTAACAGCTGGTAGTCCATGCTGCTGCAAACGTCGTCGAACTGTTCGTGCAGATTGTTGTCTCGCAAACATCCCCATCTGTTGACTCAGGGATCGAGGCGTGGTTGCACGATCCGTTACAGCCATGCGGATAACATGGCTGTCATCTCGACTGCTAGTGATACGAGGCCGTTGGGATCCAGCACGGCGTTCCGTATTACCCTCCTGAACCGACCGATGCCATATTCTGCTACCAGACATTGGATCTCGACCAACGGGAGCAGCAATGTTGCGATACGATAAACTGCAATCGCGATAGGCTACAACCCGACCTTTATCAGTCGGAAACGTGATGTTATGCATTTCTCCTGCTTACAGAAGGCATGACAACAACGTTTCACCAGGCAACGCCGGTCAACTGCTGTTTATGTATGAGAAATCGGTTGGAAACTTTCCTCATGTCAGCACGTTGTAGGTGTCGCCACCGGCGCCAACCTTGTGTGAATGCTCGGAAAAGCTAATCATTTGCGTATCACACCATCTTCTTCCTGTCGGTTAAATTTGGCGTCTGTAGAACGTCATCTTCATGGTGTAGCAATTTTAGTGGCCAGTAGCGTATTTCAATATGAAGGATGACTAGACGCAAGACGAACTGATTAATGATATCAAATATCTCCATGAGGCTACGTTGTCGGCATAATTTTAATGGATCGAAATCCATTAAAATTGTGGTTGCAGGTCATTCTTTTTGCGTACAAGTGTTCACACAGTCATAGTTTGCATTGTACCATCCACCTGTCGTTTCGACGGAAAGAGCGAGGCCGGCCGAAGTGGTCGTGCGGTTGTAGGCGCTGCAGTCTGAAACCGCGCGACCGCGACGGTCGCAGGTTCGAATCCTGCCTCGGGCATGGATGTGTGTGATGTCCTTAGATTAGTTAGGTTTAAGTAGTTGTAAGTTCTAGGCGACTGATGACCTTAGAAGTTAAGTCCCATAGTGCTCAGAGCTCTTGAACCATTTTGAAAGAGGGACACGTGTTGCAATAACATTGATGTGTTGTCCACGTGTGTGCCTGCAATTTTGTGCTTATTTATTGCAGGAGCATTTAGTGTACCGTCAATCTACACTAGGTAAAGCTAAGAATCACGCGCCAGCCTAGCGATAACAGCGAAGATAGCGGTGAGGGGCAATGGCCGTCGCCGCTGCTATCGCGGAAGTTCGTCAGCCGTGCTTCACACGCGCGTGTAACTCAGAAACGTTGCGGTGTCTCGAAAAACTGAACAGTCTAAATTTCAAAATATAATTTCTGCTCAGAGTTAAAGGCTTATACAAAATGAAAAAGGACGATCTTGTCGATGCTATAGAGAAGACTTATCCACAGCATCGACAAGCGGCTTATTTAAACAAATTTTCTAACAAAACTGTACGTGAGTTGAAGCGGATTGCAAAGGAAAATAGAGGGTTTCCAAATTCACACAGAAATAGTTTGGTGGCTCTTATAGATGCAGAGACAATTTTTAAAGAAAATCAGCAACATTCAATTTACAACAGAATTGTTAGATGGCAAATACATAATCACGAGTGAGGAAAAAGAATGGTAAGAAAAAATGGTGAGAAAAAAATAGGTCAGCTTCTTCCATTTAAACCCGATGTATTTAGTACGCTGAAGAAAAAAAAAAGAAGCTACGTAATGAAGAACCACGTGAACAAAAACTAGGCCAAATTTTTCCATTTAAGCAAAAGGTGTTCACTTTACTGAAAGAAGAGAAATTACCATTCGAGATTAAGCCATGTGAACGAATGATATTGCGTAAAAAATATAACATTTCAGAGACATCTTACAGTATTAAGATTAAGAACTTGAAAGACGATCCATCCGAACAGATGAAAGCAGTCAGACAAGCCGTACACGCTACAATAAAACGAGTAAGAAAATTAACTGAGATCAAGAAAAGTGATGAAATGAGGATCGTGCCTGAAAATGAGTCTTTTAATCTCGTAATATCATCGAAGCGTAACGTAAATGTCAGTGCTTCACGGCTACTTGTACAGACTGAAAGAATTGTCACATCTAACGAAAATGCAGCATGCAGCTTTACTGTATGGATAAATGATGATGGCGTCCTCTTAGGTAAAATATTCCGCAGGTAAAATAGTCCCCCATTCGGATCTCCGGGCGGGGACTACTCAAGAGGACGTCGTTATCAGGAGAAAGAAAACTGGCGTTCTACGGATCGGAGCGTGGAATGTCAGATCCCTTAATCGGGCAAGTAGATTAGAAAATTTAAAAAGGGAAATGGATAGGTTAAAGTTAGATATAGTAGGAATTAGCGAAGTTCGGTCGCAGGAGGAACAAGACTTTTGGTCAGGTGTATACAGGGTTATAAATACAAAATCAAATAGGGGTAATGCAGGTTTAATAATGAATAGAAAAATAGGAGTTCGGGTAAGCTACTACAAACAACATAGTGAACGCATTATTGGGGCCAAGACAGACACGAAGTCCACGCCTACAACAATTGTGCAAGTTTATATGCCAACTAGCTCTGCAGATGACGAAGAAATTGATGAAATGTATGATGAGATAAACGAAATTATTCAGGTAGTGAAGAGAGACGACAATTTAATAGTCATGGGTGATTGGAATTCGAGAGTAGGAAAAGGGAGAGAAGGAAACATAGTGGGTGAATATGGATTGGGGCTAAGAAACGAAAGAGGAAACCGCCTGGTAGAATTTTGCACAGAGCATAACTTAATCATAGCTAACACTTGGTTCAAGAATCATGAAAGAAGGTTGTATACATGGAAGAACCCTGGAGATACTAGAAGATATCAGATAGATTATATAATGGTAAGACAGAGATTTAGGAACCAGGTTTTAAACTGTAGGACATTTCCAGGGGCAGATGTGGACTCTGACCACAATCTATTGGTTATGAACTGTAGATTAAAACTGAAGAAACTGCAAAAAGATGGGAATTAGAGGAGATGGGACCTGGATAAACTGAAAGAACCAGAAGCTGTAGAGGGTTTCAGGAAGTGCATAAAGAACAATTGACAAGAATGGGGGAAAGAAATACAGTAGAAGAAGAATGGATAGCTTTGAGGGATGAAGTGGTGAAGGCAGCAGAGGATCAAGTAGGTAAAAAGACAAGGGCTAGTAGAAATCCTTGGGTGACAGAAGAAATACTGAATTTAATTGATAAAAGGAAGAAAATATAAAATTGCAGTAAATGAAGCAGGCAAAAAGGAATACAAACGTCTCAAAAATGAGATCGACAGGAAGTGCAAAATGGCTAAGCAGGGTTGGCTTGAGGACAAATGTAAGGACGCAGAGGCTTACCTCACTAGGGGTAAGATAGATACTGCCTACAGGAAAATTAAAGAGACCTTTGGAGAAAAGAGAACCACTTGTATGAATATCAAGGGCTCAGATGGAAACCCAGTTATAAGCAAAGAAGGGAAAGCAGAAAGGTGGAAGGAGTATATAGAGGGACTATACAAGGGCGATGTTCTTGAGGACAATATTATGGAAATGGAAGAGGATGTAGATGAAGATGAAATGGGAGATGTGATACTGCGTGAAGAATTTGATAGAGCACTGAAAGATCTAAGTCGAAACAATGCACCGGGAGTAGACAACATTCCATTAGAACTACTGACAGCCTTGGGAGAGCCAGTCCTGACAAAACTCTACCATCTGGTGAGCAAGATGTATGAGACAGGCGAAATACCCTCAGACTTCAAGAAGAATATAATAATTCTAATCCCAAACAAAGCAGGCGTTGATAGATGTGAAAATTACCGAACTGTCTGTTTAATAAGTCACGGCTGCAAAATACTAACGCGAATTCTATACAGAAGAATGGAAAAACTGGTAGAAGCCGACCTCGGGGAAGATCAGTTTGGATTCCGTAGAAATATGGGAAAACGTGAGGCAATACTGACCCTACGACTTATCTTAGAAGCTAGATTAAGAAAAGGCAAACCTACATTTCTAGTATTTGTAGACTTGCAGAAAGCTTATGACAATGTTGACTGGAATAATTTCTTTCAAATTATGAAGGTGGCAGGGGTAAAATATAGGGAGCGAAAGGCTATTTACAATTTGTAGAGAAAGCAGATGGCAGTTATAAGAGTCGAGGGACATGAAAGGGAAGCAGTGGTTGGAAAAGGAGTGAGACAGGGTTGTAGCCTCTCCCCGATGTTATTCCATCTGTATATTGAGCAAGCAGTGAAGGAAACAAAAGAAAAATTCGGAGTAGGTATTAAAATCCATGGAGAAGAAATAAAAACTTTGAGGTTCGCCGATGACATTGTAATTCTGTCAGAGACAGCAAAGGACTTGGAAGAGCTGTTGAACGGAATGGACAGTGTCTTGAAGGGAGCATATAAGATGAACATCAACAAAAGCAAAACAAGGATAATGGACTGTAGTCGAATTAAGTCAGGTGATGCTGAGGGAATCGGATTAGGAAATGAGACACTAAAAGTAGTAAACGAGTTTTGCTATTTGGGGAGCAAAATAACTGATGATGGTCGAAGTAGAGAGGATATAAAATGTAGACTGGTAATGGCAAGGAAAGAGTTTCTGAAGAAGAGAAATTTGTTGACATCGAATATAGATTTAAGTGTCAGGAAGTCGTTTCTGAAAGTATTTGTATAGAGTGTAGCCATGTATGGAAGTGAAACATGGACGATAAATAGTTTGGACAAGAAGAGAATAGAGGCCTTTGAAATGTGGTGCTACAGAAGAATGCTGAAGATTAGATGGGTAGATCACGAAACTAATGAGGAAGTATTGAATAGGATTGGGGAGAAGAGGAGTTTGTGGCACAACTTGACTAGAAGAAGGGATCGGTTGGTAGGACATGTTCTGAGGCATCAAGGGATCACCAATTTAGTATTGGAGGGCAGCGTGGAGGGTAAAAATCGTAGAGGGAGACCAAGAGATGAATACACCAAGCAGATTCAGAAGGATGTAGGCTGCAGAGATGAAGAAGCTTGCACAGGATAGAGTAGCATGGAGAGCTGCACCAAACCAGTCTCAGGACTGAAGACCACAACAACAACAACAACAACAACAACGAAAATGTAGACGTAAGTTATACCACATTTCATTTTGAAGTCTATGAAACCCGAGGGCTCTTCAATAAAGAATGATTTTGTTTTGACGACACGCCTTTACTGATCCTCATAATTTTGATGGTCCTCCTCAAGGTAGTCTCCCATGAGTGCGATGCAATTGTCCCACCGTTCCTGCCAGTCTTCAAATATATGCTGGAAACCATTTTTTGAGAAGTTCTTCAAAATCGCCTCCGCAGTCTTCACCGTTGCTTCTGATGATTGATAATGCCTCCCACGAAGGCGTTTCTTCGTGTTCAAGTCACATGGGGCTAAATCCGGACTGTAGGGAGGGTGAGGGATGCGCTTCGCGTTGATCTCTGCAAGATATTCAGCAACAACATTGGCAATATGCGGCCGCGCATTATCGTGGGGCAGCATCCATCCTGCTTCACGGAAATGTGGTCATTTGCGCCTGATATTGAAGTGCAATGTTCTCAGTACATCCCTGTAGTATTGTCCAGTTACTGATGTGTGTGCAGGTACAACATGCTCATAAACCACTACATGAATATCAAAGAATGAGATGACCACAACCTTCCCCGCAGAAGCAAACACCTTTGCTTTTTGGGGAGTTGGTGATGCAGGAGATTTCCACACTGAGCTTTGCTGTTTGCTCCCAGGATCAGAATGAGGTAGCCAAGTTTAATCAGCAGTGATTTGAAAGAAACTCCGGATCTTCCTCTAACCTCAACTTTAACTGCACGCAGGCCTGCACAGGAATGTCCTTTCGTTCCGAAATCAACAGTCCTGGAAACCACCGCGCACAAACACAGGTCGTGTGTAATTTCTCTGTCACCAACGTGTGGGTGGCAGCCAATGAAATGTTCAGTACTTCGAAAGTGATCTTAAGATAATTCCTCGATCCTCTCTCACAGCACCGGTGTTGATGTTTTCTTCCGTAAGAGCAGTAACTGGAGCACCGGGTCCACCTTTCTTTGAAACTGATTGTCTCCCCTCTTTAAACATTTTAAACTACGTTCGAGCAGTGCTGTAGGGAAGAACAGACTATCCATAGGCCTCCTGTAACATTGCAGCGGTAGGAGATACCGAACACGTCTGACCTTGCCTACCTAGGCGGGAACCAGGAGTCCCAACAATGAAACTACTACGGCATGTTTGTTGCACATTCAGCTAACAGAATATCATAGGATTAAATTTTAGCTCGAGAAATTATGACCATAAAAAATTATGATCATTCTTTATTGAACAGCCCTCGTACCTCGAGGAAAAGCACGAAATGCATGAAAGTACACTCCTGGAAATGGAAAAAAGAACACATTGACACCGGTGTGTCAGACCCACCATACTTGCTCCGGACACTGCGAGAGGGCTGTACAAGCAATGATCACACGCACGGCACAGCGGACACACCAGGAACCGCGGTGCTGGTCGTCGAATGGCGCTAGCTGCGCAGCATTTGTGCACCGCCGCCGTCAGTGTCAGCCAGTTTGCCGTGGCATACGGAGCTCCATCGCAGTCTTTAACACTGGTAGCATGCCGCGACAGCGTGGACGTGAACCGTATGTGCAGTTGACGGACTTTGAGCGAGGGCGTATAGTGGGCATGCGGGAGGCCGGGTGGACGTACCGCCGAATTGCTCAACACGTGGGGCGTGAGGTCTCCACAGTACATCGATGTTGTCGCCAGTGGTCGGCGGAAGGTGCACGTGCCCGTCGACCTGGGACCGGACCGCAGCGACGCACGGATACACGCCAAGACCGTAGGATCCTACGCAGTGCCGTAGGGGACCGCACCGCCACTTCCCAGCAAATTAGGGACACTGTTGCTCCTGGGGTATCGGCGAGGACCATTCGCAACCGTCTCCATGAAGCTGGGCTACGGTCCCGCACACCGTTAGGCCGTCTTCCGCTCACGCCCCAACATCGTGCAGCCCGCCTCCAGTGGTGTCGCGACAGGCGTGAATGGAGGGACGAATGGAGACGTGTCGTCTTCAGCGATGAGAGTCGCTTCTGCCTTGGTGCCAATGATGGTCGTATGCGTGTTTAGCGCCGTGCAGGTGAGCGCCACAATCAGGACTGCATACGACCGAGGCACACAGGGCCAACACCCGGCATCATGGTGTGGGGAGCGATCTCCTACACTGGCCGTACACCACTGGTGATCGTCGAGGGGACACTGAATAGTGCACGGTACATCCAAACCGTCATCGAACCCATCGTTCTACCATTCCTAGACCGGCAAGGGAACTTGCTGTTCCAACAGGACAATGCACGTCCGCATGTATCCCGTGCCACCCAACGTGCTCTAGAAGGTGTAAGTCAACTACCCTGGCCAGCAAGATCTCCGGATCTGTCCCCCATTGAGCATGTTTGGGACTGGATGAAGCGTCGTCTCACGCGGTCTGCACGTCCAGCACGTACGCTGGTCCAACTGAGGCGCCAGGTGGAAATGGCATGGCAAGCCGTTCCACAGGACTACATCCAGCATCTCTACGATCGTCTCCATGGGAGAATAGCAGCCTGCATTGCTGCGAAAGGTGGATATACACTGTACTAGTGCCGACATTGTGCATGCTCTGTTGCCTGTGTCTATGTGCCTGTGGTTCTGTCAGTGTGATCATGTGATGTATCTGACCGCAGGAATGTGTCAATAAAGTTTCCCCTTCCTGGGACAATGAATTCACGGTGTTCTTATTTCAGTTTCCAGGAGTGTACTTAGTATTGCTAATTAATTAGCAAGAGTAGCATAAACAGATCAATAAATACTGATAATTTACGCGGGCCTCGAGCAATAATAACAGCGCTCACCTATGAAACTCGCTATATATTGAATCGTAAATTATCAGACAACGATATCGCATACATTAGGAAAAACCGTAATCTGCAGGAATAATTTGCAAGTGGATTATGTATAAAACTGAGGATTTGATGGTAGTTCATATCATTGTAAAAAATGTGATGTTGCCTTTGATCACAAAAATAAACACACATGCAAAATAATTAGTTTAGGTCGCAGACATGAAGATATGAAAGATAAACAAACAAGGGTTTATTGCAAAAACTGTAACAGATTTTGTTTTAATAAGGAATGCATGGATAACCACGGGTGTGTCTGTGAATCAGTTTACAAGCGCAAAAAGTGGAGTAAGATATGTAGAAGAATCAGCGCAAAAATCGATCACCTCTGTGGATTCTCTGATTGCCGTAATTGTGGTGAAGAATGTGTGAAGACAAGTGAATACGAATGGTACATACAAAGAAGAGTAAGTCTCGGCGCTTACTGCGAGGATTATTGTGCTTGTGACGGTAGAGGTACTAAACGATTTAAAAAATGCACTTACACACAAAAGTACTACTTTTTCGATTTCACCACAACAAGATACAGGAGTACACACGCCAAACTTTACAGCTGAGCATGACTTCAAAGGAAACCGTTACGAATTTAGAAGTAAGGTTGATTTCTGTAAATGGTTGATATCACACAATAACAGAGGCTATACACGTATAGCACACAATGCAAAGGCTTACGACGCGTACTTCATTTTACGGTATTGTGTCAATAATGGCGTTGAGATCAAAACCATTTACCAAGGAACAAAGAATATAGAGTTAAAAATATCCACCATAAACCTTGGAATAATAGACAGCATAAACTTTATCCAAGGAGGTATTGCAACGTTTCCAAAAACATTTGGTTTTTAAAGTGTTGAAAAACGGTTGTTTTCCCCCCCTTCTTTAACACACACGTAAATCAGAATTACGTAGGGCAACTTCCGGCAACCAAGTACTACGTTGTTGATACTATAAAACATGAAGCCAGAAAAGAGTTCTTAGAATGACACGCTCAGAAGGTGCGCGAAAATTATGTGTTTGACTTCGAGAAAGAGCTTTCCGAGTACTGCCATTCTGATGTTGATAAATTGCACCGTCTGGAATTTAAGAGAAATTTCCAGTATATAACAATCGCAAGTGTGAGTGTTATTAACCCGACACTATAAATAATGTGAGTAATGAGATCGACAGGAAGTGCAAAATGGCTAAGCAGGCATGGCTGGAGGACAAATAAAGAGACCTTTGGAGAAAAGAGAACCACTTGTATGAATATCAAGGGCTCAGATGGAACCCCAGTTATAAGCAAAGAAGGGAAAGCAGAAAGGTGGAAGGAGTATATAGAGGGACTATACAAGGGCGATGTTCTTGAGGACAATATTATGGAAATGGAAGAGGATGTAGATGAAGATGAAATGGGAGATATGATGCTGCGTGCAGAATTTGATAGAGCACTGAAAGACCTAAGTCGAAACAAGGCCCCGGGAGTAGACAACATTCCATTAGAACTACTGACAGCCTTGGGAGAGCCAGTCCTGACAAAACTCTACCATCTGGTGAGCAAGATGTATGAGACAAGCGAAATTCCCTCAGACTTCAAAAATAATATAATAATTCCAATCCCAAAGAAAGCAGGTGTTGACAGATGTGAAAATTACCGAACTATCAGTTTAATAAGTCACAGCTGCAAAATACTAACGCGAATTCTTTACAGACGAATGGAAAAACTGGTAGAAGCCGACTTCGGCGAAGATCAGGTTGGATTCCGTAGAAATAAACACGTGAGGCAATACTGACCCTACGACATACCTTAGATAACAGATTAAGGAAAGGCAAACCTACGTTTCTAGCATTTGTAGACTTAGAGAAAGCGTTTGACAATGTTGACTGGAATAATTTCTTTCAAATTCTGAAGGTGGCAGGGGTAAAAAACAGGGAGCGAAAGGCTATTTACAATTTGTACAGAAACCAGATGGCAGTTATAAGAGTCGAGGGGCAAGAAAGGGAAGCAGTGGTTGGGAAAGGAGTGAGACGGGGTTGTAGCCTCTCCCCGATGTTATTCAATCTGTATATTGAGCAAGCAGTGAAGGAAACAAAAGAAAAATTCGGAGTAGATATTAAAATCCATGGAGAAGAAATAAAAACCTTGAGGTTCGCCGATGACATTGTAATTCTGTCAGAGACAGCAAAGGACTTGGAAGAGCAGTTGAACGGAATGGACAGTGTCTTGAAAGTAGGATATAAGATGAACATCAATAAAAGCAAAACGAGGATAATGGAGGTGATGCTGAGGGAATTAGATTAGGAAATGAGACACTTAAAGTAGTAAAGGAGTTTTGCTATTTGGGGAGCAAAATAACTGATGATGGTCGAAGTAGAGAGGATATAAAATGTAGACTGGCAATGGCAAGGAAAGCGTTTCTGAAGAAGAGAAATTTGTTAACATCGAATATAGATTTAAGTGTCAGGAAGTCGTTTCTGAAAGTATTTGTATGGAGTGTAGCCATGTATGGAAGTGAAACATGGACGATAAATAGTTTGGACAAGAAGAGAATAGAGGCCTTTGAAGTGTGGTGCTATAGAAGAATGCTGAAGATTAGATGGGTAGATCACGTAACTAATGAGGAAGTATTGGATAGAATTGGGGAGAAGTGAAGTTTGTGGCACAACTTGACTAGAAGAAGGGATCGGTTGGTAGGACATGTTCTGAGGCATCAAGGGATCACCAATTTAGTATTGGAGGGCAGCGTGGAGGGTAAAAATCGTAGAGGGAGACCAAGAGATGAATACACTAAACAGATACAGAAGGATGTAGATTGCAGTAGGTACTGGGAGATGAATGAGCTTGCACAGGATAGAGTAGCATGGAGAGCTGCATCAAACCAGTCTTAGGACTGGAGACCACAAGAGCAACAATAGTTTAAATGGCTCTGAGCACTATGGGGCTCAACGGCTGAGGTCATTAGTCCCCTAGAACTTAGAACTAGTTAAACCTAACTAACCTACGGACATCACAAACATCCATGCCCGAGGCAGGATTCGAACCTGCGACCGTAGCGGTCTTGCGGTTCCAGACTGCAGCGCCTTTAACCGCACGGCCACTTCGGCCGGCAACAACAACAACAACAACAATGATTCAATGGACGAGCTCTATTTAAATGCAACATATCGCACACAAGATTAAGGGATTGCTGGTTATAGCGTTGTGAAGATGTGGAGTTGTGGGTAGTATGGCAATTTACAAGTCAAATTTTCTTTAACCTAACGCTATTGCTGTAGTCAAAGATCAAAAGAAGGAAATGTTCGGCAAAGAATCGATTGCATGGATGAATACTTTCCCGAATGTACAGCATGCTCTACATGGCGGGGAAGTTACAATATGCGGCGCAGAAGTTGATGGTCAAGACGCAAACACGAAAACAATGTATCAGTTTCACGGCTGCTTTTGGCACGGTTGTCTCGAGTGTTATTCACCCGATACTATAAATAATGTGAATAATGCTTCAGTGGGCGAGCTCTATTTAAAGGCAACATATCGCACACATGATTTAAGGAATGCTGGTTATAACGTTGTGGAGATGTGGAGCTGTGAGTGGAAAAATTCTAAGACTTACAAAGACAACGAAAATAAAACAACAAATGTTGTAGAACTACTGAATCCTAGAGACGCCTTTCTCGGCGGAAGAACAGACACTGCTGAATTGAAGGTTTCAGGCAAGAAGCAGCGATACATAGACATCCGCAGTCTTTGTCCTACAGCGATGTTTTACGACAGTTATCCTGCAGGCCATCCTGCACACATAATGAAACCAGAAAAATGCGACGAGGAATGGTTTGGTTTTGTTAGATGTAAAGTGGTTGTGCCGCGTGGCTTGTATCATCCTGTGCAACCAGTTAAGCAGGAAAAGCTTTTGTCCGCTCTGCGCGCAAAATGTGTAGTAGATCAAAACTCATCGTTGTTGAAATCACAGTGACGATGAGCGAACATTTGTAGGAACGTGGACTACAACAGAACTCAACAAAGCCATCGAAAAACGCTATAAAATGCAAGAATTTTACGAGGTATGGCATTTTGCTCGTGTAAGTAACAAACTGTTTAAAGACTACGTAAAAACCTTCATGAAGATCGAACTGTAAACTAGTCCTTTGGAAGATAGTTACAAGTCAAATGAAGAATACAGGCGAGTTACCAAGAAAAAGCAAGATATCGAGCTTTATGTTAGCAATATTGAATCAAACGCAGGCAAACGTGATGTTTCCAAATAAGTCTCAACTCTCTTTGGAGAAAATTTGGACGAAGACTGAATATGACACAAACTGAATTTATAGATAATGCCAGTCGTTGGTATGAACTTTTACTCGATGATGCGATAGATGTTAGTAACGTAATATTCATCAATGAGGAAGTCACTGAAGTTACATACCGTTACAACG
This sequence comes from Schistocerca americana, assembly GCF_021461395.2. NCBI lineage: Eukaryota > Metazoa > Arthropoda > Insecta > Orthoptera > Acrididae > Schistocerca > Schistocerca americana. The sequence continues at coordinate 81,990,553 of NC_060129.1, read as the reverse complement.
ATTAGTATGTGGAACATAGTACTAACGTAGTCGTTGCCGCCTTCACCACTTCTAACGCTAGGATGAGGCTGTATGATATGCTAACATTGTGATAACATTGTATACTACGAAAAAGACTCTGTTGTTTATATTGATGATGGCAAAACCACTCTGCAAGCAGGTTGCAAGCTTGGCGAATGGACAGATGAATTTGGCAAACACGATTTTGCCATTGAATGGATAAGCACTCGGCCAAAAAGCTATGCTTAACAAACATATAAAGGCAAACGCTATCAAAATTAAACGCTATACTCTGAACTGAGAAAATTCCGTAAAACTCGACATGAAAACGATGACAGAATTAATACAGACTTCTGAAGATAAGATTATCATAAGTAACAACATGATTACGACAGATAAGGAGACGAAAAACCTGCTGAATAAATTTATAGCAAAAGAGTTCAAATTTAACTACGATAACCGCATGCTTCTAGAGGAAAAAGACGGCATAATTGATGGACTTCCATGGGGATATTAAAGAAAAACTTTGGCACATACTAATGGAAACAGTGATTACAGAATTCATCGATGATCCTGCTCGTTGGTACGAGCTCATACTCGATGACAATATAGAAATAATTAAAAAATAGTTCAAATGGCTCCGAGCACTATGGGACTTAACTTATAAGGTCATCAGTCCCCTAGAACTTAGAACTACTTAAACCTAACTAACCTACGGACATCATACACATCGATGCCCGAGGCAGGATTCGAACCTGCGACCGTAGCGGACGCGCGGTTCCAGACTGTAGCGCCTAGAACCGCTCGGCCACCCCGGCCGGCATAGAAATAATTAATACGACATTTATCAACGAGGAAATAATGAAGGTGAAATATAAGAACTGCTAAGGATAATTTTATAAGTCAAGGCCTATAAAATTACAGACTTGTGGTCGCCATAAAGTCGTTGCTGCTGCTTCTGCTGACCGGCCGCGGGTATAAATCGCATCGAAACAGCGGCTGCAAAAAAATTGGGCGAAAAAAAATGGCTGCCAAACAGTCGTTGCTTGAAAATTGGCCGCGAGAAAGGCGTCAACATTTTTGCTAAAAGTAACCGCTGAAATTATGCAAAAAAGTAGCCGCGAGAAACCGTCAAAAAGTCGCTTCCGAAAAAACTGGAAGCGAAAAAGCAGCTGCTATCTTTTGGACGAAAAGTCGCTTCCCAAAAAAAGCGGCAGCGAAAAAGTGGTTGCCGGTTTTTAACGAGAAAGTCCCTTCCCAAAAAAAGTATCCGCGAAAAAGAGATTGCCGGATTTTACCGAAAAAGTCGCTTGCGATAAAATGCGCCGGCGAAAAAGTGGCTGCTATCTTTTGGACGAAAAGCCGCCTCCGAAAAAAAGTGATGACGAAGAAGTCGCTTCAGAAAAAAAGTGGCAGCCAAAAAGGTGTCAACATTCTGCTAAAACAGCGGTCAGTTATCGCCAAAAAAGTCACCGCCGAAATTTTGCAAAAAGGTGATCGTCATCTTTTGGCCGGAAAGTTGAGGGTTTGTCCAGAGCCGCCGCCCTTACTACTGCCCTTTCCCGTACGACCATTTCAGGATTGTACGGTGAATAGCAGCACTGCGGTAAAACATCAATTCTCCGACATCGCTGCGGCCGGACAAAGATCCTGTAAGAAGGGACCAACGACGATTGAAGAGAATCGTTCAGCGTGACAGAAGTGAAAGCCTTCCGCAAACTGCTGCAGTTTCAATGCTGGGCCGTCAACAAGTGTCAACGCGCGAACAATTTGACGAAATGGAGCCGGAGGCGAACTCATATATCCTTGGTGACTTCACGATACAAGGCTTTACGCCTCGGCCAACCGAGGACTTTTGATGACTGGAAACACGGACGAGTTTCGTTGAATCGATGGACCCTGCATACCAGCAGGGGACTGTCCAAGATGGTGGAGGCTCTATAATGGTGTGGAATGTTCAAATGGGTGTGAAATCTTATGGGACTTAACTGCTAAGGTCATCAGTCCCTAAGCTTACATACTACTTAACCTAAATTATCCTAAGGACAAACACACACACACCCATGCCCGAGGGAGGACTCGAACCTCCCCCAGGACTAGCCGCACAGTCCATGACTGCAGCGCCCCAGACCGCTCGGCTAATCCCGCGCGGCAATGGTGTGAAGCGTGTGCAGTTGCAGTAATATGCGACTCCTGATACGTCTAGATTCGACTCTGACAGGTGACACGTACGTAAGCACCGTGTCTGATCACCTGCATCCACTCATGTCGATTGTGCATTCCGAAGAACTCGGGCAATTCCAGCAGGACAATGCGACACCCCACGCACCCAAAACTGCTACAGAGAGGCTCCAGGAACACTCTTATGAGTTTAAACACTTCCGCCGACCACCAAACTCCCTAGACACGAACATTATTGAGCATATCTGGGAATCCCTGCAACGTGCTCTTCCGAAGAGATCTCCACCCCCTCGTACTCTTAGGGATTTATGGTCAGCCCTGCAGGATTCACGGTGCCAATCCCCTCCAGCACTACTCCACACATTAATCGAGTCCTTGCCGCGGTGTGCTGCGGCACTTCTGCGTGCTCGTGGGGCCGTATACGATATTAGCCAGCTGTACCAGTTTCTTTGGCTCTTCAGTGATCTTCAAACATTCCTTTCATTCTTGCGGTGTTTATGTACGTCTTTTATCTTTGGCCACCCTATGTACCTCGGTTGAACAACAAAAGAACAATATTGAAACCATTGAGGTCCGCAGCTCGTGGTTGTGCGGTAGCGTTCTCGCTTCCCGCGCCCGGGTTCCCGGGTTCGATTCCCGGCGGGGTCAGGGATTTACTCTGCCTCGTGATAACTGGGTGTTGTGTGATGTCCTTAGGTTAGTTAGGTTTAAGTAGTTCTAAGTTGTAGGGGACTGATGACCATAGATGTTAAGTCCCATAGTGCTCAGAGCCATTTGAACCATTTGAAACCATTGAGTACTGTCACCATAATGTATAGCAATATCTATTTGCTATTTTTTTTTTTTTACTGAACGTCGTCCCAAAAAGGTGTACCAGTTTGTCTGGCTCTTCAGTGTTTATCATTTGTCAAAGGTATAGGAAGCAATCTTGTACATGAAAAATGTACTTACTGCACAACCAGGTGGGTATTTTCGGATATGTCGCAAACGTAATAGCGAGAGAGACGTGATAAGGAAGTGTATAACAGGAAGAGGATGCAGGTTTCCAGTAGTCCAACAGATTTTACTAAAATTACCGGAAAGAAAATACGTACAGTTTTTAATGTCAGATTATCCCAATAGTTCTTGTAGACGAAAAATTTATGTGGTGTGAAAGCTTATTTCTTATGCTGGAATACTTTCCGCACGAGTGTGAAACACCTCTTTCAAACGATGTGAAATGTATGGCAGTGTACTGTTATAAATACAATTGTATACTCTCATCTATACAATCGTAATTCGTTATACTTAACCTTGGTCATAAAGCATAGAAATCAGACCTAAAACGTAGTACTGCAGAATGAATATTGTGATGGAGAGTATTGCAGACATAAATAAAGAACCAGCCAGATCTCCGCTGCTCACGATCGGACCGTTGCACGGTGCGTGGCGGAGGGTACTTGACTCACCGAGGCCATCCTGCGCTCCGCAAATGCGTCAATACGCGCTGCTGTCGATGTCACCTCCCTCCCTCCCTCCCTCCCACCACCCATGACGTCAGCTCCGCGGCGTGTGCTGACCTCGCTCTGCAGTCACGCATTACCTCCCACTGCACGACGCCCGCTTCCTGCTCGCAAACTGCTGTTATATTACCACACAACTAGCAGGCTTGCAGCGACGCTATTTACTGCAGAGACTGCCACAAAGAGCTAGCCTACATCTACGTGTATAATAGTGGAAAACAGTACGAAAATTAACATTGTCGGTCGGAATAGTTCCATGTAGTGTATATCCGATAGTGTGATATTCAATAAAATGATAAATGCAGCCAAGCAGAATCGCATTTGACGTCAGCAGTACAGAATACAGGGTGAAACTCGTAGGGCAGAAGGGAAGCAGACATCATTAGTGGCAGTGCGCGTTGTGTACGTAAAGCACGCTTTTACACAGCCACGTGGAGAACTGTTATCACGCGATGAAAAAGCAAAAATTGGTGCGTGGCAGAAGCTGATTCCTTCAACTTATTTATACACTACTGGCCATTGAAATTGCTACACCACGTAGATGACGTGCTACAGACGCGGAATTTAAGCGACAGGAAGAAGATGCTGTGATATGCAAATGATCAGCTTTTCAGAGCGTTCACACAAGGTTGGCGCCGGTGGCCACACCTACAACGTGCTCAATTGAGGAATGTTTCCAACCGATTTCTCATACACAAACAGCAGTTGACCGGCGTTGCCTGGTGAAACGTTGTTGTGATGCCTCGTGTAAGGAGGAGAAATGCGTACCATCACGTTTCCGACTTTGATAAAGGTCGGATTATAGCCTATCGCGATTGTGGTTTATCGTATCGCGACATTACTGCTCGCGTCTGTCGAGATCCAATGACTGTTAGCAGAATATGGAATCGGCGTGTTCAGGAGGGTAATACCGAACGCCGTGCTGGACTCCAACGGCCTCGTATCACTAGCACTCGAGATGACAAGCATCTTATCAGCACGGCTGTAACGGATCGTGCAGCCACGCCTCGATCCCTGAGTCCACAGATGGGGACGTTTGTAAGAAAACAACCATATGCACGAACAGTTCGACGACGTTTGCAGCAGCACGGACTATCAGCTCGGAGACCGTGGCTGCGGTTACCCTTGACGCTGCATCACAGACAGCAGCGCCTGCGATCGTGTACTCAACGACGAACCTGGGTGCACGAATGGCAAAACGTCATTTTTTTTCGGATGTATCCAGGTTCTGTTTACAGCATCACGATCGTCGCATCCGTGTTTGGCGACATAGCGGTGAACGCACATTGGAAGCGTGTATTCGTCATCGCCATACTGGCTCATCACCCGGCGTAATGGTATGGAATGCCATTGGGTTACACGTCTCGGTCACCTCTTGTTCGCATTGACGGAACTTTGAACAGTGGACGTTACATTTCAGATGTGTTACGACCCGTGGCTCTACCCTTCATTCGATCCCTGTGAAACCCTACATTTCAGCAGAATAATGCACGACCGCATGTTGCAGGTCCTGCACGGGCCTTTCTGGATACAGAAAATGTTCGACTGCTGCCCTGGCCAGCACATTCTCCAGATCTCTCACCAATTGAAAACGTCTTGTCAATGGTGGTCGAGCAACTGGCTCGTCACAATACACCAGTCACTACTATTCATGAACTGTGGTATCGTGTTGTACATGCATGGGCAGCTGTACCTGTGCACGCCATCCAAGCTGTGTTTGACTCAATGCCCAGGCGTATCGAGGCCGTTTTTACGGCCAGAGGTAGTTGTTCTGGGTACTGATTTCTCAGGATCTTTGCAACCAAACTGCGTGAAAATGTAATCACATGTCAGTTTTAGTCCAATGAATACCCGTCTATCATCGGCATTTCTTCTTGGTGTAGCAGTTTTATTGGCCAGTAGTGTAGTTCGTCACAGCGAGGATATTTACTGCAGTGTCTGTGGCAAAGCGGTAGCCTGCATCCACATCTCTAACAGTGGAAAACAGTACGAAAATAAACATTGCTGGTCGGAACAGCTGCATACAGTGCATATGACACAGCCACGCGGAAAACAGTTATCACGCGATGAAAAAGCAGAAATAGGTTCGTGGGAGGAAATTGGACTCCCTAACCACCTACCGCCAAGAAGTTGAATAGTTCAAGGGCAGAGATTTATAACTTCGTTAGATTCGCGCAAGATATGGACAGAATCGAAAATGTGGGCAAAGTAGAAAATTGTCTGAGGCATCGAAACGGTTACTTTTGCGCAGGGCAAGGGCCACAAATCGTTATTAGTCTCAACTTGTCGCTGATTTACAGTCGCCAGCGACTGCCAGACGTTTGTCAAATGACAAACGTCATGCATTGGAGAAACGACTGCAGAAACCTGCTCTCACACCCAGATATAAACAGGCTAGATTGCAGTTTACTGGAAAACCTATGTCACGGACTTGACAATGGGATAAAGTGGTCTTCAGGGACGAGAAGAAGTTTAACATAGGTATGGATTTTTCAGTATGATTGCAGTGATATAAGAGGAGAGCAGCATGTAAGAAAAGAGTGGAAATGTTCGCGGTGGAAGATTTGCGAGCCTTCTGCACTGAAGGTAATTCACACATTGCGTGGATCGACACTACGAAGAGCTCTACTATGTACATTAGGATGCTAGAGACATTTTTGTGCCAAGTTCCTACGGGACCAAACTGCTGAGGTCATCGGTCCCTAGGCTTACACACTACTCAGTTTCACTTAAACTAACGCTAAGGATAACACACGAATGCCCGAGGGACGACTGGATCATCTAAGGGGGCGGGAGGGGGGGGGGGGGGGGAAGAGCCGCGCGAACCGTGGCAAGGCGCCTCGGACCGCGCGGATATCCCGCACAGCTTGCTAGAGACGGAATGGATTAGACTGTGTAAGGGGCTAGGGGACCAAAGCCTAACATTTCAACAAAACAAAGCGTCTGTGTGTGTTTCTGCACGACAAAAAGTTGGTTTTAAGAAAAAGATAACGATGGTTTGCCCTGGCCTGCACCTAGCCTGGATTTGAATCCCGTGGAAGACTTTTGGGAAGTACTTACAAGGGTGTTTATCGCAATGGAACGGAATTTGAGGCCGTATGTGAGCTGAAAAGTGCGAGACGAGAAGCGTGGACGACAGTTTCCCTGCAAGAACTACAAGACCTAAGTAAACGGATTCCGAAGAAAATTTTTGAGGTAATTATGAAGAACGGAGGTTGGCAAAAATACTAACGGTAAAATAACGTAACAGGACAGTGGGCGCCTGTGTACCAGTTTCCATCCAGGAAATGCAAACGCCCTGTTTTGTTTCCCATGTTATGAAAGAAACTATCTACTTCCGTTACAATTGTTAATGTCTTATTGTATCTATTACTTTGAAAATAAATTCAAATATATATATATATATATATATATTCCTTGACGTAAGAGCAAAGCTTCCTACAATTTTCTGCAAGTCGCTTACTACAATTGTACTTTCGAAGTCGTCGAACGGTTCACACACGGCCCTCCATCCGCCAGTTTAGGCTTCGTTCAGTTCTCGTCTCTCTCTGAGGCCTCGATGACGTTTAAATTTGCTGCGAAGCTCTCTTTTCCTTCCTAGGAGTTTATTAACACCGTGGTCGAACCACGGAGGGTTGATGTCCCATGGTCCAGGTTATGAGAAATATAAATTATTTAACTTTTTCCACGATATTAAGCAATTATATTTGTCATATGTAAAAGAAACTGAAAGTCAAGGAATAATGCGATTATAAAGAAAAACTATTATCTTTAATGTAAGTATTACTATTATCTTTGTCCTGTCTTGTTCTGATAAGACGCCATTGTACGCAGTCTACATAATAAGGTGTGTACATGTTTTATTATTTGAGCAGTGAGCTCCAATATAAGTCAAAAGTATTGCTGTTGTTAATTTTAACCGTAACCTGCCCAACATACCCCCTTTGCTTTTTCAATCATTTTTAAAAGAATTTCAGACGCCGCGCCGGCAGCAAGCTGAACGTCGCTGGACGGCGACAATTGGCAGCCATTAAGCGACAATTTAAAATTATCGTAAATATTATCTCGTTCTTTCCACACGAGAAGCTGGAGATCGGCTATATTATTTCATTTATGATTTATAGCAAACTGGTATTTTCAAAGTACTTAGTGATATATTCAGACGATTTATGTTACGTGCAATAGGATACAGACCTGGCCTGCGCTAAGGCGAAATTAAATCACACGTAAGTCCTTATGTATTGAAAATAGTGAAATTCCTTTGTGTGTGTGTGTTTATTGCCTATAATGATTAACTGTTTTTGAGAACAGTCTCGCCTAAGTAACTTCAATAGTTACACAGGATCCCACGAATTTTTGTGACAGTGAAATCTAAGAACGACCTGTGCCTTCGCATATCTTTGCAGTGAATCCAAAATCAAATTAAAAATAAAAATACAATATAAATTAGATAAAATAAAATAATAAAATCCCACATTCTCATTCAATTCAACGACACACACATTAATAGGTTATATACAGGGTGTTACAAAAAGGTACGGCCAAACTTTCAGGAAACATTCCTCACACACAAATAAAGAAGAGATGTTATGTGGACATGTGTCCGGAAACGCTTAATTTCCATGGTAGAGTTCATTTTAATTTCGTCAGTATGTACTGTACTTCCTCGATTCAAATTGTAAATTTTCACAATCAACATGTGTGGGCTGACGAGAATCCGCACACAATTGTGCAATCACGTCATCGACACAGATTTTCTGTGAACGTTTGGGCAGGCATTGTTGGTGATGTCTTGATTGCGCCCCATGTTCTTCCACCTAATGGAGCACGTTATCATGATTTCACACATGATTTCACCTGTGCTACCAGAACATGTGCCTTTACAAGTACGACACAACATGTGGTTCATGCACGATGGAGCTCCTGCACATTTCAGTCGAAGTGTTCGTACGCTTCTCAACAACAGATTCGGTGACCGACGGATTGGTAGAGGCGGACCAATTCCGTGGCCTCCACGCTCTCCTGACCTCAACCCTCTCGACTTACATTTATGGGGGCATTTGAAAGCTCTCGTCTACGCAACCCCGGTACCAAATGTAGAGACTCTTCGTGCTCGTATTGTGGACGGCTGTGACAATACGCCATTCTCCAGGGCCGCATCAGCGCATCAGGGATTCCGTGCGACGGAGGGTGGATGCACGTATCCTCGCTAACAGAGGACATTTTGAACATTTCCTGTAACAAAGTCGCGCTGGTACGTTCTGTTGCTCTGTTTTTCCATTCCATGATTAATGTGATTTGAAGAGAAGTAATAAAATGAGCACTAACATGGAAAGTAAGCGTTTCCGGACAAATGTCCACATAACATATTTTCTTTCTTTGCGTGTGAGGAATGTTTCCTGAAAGTTTGGACGTACCATTTTGTAACACCCTATATACAGGGTGAGTGAGAAGGAAATGTACGTGCTTTGAGGGGTGATAGCATTAGTGATTCTGAACAAAGAACTTCATATGGACGTGTGCCCTATACCGAATGGTTTCCGAAATAGAACACATTTAATATCACTTTTGTACGTTTTTCTTGAAAAACTCGGAAACCGCACCCTCCAGCGAAAACGTGTCGCAGTACGAAATTAAACTATATTAAAATTCCTACAAAAAACTAGATCTAATGGTTTGTACGAAGAGATCGCGAGAATGTTGAAAAGCTCGCTCGACGCGCATGCGGTAGCTTATCTAGCTTTTTAGGACAATTTGAGGTAGCACGTTGAGACGAACAGTTTGATTCGGGACACTTGTGGTCTATCAAGTCGGGAAACTATCTCAAATTTCGCTGGAGGATGCGGTTTTCGAGTTAATCAAGAAAAACGTACAAAAGTAATATTAAATGTGTTCTATCTCGGAAACAATTCGGAATAGGGCATATGTCCATATGAAGTTCTGCTGTTTGTTTGTGTGGTTGATTGGATGTGCTAATGACAAGCGTTATTATAATTATTAGCGAAATCCATAGATTCAGACCACCTGAGAGGAAATAAACGACGGCCGCACGGGATTAGCCGAGTGGTCTGAAGGGGCTGCAGTCATGGACTGTGCGGTTGGTCCCGGCGGAGATTCGACTCCTCCCTCGGGCGTGTGTGTGTGTGTGTGTGTGTGTGTGTGTGTGTGTGTGTGTGTCGTTAGGATAATTTAGGTTAAGTAGTGTGCAAGCTTAGGGACTGATGACCTTAGCAGTTAAGTCCCATAAGATTTCACACACATTTGAACATTTTTGAAATAAACGACTGACAGGAATAACAGGTAAGAAGGATTACATATTACCTTCTCGGTTTATCCAAGAAAATAAAATTTTGGGAGAACATTTTTGCCAGATCGCTACACCAGTAAGGGCCAGTTGTGCCGGATCCCAACGACCTCGTATCACTAGCAGTCGAGATGAGAAGAATCTTATCCGCATGGCTGTAACGGATCGTGCAGCCACGTCTCGATACTGGAGTCAACAGATGTGGACGTTTGTAAGAAAACAACCATCCTCACGAACAGTTCGACGACGTTTGCAGCAGCACGAACTATCAGCTCGGAGACCGTGGCTGCGGTTACCCTCGACGCTGCATCACAGACAGGAGCGCCTGCGATCGTGTACTCAACGACGAACCTGGGTGCACGAATGGCAAAACGTCATTTTTTCGGGTGAGTCCAGGTTCTGCTTACAGCATCATGATGGTCGCATCCGTGTTTGGCGACATCCCGGTGAACGCACATTGGAAGCGTGTATTCGTCATCGCCATACTGGCGTATCACCCTGCGTGATGGTATGGGGTGCCATTGGTTACACGCCTCGATCACCTCTTGTTCGCACTGACGGCAATTTGAACAGTGGGCGTTACATTTCAGATGTGTTACGACCCGTGGCTCTACCCTTCATTCGATCCCTGTGAAACCCTACATTTCAGCAGGATAATGCACGACCGCATGTTGCAGGTCCTGCACGGGCCTTTCTGGATCCAGAAAATGTTCGACTGCTGCCCTGGCCAGTACATTCTCCAGGTCTCTCACCAATTGAAAACATGTGGTCAATGGTTGCCGAGCAACTGGCTCGTCACAATACGCCAGTCACTACTAAAAATGGCTCTGAGCAAAATGGGACTTAACATCTGAGGTCATCAGTCCCCTAGGACTTAGAACTACTTAAACCTAACTAACCTAAGAACATCACGCACATCCATGCCCGAGGCAGGATTCGAACCTGCGACCGTAGCGGTCGCGCGGTTCCAGACTGTAGCGCCCAGAACCGCTCGTCCACTTCGGCCGGCGGGAAGCAACACAACCGCAAAAATGAAGTGGGCGAGCTAGAGGATTTCGCGAAAAATGTTTTGTGGCGTATAGTGTTCAGCAAGGAGAGAAACTAGTTTCGCGTATGAAAGAAGCTGAAAAATTTAACGGGAGCAAATGGACCATGTTCAGGGTACGGAAAGAGGTGGGGTTCAGGTATCAGGAACCGAACGATGGTAGGAAATTATTAATGGAACGAAGCGATATTGTTGCTGCAAGGACTGTGTTTTTAAGAACAATGCAGAAGATCAGAGAAGCTGGCACATCTCGAATTTATTACTTAGATGAATCTTTCGTTAATCAGAACCACGCAAGGGCTATGTGTTGGAAAATGAGCGGTGGGTACGGTGGATTAAAAGTTCCTGTTGTAAGAGTAACAGAATTATAGTGCTTTGTGTCGGATGAGAAGATACTGGCGTTATTCCCCAGGGTAAGCTGATTTTTAAGGCGTCAAAGGCTAAGAATTCTGAAGATTACCACTCTGAAATGGCGTACAGCGTCTTCAAAAGGTGGTTTACACAACAATTATTGCCGCATATTCCCGCGTCTTCAGTTGTAGTCGTGGACAATGCGAGAGCATCCACTCAGTGCAAGTGAACAAAGCTCCCAATACGAACTCCAAAGAGGCAGGCGTTATTGCATGGCATCATCCAACGGAATACCTCGTAACTCGTCGCATACCACAGCAGAATTGCTGGTTCTTCTCAATCAACACAAGCCTGCATACACAGTTTATGAGATAGACGAAACTGCAAAGCACTATGGACGCCGTATCGTTACATTACATCGTTACTGGTATGGGCTCAGGTGAAATCACATATTGCGGAAAAAAACAATACATTCAAAATTGCAGATGTTAAGAGACTTACACATGAGGCAATAGACAGCATCTCAGCATCTGCGTAGGCAGCTTGCGCAAGACAAGCAGAGAAACTGCAAGATGAAGATTGCAACAGGGAAATTGGCAGGGACACCGTTATGGAACAATCTCTCATAGATCTTGCTGAGTCTGACTCATCTATGTCGGCTGATTCATCTACGTCGGCTGATTCATCTACGTCGGCTGATTCATCTACGTCAGCTGAGTCTGATTCATCTATGTCAGCGAAGACGATGGCGTGGATATCTTGCTGTGAAGTAGGTATGTACCAATTACTGCTACTTATGACATTATTTGCACGACTGTTCCTGCAGCAGCATAAAAAATTACTAGTCGCTCAAGTTTCATCTTTAACCTCGTAACGATCCCGTTTTCTTCATAAAACATATTTCGTTCACGTACTATAACGCCGTAGCAGGTTGCACAATGAAAGAAAGTTAGCTTTTAGTAACACATGAAACGATCCGTTTCTGATATCCTTGTGGTCACAAATAATTAAAATTTGAAAATGGTTTAAATGTGTTCGATCACTGTGGGTACCTAATGTAAGCAACGCAAAAATTCGTTTGATTAACGAAACAAATCGCTGTCGTTCAAAAGACGGAACATTAAACACTGACAGTATTTAAAAAAAGAATGACGTTACATCATGATTACTGACAAAATAGTATGTGTATCGCCAGGTTGAAGCTCTTCCGTCTGTATTTGCTGTACAAATACAATGGTCTTTTGTAAGGGCTTTGCCTTGAGCAAAACACAGTTTCTTCTTGTGCTATCACCCAGAGTCGTTTCGTTGAGGTTTTAGCATCATCGCTGGGCTTTCATTTGCTTTCTGTTATACTATAGGAAAAATATTCGTTACTACTTACATATACAGGGTGTTACAAAAAGGTACGGCCAGACTTTCAGGAAACATTCCTCATACACAAATAAAGAAAAGATGTTATGTGGACATGTGTCCGGAAACGCTTAATTTCCATGTTAGAGCTCATTTTAGTTTCGTCAGTATGTACTGTACTTCCTCGATTCACCGTCAGTTGGCCCAATTGAAGGAAGGTAATGTTGACTTCGGTGCTTGTGTTGACATGCGACTCATTGCTCTACAGTTTTAGCATCAAGCACATCAGTACGTAGCATCAACAGGTTAGTTAGTGTTCATCACGAACGTGGTTTTGCAGTCAGTGCAGTGTTTACAAATGCGGAGTTGGCAGATGCCCATTTGATGTACGGATTAGCATGGGGCAATAGCCGTGGCGCGGTACGTTTGTATCGAGACAGATTTCCAGAACGAAGGTGTCTCGACAGGAAGACGTTCGAAGCAATCGATCGGAGTCTTAGGGAGCATGGAACATTCCAGCCTACGACTCGCGACTGGGGAAGACCTAGAACGGCGAGGACACCTGCAATGGACGAGGCAATTCTTCGTGCAGTTGACGATAACCCTAATGTCAGCGTCAGAGAAGTTGCTGCTGTACAAGGTAACGTTGACCACGTCACTGCACGGAGAGTGCTACGGGAGAACCAGTTGTTTCCGTACATTGTACAGCGTGTACAGGCACTATCAGCAGTTGATTGGCCTCCACGGGTTTACTTCTGCGAATGGTTCATCCGACAATGTGTCAATCCTCATTTCAGTGCAAATGTTCTCTTTACGGATGAGGCCTCATTCAAACGTGATCAAATTGTAAATTTTCGCAATCAACACGTTTGGGCTGACGAGAATCCGCACGCAATTGTGCAATCACGTCACCGACACAGATTTTCTGTGAACGTTTGGGCAGGCATTGTCGGTGATGTCTCGATTGGGCCCCATGTTCTTCCACCTACGCTCAATAGAGCACGTTATCACGATTTCATACGGGATACTCTACCTGTGCTGCTAGAACACGTGCCTTTACAAGTACGACACAACATGTGGTTCATGCACGATGGAGCTCCTGCACATTTCAGTCGAAGTGTTCGTACGCTTCTCAACAACAGATTCGGTGACCGACGGATTGGTAGAGGCGGACCAATTCCGTGGCCTCCACGCTCTCCTGACCTCAACCCTCTCGACTTTCATTTATGGGGGCATTTGAAAGCTCTTGTCTACGCAACCCCGGTACCAAATGTAGAGACTCTTCGTGCTCGTATTGTGGACGGCTGTGATACAGTACGCCATTCTCCAGGGCCGCATCAGCGCATCAGGGATTCCGTGCGACGGAGGGTGGATGCACGTATCCTCGCTAACGGAGGACATTTTGAACATTTCCTGTAACAAAGTGTTTGAAATCACGCTGGTACGTTCTGTTGCTGTGTGTTTCCATTCCACGATTAATGTGATTTGAAGTAATAAAATGAGCTCTAACATGGAAAGTAAGCGTTTCCGGACACATGTCCACATAACATGTTTTCTTTCTTTGTGTGTGAGGAATGTTTCGTGAAAGTTTGGCCGTACCTTTTTGTAACACCCTGTATATGAAGTAGAGTTTTTAAGAAAGTTTTTACAAACCTGAAAACAGCACAAAGTTTTGCACGTATACCTTGTTATCACATGCAGCGTTTTTCCTGGCTGTTTATGTTTTTCTTTACAGCTGTTGTACTTTCACTCCGTCGTCTTCAACCACATAGAAGTTAATGAAGAGCAATTATTTATCTCGATATTTTATACGATTGGGAATGTTGTAATTCTACGTGGAAGGTTGTGTGTGTGCGCGCAAGGATTATCAGTACTAAGGCTGCAGTTCTTAAAGACCACTGTGTATGTAGCACGGCGTCACGTGTCTCAGTGCGTGATCTGACGAAGTAACGTCTCCTTCCCCCCCCCCTCCCCCCTCTCCCCGCCCTCCCTGCCTGTCTCTCTCTCTCTCTCTCTCTCTCTCTCTCTTCGCGGAACGCGCGACGAACCAGCCTTCGTAGCTGCTCTCTAGAAGCTGCGCCTTGTGTGTGTTGCTTCTGATACGCGGTGAATGCCGCGCAACAGCAAATTGCGACGCAAAGAGAAGGAAGCAACTACAGAGGAAAGGCAAATAGTTGTCTCCCAAGGTGAAGAGAGCAAATCACTTTAAGAAGCTGCTGGTATTATTGGGACAAGCGAGGCAATTGTGCAGTCCATAGCAACGAAACAAATCGCTGTCGTTCAAAAGACGTAACATTAAACACTGACAGTATTTAAAGAAAGAATGACGCTACATCATGATTACTGACAAAATAGTGCGCGTATCGCCAGGTTGAAGCTCTTCCGTCTGTGTTTGCTGTACAAATACAATGGTCTTGAACAAAGTAGGAGCATATGGACTATCAGACCAATTGTGTGATTGGATTGAAGAGTTCCTAGGTAACAGAACGCAGCATGTCATTCTCAATGGAGAGAAGTATTCCGAAGTAAGAGTGATTTCAGGTGTGCCGCAGGGGAGTGTCGTAGGACCGTTGCTATTCACAATATACATAAATGACCTTGTGGATGACATCGGAAGTTCACTGAGGCTTTTCGCAGATTATGCTGTGGTGTATCGAGAGGTTGTAACAATGGAAATCTGTACTGAAATGCAGGAGGATCTGCAGCGAATTGATGCATGGTGCAAGGAATGGCAATTGAATATCAATGTAGACAAGTGTAATGTGCTGTGAATACATAGAAAGATAGATCCCTTATCATTTAGCTACAATATAGCAGGTCAGCAACTGGAAGCAGTTAATTCCATAAATTATCTGGGAGTACGCATTAGGAGTGATTTAAAACGATCACATAAAGTTGATCGTCGGTAAAGCAGATGCCAGACTGAGATTCATTGGAAGAATCCTAAGGAAATGCAATCCGAAAACAAAGGAAGTAGGTTACAGTACGCTTGTTCGCCCACTGCTCGAATACTGCTCAACAGTGTGGGATCCGTACCAGATAGGGTTGATAGAAGAGATAGAGAAGATACATAGAAAGATAGATCCCTTATCATTTAGCTACAATATAGCAGGTCAGCAACTGGAAGCAGTTAATTCCATAAATTATCTGGGAGTACGCATTAGGAGTGATTTAAAACGATCACATAAAGTTGATCGTCGGTAAAGCAGATGCCAGACTGAGATTCATTGGAAGAATCCTAAGGAAATGCAATCCGAAAACAAAGGAAGTAGGTTACAGTACGCTTGTTCGCCCACTGCTCGAATACTGCTCAACAGTGTGGGATCCGTACCAGATAGGGTTGATAGTGGAGACAGAGAAGGTCCAACGGAGAGCAGCGCGCTTCGTTACAGGATCATTTAGTAATCGCGAAAGCGCTACGGAGATGATAGATAAACTCCAGTGGAAGACTCTGCAGGAGAGACGCTCAGTAGCTCGGTACGGGCTTTTGTTGAAGTTTCGAGAACATACCTTCACCGAACAGTCGAGCAGTATATTGCTCCCTCCTACGTATATGCGGCAGACCGCAAGAGCGGCCTGAGCTGGCGAGGCGAGCGCATCGCTGCTGTTGCGCGCTTCGCTTACTCGCAGCGCTGTGGGCGCTGCGGAGAGCAAATTGTCGTGCGTTGTTTTGACAACGCGTGCAAATTGTCGTGTTCCGCGCCTCGCAGCATGGGAAAGAAGGGTGCGCAGAGAAAACCTGCCGCTACGAAGGGTCCTTCGGTTGTGCGACTCTCTGAGTCTGCCGACCGTGCAAGGAACTCCCGAGAAGACGAGTCGCGGCCTGTCCCCCCTTTGTACGTCAAGTGCAAAGGCGGGTGGACAGCGCTGTTCGACACCATGACGAAATGCGCTCGGAACGAGGTGGTCTACGAGTCTGTCGATACAGACTCGCTGATCTGCGTTCGAGCCGCAAACGTGGCCGACCACAGGGCGATCAAGGTCGCAGTGGCCGACCACATCGTCGACGCGCCGGAGAAGGCATCTTCCGTAGGAAGGATGAAGACGACTAAGGCACTCCTCAGGGGGTTGCCTTGGTGCTGTGACGAGGCAGCGGTCCGGGAAGGGCTGCTGCGAGCCGGGTTTGGTAATGCAGCCGCAAGGTTGCACAACGGGACCAACAGGAAGAGGGCGCCGCTCTATGCCGTGACCGTGCAGACGGTCGACGGCGGGAGCGACATCTTCGACTTGCGGAAGTTGCTGGGCTTCCCGGTTACGACGGAAGCTCTCCCGACCGCCATGGATCCTCAGCCCCAGTGCTTCAGGTGCCAGGGCGAGGGCCATGTTGCGAAGTACTGCCGCAACGCGGCGCGGTGCGTCAAGTGCTCCGGTGAGCACGACAGCCGCGCCTGCGACCGCGGCAGCAACGCTCTGCCGACTTGTGTCCGGTGTGGCGGCCCGCACGTCGCCAGTTGGCGCGGTTGCGCGGCTTTCTCTAGCCGCAGCCGTGCCGGGGGCGGCGAAGCGGCCGCGGCCGCACCGACGCAGCAGCAGAAGAGAAGACGACGTCGGAAACGGCGTAGGGCGGAGAACAGCCCGGTGCAGCTGAGGGACGGCGCAGCAGCAGATCCACCTGCCAGGGGCGGGGACGGCCGCTCGGAAACGGGCAGCCAGGACGCAGCTCGCCCTCCCGCGAAGAGATGTGACCTCGAGCTCGGCATCGCCGTGAAGGAGGCCACAGCAGCTCTCAAAGCCGTCATGGCGGCGGAGAGGGCTGCCTTCGCAGCCGCCGTGGCTGCAGAGAAGGAAGAGGCCTTGAGGCAACTGCGAGCAGTCTTCGCCCAGGGCCTCAGTGCAGTCGTACCTGCGAACACTCCTGCGACCTCGCAGAAGGACGTTCGCGCGCCTGTCCCAGCGGTTGCCCCAGCAGCACCGCAGGTGAAAGGTGCAAAGAAGAAAACCGCCAGGGCAGTCTTCATCGCGCAAGCGTCGCCGCGCTGCCGCGCCGAACTTTTGTGTTACAGGGAGTAAGCCACTGCGGCCGGCCCAGGAGACAACGAGGGAGCCCAGCCGCGGCACCGGACTGACCCAGCGAACGACCACGCAGTACATAGGTAACGTTGCACGATACCTCACGCTAACCCCCCTCACCTTGCATGCTCTGTCGCAGCTAGCAAACCGCTACTGCTCTTACTACCCGTCCTACTGTCGCAGAGGTTTTTTTCCCTTGGCGCTGGCCTTGGCACTTTTTTTCCTCCGCTCTTACAACCGCTACCCTTCGATCGCTTTCGACCACTACTATCTCCTGATGGACCATGTTAATGAGTAGCCTTACCCAGACGCATGGATAGCATCACAGCCTGCATCCTGTGACGCCTTGATTCAAAACTAACATGCATACGGAGGTGACAGTAGAACTTTTGTGTTGGTCACCACGTTGGTGCGGGCGTGGAGGGGCCCCATCCTTTTATTATCCTACGTATATCTCGCGAAGAGATCGTGAGGATAAAATCACAGAGATTAGAGCCCACACAGAAGCATACCGACAATCCTTCTTTCCACGAACAATACGAGACTGGAATAGAAGGGAGAACCGATAGAGGTACTCAAGATACCCTCCGCCACACACCGTCAGGTGGCTTGCGGAGTATGGCTGTAGATGTAGATGTAGATATCGATCTATCCCCTCTCGTAGTATCTGTGCTGGACTGCTATTACTTCCCGGTCACTGTCTGTCGTAAGCCAGTTCGGGTTGCGGGCTCGGGTCTGTCAGTCGGTTGGGAAGCATCTGGAGTGCAGTCGGGAGTTGCAATGCGGCACTATAATTCAATTCTTTTACCTCGGCGGCTCGCGCATGCCCGCCGAGACGCGGGAGATTGCTGCGTTGCCAGTTGCACACGACGCACGCGCCAACAGAAGCAGCGCCATAGTGTAGTATAGTTCGCAAGCTTACGTTTAGGGGGCAGCGCGCAGTCATGAAGTAAAGCCACCACGGCCGCATTAAGCCTTTCGCTGCTACAGAGACGTGCTCCCCGCATTCCGCACTGTGCGCCATTTTGTCATCACTGCACTGCTCGCCTGTGCAGACACATGGTGTTCCGACTGCTTTGACCCTCTTATCATTCGATTCCACAAAAACTATTTGGCCCAAAAATTTCATTTTTACACATCTTCTTGACTGATACCTTCCCCCCATAAATGACTTAATTTTGTTTCGATGTTCAACGCAGTTATTATGCAGCATTAAATATAGTAAACCATTGCACGAAATTTTGAAGAGTTTGCGGAGGTAAAAGTCCATAGAGTACACTTTCCGTATGGTCGATTTTAGTTGCCACAATGTTGAGAATGAAATGTGGACAAGATACCTAAATTTCATATAAAATTTACTGTATAACAATATCTCATTTAAGTACCACATAGGTGTCGTATGTAATATTGAGAAATATTCCGTCTTTCGCGACTGTAACAAAAGTTTTATTTACAATGAGCACGTTTGGCTTTATTTTAAAGCACTTCAATCAATCAAAAGGAAGTAGACAAAATACATTAAGCAAAACTGTGGTCTTACAAAAACATTAGGACTTGAATATACCGTCTATCAGTGAAGTGCTCTGAGATATGTCACATATATTTTTTATGTGTGGCACACACAAACATCATTTATTTGCTAAAACACTGATCAGCCAACACAAACGCTGAATATTGTGTTGCCGCAGCACAAAACTACGAAAGGTGACTTGGCAATGGGGGACACAAAATACTGTCCACTGAATATGCTTCAAAAGAGAAAAACGCGTCTGGTCTAAATAAGTCGCTTATTACAGTTGCAGAAGAGGAATATATTTCAGTACCATTGGTAAAACTGCGACTGTGGAACAAAAACAATAAAGAGAATATGAGTACCATTGTGTATGTGCCATACCTTTCCTTGATTGAAGTGCTTTAAAATAAAGCCAAACGTGCTTATTGTAAATAAAACTTTTGTTACAGTCGCGAAAGACGGAATATTTCTCAATATTACATACGACACCTATGTGGTACTTAAATGAGATATTGTTATACAGTAAATTTTATATGAAATTTAGGTATCTTGTCCACATTTCATTCTCAACATTGTGGCAACTAAAATCGACAATACGGAAAGTATACGCTATGGACTTCTACCTCTGCAAACTCTTCAAAATTTCGTGCAATGGTTTACTACATTTAATGCTGCATAATAACTGCGTTGAACATCGAAACAAAATTAAGTCATTTATGGGGGGAATGTATCAGTCAAGAAGACGTGTAAAAATCAAATTTTTGGGCCAAATAGTTTTTGTGAAATCGAATGATAAGCGTGTCAAAGTAGTGGGAACACCATGTGTCTGCACAGGCGAGCAGTGCAGTGATGACAAAATCGCGCACAGCGCGGAATGCGGGGAGCACGTGTCTGCAGCAGCGAAAGGGTTAATGAAGAGACAAAGCACTAGAAATTTCAAAAAATTGCATTCAAACGAATGTAATTCGTGAAGTACGGCACTTCGATATAATGAAAATTTTAAGCACCCCTCAAGATTTGAACTCATGACCTTTCACACAGAAGCCAAACACCTTAACCGTTACGCTATCGCGGCTCGTCCGGCTTTAGTATGCCAATAGGACTCTAACACGTCACGCAAAATACTGACAAATACTGTTGGTATAACTATGAATTACTCACGCTTCGTCGAAGTACAATAGGAAATAAACAATTACCGCTGTTCTTTATTGCGAAAAAGCAGTATAAAAGAAAGTCTGCTATCAAGACATTGCTTTTGTTCTATTACTTTATTTATGACTGAACGTTTCTATAACTGAAGACACTCGTCCATGCTCTGCACTGCAGTCGAGATCTGGCAACGTCGTTCTCTGTTCATTGGATGGCTGTGTTTTGCGTCGTCAGATGCGCAGAACGAACCTAAACTCGGCCGCCAACATAAATGCATTCGGGTTGGAGCAGCAGTGAGGTCTGCGTCAGCATGGCTCGCCCGACCGTTGCCGCCACGCATCACTTGAGCCGGGCCACGGTCTTGGTGGATCGTCGGTCGGTCGTCCTACCGGACAGCGCGTTTTGGCTCGCCGATCGTTCATGAGTCGGCTGTGTGTCTGTGTGCATCGACTCTCGATTTGACTTCGTGCGTGTTTAGTTACTGTTGGGTATCGTTCAGGTCTTCGTGCAAGTGTTTGTCAAACTGTGCATATAGTTGGCATTATTTCCACTGACGACGATTTTAGATGTCGGCATTCTGAAGTGATTTGGTCGATTGTTGGAGATGAGGTAAGTTATCTCCACACGGTACAGCCGGCTGGGTCTGCTGGCAGCCCCTGCACAATGTCGGAGAGTATGTGGAGCTGTCCGATCGCTACGAGCTTCGTGGTTTACCGACCCAGGACGTCAGAGTTGAGTAATGGCTTCAACTACCCAAGCCATGCCCATTCAGGGTGGTTTCCTGTGAGCAACACCGAGTGTTTCTACTGCTGAAATTTAGCCGCCATGCGGTGCAATTTACCATTTCGGTTGACTACAATTTGAGTGCACTCGTGGAATTTTCTGCCTTGTGGCCGTTAGTGTTTTGGCTACCTGCCCTGGCCACTAACGTAATTTCAGGGAGTGTCCTTTCCTCACCTGTTGTCGCTGTCCAACTTGGTGTGTAATGTCGACAGCTAATACATACTCCATTGTGGATTATCACGTTTGTAACCTTCTCTGCAAGTCGTCGTGTCGGCCAGACCGTGGCTGTCCCCTGGTTGGATTCTGACAGATCAAGTGTAGCTGGGCTCACCACCCGTCTCGCCTAAGTGAACGAGGGCTGACCCACCTCCCTGGAGGCTTCTGAGTGCCACCAGTGTTTAATTATCTGTTGTCAGCTGCTTAAAATTTTAGGTTTATGTTTATTATCCTTTCTTCTTAAAAATTTTGCAAAATTAATTCTTAAATTTATCTTTCAAGCTTAAAAATTGAGACCTTCTGCTTTTAAAATATTATGGTAATATATTTTAAAATTTTGAATCGTAATTGTGGCCTTCAGCCATTGGTATTGCACCTTGCATATGTTTGTCCTATGTGTTTGCCTTGAGGCTTTCCACTTAGCCGTGATATGTTTCTTTTTATTTATTTTATTTACCTCTTTAATTGCATTTTTATGTTGTTGATGTGTAAGATTTATTGTTTTTAAACATTGTGGCCTTATGCCTTTAAAAGTCTATGGCAATATAGTCTAAAATTTTGAAACTTAATTGTGGCCTTCACCCATTTGTAATGCACCTCGCATATGTTTGTCCTATCTACTTTGCGGTGATGGTTTTTTTGTTTTATTGCTATCTTAATTGGATTTTTACCTTACTGATTTGTTAAGATTTCTTGTTTGGAGGCCTTCAGCCACGAAAGAGTTGCATTCGGTAAAGGTCCGGCTATGTGGTTCAAATGGTTCAAATGGCTCTGAGCACTATGGGACTCAACTGCTGTGGTCATAAGTCCCCTAGAACTTAGAACTACTTAAACCTAACTAACCTAAGGACTTCACACACATCCATGCCCGAGGCAGCATTCGAACCTGCGACCGTAACAGTCACACGGTTCCGGACTGCGCGCCTAGAACCGCGAGACCACCGCGGCCGGCCGGCTATGTGGATGTAAAAGTGTTATTAAATTACAGTAAATTACATTTAGAAGATGAAAATGACCCCAACCTATTTGGCTCTTTCTACAATCCTCATAACCTGTTCTTCCCAGCGGCTTTAGCGGGCGTATCAAGTTCATTTGACATTTTTTTGTCCCGTATCCTCAAACGCTGATGCTCCAGTGCACTTCGCCGTTAACGTCCGGGCGCATCTCACTCGTGTCTTCCCCAGCCAATGGATCGAACGAAGGAGTCCAGTTGCACGGACTGTCTTTCACCATATCTCAACCAGTGCGGTATCTGGCTACCGGGCCATCTCAAAAACATCGTGTATGCAGAGCCCATTCCAGATGTGGCGACACTGGAGCACCGTATTCGTGCTCGTTTTGACGCTGTTTGGGAGCAGCCTGGACTATGTGAACTTGTGAGACAAGACTGTGCGTTGCCGCACATGGAAACCATTTTCGACAGATACTGTAACACTGACCGCACGGTACAGCGCATATTAGACTGCAGTCTCTGCAACAATGTATGTTGCAATAAATGGTCTATAGCGTGGAAACCACGCATTTCTGTACATGCACTACTGGCCATTAAAATTGCTACACCAAGAGCAAATACAGATGATGAACGGGTATTCGTTGCAGATATATATTATACTAGAAATGACATCTAATTACATTTTCACACAATTCGGCTGCATAGATCCTGAGGTTAAAGTTAGATATAGTGGGAGTTAGTGAAGTTCGGTGGCAGGAGGAACAAGACTTCTGGTCAGGTGACTACAGGATTATAAACACAAAGTCAAATAGGGGTAATGCAGGAGTAGGTTTAATAATGAATAGGAAAATAGGAATGCGGGTAAGCTACTACAAACAGCATAGTGAACGCATTATTGTGGCCAAGATAGATACGAAGCCCACACCTACTACAGTAGTACAAGTTTATATCCCAACTAGCTCTGCAGATGACGAAGAAATTGAAGAAATGTATGATGAAATAAAAGAAATTATTCAGGTAGTGAAGGGAGACGAAAATTTAATAGTCATGGGTGACTGGAATTCGAGTGTAGGAAAAGGGAGAGAAGGAAACATAGTAGGTGAATATGGATTGGGGCTAAGAAATGAAAGAGGAAGCCGCCTGGTAGAATTTTGCACAGAGCACAACTTAATCATAGCTAACACTTGGTTTAAGAATCATGATAGAAGGTTGTATACATGGAAGAACCCTGGAGATACTAAAAGGTATCAGATAGATTATATAATGGTAAGACAGAGATTTAGGAACCAGGTTCTAAATTGTAAGACATTTCCAGGGGCAGATGTGGACTCTGACCACAATCTATTGGTTATGACCTGTAGATTAAAACTGAAGAAACTGCAAAAAGGTGGGAACTGAAGGAGATGGGACCTGGATAAACTGAAAGAACCAGAGGTTGTACAGAGTTTCAGGGAGAGCATAAGGGAACAATTGACAGCAATGGGGGAAAGAAATACAGTAGAAGAAGAATGGGTAGCTTTGAGGGATGGAGTAGTGAAGGCAGCAGAGGACCAAGTAGGTAAAAAGACGAGGGCTAGTAGAAATTCTTGGGTAACAGAAGAAATATTGAATTTAATTGATGAAAGGAGAAAATATAAAAATGGAGTAAATGAAGCAGGCAAAAAAGAATACAATCGTCTCAAAAATGAGATCAACAGGAAGTGCAAAATGGCTAAGCAGGGATGGCTAGAGGACAAATGTAAGGATGTAGAGGCTTATCTCACTAGGGGGAAGATAGATACTGCCTACAGGAAAATTAAAGAGACTTTTGGAGATAAGAGAACCACTTGTATAAACATCAAGAGCTCAGATGGAAACCCAGTTCTAAGCAAAGAAGGGAAAGCAGAAAGGTGGAAGGAGTATATAGAGGGTCTATACAAGGGCGATGTACTTGAGGACAATATTATGGAAATGGAAGAGGATGTAGATGAAGATGAAATGGGAGATACGATACTGCGTGAAGAGTTTGACAGAGCACTGAAAGACCTAAGTCGAAACAAGGCCCCCAGAGTAGACAACATTGCATTGGAACTACTGACGGCCTTGGGAGAGCCAGTCCTGACAAAACTCTACCATCTGGTGAGCAATATATATGAAACAGGCGAAATACCCTCAGACTTCAAGAAGAATATAATAATTCCAATCCCAAAGAAAGCAGGTGTTGACAGATGTGAAAATTACAGAACAATCAGTTTAATAAGCCACAGATGCAAAATACTGACACGAATTCTTTACAGACGAATGGAAAAACTAGTAGAAGTCGATCTCGGGATGATCAGTTTGGATTCCGTAGAAATACTGGAACACGTGAGGCAATACTGACCTTACGACTTATCTTAAAAGAAAGATTAAGGAAAGACAAACCTACGTTTGTAGCATTTGTAGACTTAGAGAAAGCTTTTGACAATGTTGACTGGAATACTCTCTTTCAAATTCTAAAGGTGGCAGGGGTAAAATACAGGGAGGGAAAGGCTATTTACAATTTGTACAGAAACCAGATGGCAGTTATAAGAGTCGAGGGACATGAAAGGGAAGCAGTGGTTGGGAAGGGAGTAAGACAGGATTGTAGCCTCTCCCCGATGTTATTCAATCTGTATATTGAGCAAGCAGTAAAGGGAACAAAAGAAAAATTCGGAGTAGGTATTAAAACCCACGGAGAAGAAATAAAAACTTTGAGGTTCGCTGATGACATTGTAATGCTGTCAGAGACAGCAAAGGACTTGGAAGAGCAGCTGAACGGAATGGATAGTGTCTTGAAAGGAGGATATAAGATGAACAATAACAAAAGCACAACGAGGATAATGGAATGTAGTCGAATTAAGTCGGGTGATGCTGAGGGAATTAGATTAGGAAATGAGACACTTACAGTAGTAAAGGAGTTTTGCTATTTGGGGAGCAAAATAACTGATGATGGTCGAAGTAGAGAGGATATAAAATGTAGACTGGCAATGGCAAGGAAAGCGTTTCTGAAGAAGAGAAATTTGTTAACATCGAGTATAGATTTAAGTGTCAGGAAGTCATTTCTGAAAGTATTTGTATGGAGTGTAGCCATGTATGGAAGTGAAACATGGACGATAAATAGTTTGGACAAGAAGAGAATAGAAGCTTTCAACATGCGGTGCTACAGAAGAATGCTGAAGATTAGATGGGTAGATCACGTAACTAATGAGGAAGTATTGAATAGAATTGGGGAGAAGAGGAGTTCGTGGCACAACTTGGCTAGAAGAAGGGATCGGTTGGTAGGAGATGTTCTGAGGCATCAAGGGATCA
The DNA here is from genome assembly GCF_021461395.2 of Schistocerca americana. Taxonomy (NCBI): domain Eukaryota; kingdom Metazoa; phylum Arthropoda; class Insecta; order Orthoptera; family Acrididae; genus Schistocerca; species Schistocerca americana. The sequence goes on along the minus strand of NC_060129.1, from coordinate 81,964,888 downwards.
CCAATTTAGTATTGGAGGGCAGCGTGTAGGGTAAAAATCGTAGGGGGAGACCAAGAGATGAATACACTAAGCAGATTCAGAAGGATGTAGGTTGCAGTAGGTACTGGGAGATGAAGAAGCTTGCACAGGATAGAGTAGCATGGAGAGCTGCATCAAACCAGTCTCAGGACTGAAGACCACAACAACAAAAACAGATCCTGAGAAATCAGTACCCATAACAACCACCTCTGGCTGTAATAACGGCCTTGATATGCCTGGGCATTGAGTCAAACAGCGCTTGGATGGCGTTTACAGGTACAGCTGCTCATGCAGCTTCAACGCGATACCACAGTTCATCAAGAGTAGACAGCCATATTGCGACGAGCCATTTGCTCGGCCACCATTGAAAAGACGTTTTCAGATGGTGAGAGATCTGGAGAATGTGCTGACCAGTGCAGCAGTCGAACATCTTCCGTATCCGAAAGGCCCATACAGGACCTGCCACATGCGATCGTGCATTATCCTGCTGAAATACAGGGTTTCGCAGGGATCGAATGATGGGTAGAGCCACGGGTTGTAACACATCTGAAATGTAACGTCCACTGTTCAAAGTGCCTTCAATGCAAACAAGAGGTGGCCGAGATGTGTAACCTATGGCACGCCATGCCATCATGCCGGATGATACGGCAGTATGGCGATGACGAATACACGCTTACAATATGCGTTCACCGTGATGACGCCAAACAGTGATGCGACCATCATGATGCTGTAAATAGAACCTGGATTCATCCGAAAAAATTACGTCTTGCCATTTGTGCACCCAGGTTCGTCACCGAGTACACCATCGCAGGCGCTCTTGTCTGTGATGCAGCGTCAAGAGTAACCGCAGCCACGGTCTCCGAGCTGATAGTCCGTGTTGCTGCAAATATCGTCGAACTGTTCGTACCGATGGTTGTTGTCTTGCAAACGTCCCCATCTGTTGAGTCAGTGATCGAGACCTGGCTGCACGATCCGTTACAGCCGTGCGGATAAGATTCCTGTCATCTGTACTGCCAGTGGTACGAGGCCGTTGGGATCCAGCACGCCATTCCGTATTACCCTCCTGAACCCACCCATTCCATATTCTGCTAACAGTCATTGTATCTCGAGCAACGCGAGCAGCAATGACGCGGTACGATAAACCACAACCACGATAGGTTACAATACGACCTTTATCAAAGTCGGGAACGTGATGGTACGCATTTCTCCTCCTTACACGGGGCATCACTACAACGTTTCACCAGGCAACGCCGGTCAACTGCTGTTTGTGTATGAGAAATCGTTGGAAATTTTCCTCATGTCAGCACGTTGTAGGTGTCGCTCTGAATGCTCTGAAAAGCTAATCGTTTGCATATCACAGCATCTTCTTCCTGTCGGTTAAATTTCGCGTCTGTAGCACGTCATCTTCGTGGTGTAGCAATTTTAATCGCCAGTAGTGTAAGTTCATTAGACCCTTTTTGTTCCGTATCCTCTCATCGATCAATCCCTAGAGTTTGCTGACGGTGGAAAAAAATCACCGTATAGATAAATTACACAGAGAAGTTAGGACGCAACGAGACGGTCTGACAGTTGGCGCCCCTCCGCCGCCAGGTCCCCGTATTTCATCAGCCGTCTCACCTCCCCAGACTGGAGCGCGTTCAGTGGTAGCAGTGCTGGCTGGTTAAACCCTCCTACCTGCCGTGCCACGCCCGCCTGCCGTGGATTCCAGATGGGAAGCCGCAACCCTCGCTCCAGGTCCGCCTGCTGCCGCGCCTCTCCGGCAACTGTTCCAGAACGACGCGGCGCAGCAGCTCCGCCGTCACGTGACCGCCGCTGCCGCTGTTGCAACGCCGGCGGGTGAAGGCCGCAACCTTCGCTTCCGCGTAATCAGTCGACTCGATACCTCCTGTGACAGTGCGCTGCAGTCTGAGTGTCATTCGGACTCCCGCCTTCCTAGACAGCCGCTCATCCTCAGTAAAGACCCTTTCTCACGACCTACTTCTAGTCTCAGTGGACTAGAAAAAAAAAGATGCATCTACTGCTACTGCTCTGGCCTTCTGTTCCTCTGTTTCGAGTCGTCGCTTTCGTTTACACGTCAGCGCGAAAACTGCCGTTGCTGCGAAAGTGACGTAATAAGAGACTATCCTTATTACGAAAAACTCGGAATACACAATGAAGAGCCAAAGAAACTGGTACACCCGCCTAATATCTACATCTATCTACATCTACATCTACATTTATACTCCACAAGCCACCCAAATGTGTGTGGCGGAGGGCACTTTACGTGCCACTGTCATTACCTCCCTTTCCTTTTCCAGTCGCCTTCTGTTCCTGTAGTCAACATCCTCTGTTTCGAGTCGTCGCTTTCGTTTTGCACGTCAGCGTGAAAATTGTCGTTGCTGCGAATGTGAGATTATAAGGGACTATCCTTATTACGAAAAACTCGGAGTACACACTGAAGAGCCAAACAAACTGGTAAACCCGCCTAATATCTACATCTATCTACATCTACATCTACATTTATACTCCGCAAGCCTCCCAACGGTGAGTGGCGGAGGGCATTTTACGTGCCACTGTCCAGTCGCGTACGGTTCGCGGGAAGAACGACTGCCGGAAAGCCTCCGTGCGCGCTCGAATCTCTCTAATTTTACATTCGTGATCTCCTCGGGAGGTATGAGTAGGGGGAAGCAATATATTCGGTACCTCATGCAGAAACGCACCCTCTCGAAACCTGGACAGCAAGCTACACCGCGATGCAGAGCGCCTCTCTTGCAGAGTCTGCCATTCGAGTTTGCTAAACATCTCCGTAACGCTATCACGCTTACCAAATAACCCTGTGGCGAAACGTGCCGCTCTTCTTTGGATCTTTTCTATCTCCTCTGTCAACTCGACCTCGTATGGATCCCTCACTGATGAGCAATACTCAAGTATAGGTCGAACGAGTGTTTTGTAAGCCACCTCCTTTGTTGATGGACTACATTTTCTAAGGACTCTGCCTATGAATCTCAGCCTGGCAACCGCCTTACCAACAATTAATTTTATATGATCATTCCACCTCAAATTGTTCCGTACGCATACTCCCAGATAATTTACAGAACTAACTGTTACCAGTGTTTGTTCCGCTATCATATAATCGTAAAATAAAGGATCCTTCTTTCTATGTATTCACAATACATCACATTTGTCTATGTTAAGTGTCAGTTGCCACTCCCTGCACCAATTGCCTATCCGCTGCAGATATTCCTGGACTTCGCTGAAATTTTCTAAACGTCTGTACACAAGATTTACACACTCCTAAACATCCCTAGGCCTACTGTTTTCGATCTCATGGTGTAGTGGAAACGTGAAGGGACACGTACAGCACAAAAGCTTACAGGCCGATCTCGTCTGTTGACTGACAGAGACCGCCGACAGTTGAAGACGGTCGTAATGTGTAATAGGCAGACACCTATCCAGAACATCACACAGGAATTCCAAACTTTATCAGGATCCGCTGCAAGTACTATGAAAGTTAGGCGGGAGGTGAGGAAACTTGGATTTCACGGTCGAGTGGCTGCTCATAAGCCACACATCACGCCGGTAAATGCCATACGACGCCTCGTTCGGTGTAAGGAGCGTAAACACTGGAAAATCGTTGTGTGGACTGACGAATCAGGCTACACAACGTGGCGATCCGATGGCAGGGTGTGGGTATGGCGAATGCCCGGTGAACGTCATCTGCCAGTGTGTGTAGTGCCAACAACAAAATTCGGAGGCGGTGGTGTTATGGTGTGGTCGTGTTTTTAATGGAGGGGGCTTGCACCACTTGCTGTTTTGCGTGGCACTATTACAGCACAGGCCTACACTGACGTTTGAAGCACCTTCTTGCTTCCCACTGTTTAAGAGCAATTCTGGGATGCCGATTGCATCTTTAAACATGATCGAGCACCTGTTCATAATGCACGGCCTGTGGCGGAGTGGTTACACGACAATAACATCCCCGTAATGGACAAGCGTGCACAGAGTCCTGACCTGAATACTATAGAACGCCTTTGGGATGTTTTGTAACACCGATTTCGTCGCAGGCCTCACCGACAGAGATCGATACCTCTCCTCAGTGCAGCACTCCGTGAAGAATGGGCTGCCATTTCCCAAGAAACGTGATTCAACGCTTGCCTGCGAGAGTGGAAGCTGTCATCAAGGCTAAGGGTGGGCCAACACCGTACTGAGTTCCAGCATTACCGACGGAGGGCGCCAAGAACTTGTAAGTTATTTTCAGCCAGGTGTCCGGATACTTTTGATCGCACAGTGTACGTCACGTCTGTGTGACGCAGGCGTCTCGCACTCACCGGCGCAACGTACATAACTGATCAGCGCTCGGTTGTTTGTAATAAAAATTACTGTAGCCCCCAACGATCGGACGACGTCAAAAAAAATGGTTCAGATGGGTCTGAGCACTATGGGACTTAACTTCTAAGGTCATCAGTCCCCTAGAACTTAGAACTGCATAAACCTAACTAACCTAAGCACATCACACACATCCATGCCCGAGGCAGGATTCGAACCTGCGACCGTAGCGATCGCGCGGTTCCTCGGACGACGTGACACAACGTCATAACGCTGAGGTGACGAAAATCATGTGATAGCGGTATGCGCAGACACCGGTGGCGGTAGTGTAGTGTGCACAAGGCTTACGGCGGCAGCGCGTTGGTGGATCTGTCTTATGTACTCAGGTGACCCGTACTAAAAGTCTGCGATGTCATCATGGTCGTACGACGGAAATTAACGTACTTGGAATGGAAGCTGGAACTACGTGCATGGGATTTTTCGTTCCGGAAATCGTTAGGGACTTCAATATTGCGAGATCCACAGTGGCAAGAATGTGCCGAGAGTACCAACTTTCGGACGTCACTTATCAGCGCAAATGAAACCATCCCATCTCCTCTATACTTCTTTTGTTAATGATAACGTTCCCTTTTACAATAACCTATGTAACCTTCCCCTAGGACTTCTGTCTCTTGTTTAATGATAACAAATGAAATCTTCCCTTTCAAATTTATTCTCTTTCTTAATCTTCGCATACAAATTTAATTGCTGCTTATTAAAACTGATTTTCTTTATTATTTCGACGAAACATAGAATGTGTCGTCGTCGTGGCCCTCAGTCGTTATCTGCAATAACCCAAAACTGTTCCTTACCTTTTTTTACTGTTACTGGATCGCCATCTGACTGCTACATGGAACTGCGACACGAATATACTTACTCTGGTTCACTATTCTCTATTAACTGCTGGTGGGCTGTCATAATAAGTGGCTGCATTTATTACCAAAGCTGACGTTATTCTTCATTAGCAAAGCTGACGTTATTCTTTAATTAATTTGACTGAAGTTTCGTAATTCATGGTTACACTTTTTCTTGACAACAATAAAATTTTTGCAAAGTTTTACGTTGATGGTTTTTGGGATGGATTACAGTCAGTAATGCAAGATTGCTGGCAAAAATGAATTATATTCTGAAAACGTTTCAAATATTTACTGTTGGTAATGAAATGATTTTAGAAACGTTCAAATGGGACTTACTTTTTACAATAATCTTACAACTAGCAATGCGCAAACATACCTTCAGTAGTCTTGAGTTTCTCAAAAATTAATTCAATAATATTAGTTCCTCTTATGATAATAGCTAGCTGATGTCTCTGTACATCCGTTTATAATCTCTTGTAAGTCACAACTCGTGGCTGGCAGGCACACCGCTCCTCTCAACCTCTCGCTTCAGACCTGCTACAGACTCGCTTCCCATCTGGCTTACTACGAACGTTGGAGTGCGGTCTCTCCTGCTTTCTGGTGCAGACAATCCCTGCTAGCATTACAAAATGTATCAACGCGCGGTCTTTCCCACTCTTTTCTTAAAATGTATCCATACGCGGTCTCTCCCGCCCTTTTTAAAATTGTATCAATGTGCGGTCTCTCTTGTCAACAATACTTTGGTGCTGACATTCCCTGCTACCACAATTACTTCCAACATGACAAATATTAATTATGCCTACTTAATCCTATTAATAAAATATAAACATCTTTCATAAATTGTGATTTGACAATAGACAATAGAAATATATACGTCTTACACAAAGAACGCAGTGGTCGAATATCTTTACTTAACGATCGGGAGCGAAGGTGTTTGTGAAGAATTGTCGGTGCTAACAGACGAGCAACACTGGGTGAAATGACCTCAGAAATCACTGTGGGGCGTACGACGAACGTATCCGTTAGGGCACTGCGGAAAAAGCTTGGCGTTAATGGTCTGCGCCAGCTGGCGACCGACGCTAACAGCACCACATCGGCTGCAGCGGCTCTCCTGGGCTGCATTAATAATTGTGTGCATTTGATCTATTTGATATTGTTAATATAAAAAGTTTTAACAAATTGATCCTGGCCACTGCTCAAAATAATTAGTAAAATTTTCTGTGGGAGCAGGGAGGGGGGGGGGGGGGCGGGCTATGTTAGTGGGCTGCTTCTGTGTTGGCGGCGCTGCGTAGCGCTTTCATTGGATCTCTGACTGCGCTTTCTTTGTAAGAGACTCTGTGGCTGGTTCTCCGACCGTAAATGTAATAGACTGGCCGTGACGTCATTTTCGTAGCTCCAACATCTCTGGGCTAAAGTCATGTGAATGTTTGCAAAACATGGTTGTTTCGTGTTGCGCTTATGGCTGTACTCAGCGTTTTGTCGGCGGAAATGGCATTACATTTCGCGTGTGTTTCTATGATAGTGCAGATGCGTTTATTGAAATCTGCTGAAGTGACTTTTACATGTTTTTTTACACTTGAAATAGAGTATCGCGTAAATTAAAGTGTTGAAAGTGATGCCTGTAATGTCAGACTCTTATTACATTTTGGAAAGTATCTGTGATAATTCGGTTACAGAAGTAAGTATAACTGTTTCTCGTTCCTACTCATAGGTTCCCTAAGGATGAAAACCGAAGGCAGCTTTGGATACAGGCCACAGGCCCTGAAACAGAAAAACTTTAAGCCATCTGCACATACGCGCCTTTTTGTATATAGAGGTGGGATTATAACACGGTAAGAGCACCTATAGTCGACACATAGAGAGAATTTTTTTCTACCCTCTAATACTATTAAATAAATGTAGGCTCCAAAATTATTTTCTGAAACTTCAAAGTCTCACCTTTCATCTAAAATATCATTTTTTTAAGCTGATAGTTTAAACTTTTGTAAAAATAGTAGGAACTGAACCTTTCAAGTGCACCTAAAATTGATACTCTAAAATGGACCTGCTCCTAAAGTCGTCAATTTTGGCACCTATAGTTGACATTATTCCCATGTTTAAAAGAATTTTAACGACATTTTCCTTCAATCGACAGTTTATAGTAGTTCCGTCCCGCTGCCCACCAGAGGGGCGTTCGATGTATTTGTTAGATTTTATAAATAGTACTGTAACAAATCCAGGTCAAATGTAGTTCTGGCATAATTTTTCGCAAGTAAAAAAGTAATTTTTGTTGGAAGCGTTTGGCAGTCAATTGAGAAATGTGGGGAAAGTACGATACAAACGTGGGATGGCAGACCGCTGATTTGAAATCCCGCCACGTTTTGCCAACAGTCACGCGGTTTATGTTGGAGCCACACAGCCCTATAGCTTCTGCACAGAAAGGCCAGTCCACTGGGCTGGTTGCATAGAGTAAATATCTCTGGAGTGAGCATTCACATTAGCCTTGCGCATAATAGTTGGCGACTGGGAACGTTCAGTTTAGTTCGCGGTTCCGTCGCGAACTAGGTCGCTCTTTTAGTTCGTTAGTTCCCATCACGATTTCCAGAAAGACAGTTCGCTCGCTTTGCTACCACTACTGCACACGCTCTTTTATTCGTTATGCTAGCCTTTTAAATAATGGTCAGTTTTACCAATGCCTGTATTATTACAGTTTTATGTCGAGTAATTAAACTTCGAAAGGGCAAGTAAACCAGTTATTTACACAAATGGGTAAAATGGGGTAGTCGACTACTTTACTATACATACAGTGCACTCGTAGTATTTTAATTCTAAAATATATATATATATTTATTTATGAGTTCATTGTAGCAATATTACTTACATAATATGCTAAATTCGTTTTTTTTTAGTAAAATTACACTTTCATAAATAATCGACTTTTTTAAAGTTTGGAAATAACCAACGAAAATATTTCTGATTCAGGTACAGGTTAGGTACTATATGGCACAAACAATAATACCTGTATCATTAACAGAAGAAACACTAACACTTGTAATTTATTACCAAACAATTAGACATAGAAAAAATAACTATGACCCCTGAGTGAGATTGTATTCTAAAGCATACTTCTTGTGCTTCGCATTTTGTTGTTGTTGTTGTGGTCTCCAGTCCTGAGACTGGTTTCATGCAGCTCTCCACGCTACTCTATCCTGTGCAAGCTTCTTCATCTCCCAGTACCTACTGCAACCTATATCCTTCTGAATCTGCTTAGTGTATTCATCTCTTGGTCTCCCTCTACGATTTTTACCCTCCACGGTGCCCTCCAATACTAAATTGGTGATCCCTTGATGCCTCAGAACATGTCCTACCAACGGATCCCTTCTTCTAGTCAAGCTACACTCCATACATATACTTTCAGAAACGACTTCCTGACACTTAAATCTATACTCGATGTTAACAAATTTCTCTTCTTCAGAAACGCATTCCTTGCCATTGTCAGTCTACATTTTAAATCCTCTCTACTTCGACCATCATCAGTTATTTTGCTCCCCAAATAGCAAAATTCGTTTACTACTTGAAGTGTCTCATTTCCTAACCTAATTCCCTCAGCATCACCCGACTTAATTCGACTACATTCCATTATCCTCGTTTTGCTTTTGTTGATGTTCATCTTATGTCCTCCTTTCAAGACACTGTCCATTCTGTTCAACTGCTCTTCCAAGTCCCTTGCTGTCTCTGACAGAATTACAATGTCATCGGCGAACCTCAAAGTTTTTATTTCTTCTCCATGGATTTTAATAACTACTCCGAATTTTTCTTTTGTTTCCTTTACCGCCTGGTCAATATACAGATTGAATAACATCGGGGAGAGGCTACAACCCTGTCTCACTCCCTTCCCAACCGCTGCTTCCCTTTCGTGTCCCTCGACTCTTATAACAGCCATCTGCCTTCTGTACAAATTGTAAATAGCCTTTCGCTCCCTGTATTTTACCCCTGCCACCTTCAGAATTTGAAAGAGGGTATTCCTGTCAACATTGTCAAAAGCTTTCTCTAAGTCTACAAATGCTAGAAACGTAGGTTTGCCTTTTCTTAATCAAGCTTCTAAAATAAGTCGTAGGGTCAGTATTGCCTCACGTGTTTTCATATTTCTACGGAATCCAAACTGATCTTCACCAAGGTTGGCTTCTACCAGTTTTTCCATTCGTCTGTAAAGAATTCGCGTTAGTATTTTGCAGCCATGACTTATTAAAGTGATAGTTCGGTAATTTTCACATCTGTCAAGGCCTGCATTCTTTAAATAATCAGTCTTCTAGTTTTCGAGTGAAGTATTACAAAAATTTACATATTATTATGTAAAAACATTAATTTGGAAGCTTTGTTCGTTGATAACAGTGTTCTTCGTTCATTAAGGATTTGTCCCGTTCGCAGGGCGCTGATGTCGCTATTATGCAAAACCTCTTTAACACACATGCATATATATGAGGATATAACTGGCGACGCTCGCGCCACCACTCAAGCGGATCTTTTTTTTTTCGATCTAAATACTCTTCATTGCGGTATTTATCGAGTTCGCGAATACCAGCAGCAAGTTGGTTATCTGGCCTACTGATATTTTTTATTTCTTGGTCATACTCGTCCGGTATGGAGTCTTTTTTATTTTCATTACTGCTGCTTCTAGAACAAGACGCCGAAGGGTCGCTAGCAGTAGGATCAGCCACTAAAATATCTCGATTCTCTCTCTGAGGTAAGTGCACTCTGCCAACTTTATTTTTGAGGCGTTGTATTGCGACTTCACAAGCTTTTTGATTTCTAAAGCATCTCTGTCTAAATCGGGGGTCCAGAATAGTACACTCAGAGTATAGAATGTTATTCTCATAATCTTAAAACTGTCTGCCATGCTCAAGAAGAGCACTGATTGCACAGCGACAATTTTTTTATTGTTAGAAGCATGCTTCTGCAGAAAACTGTTGAGCGGGTTACAAAACACAATAACTTTTGACAAAGTCACATTTCTTTCGGCACTCATTTCTACCGTAATTTTACAGAATGGACTAAGTAAGGGCAGCACGTGATTTTTTTAAAGCCTACTGCGGCCTCTCGCTCCGTCTCGCTATTGTCCGTCGGTCTTCGGAAAAAAGCGAACGAACTAAGCAGCGAGGTTATCCGTCAACTAGTTGGCGTAGTTCGCCTGTGGGAGTGCTCTTCCAGACTAGTTCGTTCGCGACCTACACAAGACTAATTTACATGCGCAGAACAGACTTTGTGTTGTCAACATACATTGCCGGCCTGGTCACGTGTTCTCGGGACGTCGTGTGTTTGTCCGTATAGCGCCCTGTACATTTAGAATGTCACTACATCTCTACTACAGACGGATTCTTTTCGTACGTGTCGTTGATTATTTATATATGTGGCGGAGACATTTTAACAATATCCATTTGATACCGGGAATAAACCAGCTACGTAACGTTTAAAGGCAAGTGATATTACATCCTGCTTCTTTGCGACAGGTGTCACAGTTCAGATGCACTCGATTTTTGGTAGTTTTCGGTATGATACGGCACTTTATAGTATTACACAGCCTGACGTACATTTTTGCAGCGATATTCTTGCAAAACGACTTGACAGTACGCCAGTACTTTTGCAAGTGTCCAAAAAACACAGAATTTGCCACACATTAGCGATTATATCCCTGCTAATTCGTCCTTTTTTCTGCTATTTCTACATATTTATTTTCTCGTTTTTGCGACCTAAAGCACAATTTTTCTTCCTGGTGACGCTTTGAAGTGTTTATTTAACGCATTTTACGTACTTGCTCCTAGTTTATTAAATAAATAGTAGACTGAGTAAGAAGGGGGAAAAAAGGCGAGCGGAGAATAAATGTACTGTAAAGCAAATACAGTTGGTCATGTAACAGTCAACCCATAGAACACCATTAAGGGAAGTGGGAAGAGACACAAATGAAAGAGTTTGGTGACATGTTTACTAATATTTTACGTTTCTTAATCAAAAGGTGAAGAAAATAAATTGAAAGCAAAATACACCAAAGAAGATGAATGCGTACTTTGATTAGCTACACTATCGTGTTTTTTATTTGATTTGTGCAGAAAATGTATTTAAGCTGAATGCAGAAATTGGCAGTAGGTGCTGTGGAAAATTAAAAATAGTTGTTATAGCATCTACCTTCAGCCACACACGTCCAAATTTTTCTCTGTCTAAACATTCCTCTTCAAACTGTTTTGAATACACTTCGGAACATTTTTTGGGGACAAAATTACTCCTCCTTATGTTCTGGAGCCACATCTTTACTCGTTGTTCATCCTTCGGGAAGCTAAAATACAAATCACACTTAATCATTCTCCATCTCCTAGACACACTTAACATGGTCTCCTACTGTAACTTTATAGTAAACAAAAAGGTTTGGACACACATATTATACGAAGACAATTACAGACTCCCACTCTATTGAATTTATCTGTCTCCCGTCTTTCAAATCTATATACATAATCGACAAGTCACTGATAAATGCATGGAGGATAGTATTTGCTGAAACAACTAACCATTCCTTTTCCTGTTCCACTAGCAAATTCACGAGAGGAAGCGATTGTTTCTAAGCTTTTGTACAAGCCGTAATATCTATTATATAGTCATAAAATCGTAGAAAAATAGGTCTACAGAATTAAGCCTTAATTATAATACGTCTTGAAATTTTTAAACATAGTACCCATGAAAAGTTACTATCCCTCCTTTCACATACAGGGCTATTACAAATGATTGAAGCGATTTCATAAATTCACTGTAGCTCCATTCATTGACATATGGTCACGACACACTACAGATGCGTAGAAAAACTCATAAAGTTTTGTTCGGCTGAAGCCGCACTTCAGGTTTCTGCCGCCAGAGCGCTCGAGAGCGCAGTGAGACAAAATGGCGACAGGAGCCAAGAAAGCGTATGTCGTGCTTGAAATGCACTCACATCAGTCAGTCATAACACTTCAGGACGAAGTTCAACAAAGATCCACCAACTGATAACTCCATTCGGCGATGGTATGCGCAGTTTAAAGCTTCTGGATGCCTCTGTAAGGGGAAATCAACAGGTCGGCCTGCAGTGAGCGAAGAAACGGTTGAACGCGTGCGGGCAAGTTTCACGCGTAGCCCGCGGAAGTGGACGAATAAAGCAAGCAGGGAGCTAAATGTACCACAGCCGACGGTTTGGAAAATCTTACGGAAAAGGTTAAAGCAGAAGCCTTACCGTTTACAATTGCTACAAGCCCTGACACCCGATGACGAAGGCAAACGCTTTGAATTTTCGGCGCGGTTGCAACAGCTCATGGAAGAGGATGCGTTCAGTCCAAAACTTGTTTTCAGTGATGAAGCAACATTTTTTCTTAATGGTGAAGTGAACAGACACAATGTGCGAATCTGGGCGGTAGAGAATCCTCACGCATTCGTGCAGCAAATTCGCAATTCACCAAAAGTTAACGTGTTTTGTGCAATCTCACGGTTTAATGTTTACGGTCCCTTTTTCTTCTGCGAAAAAAACGTTACAGGACACGTGTATCTGGACATGCTGGAAAATTGGCTCATGCCACAACTGGAGACCGACAGCGCCGACTTCATCTTTCAACAGGATGGTGCTCCACCGCACTTCCATCACGATGTTCGGCATTTCTTAAACAGGAGATTGGAAAACCGATGGATCGGTTGTGGTGGAGATCACGATCAGCAATTCATGTCATGGCCTCCACGCTCTCCCGACTTAATCCCATGCGATTTCTTTCTGTGGGGTTATGTGAAAGATTCAGTATTTAAACCTCCTCTACCAAGAAACGTGCCAGAACTGCGAGCTCGCATCAACGATGCTTTCGAACTCATTGATGGGGACATGCTGTGCCGAGTGTGAGAGGAACTGGATTATCGGCTTGATGTCTGCCGAATCACTATAGGGGCACATATCGAACATTTGTGAATGCCTAAAAAAACTTTTTGAGTTTTGTATGTGTGTGCAAAGCATTGTGAAAATATCTGAAATAATAAAGTTATTGAAGAGCTGTGAAATCGCTTCAATCATTTGTAATAACCCTGTATTTTTCTATGCATCCGTAGCAACAAGAGTAATTCACCATACCTATTACACTATCAACAAACGGTGAAAACACAACTTGATATTATAAACTTAAAACTCTGTGGAAAGCACACACGCATCGCGAAGTACCGAAAACACGTGACAATCCCGGTGTAATGCTGACAACATGCGCAGAACGCAGTGCTCACTCCAGAGATATTTACTCTATGACTGGTTGGACTCGTTGCTGGAAGTTAATCGCCAGTAGTGTTGGGCAGTTGGAAGTTAGTCGTCAGCAGTGATGGATGTGCTGTTGGGCAGTTGGAGGTGAACGACCAGCAGTGATGGATGTTAAATGTGAGAAGTCAGCATCGATGGAGGGTAGAGGTCCGAAGTGTTAGTGTAGGCGAATGATCTGAAAGTATCCGACTCCAAGATTGGAAATTATTCATCATTATACAGGGTGGTTCATTGATCGTGACCGGGCCAAATATCGCAAGAAATAAGCGTCAAACGAAGAAACTACAAAGAACGAAACTTCTCTAGCTTGAAGGGGGAAACCAGATGGCGTTATGGTTGGCCCGCTAGATGGCGCTGCTATAGGTCAAACGGATATCGACTGCGTTTTTTTAAACAGGAACCCCCATTTTTTATTACGTATTTGTGTAGTACGTAAAGAAATATGAATGTTTTAGTTGGGCCACTTTTTTTGCTTTGTGATAGATGGCGCTGTAATAGTCACAAATATATGGCTCACAATTTTAGAGGAACAGTTGGTAACAGGTAGGTTTTTTAAATTAAAATACAGAACGTAGGTACGTTTGAACATTTTATTTCGGTTGTTCCAATGTGATACATCTACCTTTGTGAACTTATTATTTCTCAGAACGCAAGACTGATTACCTGTTAATACCACATTAATGCAATAAATGCTCAAAATGATGTCCGTAACCTCAAAACATTTGGCACTACGTGTAACGACATTCCTCCCAACAGCGAGTAGTTCGCCTTCCGTAATGTTCGCACATGCATTGACAATGCGCTGACGCATGTTGACAGGCGTTGTCGGTGGATCACGATAGCAAATATCCTTCAGCTTTCGCCACAGAAAGAAATCCGGGGACGTCAGATCCGGTGAACGTGCTTCGACGACCAATCCACCTGTCATGAAATATGCTATTCAATACCGCTTCAACCGCACGCGAGCTATGTGCCGGACATCCATCATGTTCGAAGTACATTGCCATTCTGCCGTGCAGAGGAACATCTTGTAGTAACGTCGGTAGAACATTACGTAGGAAATCAGTATACATTGCACCATGTAGACTGCCATCTATAAAATGGGGGCCAATTATCCTTCCTCCCATAATGCCCCACCATACATTGACCCGCCAAAGTCACTGATGTTCCACTTGTCGCAGCCATCGTGGATTTTCCGTTGCCCAATAAGCGCATATTATGCCTGTTTAAGTTACCACTGTTGGTGAATGACTCTTCGTCGCTAAATAGAACGCATGCAAAAAAATCTGTCATCGTCCCGTAATTTCTGTTGTGCCCAGTAGCAGAACTGCACGCGACGTTCAAAGTCGTCGCCATGCAATTCCTCATGCATAGAAATATGGTACGGGTCCAATCGATGTTGATGTAGCATTCTTAACACTGACGTTTTTTTGAGATTCCCGATTCTCGGGCAATTTTTCTGCTACTAATGTGCGGATTAGCCACGACAGCAGATAAATCACCTACTTGGGCATCATTATTTGTTGCAGGTCGTGGTTGACGTTTCACATGTGGCTGAATACTTCGTGTTTCCTTAAATAACGTAACTATCCGGCGAACGGTCCGGACACTTGGATGACGTCGTCCAAAATACCGAGCAGCATACAAACCACACGTCTGTTGGAATTCTGATCACAACAGCCATACATCAACACGATATCAGCCTTTTGCACAATTGGTAAACGGTCCATTGTAACACGGGTAATGTATCACGAGGCAAATACCGTCCACACTGGCGGAATATTACGTGATACCACGTACTTATACGTTTGTGATTATTACAGCGCCATCTATCACAACGCGAAAAAAGTGGTCCAACTAAAATATTCATACTTCTTTACGTTGTTGTTGTTGTGGTCTTCAGTCCTGAGACTGGTTTGATACAGCTCTCCATGCTACTCTATCCTGTGCAAGCTTCTTCATCTCCCAGTACCTACTGCAACCTACATCCTTGTGAATCTGCTTAGTGTATTCATCTCTTGGTCTCCCTCTACGATTTTTACCCTCCACGCTGCCCTCCAATACTAAATTGGTGATCCCTTGATGCCTCAGAACATGTCCTACGAACCGATCCCTTCTTCTGGTCAAGTTGTGCCACAAACTTCTCTTTTCCCCAATCCTATTCAATAATTCCTCATTAGTTATGTGATCTCCCCATCTAATCTTCAGCATTCCTCTGTAGCACCACATTTCGAAAGCTTCTATTCTCTTCTTGTCCAAACTATTTATCGTACACGTTTCACTTCCATACATGGCTACACTCCATACAAATACTTTCAGAAATGACTTCCTGACACTTAAATCTATACTCGATGTTAACAAATTTCTCTTCTTCAGAAACGCTTTCCTTGCCATTGCCAGTCTGCATTTTATATCCTCTCTACTTCGACCATCATTAGTTATTTTGCTCCCCAAATAGCAAAACTCCTTTACTACTTTAAGTGTCTCATTTCCTAATCTAATTCCCTCAGCATCACCCGACTTAATTCGACTACATTCCATTATCCTCGTTTTGCTTTTGTTGATGTTCATATTATATCCTCCTTTCAAGACCCTATCCATTCCGTTCAACTGCTCTTCCGAGTCCTTTGCTGTCTCTGACGGAATTACAATGTCATCGGCGAACCTCAAAGTTTTTATTTCTTCTCCATGTATTTTAGTACCTACTCCGAATTTTTCTTTTGTTTTCTTTACTGCTTGCTCAATATACAGATTGAATCACATCGGGGAGAGGCTACAATCCTGTCTTACTCCCTTCCCAACAACAGCTTCCCTTTCATGTCCCTCGGCTCTTATAACTGCC
Organism: Schistocerca americana; assembly: GCF_021461395.2. NCBI lineage: Eukaryota > Metazoa > Arthropoda > Insecta > Orthoptera > Acrididae > Schistocerca > Schistocerca americana. The sequence continues at coordinate 81,948,546 of NC_060129.1, read as the reverse complement.
ATATGGCTTCTGTACAAATTGTAAATAGCCTTTCGCTCCCTGTATTTTAGCCCTGCAACCTTCAGAATTTGAAAGAGTATTCCAGTCAACATTTTCAAAAGCTTTCTCTAAGTCTGCAAATGCCAGAAACGTAGGTTTGCCTCTCCTTAATCTTTCTTCCAAGATAAGTCGTAAGGTCAGTATTGCCTCACGTGTTCCAGTATTTCTACGGAATCCAAACTGATCTTCCCCGAGGTCTGCTTCTACTAGGTTTTCCATTCGTCTGTAAAGAATTTGCGTTAGTATTTTGCAGCTGTGGCTTATTAAACTGACTGTTCGGTAATTTTCACATCTGTCAACACCTGCTTTCTTTGGGATTGGAATTATTATATTCTTCTTGAAGTCTGAGGGTATTTCGCCTGTTTCATACATCTTGCTCACCAGATGGTAGAGTTTTGTCAGGACTGGCTCTCCCAAGGCCGCCAGTAGTTTCAATAGACTGTTGTCTACTCTGGGAGCCTTGTTTCGACTCAGGTCTTTCAGTGCTCTGTCAAACTCTTCACACAGTATCATATCTCCCATTTCATCTTCATCTACATCCTCTTCCATTTCCATAATATTGTCCTCAAGTACATTGCCCTTGTATAGACCCTCTATATACTCCTTCCACCTTTCTGCATTCCCTTCTTTGCTTAGAACTGGGTTTCCATCTGAGCTCTTGATGTTCATACAAGTGGTTCTCTTATCTCCAAAGGTCTCTTTAATTTTCCTGTAGGCAGTATCTATCTTACCCCTAGTGAGACAAGCCTCTTCACCCTTACATTCGTCCTCTAGCCATGCCTGCTTAGCCATTTTGCACTTCCTGTCAGTCTCATTTTTGAGACGTTTGTAATCCTTTTTGCCTGCTTCATTTGCTGCATTTTTATATTTTCTCCTTTCATCAATTAAATTCAATATTTCTTCTGTAACCCAAGGATTTCTATTAGCCCTCGTCTTTTTACCTAGTTGATCCTTTGCTGCCTTCACTACTTCTTCCCTCAAAGCTACCCATTCTTCTTCTACTGTATTTCTTTCCCCAATTCCTGTCAATTGTTCCCTTATGCTCTCCCTGAAACTCTGTACAACCTCTGGTTCTTTCAATTTATCCAGGTCCCATCTCCTTAAATTCCCACCTTTTTGCAATTTCTTCAGTTTTAATCTACAGTTCATAACCAATAGATTGTGGTCAGAGTCCACATCTGCCCCTGGAAATGTCTTACAATTTAAAACCTGGTTCCTAAATCTCTGTCTTACCATTATATAATCTATCTGATACCTTTTAGTGTCTCCAGGGTTCTTCCATGTATACAACCTTCTTTCATGATTCTTAAACCAAGTTTAGCTATGATTTAGTTATGCTCTGTGCAAAATTATACCAGACGGCTTCCTCTTTCATTTCTCTGCCCCAATCCATATTCACCCACTATGTTTCCTTCTCTCCCTTTCCCTACTCTCGAATTCCAGTCACCCATGACTATTAAATTTTCTTCCCCCTTCACTATCTGAATAATTTTTTTTATCTCATCATACATTTCTTCAATTTCTTCATCATCTGCAGAGCTAGTTTGCATGTAAACTTGTTCTACTGTAGTAGGTGTGGGCTTCGTATCTATCTTGGCCACAATAATGCGTTCACTATGTTGTTTGTAGTAGCTTACCCGCATTCCTATTTTCCTATTCATTATTAAACCTACTCCTGCATTACCCCTATTTGATTTTGTGTTTATAACCCTGTAGTCACCTGACCAGAAGTCTTGTTCCTCCTGCCACCGAACTTCACTAATTATCTGTTTGACCTGTGGCAGCGTCCATATAGCGGGCCAACCATAGCGCCATCTGGTTTCCCCCTTCAAGTTAGACAAGTTTCGTTCTTTGTAGTTTTTTCGTTTGATGCTTATTTCGTGAGATATTTGGCCCGGTCACTATCGATGGACCACCCTGTATATCTTTGTACTGGATGTCAATGACGATTTATACTCGTGTCTCAACTGGATATGACATTATTAAGGTAAAAAGAATACGTTATTTGTTTTGCAACAAAAACTTTCCTTTGCTGACCACATGCCTATTAAAGTGCGCGTCATTTATGTTGTCAGCCGAGTTTAGGTTCGTTCTGCGCATCTGACGTCACAAAACACAGTCAGCCAATGAACAGAGAACGACGTTGCCACATCTCGACTGCAGTGCAGAGCATGGACGAGTGTCTTCAGTTTTAGAAACGTTCAGTCATAAATGCCCCCCCCCCCATCCCATGGACCTTGCCATTGGTGGGAAGGCTTGCGTACCTCAGCGATACAGATAGCTGTACCGTAGGTGCAACCACAACAGAGGGGTATCTGTTGAGAGGCCAGACAAATGTGTGGTTCCTGAAGGGGGGCAGTAGCCTTTTCAGTAGTAGCAGGGGCAACAGTCTGGATGATTGACTGATCTGGCCTTGTAACATTAACCAAAACAGCCTTGCTGTGCTGGTACTGCGAACGGCTGAAAGCAAGGGGAAACTACAGCCGTAATTTTTCCTGAGGGCATGCAGCTTTACTGTATGATCAAATGATGATGGCGTCCTCTTGGGTAAAATATTCCGGAGGTAAAATAGTCCCCCATTTGGATCTCCGGGCGGGGACTACTCAAGATGATGTCATTATCAGGAGAAAGAAAACTGGTGTTCTACGGATCGGAGCGTGGAATGTCAGATCCCTTAATCGGGCAGGTAGGTTAGAAAATTTAAAAAGGGAAATGGATAGGTTAAAGTTAGATATAGTGGGAATTAGTGAAGTTCGGTGGCAGGAGGAACAAGACTTCTGGTCAGGTGACTACAGGGTTATAAACACAAAATCAAATAGGGGTAACGCAGGAGTAGGTTTAATAATGAATAGGAAAATAGGAATGCGGGTAAGCTACTACAAACAGCATAGTGAACGGATTATTGTGGCCAAGATAGGTACGAAGCCCACACCTACTACAGTAGTACAAGTTTATATGCCAACTAGCTCTGCAGATGATGAAGAAATTGAAGAAATGTATGATGAAATAAAAGAAATTATTCAGATAGTGAAGGGTGACAAAAATTTAATAGTCATGGGTGACTTCGGTAGTAGGAAAAGGGAGGGAAGGAAACGTAGTAGGTGAATATGGATTGGGGCAGAGAAATGAAAGAGGAAGTCACCTGGTAGAATTTTGTACAGAGCACAACTTAATCATAGCTAACACTTGGTTCAAGAATCATAAAAGAAGGTTGTATACCTGGAAGAATCCTGGAGATACTAAAAGGTATCAGATAGATTATATAATGGTAAGACAGAGATTTAGGAACCAGGTTTTAAATTGTAAGACATTTCCAGGGGCAGATGTGGACTCTGACCACAATCTATTGGTTATGACCTGTAGATTAAAACTGAAGAAACTGCAAAAAGGTGGTAATTTAAGGAGATGGGACCTGGATAAACTGAAAGAACCAGAGGTTGTACAGTGTTTCAGGGAGAGCATAAGGGAACAATTGACAGGAATTGGGGAAAGAAATACAGTAGAAGAAGAATGGGTAGCTTTGAGGGATGAAGTAGTGAAGGCAGCAGAGGATCAAGTAGGTAAAAAGATGAAGTCTAGTAGAAATCCTTGGGTAACAGAAGAAATATTGAATTTAATTGATGAAGGGAGAAAACATAAAAATGCAATAAATGAAGCAGGCAAAAAGGAATACAAACGTCTCAAAAATGAGACTGACAGGAAGTGCAAAATGGCTAAGCAGGCATGGCTAGAGGACGAATGTAAGGATGTAGAGGCTTATCTCACTAGGGGTAATATTGACACTGCCTACAGGAAAATTAAAGAGACCTTTGGAGATAAGAGAACCACTTGTATGAACATCAAGAGCTCAGATGGAAACCCAGTTCTAAGCAAAGAAGGGAAAGCAGAAAGGTGGAAGGAGTAAATAGAGGGTCTATACAAGGGTGATGTACTTGAGGACAATATTATGGAAATGGAAGAGGATGTAGATGAAGATGAAATGGGAGATAAGATACTGCGTGAAGAGTTTGACAGAGCACTGAAAGACCTGAGTCGAAACAAAGCCCCTGGAGTAGACAACATTCCATTGGAACTACTGACGGCCTTGGGAGAGCCAGTCCTGACAAAACTCTACCATCTGGTGAGCAAGATGTATGAAACAGGCGAAATACCCTCAGACTTCAAGAAGAATATAATAATTCCAATCCCAAAGAAAGCAGGTGTTGACAGATGTGAAAATTACCGAACTATCACTTTAATAAGTCACATCTGCAAAATACTAACGCGAATTCTTTACAGACGAATGGAAAACCTAGTAGGAGCCGACCTCGAGGAAGATCAGTTTGGATTCCGTAGAAATGTTGGAACACGTCAGGCAATACTGACCCTATGACGTGTCTTAGAAGAAAGATTAAGGAGAGGCAAACCTACATTTCTAGCATTTGTGGACTTAGAGAAAGCTTTTGACAATGTTGACTGCAATACTCTCTTTCAAATTCTGAAGGTGGCAGGGGTAAAATACAGGGAGCGAAAGGCTATTTACAATTTGTACAGAAACCAGATGGCAGTTATAAGAGTCGAGGGGCACGAAAGGGAAGCAGCGGTTGGGAAGGGAGTAAGACAGGGTTGTAGCCTCTCCTCGGTGTTATTCAATCTGTATATTGAGCAAGCAGTAAAGGAAACAAAAGAAAAATTCGGAGTAGTTATTAAAATCCATGGAGAAGAAATAAAAACTTTGAGGTTCGCCGATGACATTGTAATTCTGTCAGAGACAGCAAGGGACTTAGAAGAGCAGTTGAACGGAATGGATAGGGTCTTGAAAGATGAACATCAACAAAAGCAAAACGAGGATAATGGAATGTAGTCGAATTAAGTCGGGTGATGCTGAGGGAATTAGATTAGGAAATGAGACACTTCAAGTAGTAAACGAGTTTTGCTATTTGGGGAGCAAAATAACTGATGATGGTCGAAGTTGAGAAGATATAAAATGTAGACTGGTAATGGCTAGGAAAGCGTTTCTGAAGAAGAGAAATTTGTTAACATCCAGTATAGATTTAAGTGTCAGGAAGTCATTTCTGAAAGTATTTGTATGGAGTGTAGCCATGTATGGAAGTGAAACATGGACGATAAATAGTTTAGACAAGAAGAGAATAGAAGCTTTTGAAATGTGGTGCTACAGAAGAATGCTGAAGATTAGATGGGTAGATCACATAACTAATGAGGAAGTATTGAATAGGATTGGGGAGAAGAGAAGATTGTGGCACAACTTGACCAGAAGAAGGGATCGATTGGTAGGACATGTTCTGAGGCATCAAGGGATCACCAAATTAGTATTGGAGGGCAGTGTGGAGGGTAAAAATCGTAGAGGGAAACCAAGAGATGAATACACTAAACAGATTCAGAAGGATGTAGGTTGCAGTAGGTACTGGGAGATGAGGAAGCTTGCACAGGATAGAGTAGCATTGAGCGCTGCATCAAACCAGTCTCAGGACTGAAGACCACAACAACAACACAGCCATAAATAAAGTAATAGAACAAAAGCAAGGTCTTGATAGCAGACATTTTTTTATAGAAAGTTTGGAAAAAGTATTCTCTATACCAATTGCTTCATATTCTATTAATTAATTAAACCAAACAAGCAATCATCATCATCATCTTGGACAGTTTCCGCCCACTGGCTGGGTCTGTCGGGAACACAAGCCTCTCCATTGTGTTCTGTCTTTCCACCATTCCCCCTCTTCCACCTTCGTCCAGTTCCCTCCTCTTCTCGTCACACATTCCTTCAGTCCCTTCACCCATCTATCTCTTGGTCTTCCTCTGGGCCTCTTACCCTCCAGTTGCAGATCAAACATCCTCTTTGGAATTCTTCCCTCATCCATTCTCTTCATGTGTCCATACCACTGCAGTCTTGATTTTTCTATCCTGTCCTGTACTGGTTCCTCCTTTAGTCTTTCCCTCACATACACATTTCGCAATCTGTCTCTTCTCGTTACACTCAACCTGCTCCTCTGGAACTTCATTTCACTAGCCTGTATTCTACTTTTGTCGCTTTTGTGCATTACCCATGTCTCACTTCCGTATGCCAATATGGAGACAAAGTAGGTTCGGTATATAATTCCCTTGGATTTCTGTGGCACCTCCTTGCTCCAAATAAGCCCCCTAATGCATTTGTAGAACTGCCCTGCTTTTCTGCACCTTTCATTTATTTCCATTGCGTTTCCCCCCTTACTTTCAATCATGCTTCCCAGGTACTTGAAGTTCTCTACCACTTGTAGTTTTTCCCCTCCACAAGTTATATCCACATTTGGCCTATTCTTCTTCCTTGTTGTGACGATTATTTCTTTTCTTTGCAGAGAAATGCATTCCATATTGTGATGCCGTTGCCTCCCATACATCTAACTGCTCTTGCACCTCCTTCTCGCAATTTCCCCATAACATTAGGTCATCGGCAAAAAGCACTGCTTTCATTTTATGATCTCCAATTGTATCTGATACTTGCTGTAGGATTTCATCCATAACAATAATAAACAATAAAGGCGAAAGTGCACTTCCCTGTCGCAGCCCATTTTCCAGCTTGAACCATGCAGTACGTTCCCTCCCCACTTTCACACAACTCTCACTTCCCTCATACATTTTTCTGACTTTTCGTGTTATCTCTTCATCTATCCCTTTTGCGTTCAGCACATCCCAGAACTTGTCCCTACAGATACTGTCATACGCCTTCTCAATATCTAAAAAGGCCACGATTAAGTCCTTCCCGTACTCATAGTGCCTTTCCTGCAGTTGCCTTACCGCAAATATGAGGTCCGTTGTTGATCTTCCCAGTCTGAAACCGTACTGCTCCTCTTGCAGTCTACTTTCAATACTGCTTCTTATTCTCGTCTCCAGGATCTTTTCATAGATTTTTCCACAGTGGCATAGCAGGGTGATTCCTCTGTAGTTCTCCCATCTCCTTTTATCCCCTTTCTTGAAGATCGGGACTATAATTCCTTTCTTCCAATCCTCAGGAATTCTGTTCTCCTTCCACACCACCCTCAGCACTCTGTATAGCCACTGGGTTCCTACTTCTCCTGCTGCTCGTATCATATCCACTGTTACTTCGTCCCAACCTGGTGCCTTGCTCCCTTTCATCCTCTTTATGGCTTCTTCCACTTCATTCCAAGTTAGATCATCAATTTCCCCACTATTATAATCGTCTGCTGCCTTAGGCTCTCCATCGCTGTTAGTTACCCGCTTGGCGGCATTCAACAGGTCTTCAAAGTACTCCTTCCAAATCTTTTTGAGCTCATGCATTTCCTCCACATCTCTTCCATTATTATCCATAATCCTCAGACACTCGCTTCTGTCGTTTCTCTTATTTCTTACCATGGTGTAAAGTACTTTTTTGTTCCCTTCACTGTCCTCTTCTAACATTCTTGTCCATTTTTCCATCCACTTCTTCTTCTCCGCCCTTACTATGGTCTGTGCCGCTTTCTTGCTTTCCTTATATTTTAGCCTAGCTTCCTCTGTTCGGGTCTGGAACCATTCTCTGAAGGCTTTGTTCTTCCGAAGTACTGCCTTTTTACATATGTTGTTCCACCATGGGGTTTCCTTACTTCTCCTCTTTGTGCTAGTTCTTCCGTACACAGTCTCAGCTGCCTCAACTAGAGCCCTCTAAAAATCTCCCCATTCTTCTTCCACTGTTCTCTGATCTTCCTTTGGCAGCTTCTTCCTGATCAGTGTCTGGTACTGGGTCCTCCGTTCATCCTCTTTCAGCATCCATGTCTTCAACCTTTTCTCCTGTATATCTGTTGCCCTCCTATCTTTTTTCTCTCTCAGGGTGGCTACCAACAGCCGATGGTCACTGTCTAAGGCCTCAGATGGAATGACCTTAACATCTGTGAGGCTGCTCATCATCTGCCTATCCACTAATACATAGTCTACTACTGAAGTTTGGGACCAGTCCCCACTGTACCAAGTTATTTTGTGACTACTTCTCTTCTTGTACCAGGAATTTGCGATCGCCAGCCCATTCCTCTTGCAGAATTCCAGCAACAATTTTCCTTCTCTATTTCGGTTCGCCCAGCCCTCTGGTCCCATTATCTCCTCGAATCCTTTCCTGTCTGTGCCAACATGTGCATTGAGGTCCCCTATTATAATCTGATTACCTCCATTTAGCTGCTTTTGCATGTCATCTTCAAATTCCTCCTTCTCCTTTTTTGTACACCCCACCTGTGGGGCATATGCTTGGATGATTTCAATGCTTTTTCCTTTCACTCGTACTCTGGCTTTTATCATTCGATCATTGATACCTTCCACCTCCTCCTGCTGACCCTCTCTGACCACTATTGCCACTCCATTTCTTCCCCTCTCATTCCCTATCCAGTACAGTTTACATCCTTTACTTAGTGGTTTTTCACCAACTCCTCTCCACCTAGTCTCAGCAAGTCCCAAGATGTCCAATTTCCTCCTTTCCATCATTTCTACAATTTCTTCTAACTTCCCAGTTAGAGTCCTTATGTTTAAGGTGCCCAGTCGTAAACCATCTCGTAATCCTTTTCCATTGCTTGGTCGGTTTCCTTTAAATTCGTTCCGTGATCCGAGGCATGTTCCCTTTTTAAAAGCAATAAGACTCCTAATTCAGGCGATAGCAAGGAAAGGTGTTTGTATCACTCTCACAAACCACTTTTTCGCAATAAAGAACAGCGGTAATTGTTTTTTCCTATTGTACTTCGACGAAGCGTGAGTAATTCATAGTCATATCAACAGTATTTGTCAGTATTTTGCGTGGCGCGTTATAGTCATGATGGCGTTATGTAGTTAGACCAGGTGCGTTAGCGTAACCGTGGTGTTGGGCTGCTACGCGAAAGGTTATGAGTTCAAACCTTATGCGGTGGTTAATATTTTCATTATTTAAAAACAATATCGAAGAGCCTTACTTCACGAATTATATTCGTTTGAATGCAATTTTTTGAAATTTCTAGTGCTTTGTCTCTTCATTAACCCTTTCGCTGCTGCGGACACGTGCTCTCCGCATTCCACGCTGTGCGCGATTTTGTCATCACTGCACTGCTCGCCTGTGCAGACACATGGTGTTCCCACTGCTTTGACACACTTACCATTCGATTTCACAAAAACTATTTGGCCCAAAAATTTGATTTTTACACGTCTTCTTGACTGATACCTTCCCCCCATAAATAACTTAATTTTGTTTCGATGTTCAACGCAGTTATTATGCAGCATTAAATGTAGTACACCATTGCACGAAATTTTGAAGAGTTTGCAGAGGTAGAAGTCCATAGCGTATACTTTCCGTATTGTCGATTTTAGTTGCCACAATGTTGAGAATGAAATGTGGACAAGATACCTAAATTTCATATAAAATTTATTGTATAACAATATCTGATTTAATTTAAGTACCACATAGGTGTCGTATGTAATATTGAGAAATATTCCGTCTTTCGCGACTGTAATAAAAGTATTATTTACACCGGACGCTTTTGGCTTTATTTTAAAGCACTTCAATCAATGAAAGGTATGGCACATACACAATGGTACTCATGTTCTCTTTCTCGTTTTTGTTCCACAGTCGCAGTTTTACCAATGGTACTGAAATATATTCCTCTTCTGCAACTGTAATAAGGGACTTATTTAGACCAGACGCGTTTTTCTCTTTTGAAGCATCTTCAGTGGACAGTATTTTGTCTCCTCCATTGCCAAGTCACCTTTCGTAGTTTTGTGCTGCGGTAACACAATATTCAACGTTTGTGTTGGCAGATCAGTGTTTTAGCAAATAAATGAAGTTTGTGTGTGCCACACACAAAAATTATATTTGACATAGCTCAGAGCACTTCACCGATAGACGGTATATTTAAGTCCTAATGTTTTTGTAAGACCACAGTTTTGTTTAATGTATTTTGTCTACTTCCTTTTGATTGGTTGAAGTGCTTTAAAATAAAGCCAAACGTGCTTATTGTAAATAAAACTTTTGTTACAGTCGCGAAAGACGGAATATTTCTCAATATTACATACGACACCTATGTGGTACTTAAATGAGATATTGTTATACAGTAAATGTTATATGAAATTTAGGTATCTTGTCCACATTTCATTCTCAACATTGTGGCAACTAAAATCGACCATACGGAAAGTATACTCTATGGACTTTTACCTCCGCAAACTCTTCAAAATTTCGTGCAATGGTTTACTATATTTAATGCTGCATAATAATTGCGTTGAACACCGAAATAAAATTAAGTCATTTATGGGGGGAAGGTATCAGTCAAGAAGATGTGTAAAAATGAAATTTTTGGGCCAAATAGTTTTTGTGGAATCGAATGATAAGTGTGTCAAAGCAGTCGGAACACGATGTGTCTGCACAAGCGAGCAGTGCAGTGATGACAAAATCGCGCACAGCGCGGAATGCGGAGAGCCCGTCTCTGTAGCAGCGAAAGGCTTAATGCGGCCGTGGTGGGTTTACTTCATAAACTGCGCGCTCCCTCCTAAACGTAAGCTTGCGAACTATGCTATACTATGGCGCTGCTTCTCCTGGCGCGTGCGTCGTTTGCAACTGGCAACGCAGCAATCTCCCGCGTCTGGGCGGATATGCGCGAGCCGCCAAGATAAAAGAACTGAACTATAGTAATTAGTGGCTTTAGTAGTTAGAATCTTTTATTTAGCTGGCAGTATTGACGCTCGCTGTATTGCAGTAGTTCGCGTAATGAAGATTTTTGTGAGGTAAGTGCCTAATGAAATGTATAGATTATTGTTAAGATTTCTTTTTAGTCAGGACCATTGTATTGAATTAATTATTTGATGACAGGTCGTAATTTTTTTGAGCAGTCAGATTGCGTTGCGCTGGAATATTGTGGGTCAGTGTTGACATGATACGAAAAAGTAAAGAGAAAGTAGGCTCAGTACGTTCACTTTTACTCAGCTGTTTCAGAATCAAATAATGTAGGAGTTTCATCTTCTCAGTCATTCAGCAATTTAAGTACAGATACACACATTTAAATAAGGAAGTTTCATCCGCAGATCGCCCCATTTTTCTGCTGAGGTCGCTGATATGGAGTACCTGACAGTAGGGGTCAGCACAATGCACCTAATATGAAAAACGGATGTTTTGGTAGTGTCCGGATACTTTTGATCACATAGTGTATGTTCTCTCTTTGACTTTAGTTTTGTATTAATGGAACAAGTGTGAAAATATTGATAGTGTGATGTTGATAACCGTTACACAGATACCACACAATACCATAGAAGTTCGTGTTTAGAATACGGATTCTGACCACGTTGTTACGTTCACAAGCATCTGAACCACATTGTCAGTCACTCGGTTTAGCAATAATTCAAAATATCAGTGACAAGAGAACTGGAAAAGTTGCCACAGCAACTTTAAACCGTCTTCGTCAGAAGTAAGGTTAGTTTCTAAATTCACGAATAAACGTAGGGGACATCGTTTATGCTTTCATTCCCAGAAGTATTAGCAGTTGTATAATGTGAACTATATCGCTGGTAATTATTAGCAGTATAAAAGTTTAATAATCTTTGTGATTTTCCAGACTTAGGTTCCATTTCCATTACTGACTGCTCTATGTAGCCATTCACATCTAGAAGAGATAATCATGAAGATTCTAAACGACCCTTAAAGAATTTGCAGCGTATGAGAGCCATAATTGATAACATGTGCAAAATGAGTATTGGCGCAATGTGTCATTGAAAAGTCATTACGTGATTTGAAAGGGGTGGCCTCAGAAGTTAAGTCCCATAGTGCTCAGAGTCATTCATTCGATAAGTTAATGTGAACTGCACCGTGATTGAATTAAGAAAATTGCATTCTGATCTTTCATCCCACTCCCCAAAATTTTCTGCTGTGTATTTAATGAGAAGGACTTGCTAGAGTGTGATACTGATCCGACCATCTCTTCCGCCTTGAATGTTGTGATGACAGAATGACCCGTAGCGTAGGGCAAGGTCTAGGTTAGGTTGGAAGGTTGCGTGATTCAAGGTTGATGCGCAAGTGACAACAGTGGAAAGCACTGATCTTACCGTTAGAAGTTGACTCTGGGAACAGTACTAATGCAATATTTGAAAATACAGACAAAAGTTTAACTGCGTATTTTACTGCTGGAAAAAAAATATTCGTTGTCTGAATACAGCTGGTAAAGATTTGGTAAAACTTACATAGTACACACCATATAGCCTTTTTAGTGGCTTATGCACTATAAGTGTGTGTAATACGCATCGAAATACTCGTCGGAGCCTGATCCATTATCTCTTTTTGAAATTACCCTGCAGTTTTAGCTGATGAAGAGTGTGTTTAAATATGTCACGAAAATTCTGGGCTACGCTGTAGGTCTGCCTATTAGCACATTTCTAGGCCGCACCAATTCTCAACTGAGTATAAAATTTTTCTCAGAGAAAATTGACTTCTTGGTTCATTTCTTCGACCTAATTCTTCCCCCCCCCCCCCCTGAACCACAGACCTTGCCATTGGTGGGGAGGCTTGCATGCCTCAGCGATACAGATAGCCGTACCGTAGGTGCAACCACAACGGAGGGGTATCTGTTGAGAGGCCAGACAAACGTGTGGTTCCTGAAGAGGGGCAGCAGCCTTTTCAGTAGTTGCAGGGGCAACAGTCTGAATGATTGACTGATCTGGACCTGTAACACTAACCAGAATGGCCTTGCTGTGCTGGTACTGCGAATGGCTGGAAGCAACAGGAAACCACAGCCGTAATTTTTACCGAGGGCATGTAGCTTCACTGTATGGCTAAATGATGACAGCGTCCTCTTGGGCAAAATATTCCGGAGGAAAAATAGTCCCTCATTCGGTTGTCTGGGAGAGGACTACTCAGGGGTACGTCGTTAAGCAGATTCAGAAGGATGTAGGCTGCAGCAGTTACTTGGAGATGAAGAAGCTTGCACCGGATAGAGTAGCATGGAGAGCTGCACCAAACCAGTCTCTGCACTGAAGACCACAACAACAACAAGAAGGATGTATTACATCCGTATGGTGAGACACAAGGTTCTTAGAACGAAGTACGGACATAGGACAACAGACGGCATCTAATGTTAACTGTACTTTTGAGTTGCTACCTGCGTCTTGTCACCGAAATTTGCAGCTAGACAAGAGGTTCACAGGAAGAAGTACGTAACTCGGCCAACAGATGGCACGCAGCGTCGAGTATTAACTGAGGTTTTTTGTTGCTACTTGCGACTTGTCACTGAAATCGCAGCTAGACAAACGGTACATAGGAAGAAGGACGAAATTCAGCCAACAGATGGCACACTACGTAGAATGTTAAATGCTACTTGTGACTCCTAGTTGTGGCTGGAATCGCAGACAGATTCTGTAGAGTTGTAATATCTGTGACTTCCCAGTCACTGTGATTTATAAGAGATACGCGATTTCTTGCTCACCCCAACTGTCGTGCTTGAGAACTTGGCTTCCACTCCACGCAAAACGGAACCCAATTAAATTCCAGCAAACGCGGAAGAATGCGCGATGGAATGTTAAAATTGGTTTCATTCTCACAGTGGACGCAGTACAGCCACAGTCTAACATAACAGTCGCGACACATCGCCTCTTGTTTTGTTGCCTACTGGGCCAGCAGCGCGCCAAGCGGCCAGTAACTCAAACTGTGAGTTCGACGCAATAGTGAAAGCGAATAGTGGTCGTTTGTTTTGATTTCTACAACGTTTTTTACAAGCGGGACAGTTTGTAGCACAATAAATTGCAGCAACAACAGGGAGAAGACACCACAGCCGTCTTTTTTTTAGGTTTCCTAAGGATCCTGAGAGGTATATGCCATTATGTTACTAAACTGTATCGTCAGGATTCACTTGCAAACTACATGTGATTAATGTTTCGTTTTAGGAGCAGAACGTGGATAGTTAATAGCAGATAGGAAGACCTTATGAAAAGAGACCCAATTTACTTGCATAATACACTCCTGGAAATTGAAATAAGAACACCGTGAATTCATTGTCCCAGGAAGGGGAAACTTTATTGACACATTCCTGGGGTCAGATACATCACATGATCACACTGACAGAACCACAGGCACATAGACACAGGCAACAGAGAATGCACAATGTCGGCACTAGTACAGTGTATATCCACCTTTCGCAGCAATGCAGGCTGCTATTCTCCCATGGAGACGATCGTAGAGATGCTGGATGTAGTCCTGTGGAACGGCTTGCCATTCCATTTCCACCTGGCGCCTCAGTTGGACCAGCGTTCGTGCTGGACGTGCAGACCGCGTGAGACGACGCTTCATCCAGTCCCAAACATGCTCAATGGGGGACAGATCCGGAGATCTTGCTGGCCAGGGTAGTTGACTTACACCTTCTAGAGCACGTAGGGTACCACGGGATACATGCGGACGTGCATTGTCCTGTTGGAACAGCAAGTTCCCTTGCCGGTCTAGGAATGGTAGAACGATGGGTTCGATGACGGTTGGGATGTACCGTGCACTATTCAGTGTCCCCTCGACGATCACCAGTGGTGTACGGCCAGTGTAGGAGATCGCTCCCCACACCATGATGCCGGGTGTTGGTCCTGTGTGCCTCGGTCGTATGCAGTCCTGATTGTGGCGCTCACCTGCACGGCGCCAAACACGCATACGACCATCATTGGCACCAAGGCAGAAGCGACTCTCATCGCTGAAGACGACACGTCTCCATTCGTCCCTCCATTCACGCCTGTCGCGACACCACTGGAGGCGGGCTGCACGATGTTGGGGCGTGAGCGGAAGACGGCCTAACGGTGTGCGGGACCGTAGCCCAGCTTCATGGAGACGGTTGCGAATGGTCCTCGCCGATACCCCAGGAGCAACAGTGTCCCTAATTTGCTGGGAAGTGGCGGTGCGGTCCCCTACGGCACTGCGTAGGATCCTACGGTCTTGGCGTGCATCCGTGCGTCGCTGCAGTCCGGTCCCAGGTCGACGGGCACGTGCACCTTCCGCCGACCACTGGCGACAACATCGATGTACTCTGGAGACCTCACGCCCCACGTGTTGAGCAATTCGGCGGTACGTCCACCCGGCCTCCCGCATGCCCACTATACGCCCTCGCTCAAAGTCCGTCAACTGCACATACGGTTCACGTCCACGCTGTCGCGGCATGCTACCAGTGTTAAAGACTGCGATGGAGCTCCGTATGCCACGGCAAACTGGCTGACACTGACGGCGGCGGTGCACAAATGCTGCGCAGCTAGCGCCATTCGACGGCCAACACCGCGGTTCCTGGTGTGTCCGCTGTGCCGTGCGTGTGATCATTGCTTGTACAGCCCTCTCGCAGTGTCCAGAGCAAGTATGGTGGGTCTGACACACCGGTGTCAATGTGTTCTTTTTTCCATTTCCAGAAGTGTAATATTAGGTTTTGTTCACTACATTATGAACAAAACAAGTTCATGAATGCAGACAGTAACAAACTCGTGTGGGATGCAGTACCCGCACTGTTTGACACCCCAAATAAGCCACCTCAAGTGACGATGAAGAGGAAACTGCCACAAAGATTCGACAATCCATCTGAAGCTGTTGAACAGTCCTATGGCACTGAAGCAGCCAGTTCAACTCTCCATGTATCAGTGCCAGATTCGTGTGAATCATCAACACAGACCTGCTTTGACCACGAAGTGGTTAGATTGCGTGCAGTTATTCGTGTCTTAACAAAAGTGTCATGTTTGGTATGTATTTCATTCACTTCTGTTGTTAGTACTTAATTTTCCTTGCTTCCTTCGTGTGATGGCATTATTTTGTTAGCACCTCCTTCACAACAGATTGTTTGAAAATTATTCAATTATTTGGTTTTGCGTGAAATGTAATGAGCTCATTATAATGTTTTCAACATATTTCTCCCACTATTTGTCAGTTGCTTGTCCCACTTAGAATAATATAAACATGAAGGTCGTACTTGTGGCAACAGGCGATAATAACACAGTAGGCCTACGAACGATAAATGAGCTATCGATCGCTTTTGCATGTAGAGGTACATGTCTGTGCTTCTTACGTGTGAATCTGTGTATGTTCTTTTGGTAACAACGAAGTAAGCTGCAATTCTATCCAACGTCACAAGTGATTCTTCACGAATGTGTTGTAGCTAGCCACTCGATTCGCGGTTTTTTCCATACTTGCGCTTATTTTAGAATCATTTTTAAAAGTATACAAGCCTTCTGATACCCATGGAGGTAAGAAAATAACTCAAATATGTCGTAAATTACGTAGAAAATGGATGCAAAACAAACGTTATGCTTACGACGCGTCTGATGTTCACCTTAGTCGCCGCTTGGAGCGCTAGTGTCGCTCCATGTGTCAAACGGTAACAACTTTTACAGCAGTGGGTGTAGCGCTATTATGTAAGACAGCGAGCAGGCAGCCCAGGCGGAAGCGACGCAGATGCAGCGCGGCAACGGTGCCGGGTGTGGTTCCAGCGTGCGTGTGACGTCAGCGACAGGGAAATGCAAGCCGCGCAAAAAGTTGCACTCCGCAGTCGACCGCGCCAGCACGAGTTTGCAGCCGCATCTAACCGCAAAGCCGAATTCACATACGCAACACAAGTGGCGCCATAACTACTGGCATACTACAGTCGTAATGCAGTTGCACGTGTGGCGGAACTTAAGAGAGCCAACTTCCGTCACGCCACGAAAACTTCAGGTCCGTTGTACTTCGTTGCGTTACTTTCCTACCCCCACTGCTCCCTGGTGGCAGTATTTCAGAACACGAGCATTCTGTCGCAGATGTCGGGGTGCAATTACAGGTGTACCCCATTTGATTTCAGTGCCAGACACTGGTACACCTGCCTAATGTCGTGTAGGGCCCACGCGAGCACGCAGAAGTGCCCGAAACACGACGTGGCATGGCCTCGACTCAGATCTGAAGTAGTGCTGGAGGGAAATGACACCACGGATCCTGCAGGACTGTCCACAAATCAGTACGAGGTGCAGCGAATCTCTTCTGAACAGCACTTTGCAAGGCATCCCAGATATGCTCAATAATGTTCATGTCTGGGGAGTTTGGTGGCCAGCGGAAGTGTTTAAAATTCAGAAGACTGTTCCTGGCGCCACTCTGTAGCAATTCTGGATGTGTGCATTGTCCTGCTGAAATTACCCATCAGATTGCACAATGGACAGGAATGGATGCAGGTAATCAGACAGGATATTTATTTATGTATCACCTGTCAGAGTCTTATCTAGACGTATCAGAGGTCCTACATCACTCCACCAGCTTGAACAGTCTCATGCTGACATGTAGCGTAAATGGATTCACAAGGTTGTCTCCGTGCCCATACAGGGCGATCCGATTGATACGAATTGAAACGAGACTTGTACGACCAGGCAACATGTTTCCAACCGTCAGCTCCATTGTCGATGTTGACGGACCCAGGCGACGTATAAAACTTTATGTCCTGCAGTCTGAGTGACTGAGGGCACACGAGTATCGATGATGTTTCGTCGAATGGTTCACACGTTGCCACTTTTTGATACCCCAGCACTGAAATCTGCAGCAATTTGCGGAAGGATTGCAATTCTGTCACCTTGAACGGTTCTCTTCAGTCGACGTTGGTCCCGTTATTGCTGGATCTGTTTCCGGTCGCAGCGATGTCAGAGATTTGATGTTTTACCGGATTCCTGATATTCTCGGTACACTAGCGAAATGGCCCCCACTTCATCGCTACCTCTGAGATTCTGTGTCCCATCACTCTTGCACCGGCTACAACACCACGTAAGTCTGGGTAACGTGCCATTGTCGATCTAACAACAGCGCCTCATGCTTGCTGTCTTATACAGGCATTCCCGACTGCAGAGCCATATTCTGACTGTTTACATATCTATTTGAATACCCACGCCTATTACAGTTTCTTTGGCGCTTCAGTGTATTTTATTTCTTAAAAATGAAAACAACGTTCTGTTGGCGGACTTACACAGCTGACAGCTGCTAGAACAAGAAGACCAACAACCTATGTTTGATTTTCTGCAGCAATGTGTGTGAGTGTGTGTGTGTGTGTGTGTGTGTGTGTGTGTGCGCGCGCGCAATA
The DNA here is from genome assembly GCF_021461395.2 of Schistocerca americana. Taxonomy (NCBI): domain Eukaryota; kingdom Metazoa; phylum Arthropoda; class Insecta; order Orthoptera; family Acrididae; genus Schistocerca; species Schistocerca americana. Next base: position 81,930,511 of record NC_060129.1, on the reverse strand, counting down.
TTTGCAAATCAATGACGTATCCCACAGTTATAAAAGATTTTTGAATGAATTCGAAAGTTAATATACCAGGTGTACCGGTATGAAATGAGCGTTAAGATACAAATGTGTCGATAGGGAACATTTGTTGTGAACGAGCCTTAAATTTTTTTTGTTTGGTTGGTATGACATCTGTCAAAGATATTTAGTATACATCAAGTCATGGAACATACATCATATATTTTCATCGTGTTAACAGTGTCGAATTTTGTACCAGAAAGTGATGATTTGCGGAAAGCATTGATTTTTTGTTTTCATTTGAAAAAAAGGGCTGCAGAGTCGCATCAAAAATGGCTCTGAGCACTATGGGACTCAACTGCTGAGGTAATTAGTCCCCTAGAACTTAGAACTAGTTAAACCTAACTAACCTAAGGACATTACAAACATCCATGCCCGAGGCAGGATTCGAACCTGCGACCGTAGCGGTCTTGCGGTTCCAGACTGCAGCGCCTTTAACCGCACGGCCACTTCGGCCGGCCAGAGTCGCATCGAATGTTTGTCGAGGCATATGGTGATTGTGCTCTATCAGAAGCAACGTGCAAAAGACGGTTTCAACGGTCCAGAAATAATGGTTTTGATGTAAGAAATGAAGAACGTGGAAGACCACCAAAAAGTTCGAAGACGTCAAATTGCAAGCAATATTGGATGAAGATGATACTTTGAGTCAGAAGCAAATAGCAGCAATGCTAAATGTTGCACAACAAACCATTTCTGGCCGTTTGAAAGCTATGGGAAAGATTCAAAAGTGTGGAAAATGGGTGCCACATGAATTGAATGAAAGACATATGGAAAACCGAAAAACCATTTGTCAAATTTTGCTTCAAAGACATGAAACAAAGAGAACCAGGGTTCGAGTCTCGGTCGGGGCACACATTTTCAACTGTCCACATCGAGGTATATCAACAACACCTGTCGGCAGCTGAGGGTTTCAGTTAATCATCATTTATTCCAGGGAAAAGCTGCACGGTCTCCAACAGTATCTCTTCTTTCGAGAACAGTTACTGTCTTCGTAAGAAAGAGAATCAATTATGCATCGAATTGTTACTGGCGATGAAAAATGGATTTATTTTAAGAATCCTAAACCAGAAATATCATGAGTTAATCCGGGACAACCATCAACATCGACTGCAAAACCAGATCGATTCGGCAAGAAGACAATGCTCTGTGTTTGGCGGGATCAGAAAGGTGTGGTGTATCACGAGCTTCTAAAACCTGTGAATACTAATCGCTACACAACAAATGATCAATTTAAACTATGCATTGATCGAAAAAAGACCAGAATGGGCCAGAAGACATGGCAAAGTAATTTTTTTACACGACAATGCACCTGCACACAAAACAAATCTGGTTCAGGATACAACCAAAAGACTTGGCTGGGAGCTGCTACCCCACCCGCCGTATTCACCAGACTTGGCCCCTTCCGACTACCATTTGTTTTCATCAATGGGACACGCATTGGCTGAGGAACACTTCGATTTTTACGAAGAAGTCGAAAATTGGGGGTCTCATCGGTCTGCTTCAAAAGACGAACATTTGTATTTTGGTGTCCACAAATTGCCAGAAAGGTGGTCAAAAAGTATAGAAAGCGGTGGTCAGTACTTTGAATAAGATGTTTTTACTTTCCAATTCAAAATTAGTGTTTCATTTACACACAAAAAAAAAAACGCTCATTTCATACCGGAACACGTGTTATTTACCCGCAGAAGCAAGTCGTATTAACTTCGTAATTTGTGAGAGCAAGCGTTGTATAAATCCTGGCCTGTACGCAGGAAGCAGTTGCAGACTGTGGTGTGTCAGCTGTGAAACTATAAGTGAGTTACTCGAAATGCCTGTATCAACGAATATAGGCCGCGCGGGGCAGCCGCAGGGTCCAGGGCGCCTTGCCACGGTCCGCGCTCTCCCCGTGTGTGTTGTCCTTAGCGTAAGTTAGGTTAAGTGGTGTGTAAAACTAGGGACCGATGATCTCAGCAGTTTGGTCCCATAAGACGAATATAACGAGATTCTACACTACTGGCCATTAAAATTGCTACACCACGGAGATGACGTGCTACAGACGCGAAATTTAACCGACAGGAAGAAGATGCTGAGATATGCAAATAATTAGCTTTTCAGAGCATTCACACAAGTTTGGCACCGGTGGCGACACCTGCAAAGTGCTGACATGAGGAAAGTTTCCAACCGATTTCTCATACACAAACAGCAGTTGACCGGCGTTGCCTGGTGAAACGTTGTTGTGATGCCTCGTGTAAGGAGGAGAAATGCGCACCATCACGTTTCCGACTTACATCAAGGTCGGACTGTAGCCTATTGCGATTGCGGTTTATCGTATCGCGACATTGCTGCTCGCATTGGTCGAGATCCAATGACTGTAAGTAGAATATGGAATCGGTGGGTTCAGGAGGGTAATACGGAACGCCGTACTGGATCCCAACGGCCTCGGATCACTAGCAGTCGAGATGACAGGCATCTTATCCGCATAGCTGTAACGGATCGTGCAGCCACGTCTCGATCCCTGAGTCAAAAATGGGATCGTTTGCAAGACAACAACGATCTGCACGAACAGATCGACGACGTTTGCAGCATCACGGACTATCAGCTCGGAGACCGTGGCTGCGGTTACCCTTGACGCTGCATCACAGACAGGAGCGCCTGCGATGGTGTACTCGACGACGAACCTGGGTGCACGAATGGCAAAACGTCATTTGTCGGATGTATCCAGGTTCTGTTTACAGCATCATGATGGTCACATCCGTGTTTGGCGACATCGCGGTGAACGCACATTGGAAGCGTGTATTCGTCATCGCCATACAGGCATATCATCCGGCGTGTTGGTATGGGGTGCCATCGGTTACACGTCTCGGTCACCTGTTATTCGCATTGACGGCACTCTGAACAGTGGACGTTACATTTCAGCTGTGGCTCTATCCTTCATTCGATCCCTGCATAACCCTTCATTTCAGCAGGATAATGCACGATCGCATGTTGCAGGTCCTGTACGGGCCTTTCTGGATACAGAAAATGTTCGACTGCTGCCATAGCCAGGACATTCTCCAGATCCCTCACCAACTGAAAACGTCCAGTCAATGGTGGCCGAGCAACTGGCTTGTCACAATACAGCAGTCAAATACACCAGTCACTACTCTTGATGAACTGTGGTATCGTGTTGAAGCTGCATGGGCAGCTGTACCTCTACTCGCCATCCAAGCTCTATTTCAGTCAATGCCCAGGCGTATTAAGGCCGTTATTACGGCCAGAGGTGGTTGTTCTGGGTACTGATTTCTGAGGATCTATGCGCCCAAATTGCGTGAAAATGTAAGGACACGTCAGTTTAAAAATGGCTCTGAGCACTATGGGACTTAACATCTTAGGTCATCAGTCCCCTAGAACTACTTAAACCTAACTAACCTAAGGACATCACACAACACCCAGCCATCACGAGGCAGAGAAAATCCCTGACCCCGCCGGGAATCGAACCCGGGAACCCGGGCATGGGAAGCGAGAACGCTACCGCACGACCACGAGATGTGGGCGACACGTCAGTTCTAGTAAAATATATTTGTCCAATGATTACCCGTTTATCATCTGCATTTCTTCTTGGTGTAGCAATTTTAATGGCCAGTAGTGTATAATCTTGGAAGAATGCCATGGCTGTCGATAACATTTACCTGCCAGCTGTTGGTTGGCTGGCTATTGCAGACAACTTTATCGTCTCTGAGCGTTATTTTTGTGTTAGATTTCGGAAAGGTATAAATGAAGGGAAACAAACAAATTTATTTTTGAATGCAAATTTCGGGTTTCGTCATCCTTGTTTTCAATTCTTATCACAGCTCTAAGGCCGTAGGCTGCACTGTAGCATTCATACCGACCCATACGATTTCAATTGACGCCATATGAAAAGCTGAGCAGCTAGGCAGACTTTGCGGCGTCCTGTGTAAACGGTAGTTCTCGACCCCACTACAGCAAGCCACAGGCCGAGGCGCCTTATTAGACGCGTGTGGGAAAGGCAGCGCTTTGTGCCGTCTTCTCACACCCAGCCCCGGATCTACGATATTTCCGAACCGGGGCGAAAACTTGGTGATCACGCTCCCCCACTCCCCACCTGGAGCGATTCAGATAGAATATAAAAAATTTAAGACAAGACGACTTTTCAAAAATACACTACTGGCAATTAAACTTGCTACACGAAGAAGAAATTCAGATGAGAAACGGGTATTCATTGAACAAATATATTATACTAGAACTGACATGTGATTACATTTTCACACAATTTGGGTGCATAGATCCTCAGAAATCAGTACCCAGAACAACCACCTCTGGCCGTAATAATGGCCTTGATACGCCTGGGCATTGACTGAAATAGAGCTTGGATGGCGTGTACAGGAACAGCTGCCCATGCAGCTTCAACACGGTACCACAGTTCATCGAGAGTAGTGACTGGCGTATTGTGATGAGCCAGTTGTTCGGCCACCATTGACTAGACGTTTTCAGTTGGTGAGGGATCTGGAGAATGTCCTGGCTATGGCAGCAGTCGAACATTTTCTGTATCCAGAAAGGCCCGTACAGGACCTGCAACATGCGATCGCGCATTATCCTGCTGAAATGAAGGGTTATGCAGGGATCGAATGAAGGATAGAACCATGGGTCGTAACACATCTGAAATGTAACGTCCACTGTTAAGAGTGCCGTCGATGCGAATAACAGGTGACCAAGGCGTGTAACCAATGGCACCCCACACCATCACGCCAGGTGATACGCCTGTATGGCGATGACGAATACACGCTTCCAATGTGCGTTCACCGCGATGTCGCCAAACACGGACGCGACCATCGTGATGCTGTAAACAGAAGCTGGATTCATCCGAAAACATGACGTTTTGCTATTTGTGCAGCCAGGTTCGTCGTCGAGTACACCATCGCAGGCGCTCCTGCCTGTGATGCAGCGTCAAGGGTAACCGCAGCCATAGTCTCCGAGCTGATAGTCCGTGATGCTGCAAACGTCGTCGAACTGTTCGTGCAGATGGTTGTTGTGTTGCAAACGTCCCCACCTGTTGACTCAGGGATCGAGACGTGGCTGCACGATCCGTTACAGCCATGCCAATGAGGCCGTTGGGATCCAGCACGGCGTTTCGTATTACCCTCCTGAACCCACCGATTCCATATTTGCTAACAGTCATTGGATCTCGACCAACACGAGCAGCAATGTCGCGATACGATAAACCGCAATGGCGATAGGCTACAATCCGACCTTTGTCAAAGCCGGAAACGTGATGGTACTCATTTCTCCTCCTTACACGAGGCATCACAACAATGTTTCACCAGGCAACGCCGGTCAACTGCTGTTTGTGTACGAGAAATCTGTTGGAAACATTCCTCATGTCACCACGTTGTAGGTGTCGCCACCGGCGCCAACCTTGTGTGAATGCTCTGAAAAGCTAATCATTTGTATATCACAGCCTCTTCTTCCGTCGGTTAAATTTCAAGTCTGTAGCATGTCATCGTCGTGGTGTAGCAATTTTAATGGCCAGTAGTGTATGTTCATTGTGTAGTGCAAATCCTTCTGACGAGTTTGATAGACACTATGGATCAAAAATATCCGGATACCTGGGAGAAAACTACTGGAATTCAATATGGTGATCACCCATCCTTAGCATTGGTGACAGCATCAACTCTCGCAGGCGTATGTTCAATCAGTTGCTGGAAGCTTTCTTGGAAAATGGCAGCCCATTCTTCACGGGGTGCTGCATTGAATAGAGATATCGATGTCAGTCAGTGAGGCCTGGCACGAAGTCGGCGGTCCAAAACATGCCAAAGGTGTTCTGTAGGATTCAGGTCAGGACTCTGTGCAGGCCAGTCCATTACAGGAATGTTATTGTCGTGTAACCACTCCGCCAAAGGCCGTGCATTATGAGCAGCGGCTCGATCGTGTTGAAAGATGCAATCACCACCCCCGAATTGCTCTTCAACAGTGGGAAGCGAGAAGGTGCTGAAAACATCTATGTAGGCCTGTGCTGTGATACTGCCATGCCAAACAACAAGGGGTGTAAGCCCCCTCCACAAAAAACACGACCACACTATAACACCACTGCCTCCGATTTTTACTGTTGGCACTACACACGCTGGAAGATGACGTTCACCGGGCATTCGTCACACCCACACCGTGCCGTCGTATCGCCACATAGTGTACCGTGATCCGTCACTCCAAACAACGTTTCCCACTGTTCAATCGTCCAGTGTTTGCGCTCTTTAGACTAAGCGAGGGTAGGCGACGTTTGGCATTTACCGGCGTGATATGTGGCTTATGAGCAGCCGCTCAAGTGCTCCAAAGCATGCAGTATGTCATCTGAGAAGGTCATTTTATAAAATAAAATAAAATAAAATAAAATAAAATATTAATTATTTTTATCTGTATGAATGTCTCTCCTGTGAGTCGTCAGGTTTTGATTATTCGGTATCAGACGCTTGACAATGGCTTTTTCGTAAAGGCAATGTTACTCGTAGTTGACCGTGAAATAAAACTGAAATAATCGGACTTCGTAATTAAATCGTTTCCAAAGACTGCTGCGGTAGGTGCGGACTCATAATCTAAATCTCAATATTACAATAATTTGCCAGCCATGCCAAAACGTCGTACAGAGGTGATTGTCTACTAAACAAAAAAATTACACAGTTAGTTAAATCATATATATTCAATGAATAAGCCTACAGTTCATAATCCTACTTACTTTTATAAATATAAATTCTTTTCAGAATCGAGTGCCTAGTATGGTTGCAACTCGCAGTAATTTTCTATAACATGAAATATGGCGGTGTGCCAGACAATAAACTAAAATACGTGCTTCTCGCACCACTTCAACCAGAGCTCTCTCTTTTTTAATCAAACATACGAGTAACGAAAATGTGCTTTTGTTTTATCAGCGACACAGCGCTGCAGTTCTGTGCCATAGGCTTTATTTATTTGTCACTGATTATTTATTTAATTAATATCTCGCGTTTCCGAGGAAACTCACGCTCGGCATGCAAATGTGCCTTTATATTGCCCCCTGAATTGCGAGGCGAAAGGACACACCTGCAGGCGAGCAATTCACCTAAAGGCACAAGAAAATCTAAGTTATCTACAACTATTTACATGACTTACATTATACTGTATATTATATACAAAATTTGAATGACGCGCGTGCGCCGAAAAAGTTCTTATGTTTGCAAAACAGAGTGCGCGCATGCGCAGAAGCGTCTGTGTAACTACGGCACTGCCGTTATTTCGTAAATTTAGATCACGCGGCACAGTATTGCAGTTCATATTGTTCGTGTGCGTGCGCATTTCTTAGTCGTTGCACAAAGAAAATATTCCACCAAGATTACATATGAAGACTACATTCTATGACAGGTAACTTAGTTTTAAAATTACAATATTTGTTATAATACAATACAACTTTAGATTGTTGAATGTTCTTAGTTACATAGCATTGCAATGAAATGCTTCAACGAAAAATGTTCTGTTGTTTCAGGTGCGTTGACCTATACACATCGCGTCGTTATTACAGTTTATATTCATCTACTGCACAGTACTGTTTCACAGGTTAGTGTCGTCGTGGTAAAGTTTTTTGATCACAGTAACATCGCTGTATAACAACGTGATTGATACATAAGCATGTCCATTTCCTATTTCCATTATAGTCGTTGTGATGCAGTTCGTTGTGACAAAAAGCATTGTTTATTACAGATCAGACGTGACCCGTCGAGTAATTGGTCCACGTGCAGTTCGTTTTTTTTTACATTCCGTGGAAGCTTGGTTGCAGAACCTCGGATGGCACATAGCTGGCGTCGATCCTTGGACAGTCCAGGTAAGCGTGTCCGTCACATTTCGAGAACATTTCATTCCCTGAAGTTCCAACCAAAATTCTTCCACCCGTCGTGTTGTTTTCTGGACAGGCACTTTGTGTCCATTTAATCCAGTTAAGATCTTGAAGTTGGGTACTGTAGTAATGTCACTAGACGATGCACGAATTATTCACTTCACATTTTCAGTTTTTTGCTGAATATAGCTCACCTAAATGTTCGTTAATGTCCGTGAACAGAGGTTCACTATGCAATGTCTTTTTGGCACTCGTTTTGTTCAAATTTTTACATGATACATCAGTTAAAAAGAAAATAAGTAATTATACATACACACGTCACATATTTTCTTAGCATAAACATAATACAGTTGCACATAAACATGTTTACATCATCATTACATCGCTATAGGTTATTACATTGTGTCACATTTGATTACATGAATTGCAGATATTTGCATCCTCTTTAGCGGTTTTGCTGGGATATTATCGATGTTTTTTGTGATTTCATCTGGAATTAAGATAGGTTAGACACAACATTCATTACATCAGTAGGCAAGACCAAGCGTTTTCACTACTCAATAAATATTCAAAATAGTAAGAGAGAGAAAATGTTCGATTCCTCGCGTTTTGTGCGTGTGTGTAGAGTGTCTGTGTGGCCTTGACTACTGATAGATGCTTTTCGTGTTGAGAGATGTGCGTCTAATCTATTTCTCAAAGTAAAAGATCGCTTCACAGATGACGTCTGTCGGTTCGTCAGGTGTCATACCAGGTCAGTGGTACCTACAGTCACAAATGTTCCGTGAAAAATTTATATATCATTCACTGCTACGTAATCATAAATTTTACTTTAATATTCAGTCTTCTCGGTGGTGCCGCGGCGTTGAAAGAAAAGTTCTTCTGTCTTCAACTGCGTCACTGGAACCGCTGAAATGAAAATTTCTATACTGCTTATTATCTGTGTTGTAGCAAACAGAGTTTTGCGAGTTGCTTAGCAATGTTTTCATGGGTATGACTTTGACATTATTTGGCATGAAATGCTCTAAGATCTCGGTGTGCGTATAGCCCAATAATTTTGTCAGTTCTAGGATGTTGTAACAGATACGCACCAGGATGCGGTATGTTAACAATTATATAAGGTCCTTCATATAGCAGACGCCACTTAGCATTGCGTCGTTTGAGTGCTACAGATTTATGATGAGTACGAAGTAGTACAAGCATTCCTACCTCGAATTTTTGTTTTCTTTTTATTATGTTTCTGTGATGTTTGTTTCGTATTTGTGCGTGATGTGTCAATGTAGTCAATACTTCTTTTATTTTCTGTTCAGGTGTGATTTCCTTGTCTGACAACTTAGGTAATGGTTCTATCCATTGATCGTTCTGTTTGCAACTGAACATGATCTCGTTAGGTGTGTAATTTGTATTGTAAATATTTAAGTTATTGTGTACGTCTTCGAAAAGACTTAGGTAGGACACCCAATTAGTATGTTTTGATGAAATATAGGTCCTCATGAATCGGTTTAGTTCTCGGAAAAGTCTCTCAGTCGCGTTACATTGTGGACTAAACTTTGAAATAAATATACTTTTAATGTTATTGTCCTTCAAGAAATTTCTCCATTTGTACCCAGAGTAGTATGCTGCATTATCTGACAGAATTGCTTTAGGTTTTCCCACGTGCGTCAGGTAATCACTTGAGAATCTTCGTATTATAGCATTTGCAGTGGCGGATTTTAAAGCATAAAGTTTTACATGTTTAGAAAATATATCGTAAAAAGCTAAGATATATTTGACGCCTCCAGAGCTTGCTGGATGCGGTCCACTGATGTCAGTACACAGAATTTCCAGGGGTTTACTAGGTAAAATAGAATGTAAATCTGTTTTTGTGGATAAATTCTGAGGTTTTGATTTTTGACATATGACACATGTTTTTAGTTCCCTATAAATTTTTCTTCTCATATTGCTAAAATAACAGTATGTACTGAGCTTTGCCAAACACTTTTTCGTCCCATAATGACCCCAAACTAAGTGTGTGTGCCAAATTAGATTACGTTCAGACTCTTTGGGAATGCATACGCACCAGTTAGTAGCATTTGGATGTCGGCGGTAAAATAACACATCATTGTGTAACTTGTAATACTTAGTCAAAGGATGATTGTGTTTTTCTACCAGTAATGTTATTATCTTATACCAGTGAGGATCAGATTTTTGTAATTCAGCCATGTTTCTGCACATATCAATATAATATTGGTGATACTGCTTGTCTTGCATTAAGAGAATCCTGTAGTCATTTATATTTTCTAAGTCACTGTTGGTATCATTCATACCTTGTGGAAGTCTAGACAAAGTGTCTGCAATGGTGTTGTCCTTACCTTTTATGTACTTAATTTCAAAAGAGTAGTTCTGAAGTGTAACTGCCCATCGTGATAGTCTAGGATGTACAAGTTTACAAGTTAACAAAAATGTCAGGGCCTGGTGATTGGTGTAAATTACCGTATGTTTTCCAAATAAATAATAATTGAATTTCTTGAATGCCCATACTATGGAAAGTGTTTCTAACTCAGTAGTGGAGTATGTACGCTCACATTCAGTTAGAGTGCGACTCGCAAACCCAATAATTCTTATCTGTTCCTCCTCTTTATTCTTTACAACTTGAAATAAGCAACAGCCCAAGCCAGTACGTGAAGCGTCACAAGTCATACAAAAATCTAAATTGAAATCTGGATGGCTCAAAATGTTAGCATTCACTAAAGCATGTTTAATTGTATTAAAGTCATTCTGGCACTGTTCCGACCAGATCCAAACTTGATTCTTTCTGAGTAGATTTAGCAGATGTTTACTGTTCAAAAGTGGTTGTGGCAAAAAACGTCTGAAAAATGAACATAGCCCAAGGAATGATTTTAACTGCTTTTTAGTTCGAGGGCTAGGAAAGTTTCTGATAGCATCTAATTTACTGGGATCCGGACGTATGCCCTGTGAATTAATGATATGTCCTAAATACTTTATCTCACTGCAACCAAATTTTGATTTTCTTGGGTTGGCTGTGACTCCAGCTTGTGCAAATTTTTCTAAAATTCTTTGAAGTGTGTCAACGTGTTCATTCCAGGATTGTGTAGCTATCAGTATATCATCTACATAGTGTGTGACTGTCTCAACTAAATCGTCGCCAAGCACGGTATCCAGGGCTGTAATGAATACCCCAGAGCTGACATTCAGTCCGAAGGGTAGAACACAAAACTGATAGGTTCGCCCCCCGAACATAAATGCAGTATATTTCCGTGATTCAGGAGTGATACCCACCTACCAAAACGAATTAGCGAGATCTATTGTGGAAAAATATTTTGCATCTAGAAATTTCTGTAATTGCTCTTCTAAATTTTCAGGTTTTGTGTGAACCGGTAAAATTATTTCATTAATAGCTCGTGCGTCTAACACTAACCTAATGCTTCCATTTGATTTTTTGACAACAAGTAGAGGACTACAATAAGGTGAGGTGGATGGTTCAATGACCTTCCAGTCTAACATTTGTTTTAATTCTTGCCACACAGCAGGTCGTTGAGATAACGGTACGTTATATGTCTTATGGTAGAAGATCTTGTGAGGCTTAACTTCAATCTTGTACACATACGTGTTGATAACACCTAATCGTTTGGTAAAAACTTGTAAATATTTGGATAACACTTCCTGTAGTTTTATACGTTCATGTACACTGAGAGCTGTAGCTTCACTTATCTTATGATCAAGCAATGTTTTCAAGTCCATTAGCTCTGCGTCAGATGAGCGTGTTTGCATGTCTTGAATGTCTTTGTCAAGTACTAACTGAACCTTGTACCCTGTACAGTGTTTGTCATGCTTTAGAGTTCTCCTGTCCAAATCAATAATAATTACCCTGCTTTTATCATTTAAAATACATTTACCTTTGGAGAAGTCTATAATGCAGTCCTTCTCGCTCATAATATCTATTCCTAATATGCAATTTGTCACAAGGTTTTGTACAACCAGGAATGGCCATTGTACGGTTCCATTACCTATTTTAACGTTTACAAAAACTTGCTTCGTAACCCTACATGACTTATTACCTAGTGCAGTAGTTATTTTACAGTTTTGGGCAGGAAACTCAGGCACAGGTTCCAATTCACACATCTTTTTATAAAAATTAAAAGATAAAACGCTCACAGCTGCACCTGTATCTAGGATAATAGTAGTTGGAATCCCACCTACTACACCAGTAGTGGATGCTAAAACAATTTCATTTGTGTTTAAACGACATTGTGTACTGTCTTGTAAAAGTTCATCTGATATATTGTTATTGTGGTTGTATCTTATAAATAAAACAGGTAGCTTTTGTTTAGAATTATTAGGCACATCAATATTTTGTTGTTCAATTGTGGTGTCAAATAACTGATTAACATTGAAGTCGCCCCCCAAGAATTCTTCAGCCACGACCTGGGGCAAAGTAGTGACTGTTTCTAGTTTGTTGGATTATCATTTGTACTAGGTACTGACACAGATTGGGGTTGTGCATCAGGTGTCATTTCTATTATATTCACATTCGGATATTGCCTATTATGATCTCCAAACTTTTGCGGTTGTTGTTGCTGTTGCGCATTATAACTTACCTGTCGGTCGTAAGGTATGCTCCAATTTTGTCCTGGTGGCTGCTGTGGTAAAGCAGTGTTTGAATGAAAGTATTGATCGCTACGAGTCCAGCCTTGATGCTGTCTTGGCTCGTAGTTATTATTATTTCTATTTCTGTTTGTGTTTTTGTTGTTACATTTGTATCCGTTGTTACCGTTGTTGTTATTACCGCGGTGCCTTTTGTATGGATTGCCGCATGAAGTGTTATTACTGTTGTAATTGTTGTTTGTATTGGAATACGCGTGTTGATTTTGATTTCCGTATTGAGACGGCATGTGAGTTTGCTGTTTTTGCTGTACCGCGTATCCAACTGTGGGCGCGCCAGAATTGTGTTGGCAAGCCTGCATGTTTTGCATACCACTAGTGTAAACATTGTGGCTGCTGTTTTGCCGCGCGAAGCGCTGATCTTCAAGTAACATGTCAACCGAATCTAAAGCTGTTAAAAAATAATCTGAATCGTCATCCGGGATATGTAGAAGTTTTTCCTTAATGTTGAAAGGCAATTTGGCCTTCAACGCTCGGAGTATATCACGCGTTGCGACTGGTTCGTCTAAAAAATGTCCCATGTTCAAGTATTTTTCAAAATATCTGCATAAGTTACCATTTTTACTGTTAAAAGTTTCAGGTTCTAAAATTTGTCTTCTGAGTCGCTCCTGGACGGATTGCGACCAGAATTTGTTCAGAAAAGCACGCTCAAACTCACTGTACGTGGTACATACGTCAGCTTGACTGTATGCCCAGACAGCTGCATCGCCTTGGATGTAACCGACAATATATGAAATCTTTTTCCGGTCACTCCAAGTGCGTGGAAATGCGTTACTAAAAGATTTGAGAAAAATCACCGGATGAATGGTTCGTTTTTCTGGGATAAAAATCTGAAATTGCCTGTGTTTCATTAAGCTTTCTTCTTCCTTTGCATTATGATATGGATTTGTACCACTGTAATTACTGCAATGCTCAGCTGGCGAGTAATTACGATAATGTTGCTGTGGTTTACCATGATAATAGCTCGTGTTTGTGTTTGCACGTTGTGGTATGTGTTGTTGTCGTGGTGTGTTTTGTTCTTGTGTGTATGTTGTGTGCGGTATGTGTGCGTCATACTCGAATGTATATTGATTTCTGAACTGTACATTTTGACTGATATTTTCGTTACATTCAGACTGTGGTTGATCGGTGAATTGTCTCATGGGTGCAGTAACGGATTGTACTGCGTCACTAATCAGCTGTTTGTTATTAGTGATGTATTCCGCTATGGAGTCGTGCACAATTGTTGGTAAATTTTCACGTATGCATCTATCAAAATGTTTGTCTTTGTTCTCTACCCAATCATGAAATTCTTTATTAATATTTTGAAAATGAGCTGTGGCATCAGATTGTAAGATGTCAGTCAGGTGTTGTTCAACATCGTCAAATTTATTCTGCACGTCAGTAATTCGTTTTTCAAGGTTGTCATGTACTGAAGGATATGTTTGAATTTGTTCAGTAAGAACTTCACACGTGACATTAAGGTTTTTTAATTGTGTCTGTAAAAGTGCTACGTCATTTGTAGTCTTTTCTTGTCTCGTATTAAGCTTGGAAAATTTCGTACTGAGTTCAGTCATCTGTTTGGTCAGTGTGGCGTCTATATGTTCCACACGTTTACACAAAGTGTCATTACATGCCTTGATTGCTATGAGGTCAGATTTAATTTCGTCATTTTGTGTCTTTAAGGTTGCCATGTTTTCCGCGTTCTGTTTCATTAGCACTTGTAACATGTTGGCAATGTTTACTGTTTGCAAGGTCTCTGCCCCCGCCGCGTCATTAGACGTGACGTCATGCATTAACATGGGCTCTGATTGAGACTTTGAAATTTTTGTGGTGGAAGGCCTATTGTCAAAATTTTCGTCAACACTTGCCTCAATGTTTGATGAATCGTCACTACCGGTTGCTGTCGTAAAGTCATTTTCCAACATTTGTCTCTCGTTCGAGTCGGATTGCGTCTGAATAGTACGTCTTTGCTGTTCCATCTTTGCGTATTGTTTTCTAGTTATGACCATGCCACACGTGATATATATTTCAAGAAATTAATGTTTGACACTGGTTTTAAAATAAAATGCAGTTAAGCATGAATCGGTCGTAGCAACAATGGCTGTCTGTTAATTTAAAAATATAAACTGAATTTGAGATTATTGGTAATGGCTGCTGGCCATGTTACATGATATCGTACAGAAGTCGGCCATATTGTACACTCGTGTATTGGTATTGTTGCATACGTTATTGTTTAAGGAAAAATACTGAGAATGGAATTTATCACTGAAACTGTTATGCAGAAAAGAAACACTACAGAATTTTACTGAAAAGCTAATACACTGAATTATACTCTGGTCAAGCCTGCTAATGCAAAGATGCTGCGTCTTACCTTATTTTGCTGGAAGCTTCTTTGCGTCTTCCCGCAAAATTTTATAATTGGCAAATATCTTCTGATTTTTTTTATTTCTCATATAGTCAAGTCCAGGTCCAGAAGGTTGATTTTTCACATGAAACAAAGAGAACAATGTAACAAATGACAAAATAACAAGTCCGACACGCAGTCGCCAATATAAAATTAATAAAATAAAATAAAATAAAATAAAATATTAATTATTTTTATCTGTATGAATGTCTCTCCTGTGAGTCGTCAGGTTTTGATTATTCGGTATCAGACGCTTGACAATGGCTTTTTCGTAAAGGCAATGTTACTCGTAGTTGACCGTGAAATAAAACTGAAATAATCGGACTTCGTAATTAAATCGTTTCCAAAGACTGCTGCGGTAGGTGCGGACTCATAATCTAAATCTCAATATTACAATAATTTGCCAGCCATGCCAAAACGTCGTACAGAGGTGATTGTCTACTAAACAAAAAAATTACACAGTTAGTTAAATCATATATATTCAATGAATAAGCCTACAGTTCATAATCCTACTTACTTTTATAAATATAAATTCTTTTCAGAATCGAGTGCCTAGTATGGTTGCAACTCGCAGTAATTTTCTATAACATGAAATATGGCGGTGTGCCAGACAATAAACTAAAATACGTGCTTCTCGCACCACTTCAACCAGAGCTCTCTCTTTTTTAATCAAACATACAAGTAACGAAAATGTGCTTTTGTTTTATCAGCGACACAGCGCTGCAGTTCTGTGCCATAGGCTTTATTTATTTGTCACTGATTATTTATTTAATTAATATCTCGCGTTTCCGAGGAAACTCACGCTCGGCATGCAAATGTGCCTTTATAATTTGGTTCAAGATACGTCATTATGTTTGAACTCAAATTATGTTTTACGATTCTACAAGAAATCGATGTCAGTGGTATTGGATGGTAGTTTTGTGGATCACTTCTGCTACGCTTCTTGTAGACTGGTCTGACCTTTTCTCAAAGAACTGGGCACGGTTTTTTTGTTTGAGGCATCTCCAGTAAGATTGCACTTAGGAGAGGGCTAATGCAGCCGCAAATTCAGTATAGAATTGATAGGGATTCCCATGGGCCCTGGAGCATTTTTGAGTTTTAACCACTTCAGCTGTTTCTCAACACCACAATCAATATAGGTTATTATGAGGTTTTTTGTCCTTTGTTTTTTAATTTATAAATCAAAATTTTCAAATAATTGAATATTATTATAGATAAATATAATGCAAGTCATACTGACAGAAACTCTGATTGGAAAAGGAATGATATAAAGAAACAAATGAGACAGTTCATACAGCGATTAAAATCATGTCACACAGGAACAGAAATAAAAAAAATTACATTGAAAACAAGTAACTGAATGAAAGCGATGATCAAAGCCATTTTGATAAAGCTTTAAAAATTAAGAAAAATTACAGTACTGTTAAGATTTGAACCCACAGCCTCCTACGTGTGAAGCTATTATCCTATCCACTACATCTGCAACCAGTCTATGTAATACGACTTTTTTTACGTTATTAACCACAGTGTGAAATTCCAATTTTTTTAAGAGTTACTCGTGAATGAGGGCCAACCAGAATGAATGGCTGCAGGTGTGATACCTGGGATCTTAACCTACATCTCCGTATATTTGGTTTCAGAAAGTCGATCGCTCTGCTGGGGACCTCTACTTGTAAGCTAAATGTGCCCCCACACGACTGTCCTGTCTCACAACAGATGCTCAGCAACAATACGTCAAGCTGGAAGATTTGGAGAAAACTGAATCACATCGTAAGAGGTGTAGTACCAGTCAAAACAAATCTTATTAAAGACTAGCGGACCCGACAGACGTTGTCCTGCATGATATTTCAAGCGATTAGGATATTAAACAAAGTATGAAATGAAATACAAATAATATAATCATTTTATTATTCTTTATTTTGGAATAACATTAATTTTTCTAAAAACAATTCGTAATAATCAATAATGTTTGTTTAATTTTATGTTAATGCGAGTTGATGAACAATACTTTTAGTCAATTCCTGAGGAGTATAAATGAATAAACTAGACGATTTTCCAATGCGAGAACACGCCACATATAATTGGCCATGTGAAAGGACCGGATTTCTAGATCAAACCCACAAATCGACATTGTTTGACCTTGTGACTTCTTAATGTTGTTGTTGTGGTCTTCAGTCCTGAGACTGGTTTGATGCAGCTCTCCATGCTACTCTATCCTGTGCAAGCTTCTTCATCTCCCAGTACCTACTGCAACCTACATAATTCTGAATCTGCTTAGTGTACTCATCTCTTGGTCTCCCTCTACGATTTTTACCCTCCACGCTGCCCCCCAATGCTAAATTTGTGATCCCTTGATGCCTCAAAACATGTCCTACCAACCGATCCCTTCTTTTAGTCAAGTTGTGCCACGAACTTCTCTCCTCCCCAATCCTATTCAATACCTCCTCATTAGTTATGTGATCTACCCATCTTATCTTCAGCATTCTTCTGTAGCACCACATTTCGAAAGCTTCTATTCTCTTCTTGTCCAAACTATTTATCCTCCATATTTCACTTCCACACATGGCTACACTCCATACAAATACACTCCAGGAAATGGAAAAAAGAACACATTGACACCGGTGTGTCAGACCCACCATACTTGCTCCGGACACTGCGAGAGGGCTGTACAAGCAATGATCACACGCACGGCACAGCGGACACACCAGGAACCGCGGTGTTGGCCGTCGAATGGCGCTAGCTGCGCAGCATTTATGCACCGCCGCCGTCAGTGTCAGCCAGTTTGCCGTGGCATACGGAGCTCCATCGCAGTCTTTAACACTGGTAGCATGCCGCGACAGCGTGGACGTGAACCGTATGTGCAGTTGACGGACTTTGAGCGAGGGCGTATAGTGGGCATGCGGGAGGCCGGGTGGACGTACCGCCAAATTGCTCAACACGTGGGGCGTGAGGTCTCCACAGTACATCGATGTTGTCGCCAGTGGTCGGCGGAAGGTGCACGTGCCCGTCGACCTGGGACCGGACCGCAGCGACGCACGGATGCACGTCAAGACCGTAGGATCCTACGCAGTGCCGTAGGGGACCGCACCGCCACTTCCCAGCAAATTAGGGACACTGTTGCTCCTGGGGTATCGGCGAGGACCATTCGCAACCGTCTCCATGAAGCTGGGCTACGGTCCCGCACACCGTTAGGCCGTCTTCCGCTCACGCCCCAACATCGGGCAGCCCGCCTCCAGTGGTGTCGCGACAGGCGTGAATGGAGGGACGAATGGAGACGTGTCGTCTTCAGCGATGAGAGTCGCTTCTGCCTTGGTGCCAATGATGGTCGTATGCGTATTTGGCGCCGTGCAGGTGAGCGCCACAATCAGGACTGCATACGACCGAGGCACACAGGGCCAACACCCGGCATCATGGTGTGGGGAGCGATCTTCTACACTGGCCGTACACCACTGGTGATCGTCGAGGGGACACTGAATAGTGCACGGTACATCCAAACCGTCATCGAACCCATCGTTCTACCATTCCTAGACCGGCAAGGGAACTTGCTGTTCCAACAGGACAATGCACGTCCGCCTGTATCACGTGCCACCCAACGTGCTCTAGAAGGTGTAAGTCAACTACCTTGGCCAGCAAGATCTCCGGATCTCTCCCCCATTGAGCATGTTTCGGACTGGATGAAGCGTCGTCTCACGCGGTCTGCACGTCCAGCACGAACGCTGGTCCAACTGAGGCGCCAGGTGGAAATGGCATGGCATGCCGTTCCACAGGACTACATCCAGCATCTCTACGATCGTCTCCATGGGAGAATAGCAGCCTGCATTGCTGCGAAAGGTGGATATACACTGTACTAGTGCCGACATTGTGCATGCTCTGTTGCCTGTGTCTATGAGCCTGTGGTTCTGTCAGTGTGATCATGTGATGTATCTGACCCCAGGAATGTGTCAATAAAGTTTCCCCTTCCTGGGACAATGAATTCACGGTGTTCTTATTTCAATTTCCAGGAGTGTACTTTCAGAAACGACTTCTTGACACTTAAATCTATACTCGATGTTAACAAATTTCTCTTCTCCAGAAACGATTTCCTTGCCATTGCCAGTCTACATTTTATATCTTCTCTACTTCGACCATCATCAGTTATTTAGCTCCCCAAATAGCAAAACTCCTTTACTACTTTAAGTGTCTCATTTCCTAATCTAATCCCCTCAGCATCACCCGATTTAATTTGACTACATTCCATTATCCTCGTTTTGCTTTTGTTGATGTTCATCTTATATCCTCCTTTCAAGACACTGTCCATTCCGTTCAACTGCTCTTCCAAGTCCTTTGCTGTCTCTGACAGAATTACAATGTCATGGGCGAACCTCAAAGTTTTTACTTCTTCTCCATGAATTTTAATACCTACTCCGAATTTTTCTTTTGGTTCCTTTACTGCTTGCTCAATATACAGATTGAGTAACATCGGGGAGAGGCAACAACCCTGTCTCACTCCTTTCCCAACCACTGCTTCCCTTTCATGCCCCTCGACTCTTACAACTGCCATCTGGTTGTACAAATTGTAAATAGCATTTCGCTCCTTGTATTTTACCCCTGCCACCTTCAGAATTTGAAAGAGAGTATTCCAGTTAACGTTATCTCCCATTTCATCTTCATCTACATCCTCTTCCATTTCCATAATTTTGTCCTCAAGTACATCGCCCTTGTATAAACCCTCTATATACTCCTTCCACCTTTCTGCCTTCCGTTCTTTGCTTAGAACTGGGTTGCTATCTGAGCTCTTGATATTCATACAAGTGGTTCTCTTCTCTCCAAAGGTCTCTTTAATTTTCCTGTAGGCAGTATCTATCTTACCCCTAGTTAGATAAGCCTCTACATCCTTACATTTGTCCTCTAGCCATCCCTGCTTAGCCATTTTGCACTTCCTGTCGATCTCATTTTTGAGACGTTTGTATTCCTTTTTGCCTGCTTATTTACTGCATTTTTATATTTTCTCCTTTCATCAATTAAATTCAATATTTCTTCTGTTACCCAAGGATTTCTATTAGCCCTCGTCTTTTTACCTACTTGATCCTCTGCTGCCTTCACTACTTCATCCCTCAGAGCTAACCATTCTTCTTCTACTGTATTTCTTTCCCCAATTCCTGTCAATTGTTCCCTTATGCTCTCCCTGAAACTCTCTACAACCTCTGGTTCTTTCAGTTTATCCAGGTCCCATCTCCTTAAATTCCCAACTTTTTGCAGTTTCTTCAGTTTCAATCTGCGGTTAATAACCAATAGATTGTGGTCAGAATCCACATCTGCCCCTGGAAATGTCTTACAATTTAGAACCTGGTTCCTAAATCTCTGTCTTACCATTATATAATCTATCTGATACCTTTTAGTATCTCCAGGATTCTTCCAGGTATACAACCTCCTTTTATGATTCTTGAACCAAATGTTAGCTATGATTAAGTTATGCTCTGCGCAAAATTCTACAAGGCGGCTTCCTCTTTCATTTCTTCCCCACAATCCATATTCACCTACTATGTTTCCTTCTCTCCCTTTTCCTACTGACGAACTCCAGTCACCCATGACTATTAAATTTTCGTCTCCCTTCACTACCTGAATAATTTCTTTTATCTCGTCATACATTTCATCAATTTCTTCGTCATCTGCAGAGCTAGTTGGCATATAAACTTGCACAATTGTTGTAGGCATGGGCTTTATGTCTATCTTGGCCACAATAATGCGTTCACTATGCTGTTTGTAGTAGCTAACCCGCACTCCTATTTTTTTATTCATTATTAAACCTACTCCTGCATTACCCCTATTTGATTTTGTATTTATAACCCTGTATTCATCTGACCAAAAGTCTTGTTCCTCCTGCCATCGAACTTCACTAATTCCCACTATATCTAACTTTAACCTATCCATTTCCCTTTTTAAATTTTCTAACCTACCTGCCCGATTAAGGGATCTGACATTCCACGCTCCGATCCGTAGAATGCCAGTTTTCTTTCTCCTGATAACGACATCCTCTTGAGTAGTCCCCTCCCGGAGATCCGAATGGGGGACTATTTTACCTCCGGAATATTTTACCCAAGAGGACGCCATCATCATGTAATCATACAGTAAAGCTGCATGTCCTCGGGAAAAATTACGGCTGTAGTTTCACCTTGCTTTCAACCGTTCGCAGTACCAGCACAGCAAGGCCGTTTTGGTTAATGTTACAATGCCAGATCAGTCAATCATCCAGACTGTTGCCCCTGCAACTACTGAAAAGGCTGCTGCCCCTCTTCAGGAACCACATGTTTGTCTGGCCTCTCAACAGATCGCTGAGGCACGCAAGCCTCTCCAGCAACGGGAAGGTCCATGGTTCATGGGGAAGGACTTCTTAATAGTCATGGCAAATGCCAAGCGAATTGGAAATTGCAGGCGTCTGAATGGAATGGGTGAGTCTGAAGGGATCATTGGGATTCGTGTCAGGAGAACAACTTCACCTTCAAATTTGCCGTTCAAAATTGTAGCTACAAGAACATTACCCATAATTTTTTTATGACTTATCTTGTACCGTTGCTTTTAAATTCTGAAGCAAAACGATAGGTGAGCCAATTGTTAATCGCTAGTTATGTGGTGGCATTTCCGGTAAATCTAGCGAATTCAAAAATTCAACAGGATAGTTGACTGCTTCTTCAGGATCGGTAACTGTGTCGATCGATTTGCCGGGCAATGACTGTTGTATTTTGAAGTTAATAGCGTCAACATTTTTGCAGCTAAAATAGCTCGTTCATGAAGCTACGCATGATTAATATAATGTTCGTGGCGTTGCTCTTGACTTTCATTATCACGTCTGATTGCATCCTGGTTTCTTAAATTTTCATTGTCCGTCAAGTGATCTTCTGCCGATCTATTTAACCGACGGTTCTGGGCTAATTGTGAATTCCGAGTCCATCGACCAATATTTCCTCCTCGTCCACGAATATGTGGCATTGATTTATGTACGTAACTTATATGTGAATATAATACACTTAATATTCACTAAAATGCGACACCTGAAGTATCAAAAGACACCGTACAAAAAATTAAAATGTCAAAATAACGAAACACGCATAATGTAATACACTCAAATTAAAATGTCGAAAAATAAACGAAATCCTATGCACGTGTTATATCTAAATATAATATGCTCAATATTGCACACAAAAATGCAACGCCACCTACCGTGCTGATTTAAGAATGTAAATTTTCCATGCCTCCACTTGAATGCATACACAAAAATTCATTCAAGTTGATCCAGCCGTTTAGTTGCAGTATAGATAAATAACCTACATACCGACTACAGCACCATCTGCCGGGCTGATCTGTGACTCTAAACCATCCAGGGCGCCACCCAAACGCATACAAATAATTCATTCAAATCGGTCCAGCCGTTTAGGGGTAGTTCAGTGACACACACACGTATAGTAGAATTATAAATATATAAAGATGAAGCAAACAACAAATGTGATTGTGGTGAAGTCCAGGACATTAAAGATCAACTATAGTGTCGCAACTGCCCCACAACATGTATTCTTGATAACTCATGGCTTAAGATGAAAGATGCTCTGGACATGGTGTAAGAATACGAGTAAAGATAGATGTAACGGAACTTGAATAGCGTATTTGCCTCTATTGGTTACGGTAGAGAGATCGATCTTTCGGCCCTGTCTGTATATTTATGTATAATATTGCACGAATAAAGGCTGGGCAAGCGTAAAGCTATCGCTAAAAACGCACGCCGCGCGATTTGCTCGGTCATAATAATAATATCATGCTTTTGAATACAATTAAAATATAACTGCGATACCTGTTTAGTTTAACTGGAAATAATATGTAGTAAATTAATTAGGTCTCTTCAGTTCCGGCGTGATTGGGCACTCAATCTCACCTGAAGATAGCGGCCAGATCGTCCGCCGAAATATCGTGTTGTCGTCAGGGCGATGGAACCCGGCTGCAAACCCGTGGAAATCATCAGTATTTGATACGCCGGGAAAATGTACGCTATCACAGGATCACTATAGTCATCCTTTTTTGAAAGCAGTGCCTAAACAACAATACAGGGGACAGGTTGAAAGCGTGCATTTAGTTGTCAGATATGCAAAGCTCTAAATATAAGTGGGGTGTTACTTTTTCGAAACTCTGTTGTTAAGTTCCCCGAGTATACTCGGGATCTAAAGTTTCTGCCAAAATAATAATGAGATAACTCGGGGTTCTATGTTAAGGATTGATTTACTTTTTTTTTTTTTTACAGTAATTGTTATTCCTCATGTGAACGGTTTACAGATGAGTCACATCAACAATCGCGCTTGGCTAGGTATCTGCTGTTTTCTCACCTGCCATCGACCTAAGATAACTGCAGAACGTAAGTGGGCCAACGAATATGAGTGGCCGACAGTGGGGAAAATACTAATAAAGTTTGAAAGTAAATTATCGGGGTAACTGAAAAATGTCGCAACCTCTAAACAGTTTGCAGTTGTCAGTTTGTCAAAGGCCTCTAAGTAATATATTCTGTACTACATCTGTGAAACAATCTTCCAATTGGAAACTGAAGTGGAATTCACATTCAGAAGATGAAGGCATTCTAACTGGGACCACAAAATTCTGGAATACGAGAAGCTGGGGGCTGTCTGAGTATAGTGCAAATTACAGTTTATCAGCACCAGAAATTTCTGATTCACCAGACATGCACACTAAATCTTTCCCATATACGGTGATAACAATAAACGCTCAAAGGGAAGAGTCTCAACGTATTCCAGCCAAAAAATTGTGACATACGAAAAACAGCCTGGTGACTACTTTTTTTCCAGTTCTACACACAAACTAACTGATGATTGGCGCACATAACTATACATTTAGGAGTCAATTGTTAATAAATTACTATGTTAAAATTCGTGAGGTATTAGCATTTTCTCCTGCTCTATATAAACTGTGTTTTACTAAAATAGTGGTTTCATTTATAAGACTATTCTGTAAGGAACAGAACGTAATACAGCACTGTATTTCAGAGAAAATTTTTGAAAATTTTGAATTAGAAAGTTATTCCCCTAGAAAAATGAAATTATTCTACACAGTCAGAAGACATGCACAACTAACATCTTCACAGCCAAGTTCAAACGATATAATCTGGCTATACGGTGAACAGTCAGCTGAAAAATCATAAAATATTTGTTGCTGTTCTATAATAAAGTTACATAAAAAGTTTATTTATTCTGTTGTACAGTTTAGTTTTCTTAACTTTCGATAGTGTTTGAATCCAGAAATGAGTTGTTAATTGATACCCAATACAATTACACTGAAGTGCCTAAGAAACTGGTACAGGCATGCTTATTCAAATACAGAGAGATGTAAACATGCAGAACGTGGCGCTGTGGCTGGCAGCATCTATACAAGCCGACAAGTGTCTGGCGCAGGTGTTAGGTCAGTTACTGCTGCTACAGTGGCAGGCTGTCAAGATGAATATGGTGTTGCAGTCGGCGCAAGAGCGATGGAACAGAGCGTCTCTGAGACAGTGATGAAGTCGGGATTTTCCCGTACAACCATTTCACGAGTGTACCGTGAATATCAGGATCCGGTAAAACATCAAATATCCTGCATTGCTGTGGCCAGTAAAAAATCCTGAAAGAACTGGACCAACTACAACTGAAGAGAATCGTTCAACATGACAGAAGTGCAACCCTTCTGCAAATTGCTGCATATTTCAATGCTGCGTCATCAACAAGAAACAGTGTGCAAACCATTCAACGAAACATCGATATAGGCCCAAATGGTTCAAATGCCTCTGACAGGGTGTATACGTGGACAAGTAAAAAAAAATTCCCCGGATATTTCCCGGTTAAAAATACACTTTTTCCGTGTTAAGTGCCAGTATACTCTTCTTCGGCACAGTAAAACTCATCAATCCTTTGAATGTTTGTGGTTTTATATACCGGAGTAGAATTTCCCGTTTCGGAAGACCTTTGATGTGCAGCAATATGTACGCTGCATACAGGGTGTTACAAAAAGGTACGGCCAAACTTTCAGGAAAAATTCCTCACACACAAATAAAGAAAAAATGTTATGTGGAAATGTGTCCGGAAACGCTTAATTTCCATGTTAGAGCTCATTTTAGTATCGTCAGTATGTACTGTACTTCCTCAATTCACCGCCAGTTGGCCCAATTGAAGGAAGGTAATGTAGACTTCGGTGCAATCACGTCATCAACACAGATTTTCTGTGAACGTTTGGGCAGGCATTGTCAGTGATGTCTCGATTGGGCCCCATGTTCTTCCACCTACGCTCAATGGAGCTCGTTATCATGATTTCATACGGGACACTCTACCTGTGCTGCTAGAACATCTGCCTTTACAAGTACGACACAACATGTGGTTCGTGCACGATGGAGCTCCTGCACATTTCAGTCCAAGTGTTCGTACGCTTCTCAACAACAGATTCAGTGACCGACGGATTGGTAGTGGCTGACCAATTCCGTGGCCTCCACGCTCTCCTGACCTCAACCCTCTTGACTATCATTTCTGGGAGCATTTGAAAGCTCTCGTCTACCCAACCCCGGTACCAAATGTAGAGACTCCTCATGCTCGTATTGTGAACGGCTGTGATACAATACGCCATTCTCTAGGGCTGCATCAGCGCATCACGGATTCCGTGCGACGGAGAGTGGATGCACGTATCCTCGCTAACGGAGGACATTTTGAACATTTCCTGTAACAAAGTGTTTGAAGTCACGCTGGTACATTCTGCTGCTGTGTGTTTCCATTCCATGATTAATGTGATTTGAAGAGAAGTAATAAAATGAGCTCTAACATGGAAAGTAAGCGTTTCCGGACACATGTCCACATAACATATTTTCTTTCTTTGTGTATGGGGAATGTTTCCTGAAAGTTTGGCCGTACCTTTTTGTAACACCCTGTATATTCGTATTACGAAGGTATAAATTTGAATTCCACCAAACACCGCATGTTACTTTCCCAAACTTTGAAATCGAGATTGTGATGCGCTTTTGTAAGACAGTCATAGATCATGTCACGTGATCTCGTCAGCTGGTGGTAGCATAGGACACGTGATGTAGTCAGCCAATATCAAGATCACTCTTCAGTAGCGCGAACACACAAATAAGAAAAGTTAATGGTTTAAATTAATACACATAGCATTCACATATAATATTGGTCCCTAAGATTAACAAGCTGGAAGAGAAGCTAAGCTTCCACTACTATAAAATGTTTATCTTTTTTGCGCGTGTTACACCTAAAGAAGATCACACAAATGCGCCAGTAAAATTTTTAATAACGACGTAAATGTCTGACCTTCTGGGCTCGAAATTGTTCTAAATGGTCGTCCTCAAAGAGTTGATTTTTAAATTAGAGTCAAACGCTTTGTGATTTAAGAAATTCATCGTACATTCTCGCACATAGTTCATCTTGTGTAAAAGGAAACCTGCTTTGAATGTAACTCTTTTTCAAACCACCATTCACATTATTTTCCCGCGACCTGTTAGAAATAGGTTCGTTTCAGCAGTTGCCAGAGAGCGACAGATAACAGGCGCCACCGCGCTTGCGCAGCTACGATGACGCAGGAAGCCCACATGCTCGTACGTGTAAAACATTAAAATCCGTTTGTCATCATTTAACGCGAGAGCAATAAACGAACAGGAAACAACAAAACCATTGAAGGTAAACACAGGTCACGTGGTGACTCCCCACCTCAACTCAGACTGCTGTGTACATCAGCCCCAGATTTACTGTATTTCTGAACAGTGACAATATTGAGTAGTGGCGCCCAGCCACACTTCTGTAACCAGAAGCGGGAGAAGATGTTACTCATACGCGACTCAACTGCTCATGCTCAACAGCCCGCCCGCAACTGCTCAAACGAATCTAATTTAAGCAGTTGTCACGTCACGCTCATCGGGGGCAATTTGTTGTTATAAAGAATTACAGTCTTCTTAAAGCCTTTGACACACTTTGCTGTTGGCAGAAGCTTGTATGAGCACTGTCTTTTTGTTGTATAAGGAACATTTCCTTTGCAATGTAAGTTTTACTTTTGTTTTTTTTTTCTTTCTCTCGTTCACGTTTTGTTGCTGCAGTATTACTCTGCAGTAGCGGGATACAGTAATATCCTTTGTCAGAGAATTGGTTCTTACCAGTCAAAATCACAAAAAATTAACTGAGAACTAAAACAATGAAAAATTCCCGGAATTCTAAACAATTCCCGGGTTTTTCCAGGTTTTCTCCCGGATGGAAAAATTCCGGGTTTTTTTTCCGGGTCTCCCGGGTCGTATACACCCTGCTATACAGCTAACAGCAACACTTTTGCAGCCAGAAGCGGGAGAAGGTACATGCGCAACTCAACTGCGCATGCGCATGGATCCGCTCGCAACTGCTCGCAGTAAACAGTTTTGACATCATGTTCATGCTCATCGGAGGTGATTCGTTGTTATGAAGCATTGGATAGTCTTCCTAAAGACTTTGGCACATTTTTCTACTGGCAGACGATTGTATGTGCACTGTGTTATGTTGTATACATGACACATTTCTTTGCAACTTAAGTTTTATTTTTTTCCCTCACTCATGTTTTATTGCTGCAGTATTATTCTGTAGTAGTGGGATGCAGTAATATCTTTTGTTGGAGTATTATCTCTTACCAGTCAAAATTACAAAAAATTAACTGAAAACTACAACATCCCAGAATTCTAGAAAATTCCCGGGTTTTTCCCCGGTTTTCTCCAGCATTAAACAATTCCCGGGTTTTTCCAGGTTCTCCCGGTTGTCCCAGGTCGTATACACCCTGCAGTATGAGCCCAAGCACATTATTTAAACACTGCTACCAGAAAAAACACCGTTCAACGTAAGTAGCGTTTGTCGTTTGTGGACAGAGGAAAGTTTCGTGTACAGCACAGAAAGAATAAAACAAAAAATTAAAGACTGTGGGCTTAAACTTTATTCAAATGCAATAGCCTTTATCACTATACATTTGGATTCACTGGTGCACAAGTGTATCATAACTTTTAACAAAAATACTACACAGTTCAGTGACTAAAGCAATGTGTGCATGGATTAAGGGTTCCAAAATAAAGCTACGAATGTCTGTGGATGAAGTCTTGTGTGATGTTGAGCTGACGCTTCCTCAAAAAGTTCGCACTTATATTATCTCATATTCCTTTTACATCTGGATCTGAAGATATATGTTGTTTAAGTAGATGTTTAAGTAGAAGTAGTGTGCCGAGTTGGTTTATTGTTGAGAGGTTTAGACACTAAAACGAACTTGACTGCCTGCACGATGACATCTAGATCACTGTACCTGATCAAAGTTAGTTGGAATCTTAACTGTTTTAGCTAAATATGTAGTGTATACGGTAACAACAATAAAGTAAAACTTTTTTATTACAAGTCAATGTAAGGACTGGAAACAGTATTGGAAGTGCTGAAAGCTGTTTTTGTTGATACGGTTGCCAATTGCTCAGGTTTCCGGTTCTTTAAGTCAGTTATATCTTTTGTCGCACCCGCCAGGAGCAGTGTATTCACTACATGTACTCTATCATCTTTTACACCAGTGTACACACCCGCAGCCACGTGGAGTGCAGTCTGCCCCGTGGCATCCTGAGCGTCTACTCGTGCTGACGCTCTCACCAGCATCCATATTACATCCGTGTTCCCTGCCTGAGCTGCCAGGTGTAGGGGCGTCCTCCTATTCGAGTTGACACTGTTGGCATCCAGTCCCGCATCGAGCAGGTGCTTCACAGTGGTGGCGTGCCCTCCGTCGGCTGCCAGGTGCAGCGGCGTGTTTCCTCTGCCGTCTCGGGCGTCCTTTGGCACTCCGGCGAGCAGCAGCGCCCACGCTTCTCGTGCCCTCCCACTGCGAGCGGCCTCCATAAGTCTGGCCACCATCTGCTGCTTCATCGTGTGTGGCATATTGCTGCAAAACACATCACATGACGTGGGAATGCTTACATCTGCGCGCGCGCACATATATATATATATATATATATATATACACACACACACACACACACACCATATGCCACTGTACAGTGTCACTTGAGGATCTTAGTGCTGAGTTTTCACTCAGACGGCGCTTTGGCGTTAGGCGGTTTTTTTTTCGTGTGTGATCGCTGGCCGGAGCTTAGCTGGAGGCATGTGAGGAGGAGACAGTTCGGCTCGGCGGAGGTTGTTTGCGTCTGGACGCCGAGTGGGGCCGTATGGGAAGACCGGACCGTCATTTTGCGAGTAACAGTGTGGACAGCGACGTGGTGTGCCGTTTAACTTGATTCGCAAGGGGAGCAAAATCTCGCCTGTTGTAGTTTGTCGAGCATGAGTTTGAAATACGTTCTATGTGCGGCGGGATGTCATTTCGTCGTCCTGTCTCTCCGTCGCTGGGATCGCTATCCTCGCTTACCGTCCCGTGGATGTATACCAATGGGCTACGCCGTTCTCCGTACTCTACTACACGCTGGTGACGGAAGTGCGTCGTTCAGCGGCACGTTACTCAGGATGCTTTATGCCTGATCTTAAAGTGCGTAGTCGTCGAGTGGCACTCCCTACAGGTTGCCTTGCGCAGTTAGATTTGGTCTTGTGGTGCTTCCGCTTTCCGTTAACGAAAGTGAAGCTCGATTCGGCACTCCGTACGACGCTTGGCACCTCAGCAGGCGGGTCGGAGCCACCTTCGTGACTAAACGGAAGCCTTTGGACTGAGACGTCTTGTGTTTTGCATATTGTTCATAAACTGTTGTTTTGGTATTAAGCTGGCTGAGGTTTCTTATGGATTTCCCGGCGTTTGGTCTGTTGTCCGGTCCGTGCTAGGTCTCGTTATTTTAAAAGTCTGTCCTTATTTTTGCTTAGAAGGATTTTGGTTCACTGCCTGGTGGTTCTGGTAGTACGCCGGGTCGCTGTGGCTGTGTTGCATTTTGTATGGGGCTGTGTGCTCGGAGCCGTGGAGTACCATTTGTGTGAACCGCTTCACTGGGGAGTACTGATTGGCCCATTCTTGGTCCTCTGATGTATAAAATGATTTTATTATTATTATTATTATAAAGTAACATTATCACTTAAATGATTTAATTCTTGTTGCGTTAATTGCAACTTGGGTACTGAGAAATTTAGTACTGTAATTAGGGAAGATTTAATAGTGGCACATGCCTCTTTACCTGTTTCGTAATCTGTTAATTACCGAAAGACCTTAAGCTCATAGTGATATAATGTGATATTCTTAAATTATTCTATGTCATGTTTTTTTTTTTAATTTGTTGATCACTGGTGTACTGTTCCAAGTATTAAAATGTTTCAGGTAGCTATTACTTGGGTGGAATCCCAACGGAGAGAGCAGTTGTGTGTCCGTTGTTGGCGCGGCCTGGTGTCTGTTGTTTGTTTTGGTGCACCTGAGTTAAGCATTGTGTTGCCTCCTCCCTTGCGGCCCCATCGTGTTCTTCTCATAAACATTTCCTTCAAGGCATTTTAGTTAACTTTATGCTAGTATTATTTCAATTTCTTACATTGGTAAAATTGTGTGCCCCTCATTATGCACACTGTTTGTCTTAGCGGAGTTCATGTGCCATTGTAATTTCTTAAACTCCATTGTGTGTGCCCTTCGTGATACATATTGTTTGTCATAATAGATTTGAGTGTGGGAATTATAATGTCTCCTATATCATGACGTGCGTGTGTAATGGTGCAGTAAATGGATGACAGGAAATCACGAATCCACAATACTCTGTAGGCACACAGAGTGAGGAAAGGTGTCGAAAGCCTTCTGCAAATCTAAAATACGATAATTTGACATCCCCAGCCGATAACACTCATTACTTCACGAGTGTAAAGAGCTAGTTGTATTTCACAAGAACGATATTTTCTGAATCCATGCTGACTATATGTGAATAAATCGTTTTCTTCGAGGTACTTCATAATGTTCGAATACAGTATATGTTCTAAAACCCCACTGCAAATCGACGTTAGTGATATAGGCGTGTAATTCAGCGGCTTACTCGTACTTCCCTTTTTGGGTATTGGTGTGACTTGAGCAGTTTTCTAGTCTTTAGGTACGGATCTTTCTGTGAGCGAGTGGTTGTATATAACTGCTAAGTATGGAGTTATTTTATCAGCATACTGTGAGAGGAACCTGACTGGTTTACAATCTGGACCGGAGACCTTGCCTTTATTAAGTGATTTAAGCTGCTTTGTTACACCGAGGGTATCTACTTCTATGTTTCTCATCTTGGCAGTTGTAAATATGTAAGCAATATTCCCGCGTTCGATTCCCGGCGGGGTCAGGGATTTTCTCTGCCTCGTGATGGCTGGGTGTTGTGTGCTGCCCTTAGGTTAGTTAGGTTTAAGTAGTTCTAAGTTCTAGGGGACTTATGACCACAGCAGTTGAGTCCCATAGTGCTCAGAGCCATTTGAACCATTTTTTTTGCAAGCAATAAACTTAATACCATTTGTTACTGTATAATAGTTCTCTCAAGCTGTACATCAAAAAAAATAATAATTGTGTACTGTGGCAGCAGAATCTGTATTGCAACATGCTGCAATCTTTTGGGGGAAACTAATGCTAGCAAGTGTCGTTTCAGAGCCGAAAGGAGAACTATAGGAGCTGTGGTGAATGCAGCTCGTAGAAGTGCGTTGAAGGCTTTATTTATAAAAAACCATGGCCTTCCATTCCTCTGCTTATAAATTTGCCAAGTAATGTATTTTTGGTAACTCTGGTGATATGCAGCCTGTAGTTAGAGAAGAGGGCATTCACTCACCTAACACAAGAAACTAGGAAATAAATGTCCAAAATTCTAATACAATATTAAAACGAAATGGGCCACTGCAAACTGGAATCGAGCTGTGCAACAGACTACACCTTCACTTGGAAATGATAGACATTTTAGCACTTAAAACAAGTTTTTACGACTACCTAATTCAGAAGTGTTATGATGCAGCTGAGAACAAAGCAGGTTCAGAACCTAAAGATTCACATTATCACAGTACACGGTGAACAGAAATGCCTCCGAATTTTTATGCCGTTCTGAGGTATTACATGTTACGGATATTACTCGTCTAATTCCCAGCTTCGCTGACGCAAGCTGCAACCCTCTGCCACTACAGGGTTCCAAATTGTATTTTTTTAAACATTGCTGGGTGTAACGTAATTATGTTTGTTCGTGACAAACAGCATGCTGCAATCTAGTTTATAACCACAGAAAACGTACCTACAATTGAAATCCATAGAAAAATGGAAGCTGTGGACAGTGATGATTATCAACATCACTAATGCATTACGGACTCGCTACAAACGCTGGGTCTCTCAATTTTTTTTTTTTTTATGTATCGTGAACTTACTAGTTTGCACCTGAAGACGCAGCTGCAGCTGAAGATGCATCTTTAAGTGCCGTGAAACTGATAGTGCATAATACTAAAAGAATCCTACAGCTGAAATGGTTTTACATCTTGACATGCCAGACTGTGCTTGCGGTTGCCCACACTGTAAAGCGTTTTGCATGTGTGACAGAGCTGAGAGTGGACGACCACATACGGTAACTGCTGAGACTATTTACAATTGGCTTGATGAACTACTGGATAATACAGACACAGCTGTTAGATAAGTGTGGTATATCACAGAAAACTAATGTATGGTGAGTCCCTTGAATGCTCACTCCTGACATGAAATCTGTCAACAACTTCCTTTGGCTTTGAAGTGGGAGGGCGATGAGTTCCTTAACAACGCTGAGCAGTGATGAAAGCTGGGTTTACCAATTTGACTCAATGTCAAATTGCTGATGTCTATACGATCACCACTGTACACAGCCTTCATTCTTCTGTGGATTTCAATTACAGGCACGTCTACTGTGGTTAGAAACTCTACTACAACAAGCTGTTTCTCATGCACCGTCATAGTTATGTTAAACACTGCATGTTACGCACTGCAATTTGCAGCCCTATAGTGACAGAAGGTTACAACTAGCATCGGCGAAGCAGGAAATTCTACTGCGAAGTGTATTTATTCATGTCTGGAATCTAATCCCAAACGCCTGGATCGATTCCAACCAACTGTAGCGCAACAACAGTTGGCCTCATGAGTATAAGCACTGGGGGGCTTATAACTTCCTTATAGAGTGAAGCTATTGGCAAAAATGTTTTTTTAGCCCATCGTACATAGGCTGTCCTGGATGCCAGGTTCATCGTGTGGAAATGCGGCATACCTTCTTGACATTTTTTGTAGGGCAACTTACACGTCAGTGGGTAAAAAAAAAAAAAAAAATCAGTTTTCAAGCTCCTGACGTGTATGCTGCACGACACCATAGACATGTTGTGAAAAGTTATCTGCCTTTTTATCTATGTTCGGAAGGGACCCATGTACAGATGGCCACACCTGCTGAAAGGCTGTGTGACAGAGGGTATGCACAGAGGAAAGGAGGTAGGTTGAATAATGGGCTGAGAGAGGGTAGGAAGGAATGGGGAATGGACAAGGGGGAGAGACATGGGAGGAGGATATGAATAGGGAGATGGGGCAGGAAGATATATACAGATGGGAGGGAGTAGGACGTGATGCAGACAGGGACACAGAAGGGAGAATATGGGGAATGGGTAGATAAGGTGTGGTTGAGGAGGAGATGAATAGAGAGTACGAGGACATGGAGATAGACTAAGGTAAGGGTTTAGGAGGTAACAAATACGTCAAACAAGTACGTGGACAAAGCCACAGGATTAAATCTAGAGTTCACGAAAATGTAAGAAGAAGCATAAAGGTTGTACAGGACCAAATATCAGCAAAGCCGATTACAGGCTAGCATCAGGTTTCCTAGATTGTTTCAACCTGAAAGTGAAACGGGGCAGTTGGTACCACAATACAAAACGACCAAGGAGGATGAGCTACACGGACTTAGAGGAAGCAGTTCTTGAGTGGATGAGGCGCCTGCAGTCAGCCCTACCAGTTGCATGGGAAACGAATATTTCAAAGTTTTGTATTTCCAGTATTAAGGAAAAATGAGCACGCTTTAACTCCTGCCGACTTCAGATCTAATGTCGTATTCAGCCAATGGTTCTTTTAGCTCATCACAGTGAATCCTCACTTCATGTATGTGTGATTTTCATGGAAGAAGTTGCAATATCATGTTTGTGCCGGTGAGAATCCAACACTACATTTGTAAAAAGCCATCAACACAGGTTATCTATCTACGTGTGTCCAAGTAGAGTCGATGATTACATACTAGAGCCATTTCTTCTTCTTCTTCCCCACTTAATGGGCCAGTGTGCACAGTATTGTCAGACATATTACCACAGTTCCCAGAACATATCCCACTTGTTATTCTTCAATGGACGTGGTTACAATACGACGGAGCCCCACCTCCCTTCAAACACTCATTTCCACGAAAATCTGGATCAGACATTCCCGGAAAAAGGAGATAGGCAGACAAGATACTGTTTCACAGCAAGCATGTTGACCTGACCTCACTCCACTTTAATTATCCCTGCGGGGCCATGTGAAATGTCTTTCATAGTAGGCACCTATCGAGCCTGAAGACGATCGTCATGGAGACAATTCTTTACGCCTAGAGCTGTTGAAACGACACAGAGGATATTGGAAGTGGTATGACATGAGCTTTGTGCAACAATGCCATGCCTGCAGTAACGGTGGGGGTCACTATTTTGAACAACTGTTGTAAATGTAGCAGCTTGTAAAACATGTAGGTAAATGGAATTCTTCATTACTGTACCATCTAAAGGATTTTTGGTGTCTGGAATCAAATTTAAATGCACCATTGCATGTCCACCAATACAGGTAATTATCGCAGGGTACTGGTGAGAAGTCAGTGGGAATTTTTTACGTCGTCGTCGTCGTCATGGTTCGAAAGCGGGGGCTCTTAGTCGGAGCGCTACACGAGGCCATGGCAGAACTCAGGTACATTTTGGCTTGTACATTTCAACTTCGTTATTTCTGGAGTAGTTTCTCTTAACTGAAATTGATACGTATACCCTTCTCCATAAACATAAGCTCTGAAATGCGTACTTTAAGAGCTGAGAGCACTTTTTCATCATTACTATGAAGAAACATCTATTGTACAGCACGTTCTTTGTTATAACAAACGACCTACAAAATGCATTTCACAAAGAGGGAAACATTCCTCTTATTATCCATGGATCTTGAAAGTTTGTCAAATGTTTTTGCACTGTAGCATTATCTTTCCAGTTACAATTATATTGGAGGCAAGATATCAGAGCAGATTTTCCGTTAATGTACAGACCGGAGTTGTTGGACTAATACGATCTACAGAACAAGTTGACTGGTGCGATGTATAGTTCCTGTTGAATAACTTTCCTGTACTTCTACACCAACTCTGGAGTTTTTCAGAGAGCGCATAATTCCCGAAGACGTCTGGCACGAAGAACAGCACCTTAATGTGAATGGACGCCTTAGTGAGCACCTGCTTTAGCGATGGCTCACAGTTGCAAGTCGTATGCAATAACAAGCACATTACATTAGAAACTCTGCTGTTCTACAGTAGCAGAATGTGTTATTTGTCGACTGCATTCTGTTGCAGTAAGTCATTCGAAATAGCGAATAGCTTGCACTAGGGATGTTTTCCACAATAGCGAAGGTGAACAAATCCCCACAGTTCTTAAGGTATCCATTTCTCAGCTCATGCTTCCTGAACATATGTTCCTTGCTTTGATCCATACTACTATCCTTCAAAATGGTAAACTTTTTTAAAACACGCAGACACCCACGCGCGGACACACACACACACACACACACACACACACACACACACACGCGCACGCGCGGACACACACACACACGCGGACACACACACACGCGCGGACACACACACACACGCGGACACACACACACACGCGGACACACACACACACACACACACACGCGGACACACACAGACACACGGGACACACACAGACACACACAGACACACGGGACACACACAGACACACAGGACACACACAGACACACGGGACACACACAGACACACGGGACACACACACACACACGGACACGGACACACACGGATACGGACACACACGGATACAGACACGGATACGGACACGGATACGGACACACACGGACACACACAGACACGGATACGGACACACACGGACACGGATACGGACACACACGGACACGGATACGGACACACACGGACATGGATACGGACACACACGGACACAGATACGGACACACGCGGACACGGATACGGACACACACAGACACGGATACGGACACACACAGACACGGATACGGACACACACGGACACGGATACGGACACACACGGACACGGATACGGACACACACGGACACAGATACGGACACGGATACGGACACACTCACCTGTATCCCGATGTCTCTGTGGATGGTGGCCGTGGCAATGCCGCCGCCACCAGACTGGAGATGTCTGCTGCAGCCTCTGCATTCTGCCGCAGCAGTTGCGCCCAGTCGCTGCTGGCCATCACCTCGGGGTGTCGCGCTATGAACTCCACAGCGGCGCTCCTCAACTCTGGGCAGTGGTGCAGGGTGGCCACCAACGCAGTAGATGCAGCATTTTCTACGCTCAAGTCCAGCGCCATTCGCGACTCGCACCGTCGTTTAAGTAGGGGCAAGTCGTACTTGTCGCCGGCTGCCAACAGTTGCGCTGCAAATCTTTCCAGTTCCGGAACTGTGTCTGTATAGACGAAGAATAGCATCTGCTGCAACACAGCCTCCTGCACGTCAGTGATTTTGATAAGGCGACTAGTAGCTTCTAGCATGTTGTTCCGCAACATGGCATCGAAGACGGGACTCCTCGCTGCCAGAATGACACTGTGGGCCGGCAAGTGAGAGTCGCCCACCACGAGAGTCACATCTGCACTTTTGCCAGATTCCAGCAGTGTGCACAGGTCGCTTCCAAAACTGCCTTTCTCAGACTTTGATTCTGCCATTACTACCACACCTGAAACACACACGGAACATCTATGGAATTTCCAGTCGCGCTGCAGAGGAAATAAATTGTGTTTTGCTTCTACTAACACACAGAAAACGTAGGTCAGCTATGCAGCTAAGATCAGGTAAACAGCAGGAAACATCCTGGCTATGAATCCAAGGTACAGTGTTACGAGTGGCCTGGATAAAATAGGAGCAGATACTGGGCACACAAATGTAGGGGTTTGTGATCGGCCCTGGGTAAACACTGATGTAAGGCATGTTTACACTGAGCTGAAGAGGACGCTCCAGACACTGGACAAAACCTCACATGAGTGCTGTTCCAGGTGATGCTATCGGTGGGTGGGGTTACACTACACATGGCCTGCACCTAAATAGGAAGGGGAAAGGTAAGTTAGCTTCTCTATTAGCAGATACTGTAAGGAGGCCACAGTCTCACAACGTATGATCCCTGTGGTTAATGATATCAGGCAGACAAGTTTTATAGGTTAAAGCCAAAGTCCAGACAGACAATAACCAATAAAAAATAAAATAAAAGAAGTTTCATGTACAGAAAATAGGGATAAAGCTAACGTTTGTATCAATTTATTTCACCAAAATGTCAGGGGAATCAAAAATTAAGTAGATGACCTGTTAGTGTGTTTAAATGATTTCGAAAATAAGAGTGAGAGTGACATAATTTGTCTCAACACCATATAACTTTGAGGAAGGAAAGAGTCACTATAAGTGGGTATAATTTAGCATCTTAAGCTAGCAGATCCAACATAGATAAAGGAGTAGTTGCCATTTAAACAAAACAAGCGAATACGTACAAAATTGTAGAAGTAATGAAATTTTATGTCTGTCAGCACTTTGACGTTTGTGCATGTGAATTATAGCTAGATAATGTAGTGTTGATAGCAAATCTGTGTAGGTCGCCATTAGGAGTCTGGGAGCTATTCATAAGAAATTTCGACTCATTATGCTGTCTGTCAGACAAAAATAATTTATTAATCTGTGACGAAGTCAATGTAAACTTTCTGAGCAATTCTGATAGGAAAAGAACTAGAAGTGTTTTTAATGACATAACTTAGAACCAGTGATCATTTTCCCTACACATATAGCTCAAGACAGTAGCACTCTAATAGATAACGCATTTGGACAGCAAGAGGATGTCAAACTAACACATGCTTTCCCTGTTATAAATGGATTGTCAGATCATTATGCGCAACTTCACCCGGTGTACAGTTCAGAAACTAATAAGTAAAAGTGTAAGGCTAGTCAGCCCGGTATCTTTAGAGCACTTCAGAGAAAGTTTGAGAAATGTTAACTGGGGAGATGTATACCGCAAGCCAAATGCTAATGATAAATGCAACATATTTCTTGATAAATTGATATCCCTTTTTGAACACTGTCGCTGAAAAAAATTACTGAATTTAACACCAAACTGTTTGCTTAGAAACCTTGGATTACTTTAGGTACCTGTCTCCTTTTTTAAATCGAATCGTATATTTTTTTATAACTTCGTCTAATAGCTTGAAAAGGCAGTTACAGTAATACAGCGTTTGTTAATGTTTACGTCGAAATCTGACGTAAAAAAATTCCAGAAATGTCCTAAAATGTGAGATACCGTAAGGGAAGCCAGCGCTCCGAGGACGAAATTTTCTTTCCCCTCGAACCAATAAATGACCTAGATACTGGTTCACCTACGGATGTTTTATATAAACGTTTTAAGCTAGGTTCTAGCGTATCACAGAGGGAAAACGATTTCACATTTATGCATATATGCATCCTCCCACATTTTCAGGAGCTGAAACAGGGAAATCGACTGTTCATTTTTTTTTAAATAAAGAGGTCTTATGCGCTTCAAAAACCAACTACTGCTTTAAGTATCTAAATGTGAAAACGAATATTAGAGCAATCTTTTCCTGTACATGGCTGTGCGCATCTTGGAGGTAAGCTACAAGTTATCTGACAACTGTCTCTACCTACACTGCTCTAAATTATGTCGTAGGGGATTTATTCGTTGAACTAAGCATTCTATTAAAAATTCTTTCGTGACCACGTCTACGCCGCGAAATAAATAATAATCTTAAGGGAAGGTTCCATGCTGAACGGAAGCGCTTAATGACAATGTTACCAGATACGTGCAGTACACGCCGTAGACTTATTTGACACTGCAATGCAATTTCGTACACACGTATATGAAATAATTTACCAACAATGATTTAGTAACCATCCAAACCACATAACAAATTTTGCCTTCCAGAAAAGTAACTTTATCCTTTAAGCATGTGTTCAAACTGTAGACTATGGACTAAAAAGCACAAGGCCAGTTGCCGTTCGAAGGAACGATGAACAGGCGTAATTGGTTCAAATGGCTCTGAGCACCATGGGACTTAACATCTGAGGTCATCAGTCCCCTAGAACTTAGAACTACTTAAACCTAACTAACCTAAGGACATCACACACATCCATGCCCGAGGCAGGATTCGAACCCGTGACCGTAGCAGTCACGCGGTTCCGGACTGAAGCGCCTAGAACCGCTCGGCCACGAACAGGCGTAATTGAGGTGGATGTTATGGTAGAGTATGTACTGGCAATTCGACGATACACATTGTCTGACGTAGTTGGGGCTTTGTCATAGACTGCATCTTTGAGTGTTCCCAAAGGAAAAAAAAGAAAAAAAATAAGAGGGTTCATCAGGGGACCTCGCAGGCGATTTGACAACAGAATTTAGTCATATCCAACATCCAGGAAAGTACTCATTCAGTATTTGTGTTGCAACACGGGACGAGTGAGTTGCACGACCGTCGGGTTTCACCCACACGCACTGTCGAGTATACAGCGGTATCTCTTCTACAGGACCCGGCAGAATGTTCATCAGGCTGAGTGAGTACGAGTGACCATTTAGAACGCCTCAGATTAATTGAGGCCCCACAGTGTAATTCACTATGATGCCACGCCATACTTTTACGCTCCACGTCCGTCGACGCAAATTTACACGAGAGTGGTTAGTAGATGTCGCTTTATCGGCCAAAAAAAAAAAAAAAGCATGCGCTGGAGAAACGTAGAATCCTTACCCAGTTGCTGAACGACAAACCGACAAAATTCGGTACGACTTTCGACATCATGGTCGAGTAACTGCTGATGTGACAGATGATTGGGATGGAAATTCTGTCGATGCAGGATGCTAATGAGACTACATTCCTTGCAACAGCCTGTGTCTCGTACAACTGTGCGAATTCATTAGCGTCGTA
Source organism: Schistocerca americana (assembly GCF_021461395.2). Lineage (NCBI taxonomy): Eukaryota > Metazoa > Arthropoda > Insecta > Orthoptera > Acrididae > Schistocerca > Schistocerca americana. The sequence continues at coordinate 81,890,423 of NC_060129.1, read as the reverse complement.
GCCATACCAGCTTCTTCTTGTTCTCCGGCAGCTGCAGTCTTTTTTCTTGTCCTCTTTTTGACGTTCAAACAGCACAATTGCTTGGGACGTGGGACATTGGCGACCTGGATAGGCAGCTCTATACCGCTGTAGGGTATTATTTTACATTGACCATATAAAAGCAGTATATCCAACTTTTCCGTATTGTACATGTCTACACGTGTCGAAGGAAAAATGATGGTCCTCCAGGGCAGACAAGCAAACTGGTAAACATGTTGACTTTCTGACGGTGCAGCACGAGAGCTCTGCTTGACGTTATTTGCACCGCTAATGCCGATTCCGGCCACCGTGCTCACACATTCTAAAAAATTTACCGAATTTAATAACAAACTCTGTACCACTATAATTGTCTTCAAGACAATGCAATTATAAAATACAGTTATAAAAAGTCTACCAAAACTGGTGAGCAAAATGTATGAGACAGGCGAAATACCCTCAGACTTCAAGAAGAATATAATAATTCCAATCCCAAAGGAAGCAGGTGTTGACAGATGTGAAAATTACCGAACTATCAGTTTAGTAAGACACAGCTGCAAAATACTAACGCGAATTCGGTACAGACGAATGGAAAAATTGGTAGAAGCCGACCTCGGGGAAGATCAGTTTCGATTTCGTAGAAATATTGGAACACGTGAGGCAATACCCTACGACTTATCTTAGAAGCTAGATTAAGGAAAGGCAAACCTACGTTTCTAGCATTTGTAGACTTAGAGAAAGCTTTTGACAATGTTGATTGGAATACTCTCTTTCAAATTCTAAAGGTGGCAGGGGTAAAAAACAGGGACCGAAAGGCTATTTACAATTTATACCGAAACCAGATGGCAGTTATAAGAGTCGGGGGGCACAAAAGGGAAGCAGTGGTTGGGATGGGAGTGAGACAGGGTTGTAGCCTCTCCCCAATGTTATTCAATATGTATATTGAGCAAGCAAGTGAAGAAACAAAAGAAAAATTCGGAGAAGTTATTAAAATCCATGGAGAAGAAATACAAACTTAGAGATTCGCCGATGACACTGTAATTCTATCAGAGACAGCAAAGGACTTGGAAGAGCAGTTGAACGGAATGGACAGTGTCTTGAAAGGAGGATATAAGATGAACATCAACAAAAGCAAAACGACGATAATGGAATGTAGTCGAATTAAGTTGGGTGATGCTTAGGGATTTAGATTAGGAAATGAGACACTTAAAGTAGTAAAGGAGTTTTGCTATTTGGGGAGCAAAATAACTGATGATGGTCGAAGTAGAGAGGGTATAAAATGTAGACTGCCAATGGCAAGGAAAGCGTTTCTGAAGAAGAGAAATTTGTTAACATCGAGTATAGATTTGTCAGGAAGTCGTTTCTGAAAGTATTTGTATGGAGTATAGCCATGTATGGAAGTGAAACGTGGACGATAAATAGTTTGGACAAGAAGAGAATAGAAGATTTCGAAATGCGGTGCTACAGAAGAATGCTGAAGATTAGATGGGTAGATCACATAACTAATGATGTATTGAATAGAATTGGGGAGAAGACGAATATATGGCACAACTTGAGAAAAATAAGGGACCGGTTAGTAGGACATGTTCTGAGGCATCAAGGGATCACAAATTTAGCATTGGAGGGCAGCGTGGAGGGTAAAAATCGTAGAGGGAGACCAAGAGATGAATACACCAAGCAGATTCAAAAGGATGTAGGCTGCAGTAGGTACTGGGAGATGAAGCAGCTTGCATAGGATAGAGTAGCATGGAGAGCTGCATCAAACCAGTCTCAGGACTGAAGACTAACAACAAAAAGTATACAGTTCCATTGAAAGAAACGTATCACTTCAATATCTCCGTTGATACGAGCGCTAAAAACATTAACCAAACAAAAATATGTGCGCCGCTCGACGCTCAAACATTTGCCGAAAACTGCGTTTCGATATGAGTAATCAGTTCACGAAATAAAAGGGGTGTTACGTCTTATGTGACTACCCTGTATAGTTCATACAATAAATGACAATCCTCTGAATAATCACTAGACTCATTTTCAGCCCCTAAAATTTCCATTCGTAAGCATGTTGAGATCTACCAAGGGATTCCCTTTTCGATGTCCAGATACGTGTCAGGTAACGCACCAGTTTCTCATTCCCTGCAGGTTCGAGTGACTTCCACACAATGCCCAACAGCACTCAAAAGTAACTGGAGTGTAATTTTATATTCAATCTTGAATATCGATTTTAATTTTTTGATAGGTCCTATGTTCATTCAAACATATCTTGGAAAATCACTGATTTTTGAATATCAGTATAGAAAAGGATAAAGACACATTAGCTGAATGTCAAGACACGCACAAAAACATTTTTTTTCATATTTTCGAAAGTTTCAGATGTGTCAATGGGCCGCGCGGGATTAGCCGAGCGGTCTGGGGGCTGCAGTCATGGACGGTGCGGCTGGTCCCGGCGGAGACTGCAGTCCTCCCTCGGGCATGGGTATGTGTGTTTGTCCTCAGACAATTTAGGTTAAATAGTGTGTAAGCTTAGGGACTGATGACCTTAGCAGGTAAGTCCCATAAGATTTCACACACATTTGGACATTTGTGTCAATGGTTTTGTAAAAAATACGGGCTTGAAAAATTTTCAAAGTATCGATGCTGAAAAAGTATGCCGACATTTAAGTAAATGTAAGTAAATATGGAGAGAAGGTAGCAGACCTCCAGTAAGAAATCCCTAGAGTGAAGAAAGTCCCATCTACATCTACATCTACATCTATACTCCGCGAGCCACCTTACGGTGTGTGGCGGAGGGTACTTATTGTACCACTATCTGATCCCCCCTTCCCTGTTCCATTCACGAATTGTGCGTGGGAAGAACGACTGCTTTTAAGTCTCCGTATTTGCTCTAATTTCTCGGATCTTTTCGTTGTGATCATTACGCGAGATATATGTGGGCGGTAGTAATATGTTGCCCATCTCTTCCCGGAATGTGCTCTCTCGTAATTTCGATAATAAACCTCTCCGTATTGCGTAACGCCTTTCTTGAAGTGTCCGCCACTGGAGCTTGTTCAGCATCTCCGTAACGCTCTCGCGCTGACTAAATGTCCCCATGACGAATCGCGCTGCTTTTCGCTGGATCATGTCTATCTCTTCTATTAATCCAACCTGGTAAGGGTCCCATACTGATGAGCAATACTCAAGAATCGGACGAACAAGCGTTTTGTAAGCTACTTCTTTCGTCGATGAGTCACATTTTCTTAGAATTCTTCCTATGAATCTCAACCTGGCGCCTGCTTTTCCCACTATTTGTTTTATGTGATCATTCCACTTCAGATCGCTCCGGATAGTAACTCCTAAGTATTTTACGGTCGTTACCGCTTCCAATGATTTACCACCTATGGCATAATCGTACTGGAATGGATTTCTGCTCCTATGTATGCGCATTATATTACATTTATCTACGTTTAGGGAAAGCTGCCAGTTGTCGCACCATGCATTAATCCTCTGCAGGTCCTCCTGGAGTACGTACGAGTCTTCTGATGTTGCTACTTTCTTGTAGACAACCGTGTCATCTGCAAATAGCCTCACGGAGCTACCGATGTTGTCAACTAAGTCATTTATGTATATTGTAAACAATAAAGGTCCTATCACGCTTCCCTGCGGTACTCGCGAAATTACCTCTACATCTGCAGATTTTGAACCGTTAAGAATGACATGTTGTGTTCTTTCTTCTAGGAAATCCTGAATCCAATCACAAACCTGGTCCGATATTCCGTAAGCTCGTATTTTTTTCACTAAACGTAAGTGCGGAACCGTATCAAATGCCTTCCTGAAGTCCAGGAATACGGCATCAATCTGCTCGCCAGTGTCTACGGCACTGTGAATTTCTTGGGCAAATAGGGCGAGCTGAGTTTCACATGATCTCTGTTTGCGGAATCCATGTTGGTTATGATGAAGGAGATTTGTATTATCTAAGAACGTCATAATACGAGAACACAAAACATGTTCCATTATTCTACAACAGATTGACGTAAGCGAAATAGGCCTATAATTATTCGCATCTGATTTATGACCCTTCTTGAAAATGGGAACGACCTGCGCTTTCTTCCAGTCGCTAGGTACTTTACGTTCTTCCAGCGATCTACGATAAATTGCTGATAGAAAGGGGGCAAGTTCTTTAGCATAATCACTGTAGAATCTTAAGGGTATCTCGTCTGGTCCGGATGCTTTTCCGCTACTAAGTGATAGCAGTTGTTTTTCAATTCCGATATCGTTTATTTCAATATTTTCCATTTTGGCGTCCGTGCGACGGCTGAAGTCAGGGACCGTGTTACGATTTTCCGCAGTGAAACAGTTTCGGAACACTGAATTCAGTATTTCTGCCTTTCTTCGGTCGTCCTCTGTTTCGGTGCCATCGTGGTCAACGAGTGACTGAATAGGGGATTTAGATCCGCTTACCGATTTTACATATGACCAAAACTTTTTAGGGTTCTTGTTTAGATTGTTTGCCAATGTTTTATGTTCGAATTCGTTGAATGCTTCTCTCATTGCTCTCTTTACGCTCTTTTTCGCTTCGTTCAGCTTTTCCTTATCAGCTATGATTCGACTACTCTTAAACCTATGATGAAGCTTTCTTTGTTTCCGTAGTACCTTTCGTACATGATTGTTATACCACGGTGGATCTTTCCCCTCGCTTTGGACCTTAGTCGGTACGAACTTATCTAAGGCGTACTGGACGATGTTTCTGAATTTTTTCCATTTTTGTTCCACATCCTCTTCCTCAGAAATGAACGTTTGATGGTGGTCACTCAGATATTCTGCGATTTGTGCCCTATCACTCTTGTTAAGCAAATATATTTTCCTTCCTTTCTTGGCATTTCTTATTACACTTGTAGTCATTGATGCAACCACTGACTTATGATCACTGATACCCTCTTCTACATTCACGGAGTCGAAAAGTTCCGGTCTATTTGTTGCTATGAGGTCTAAAACGTTAGCTTCACGAGTTGGTTCTCTAACTATCTGCTCGAAGTAATTCTCGGACAAGGCAGTCAGGATAATGTCACAAGAGTCTCTGTCCCTGGCTCCAGTTCTGATTGTGTGACTATCCCATTCTATACCTGGTAGACTGAAGTCTCCCCCTATTACAATAGTATGATCACGAAACTTCTTCACGACGTTCTGCAGGTTCTCTCTGAGGCGCTCAACTACTACGGTTGCTGATGCAGGTGGTCTATAGAAGCATCCGACTATCATATCTGACCCACCTTTGATACTTAACTTAACCCAGATTATTTCACATTCGCATTCGCTAATAACTTCACTGGATATTATTGAATTCTTTACTGCTATAAATACTCCTCCACCATTGGCGTTTATCTTATCCTTGCGGTATATATTCCAGTCTGTGTCTAGGATTTCGTTACTGTTCACTTCCGGTTTTAACCAACTTTCCGTTCCTAATACTATATGCGCACTATTTCCTTCAATAAGAGATACTAATTCAGGAACCTTGCCCTGGATACTCCTGCAGTTTACCAATATTACGTTAACTTTTCCTGTTTTTGGTCTCTGAGGACGGACGTTCTTTATCAACGATGATAATGTCCTCTCTGGTAAGCCGTCAGGTATTTTATCGTTTCGCCCAAGGGGGGGTCCCTCTAACCTAAAAAAATCCCCGTGTGCACGCCACACGTACTCTGCTACCCTAGTAGCTGCTTCCGGTGTGTAGTGCACGCCTGACCTGTCTAGGGGGGCCCTACAGTTCTCCACCCAATAACGGAGGTCGATGAATTTGCAACCATTATAGTCGCAGAGTCGTCTGAGCCTCTGGTTTAGACCCTCCACACGGCTCCAAACCAGAGGACCGCGATCGACTCTGGGCACTATGCTGCAGATATTAAGCTCAGCTTGCACTCCGCGTGCGATGCTGGTTGTCTTCACCAAATCAGCCAGCCGCCGGAAGGAACCAAGGATGGCCTCAGAACCCAAGCGGCAGGCGTCATTCGTTCCGACATGTGCTACTATCTGCAGCCGGTCACACCCAGTGCGTTCAATAGCTGCCGGAAGGGCCTCCTCCACATTACGGACGAGACCCCCCGGCAAGCTCACCGAGTGCACACTGGCATTCTTCCCCAACCTACCCGCTATTTTCCTGAGGGGCTCCATAACCCGTGTGACAAATTGGATGCAGAACATCTACAAATGAGGAAAACGTTGCCCAATCACTTTAACTCTTACTTACCCAGGTTCCGCAGTATGTATTTGTACCTCAAGCCAAACTTGATCTGGTTTCGTGTGGTGTTATAACAGCTGTCCGCAGGCACAGTGTAAGTAGGCTGTTTATGTTTTCTTATTGGTAACGCAACGTAGCGCTCTATATGAAAATCACTGGCTGTGCTGTGTGCAGTCTGTGGCTAGTTTGCATTGTTGTGTGCCATTGTAGTGTTGGGCAGCTGGATGTGAACAGCGCGTAGCGTTGCGCAGTTGGAGGTGAGCCGCCAGCAGTGGTGGATGTGGGGAGAGAGAGAGATGGCGGAGTTTTGAAATTTGTAAGACTGGATGTCATGAACTGCTATGTATATTATGACTTTTCAACACTATTAGGGTAAATACATTGTTTGTTCTCTATCAAAATCTTTCATTTGCTAACTATGCCTATCAGTAGTTAGTGCCTTCTGTAATTTGAATCTTTTATTTAGCTGGCAGTAGTGGCGCTCGCTGTATTGCAGTAGTTCGAGTAATGAAGATTTTTGTGAGGCAAGTGATTTGTGAAAGGTATAGGTTAATGTTAGTCAGGGCCATTCTTTTGTAGGGATTTGCGTTGCGCTAAAAATATTGTGTGTCAGTTTAAGGACAGTCATGGATAATTATTTTAAGGGGACGTTTCAACAGTGTTTTCATAAAGCACTTAACAGACGCATCTCAACATAGTTACCGCCCGTTTTGTCGTCTATAATAATTGGAAACGATCACTCAGCCTTAGAACACAGATGTTTTTGCTCCGATCAGTACTGATGTCGGGAAAGAGCTGCTTGTTGTAATGCGCCAAACCGTTTTAAGGCCGAAAAAAACGCATCACTTGATTGTACCACCTCAACTTGATACCTACACTAATGGCCATTAAAATTGCTACACCAAGCAGAAATGCAGATGATAAAGTGGACAAATATATTATACTAGACTTGACATGTGATTACATTTTCACGCAATTTGGATGCATAGATCCTGAGAAATCAGCACCCAGAACAACCACCTCTGGCTGTAATAACAGCCTCCATACGCCTGGGCATTGAGTCAAAAACACAGCTGGGTTGGCGTGTACAGGTACAGCTACCCATGCAGCTTCAACACGATACCACAGTTCATAAAAAGTAGTGACTGACGTATTGTGACGAGCCAGTTGCTCGGCCACCATTGACCAGACGTTTTCAGTTGGTGAGAGATCTGGAGAATGTGTTGCCAGGGCAGCAGTCGAACATTTTCTGTATCCAGAAAGACCCGTACAGGACCTGCAACATGCGGTCGTGCATTAACCTGCTGAAATGTAGGGTTTTGCAGGGATCGAATGAAGGGTAGAGCCACGGGTCGTAACATATCTTAAGTGTAACGTCAATGCCAACAAGAGGTGACAGAGGCGTGTGACCAATGGCACCCCACACCATCACGCCGGGTGATGCCCCAGGATGGCGATGACCAATACACGCTTCCAATGTGCGTTCACCGTGATGTCGCCAAACACGGACGCGACCATCATGATGCTGTAAACAGAACCTGGATTCATCCGAAAAAATGACGTGTTGACATTCGTGCACCCAGGTTCGTCGTTGAGTACAACATCACAGGCGCCCCTGTATGTGATGCAGCGTCAAGGGTAACCGCAGCCACGGTCTCCGAGCTGATAGTCCATGTTGCTGCAAACGCCGTCGACCTGTTCGTGCAGATCAGATGCCTGTCATCTCGACTGCTAGTCATACGAGGCCGTTGGGATCCAGCACGGCGTTCCATATTACCCTCCTGAACCCACCGATTCCTTATTCTGCTAACAGTCATTGGATCTCGACCAACGCGAGCAGCAATGTCGCGATACGATAAACTGCAATCGCGATAGACTACAATCCGACCTTTATCAAAGTCGTAAACGTGATGGTACGCATTTCTCCTCCTTACACGAGCCATCACAACAACGTTTCAACTGCTGTCTGTGTGCGAGAAATCGGTTAGAAACTTTCCTCACGTCAGGGCGTTGTAGGTGTCGCCACCGACGCCAACCTTGTGTGAATGCTCTGGAAAGCTGATCATTTGCATATCACAGCATCTTCTTCCTGTCGGTTAAATTTCGCGTCTGTAGCACGTCATCTTCGTGGTGTAGCAATTTTAATGGCCAGTAGTGTATGTTTATGTGCTAGGAAAATGACGAGTTTGTTAAGTTGTTTATATAGGTTTCTTATATTTGTGTTAAAATGTTTCACTTGTCTGACACCTTATGATCGAGGAAAGTTGTGTCCTGTCAAGTCGGCGAGCTTGCAACGCCCAGGCGATTGCTGAACTACGGCGTGTGTCAAAGGTAACTACTAAGCAGCTGGCCGCAACGAACGCTTGCTGGTGACTGCGTAGAAGAAACACTTATTGTTAAAGAGAGAATTAGCGTTATATATCTGTTCGCAGAGAGTGGTTCTTGGCTTGTCCTTCGGGAATTTCAGCAGTAGTTCTTTCCGAATATCACTCGAGTTGTAAACCTCGGGAGAGATGTGATGAGGGCGGCTCCCACGTAGGAAACGTTAATTAGTCTGCAATGTGGTCAGGACTCAAATGTGTTCCAAGCAGTTATTGGTCGTTTAGAAAGATTTTTGAAGAAGATTATCAGCTGGTGTAGAAACATTATTTCGTCGCTTTTGGTAGAGCGTAGACTCGCCAGGTGCATGAAAAGCTCAGATTTACTGAAGTGTGAGATTAGTTTATGCTAGTTGTGGTTAATGGTGCTTTCTGCTGCTTAAGAGCCCCGAGATGGAGGGCGAACCGTGTTTCAATGTTTTTGTGAGGTTTTACGTCGAATGGTGTATGTGAAAGGACGTGTTCACAGGAAGTTGTTTATTTTGTGGTTGAGGATTAAAGCACGTACTAAGGGACAGTAGCACTGATTGATTGACTGATTGATTGAGAGGGGTTATGGGACCAAACTGTGAGGTCATCAGTCCCGCGATTCCATAGTCAGTAACAGAAGAAAGAGTGTCTGCTAAAAGTGGAGGGATCGTGTCAGTGAGTCAAATTATAAAATAATCAACATTAAGCACGGAAAGTAGATGCATAAAAGATGAGACCAAATCTTTTTTTTGTCATCAGACTACTGACTGGTTTGATGCCGCCCGCCACAAATTCGTTTCCTGTGCTAACCTCTTCATCTCAGAGTAGCACTTGCATCCAACGTCCTCAATTATTTGCTTGACGTATTCCAATCTCTGTCTTCCTCTACAGTTTTTGCCCTCTACACCTCCCTCTAGTGCCATGGAAGTCATTCCCTCATGTCTTAGCAGATGTCCTATCATTCCTGTCCCTTCACCTTATCAGTGTTTTCCACATATTCCTTTCCTCTCCGATTCTGCGTAGAGCCTCCTCATTCCTTACCTTATCAGTCCACCTAATTTTCAACATTCGTCTATAGCACCACATCTCAAATGCTTCGATTCTCTTCTCTTCCGGTTTTCCCACAGTCCATGTTTCACTACCATACAATGCTGTACTCCAGACGTACATCCTCGGAAATTTCTTCCTCAAATTAAGGCCGGTATTTGATATTAGTAGACTTCTCTTGGCCAGAAATGCCATTTTTGCCATAGCGAGTCTGCTTTTGATGTCCTCCTAGCTCCGTCCGTCATTGGTTATTTTACTGCCTAGGTAGCAGAGTTCCTGAACTTCATTGACTTCGTGATCATCAATCCTGACGTTAAGTTTCTCGCTGTTCTCATTTCTACTACTTCTCATTGCCTTCGTCTTTCCTTGATTTACTTTCAAACCATACTGTATACTCATTAGACTGTTCATTCCGTTCAGCAGATCATTTAATTCTTCTTCACTTTCACTCAGGATAGCAATGTCATCAGCGAATCGTATCATTGATATCCTTTCACCTTGTATTTTAATTCCACTCCTGAACCTTTCTTTTATTTCCATCATTGCTTCCTCGATGTACAGATTGAAGAGTAGGGGCGAAAGGCTACAGCCTTGTCTTACACCCTTCTTAATACGAGCACTTCGTTCTTGATCGTCCACTCTTATTATTCCCTCTTGGTTGTTGTACATATTGTATATGACCCGTCTCTCCCTATAGCTTACCCCTACTTTTTTCAGAATCTCGAACAGCTTGCACCATTTTATATTGTCGAACGCTTTTTCCAGGTCGACAAATCCTATGAAGGTGTCTTGATTTTTCTTTAGCCTTGCTTCCATTATTAGCCGTAACGTCAGAATTGCCTCTCTCGTCCCTTTACTTTTCCTAAAGCCAAACAGATCGTCACCTAGCGCATTCTCAATTTTCGTTTCCATTCTTCTGTATATTATTCTTGTAAGCAGCTTCGATGCATGAGCTGTTAAGCTGATTGTGCGATAATTCTCGCACTTGTCAGCTCTTGCCGTCTTCGGAATTGTGTGGATGATGCAGATGGTATGTCGCCAGACTCAAATATTCTACACACCAACGTGAATAGTAGTTTCGTTGCTACTTCCCCCAATGATTTTAGAAATTATGATGGAATGTTATCTATCCCTTCTGCCTTATTTGACCGTAAGTCCTCCAAAGCTCTTTTAAATCCCGGTTCTAATACTGGATCCCCTATCTCTTCTAAATCGACTCCTGTTTCTTCCTTTATCACAGACAAACCTTCACCCTCATAGAGGCTTTCAATGTATTCTTTCCACCTATCTGCTCTCTCCTCTGCATTTAACAGTGGAATTCCAGTTGCACTCTCAATGTTACCACCGTTGCTTTTACTGTCACCAAAGGTTGTTTTGACTTTCCTGTATGCTGAGTCTGTCCTTCCAACAATCATATCTTTTTCGATGTCTTCACATTTTTCCTGCAGCCATTTCGTCTTAGCTTCCCTGCACTTCCTATTTATTTCATTCCTCAGCGACTTGTATTTCTGTATTCCTGATTTTCCCGGAACATGTTTGTACTTCGTCCTTTCATCAATCAACTCAAGTATTTCTTCGGTTACCCATGGTTTCTTCGCAGCTACCTTCTTTGTACCTATGTTTTCCTTCCCAACTTCTGTGATGGCCCTTTTTAGAGATGTCCATTCCTCTTCAACTGTACTGCCTACTGCGCTATTTCTTATTGCTGTATCTATAGCGTCAGAGAACTTCAAACGTATCTCTTCATTCCTTAGTACTTCCGTATCCCACTTCTTTGCGTATTGATTCTTCCTGACTAATGTCTTGAACTTCAGCCTACTCTTCATCACTACTATATTGTGATCTGAGTCTATTTCTGCTCCTGGGTACGCCTTACAATCCAGTATCTGATTTCGGAATCTCTGTCTGACCATGATGTAATCTAATTGAAATCTTCCCGTATCTCCCGGCCTTTTCCACGTAGACCTCCTCTTGTGATTCTTGAACAGGGTATTCGCTATTACTAGCTGAAACTTGTTACAGAACTCAATTAGTCTTTCTCCTCTTTCATTCCTCCTCCCAAGCCCATATTCTCCTGTAACCTTTTCTTCTACTCCTTCCCCTACAACTGCATTCCAGTCGCCCATGACTATTAGATTTTCATCCTCCTTTACATACTGCATTACCCTTTCAATATCCTCATACACTTTCTCTACCTGTTCATCTTCAGCTAGCGACGTCGGCATGTATACCTGAACTATCGTTGTCGGTGTTGGTCTGCTGTCGATTCTGATTAGAACAACCCGGTCACTGAACTGTTCACAGTAACACACCCTCTGCCCTACCTTCCTATTCATAACGAATCCTACACCTGTTATACCATTTTCTGCTGCTGTTGATATTACCCGATACTCATCTGACCAGAAATCCTTGTCTTCCTTCCACTTCTTCACTGAACCCTACTATATCTAGTTTGAGCCTTTGCATTTCCCTTTTCATATTTTCTAGTTTCCCTACCACGTTCAAGCTCCTGACATTCCACGCCCCGACTCATAGAACGTTATCCGTTCGTTGATTATTCAATCTTTTTCTGATGGTAACCTCCTCCTTGGCAGTCCCCTCCCGGAGATCCGAATGGGGGACTATTCCGGAATCTTTTGCCAATGGAGAGATCATCATGACTCTTCTTAAATTATAGGCCACGTGTCCTGTGGATACACGTTACGTGTCTTTAATGCAGTGGTTTCCATTGCCTTCTGCATCCTCATGTCGTTGATCATTGCTGATTCTTCCGCCTTTAGGGGCAATTTCCCACCCCTAGGACATGAGAGTGCCCTGAACCTCTATCCGCTCCTTCGCCCTCTTTGACAAGACCGTTGGCAGAATGAGGCTGACTTCTTATGCCGGAAGTCTTCGGCCGCCAATGCTGATTATTTATCAAAATTTAGGCAGTGGCGGGGATCGAACCCGGAACCTAAGACATTTTGATTATGAATCAAAGACGCTACCCCTAGACCACGGGTTCATATCCCAAATCTAAAAATTGGAAAAAAACGGCTGTCACGGGGTCACAGACCGAAAAGAAGGCCCAACCACAACCAACCTGTACCTGCTCCAAGACTAAAAGAGAACCTTATATCTGGAAATAAAAACAATTTTCACGGAGGAAACTGAGGACCAGTTCAACCATCAGGGGATCGACTGCTACTATTAAATTTAAGGAAGCGGGAAGACTATACTTGAGACGAAGGGCCGATAGAAGGGGACATTCCACCAGTATGTGGGATACCGTCAGTCTGGCTCCTCAACCACATTGCGTGCGTGGGTCGTGATGAAGGTAACAATGGGTGAGCCGGGTATGACCAATGCGTAAACCGCGTAAAATAGTGGACTCTGTTCAAGAGGAGTCGAAAGAAGAGCTTCAAACTGCAGTGGACCCCATGATTGTGTGGAGTTCATTACTATGAGTAGTAGTGCTCCAAATGGTATTCCACTTTTGGGCGAAGAGAGATTTGACGTAGATGCCCATATCCACAGCTGTAATCGTGAAAGGAAATGGGGTGGGGGGTGTGGGGGGGTTGAGTATCTGCTTCTCCAGGCAAACGGTTAGCCAGCTCATGCCATGGGATGCCCACATGAGTTGGGGCCCAGAGAAAGGCGAGTCTGCCTTAACGTATGCAGTCATACAATATTTTGTCAAATGTAATATCTTGTGTAGACACCTTTTATTAACCTAACACGTTACACATCATTACGAAGTGTCGTATTCATGACATATGGAACAAGTACTAATCAAATCCAATCCAATGGAAAAAAATTCCCGAATTTTCCCGGATTTCTCGGTTAAAAATACACTTTGTCCCTGGTGAAAACACGCGTTTTCCGTGTTAAGTGAGAGTATATTTTCCCTAAGCAATCCTTTTAATGGTTATGGTTTTACACACGGGCATAGAATTTCCCGGCACTTAAGAAAACGAAACTCGGGGTGAAAGACACGTTTTCGAAATATCTTTGATGTGCAGCAACATGTACGCTGCGTATTTTCGTATTACGAAAGTATACACTGGAATTCCACCAAACACTGCATGCTACTTTCCGAATCATTGAAATCGAGATTGCGATGCCCGTTTGTAAACCAGTCACGGCTCATGTCACGTGATCTCGCCTCCAGACGACAGCGGATATTCAGAGCATAGGACACGTGATGTAGTCAGCCAACAGCAACGTCACTTAAGTAGCACGAACACATAAACAGCGAAAGTTAATAGTTTAAATTAATATACATGGTGTTGCTACAATAAAAGCAAAGCTTTCACATATAATATTTGTCTCTAGGGTTAATAAGCTGCAAGAGAAGCTGAGCTTTTGCATGTAATGATCTTTTTTGCGCCTGTTACACTTTAAGATATGTCACACAAATGTGCCAGTAAAATTTTTAACAATGACATAAATGTCTGATCTTCAGGGTTCGAAATTCTTCTAAATGGCTTGTCATCGAAGAGTTTATTTTTAAATGAGAGTCAAACGCTCTGTGATTTAATAAATTCATGGTACATTCTTCCACATAATTCAACTTGCGTAAAAGGATATTTACTTTGAAAGTAACGCTTTTCAAACCACCATTCGCAATATTTTCCCGCGACCTGTCAGAAACTGGTTCGTTCCAACAGTTGCGAGAGGGCGCAGATAACGCGACACCGCGCTTGCTCAGCTACCATAACGTAGGAAGCCCGTATGTGCGTACACGTAGAGCCCTGAAAGATCATACATTATGTCATAAAAGAAACAAGACATGAGAGGATACTGCAAGAGCATCGGAATTTCGTGAACCATATTAAAATGTGCACATTTAAAGTGCATACTTAAAGGGCACATTCGTATGTCCAGATCCCCAATGGAGTAGACCTCGACCTGACACTAAGCATTTCAGTGTGGTTTTCGGGATGTAAATTTTCTTGGAGCATCAGTACTGTATTATATCATGTTTGGTTCTTTATTATGGCAAAATGCCGTATCTGCTAGAAGATGAAAACGTGGACTTGAAATGCAGCGAACAGTTGAAACTAGCTAGTACTGTGTAAACATTTCGTTTCAAATACATTGAGTGCCTCTGCGGAGAAAGTTTATAAAAGTTAATTTCTTTAGCAAACAGACAAAAATAACTTCATTGTTCGGCAAGGCGATTAATGCTTGACTGTCAGAAAAGTTGAAATAAAATAAAATCTGAAACTAATGCGTAATTATGTTAATACATTTTAATTCACTTGATAGCTCCCGGCGACAGATATCCGTTTTGTTTTCATTTGACGTGAGAGTAAACGAGGGGGAAACAGCAAAATCACTAAATGTAAACACGGGTCAGTTGGAGACTACCCACCATAACTCAGACTGCCCAGCGCATCAGCCCCGGATCTACGATATTTGCGAACCGGGTCACTACTAAAAAAATCGAACTTTCAAAAATATGTTCATCTTGTAGCGCATATCTTTCTGAAAAGTCTGAAACATAAAACATGTGTTCGAGGAAATGTTAAGACGTATTATACGCTCTGTGGAATTGAAACGTGTATATTTTGTAATGCGTGCCATCAAACTATATTCAGGAGAGTGGAAATTTGAATGTCCTGTGGTGCCTCTCCTGCTCCTAGTCGGTCGGTTTGACAGCCCGCCCCTCTTACAGAAATACTCATTAATAGCGGACGGTATTATTTCTAATCGGGAGAACAAGAACTTTTCAGAAAATTTGCACTCTTTATTGCCTATTAGCTAATAACTTGCTGTTTTGTGTGATATAAAATTAAATATAAGATACATTAAACCAATGAAGACAAGAGATAAGCAAGACATTACACATTTCTTCAGTCCTTAGCTCCCAGCATTTTTTCTCTCTAATCTTGCTACAGCTTTAGGTGGCGTGCTTTCCTTTCTGCGAAACAATCGTGAAACGTTTTGCTACATGAAAAATCGAAATTCCGTTATCTAACACAGAGAAAGCTGTTAGAATAAGCTGTCAACACAAGTAATACCCAAGACTGGTGTGGTTTCTGATCTGATTACGTCTATTTTATCATTGTCTGCTAGATAAAACAAAATGGCCTCTCTAATATTACAACAATTTTGTAACACGCACCAAATAAACGAGACTGTTTTGGCACAAATGGAAATGTTTTTAACAAGACAGAATATAATTCACGAGTTACGAATATCAAATGCCCATTTGGCCTACTACGAGCAAAAAGCTTTATGTTAGGAAATAGTTTCACGTTTCATTCATACGCACCAGTCTCTCAAACATGAGATCGAAAAGTAGTATTACGAGATTTTTACATAAATTTGGAATAGTCTCGTCCTTCCATAATTTGTGTGATATTCCCGTTTCTTCTCCTTCCTCGTTCTAACAAACAATCTTGTCATCGCCAATTCTGTAGCTGTTTCTGCCATTGTCAAAATTTGTTCGCCGATTAACTTCACTAACCCTGCCAGAATCACGGGTTTAGTTATCCCGCGATTATTTTCCGGTTAGGCGCTATTACGTTGTCGTACAACACGTTTGTCGCGTTAGTTCCAGAATAGAACTTAAGCGGCTGCTAGCCGGGGACTGTACAACTCATCCTTACTAGTATAGTGATCTGGCCAAATATTTCCTGTCAAAATTTCGTTTTCTTGGATACACCGAGAAGATAATACGTAATTTTTCTCACCTGTTATTCCTGTCAGTGGTTTACTTCCATTTTGGTAGTCTGAATCTATAGATTTCGCTAGTAATTATAATAACGCTGATCATTCGCAAACCCAATCAACCACATAATAAGACACCGATTGGCACTCATCGGTTCGGCTTTACTCCACTCACGTAGTGTAGCCCCGTCCCCTTTTGTCTGCGGACAGTTTATTTCTAGATGCGACGAGGATTCACCTTACAGAGACATCACGCAATCAAAAATCAACTTATGATTCATTCAGAAATCGACTTAAAATGTGTTCACAAATGATCAAAAACCAACAGGGAAGCTTTTTAAAATGATATGAATAATCGAAAGACAAACGTGCGCTGGATGCTAGGCGCTTTGTGAAACAAGTTTTTTTCCACTCCATAATATGAATTTGGCGCCCCCTTTCCCCGCTAGCATCTAGCTGCTTGCTGCGACTGCTTGCACAGCCAACAGCCACAATCCTGTAGCCAGAAGCGGGAGAATCTACTGCTCAAACACGACTCAACTGCGCATGCGCACGAGCCCGCTCGTAACTCTAGAACGGATCTAATGTGAACAGTTGTGAGTTCACGCTCATCGGAGGCAGTTTGTTACTATGAAGCATTGCATAGTCCTCCTAAAGCCTTTGGCAGATTTTGATGTTGGCAGACGCTTGCATGAGCACTGAGTCGTTGTGCAAGGAGCATTTCCTTTGCAGTTTAAGTTATTTTCGTTTTTTCTCTCGTTTATGTATTTTGTTGAAGTATTATTCTGCAATAGCGGGATACAGTAATATCCTTTGTTAGCGTATCGATTCTTACCAGTCAAAATTAGAAAAATTTAACTGAAAACTACAAAAATGGAAAATTCCCGGAATTCTAAAAAATTGCCAGGTTTTTCCCGGTTTTCTCCCAGATGAAAAAATTTCCGGGTTTTTCCGGGATCTCCCGGTTGCCCCGGGGCGTATACACCCTGTATCTTTAAACGATAAAGATCTGAATTTATTTTCGTTATTCGTCATAGTTACTGTGCTGCATGAAATTAAGTACATGGCTGAACGAAATTTTTAACAATTTGCAGAAGTGAAATCACATTGTGTAGACTTTCCGTATAGTTAATTTAAGGCCATACATTATTGCGTATGAAATGTAACCAACATATCAAAATTGTGTTTAAAGTTGAGACCGGAATGATGTCTGTCTTCATTCTTGAGATATTGATTGTTAATCCGCAGGCGGGTCGCTCGCGGCGCGTCCGAACCTTTCCTGCGCTTCGGGAATCTCGTGGTCGTAAAAATCGTCGTATCTCATAAAATGTTCACGATATCGAAACTACCAATTTTGGAAATGACAGCACGCAGAAAGGACTATTTTATCATATGATCAACACTCGATACGTTTTTGAACGCGTGGGCAAAGCGAAAAGAAGACTTCCTATAACTTGCACAACGAGGTTTTGTCCAAATTTTCAAAGCCAAACAAAGGGAGAGAAACAGATAAACGGGGTATCAAAGTGACCAGCATGAGGTCTAATTTGGCATGAAAATGTTTAACTGCTTGAAACTAATCAGTGTAATTAACGAAAACTTAATAAGCTGATGGAAATCGAAATATTTAACGAAAAGCTGCTGCTGCCGAGCTATGTAAATGAAGTGCCAAAAATGTCATCTGTTCAAGACCTAGCTATTTTGCACATAAAATGATACATTTGCGCGGTTTTTAAATGTCAGAAAGGCTCCTTCGAATGAAGTAAGTTAGGAAGGCAAACGAGGAGTCGGTAAGATCATGCTTTCTGAATAAAACTTGAAATTAAAAGATGGAAGAAATCATCCAAATATTTTATGAAATGATTTGTGTAAAAGAAGTAAGTAGATCAGAGAAACGTTCTACGTGCCTTTGAATGGTGCTCTAAAGCATGAACAGGAAATGAGGTGCACCAAACGTTTCCCTAATATTTTTTATTTCACACTTTTAGACAAATCATTACACAAAACGTTTGACTTTCTTTTAAAAAGATTTGGAATCTTTACTTTTACAGACTATTTAGAGTACTTGAAACGCTTGGCCTTAATATTGACTGCTGATGAATAACGTCCGCAACATCAAATTTCTGTAAAATTTAATGGTTCATTGTAATTTATTAGGAAGTAAAAGTGTGTGATATACTGGGATAGGTGCGGAGATCAAGTTCTTTGGCAAGGCCTTAAAAATACACTTAGCAATGCAGTGTAAACAGTATATATAAGACTTAGTATACAGAATTTTAACTGAGTCAGTGAAGATTATAAGACCAGCCCCGTTTCGAACCCACGACCTGCTCCGAACACGTAATCACCAATTGTATACGCCAACCCTACACCACAGTTTGCTTTAGTGCTGCGGTGTCATTCTGCGTACTTATGTTGACGTTTAGCGTAGTTAGTCATGTAGTAGTCATTCCTCCGCATTTATTGGCTGTTAAAAGTTCTTGGTCATGTAAAAAAACATTCGTACTTATAGTCCGTGAGACGAGTGATTGTTACTGACAGCTCCGGCGGGCAGACGGCGCTGTTGCCGAACGTGGCTCACAGCACGCGGCGCCCTGTCTGCTACACGCGTTCCCTAGCAGCAGAAATAAAAGCCAGACAAAATACAAGTCGTATTGGTACGCGTGAATTTATTTAAAGTTGATGCTTGAAATATATTAACTCGAAAACTGATAAGAGCTATTTACTACAAGTATCTCAGATGCTGAAACATAATAAAGTTATTTGTTAAACTTCACAACTGAAATGAAAACTATTTTCGCAAGTTGTTGAACATTAGCAGCTTTGGTTTCCATTGTTAAGTATTAGCATTATTAATTTGTTCTACTACAAGCTACAGAATAATTGGTCAGTGTATTAAGAGTTATAATCTGAAGAAAGTACTCACAATATGATGACCTGGTTGTAGATCGATAGCAAACTCCCTCCTTACATTCCTGAATACGTTGTAGTTACTGTAATGGAAAAACACCACTCACATCACTGTCAGAATCTTATTTGACATTGTCTTCCTCAGCACTACTCGAACATCACTGCTCTCTCCCAGATGTATAATTAAATTTTAGATGCATTCTTCCACAACCCCTTCGGTTTTGGCCGCCTCTCTGATGGCACTTGCAGTGCTGTTTACAATTTTAGCCCACGTCTCGCTTGTCACTTTATTGATAGCTGCTGGAAGGAGAGTTTCCACTTCAGAGATCGTGAATTTTTTATTGTTTGCAGCAATGTAATTTTTTATCTGCGCCCACACTCCTTCAATTGCATTGAAGTGACAGTGGTATGGAGGAAGCCGAACGATTTCATGCCCGTGCCTTTTAACAATCTCGTCAATTACATATGTTGGAAATTGGGGTTTCTTTTGTGCCACAATTTCGAGCAGTTCCGCCTTCCTTAAATCTTCTCTGAAATCTACTTTTCGCCGTTTCAACCTCTTTTTTTGTTGCCAAGGTTGGTGCCTTATCGTGAACAACGGAATGATAAGGCGCATTGTCCATAACAATCACTGATGGACTTGTCAGATTCGTCATAAGCCATGTCTCGAACCATTCTTGAAATACTACACTGTTCATTTCTTCATGGTAATCTCCCGTCTTTTTTGACCGAAACATTTTCAAGCAGTTTGGCACAAAACCTTTCGATGTTCCTGCATGTAAGACAATAATACGGCCTCCTTTGCCAACAGGCACTGCCATTGTCCCCTCAGGCGTTCCATCATTCCAGCTTCTACGTAAAGAATGGCTGGCATTGACCCAAGTTTCATCTAACCACACTATACTTTCGAATTCCACACCCATGATCCTGCGCAGAAATCTGCACCGCCATGCAACTACATCTGTCCTTTCCATTAATATTTTGCGTCCGTTAAACAGTGAATAGCTGAAGCCTATGTCTTTCAACACTGTACGCAATGAAAATTTGCTGCCTTTAAAAAGATCGTCTTTCTGAAGCGACACCAGTAATTTAGATAGAGTGGGATGTTCCCTTCTCTTATAATAGCTCTATATATGACGACGAATAGCGTCTTTCTGAAAATCGTCCAAATCTGTCACCTGCTTACTTCTCGGTCGCTTCATTCCTGGTGTGTGCAGCTTCGTTGTGCCACTCTTGTCACACTCTACACTATACTGTTCCTTCCCTATCTTTACAACAGTGTTCTTACTTATTTTCAATGCTGCTGCAGTTCTCTTCACAACCTGAACAACAGGAATTAAGGGCCCACCTTTGTCCTTTTCTTTCTCAGAGTAATCCCTCACAGAGCACACGAATTCACGGGCCTGGGTGTGTAGCACACTTTTCTTCCTCCGTTTCACTTCTTGTGTTGGGCTGGTACTACCCGCCGCACTAGACATTCTTTACAACGAAACATAAACAAAGAAACACTAAAAGCAACGAAAACGAAATAAACTGCGAATTCAACTTCAGACAAACGACGAACGACCGCACCGCCTGCACGAGAGACACTGGTAAGTTCCATAAGCGCGCGCGACCGGGTTTCAGAGCGGCAACGTGGCCCTTGCTACTCGCTCAAAGTCAGGCCGTCATTGGCTGCCTGCCTGCGGTCGCTAGGCAACGGAAAGACGCTACCGAGCTGTCAATACCAAAGACTCGTCTCCCAGACTATTAGTCTAATACTCCTCTGCTCATTATATTTATGAAATTCTCCATAGAGATTTCTCCATTTGTAAATTTCATACACAGCATTCCTTTTAGCTTTATTTTCTTACGTAAACGTAATTCCGTAGCCTTACTCTCCAGCCACAGTATTATAGGAACAGCTGGTTGGCTCTAAGCAGCCATCTTGTAGCGCGACATGGGTCTCTCGCACGCAGAACACCCGAGCTAATCGCTCGATGCTGCTGCTTGTCGCGTATCCAGAACATAGAGTAAATATCTCTGGAGTGAGCATTCATAGGCGCAGAACAGATTTTGTGTTGTCAACATCTATGCCGGCCTGGTCACGTGTTCTCGGGACGTCATGTGTTTGTCCGTATAACGCCCTGTAATTTAGAATGTCACGACATCCCTAGTACAGACGAATTCTTTTCGTATGTGTCGTGGATTATTTATATATGTTGCGCAGACATTTTAACAGTATCCATTTGATACCGGGAATACACCAGCTACGTAACTTTTATGGGCAAGTGATATTACATCCTGCTTCTTTGCGATAGGTGTCTAGATGCACTCGATTTTTGGTAGTTTTCGGTCTGATACGGCACTTTATGGTATTACAGAGCCTGACGTACATTTTTGCAATGATAGTCTTGCAAAACGACTTGACAGTAAGCCCGCACTTTTGCAAGTGTCCGAAAAACACCAAATTTGCCACACATTAGCGATTATATCCCTGCTAATTCGTCCTTTTTCTGCTATTTCTGATTATTTATTTTCTCGTTTTTTGCGACCTAAAGAACAATTTTTCTTACTGATGACACTTTGAAGTACTTATTTAACGCATTTTACGTACTTGGTCCCAGTTTATTAAATAAATAGTAGGCTGAGTAAGCTATATACATAATCGACAAGTCACTGATAAATGCATGGAGGATAGTATTTGCTAAAACAACTAACAATTCCCTTTCTGTTGCACTAGCAACTTTACGAGAGGAAGCGATTGTTTGTAAGCTTTTGTCCGAGCCGTAATATCTATTATATAGTCATAAAATCGTTGAAAAATAGGTCTACGGAATCAAGCCTTCATTATAATGCGTCTCGAAATTTTTAACGTATACCGTGTCTCTTACTAATATGATAACTATAATTAGAGCTACATGGTATGTACCCACGAAAAGTTACTATCCCTCATTTCACATATTTTTCTTTGCATCCGTAGCAACAACAGTAATGCACCATCGCTATTACACTATAAACAAACGGTGAAAACACAACAAAAACTCTTGATATTATAAACTTCCACCCCATGAACCATAGACTTTGCCGCTGGTGGAAAGGCTTGCGTGCCTCAGCGATACAGATGGCCGTACCGTAGGTGCAACCACAACGGAGGGGTATCTGTTGAGAGGCCAGACAAGCATGTGGTTCCTGAAGAGGGGCAGCAGCCTTTTCAGTAGTTGCAGGGGCAACAGTCTGGATGATTGACTGATCTGGCCTTGTAACATTAACCAAAACGGCCTTGCTGTGCTGGTACTGCGAACGGCTGAAAGCAAGGGGAAACTACAGCCGAAATTTTTCCCGAGGACATGCAGCTTTACTGTATGATTAAATGATGATGGCGTCCTCTTGGGTAAAATATTCCGGAGGTAAAATAGTCCCCCATTCGGATCTCCGGGCGGGGACAACTCAGGAGGCCGTCGTTATCAGGAGAAAGAAAACTGGCGTTCTACGGATCGGAGCGTGGAACGTCAGATCCCTTAATTGGGCAGGTAGGTTAGAAAATTTAAAAAGGGAAATGGATAGGTTAAAGTTAGATGTAGTCGGAATTAGTGAAGTTCGGTGGCAGGAGGAACAAGACTTTTGGTCAGGTGATTACAGGGTTATAAATACAAAATCAAATAGGGGTAATGCAGGAGTAGGTTTAATAATGAATAAAAAAAAATAGGAGTCCTGGTTAGCTACTACAAACAGCAGAGTGAACGCATTATTGTGGCCAAGATAGACACAAAGCCTATGCCTACTACATTAGTACAAGTTTATATGCCAACTAGCTCTGCAGATGATGAAGAAATAGATGAAATGTATGACGAGATAAAAGAAATTATTCAGGTAGTGAAGGGAGACGAAAATTTAATAGTCATGGGTGACTGGAATTCGTCAGTAGGAAAAGGGAGAGAAGGAAACATAGTAGCTGAATATGGATTAGGGCTAAGAAATGAAAGAGGAAGCCGCCTTGTAGAATTTTGCACAGAGCATAACTTAATCATAGCTAACACTTGGTTCAAGAATCATAAAAGAAGGTTGTATACCTGCAAGAATCCTGGAGATACTAAAAGCTATCAGATAGATTATATAATGCTAAGACAGAGATTTAGGAACCAGGTTTTAAATTGTAAGACATTTGCAGGGGCAGATGTGGATTCTGACCACAATGTATTGGTTATGAACTGCAGATTGAAACTGAAGAAACTGCAAAAAGGTGGGAATTTAAGGAGATGGGACCTGGATAAACTGAAAGAACCAGAGGTTGTAGAGAAATTCAGGGAGAGCATAAGGGAACAATTGACAGGAATGGGGGAAAGAAAAACAGTAAAAGAAGAATGGGTAGCTCTGAGGGATGAAGTAGTGAAGGCAGCAGACGATCAAATAGGTAAAAAGACGAGGGCTAATAGAAATCTTTGGGTAACAGAAGAAATATTGAATTTAATTGATGAAAGGAGAAAATATAAAAATGCAGTAAATGAAGCAGGAAAAAAGGAATACAAACATCTAAAAAATGAGATCGACAGGAAGTGCAAAATGGCTAAGCAGGGATGGCTAGAGGACAAATGTAAGGATGTAGAGGCTTGTCTCACTAGGGGTAAAATAGATACTGCCTACAGGAAAATTAGAGAGACCTTTGGAGATAAGAGAACCACTTGTATGAATATCAAGAGCTCAGATGGCAACCCAGTTCTAAGCAAAGAAGGGAAGGCAGAAAGGTGGAAGGAGTATATAGAGGGTTTATACAAGGGCGATGTACTTGAGGACAATATTTTGGAAATGGAAGAGGATGTAGATGAAGACGAAATGGGAGATAAGATACTGGGTGAAGAGTTTGACAGAGCACTGAAAGACCTGAGTCGAAACAATGCCCCGAGAGTAGACAACATTCCATTAGAACTACTGATGGCCTTGGGAGAGCCAGTCATGACAAAACTCTACCATTTGGTGAGCAAGATGTATGAAACAGGGGAAATACCCTCAGCCTTCAAGAAGAATATAATAATTCCAATCCCAAAGAAAGCAGGTGTTGACAGATGTGAAAATTACCGAACTATCAGTTTAATAAGTCACAGCTGCAAAATACTAACACGAATTCTTTACAGACGAATGGAAAAACTAGTAGAAGCCAACCTCGGGGAAGATCAGTTTGGATTCCGTAGAAACACTGGAACACGTGAGGCAATACTGACCTTACGACTTATCTTAGAAGAAAGATTAAGGAAAGGCAAACCTACGTTTCTAGCATTTGTAGACTTAGAGAAAGCTTTTGACAATGTTAACTGAAATACTCTCTTTCAAATTCTGAAGGTGGCAGGGGTAAAATACAGGGAGCGAAAGGCTATTTACAATTTGTACAGAAACCAGATGGCAGTTATAAGAGTCGAGGGGCATGAAAGGGAAGCAGTGGTTGGGAAAGGAGCGAGACAGGGTTGTAGCCTCTCCCCGATGTTATTCAATCTGTATATTGAGCAAGCAGTAAAGGAAACAAAAGAAAAATTCGGAGTAGGTGTTAAAATCCATGGAGAAGAAATAAAAACTTTGAGGTTCGCCGATGAGATTGTAATTCTGTCAGAGACAGCAAAGGACTTGGAAGAGCAGTTGAATGGAATGGACAGTGTCGGGAGAAAAATAACTGATGATGGTCGAAGTAGAGAGGATATAAAATGTATACTAGCAATGGCAAGGAAAGCGTTTCTGAAGAAGAGAAATTTGTTTACATCGAGTATAGTATTAACTGTCAGGAAGTCGTTTCTTAAAGTATCTGTATGGAGTGTAGCCATGTATGGAAGTGAAACATGGACGATAATTAGTTTGGACAAGAAGAGAATAGAAGCTTTCGAAATGTGGTGCTACAGAAGAATGCTGAAGATTAGATGGGTAGATCACATAACTAATGATGAAGTATTGAATAGAATTGGGGAGAAGAGGAGCTTGTGACACAACTTGAGAAAAATAAGGAATCGGTTAGTAGGACATGTTCTGAGGCATCAAGGGATCACAAATTTAGCATTGGAGGCAGCTTGGAGGGTAAAAATCGTAGAGGGAGACCAAGAGATGAATACACTAAGCAGATTCAGAAGGATGTGGGTTGTAGTAAGTACTGGGAGATGATGCTTGCACAGCGTAGGGTAGCATGGAGAGCTGCATCAAACCAGTCTCAGGACTGAAGACCACAACAACTTCAACAACATTCCTTCTTTTGTCACTATGATCATTGACGTACTTGCGGTCTCTGACTTTTGGGCGCGTAAGCCCTTGACTATCCGTATCAGCGGAAAACACGTCAGCCCCAAGGATTCAAGCAGGAAAAAACGAATAAATGTTCCAGAAATAATTTAAGGTCAGTGAATAAGTATTCCCTTTCACTACAACAAAGCACGTAGAAGTTCAATCAACAAAGATATAAGACAATCACAATGTAACAATGTAAGAAAATCGTTCAGAAACACGCAGACTACATACATATAACATTGTATCGAAAGCTAAAATAGAATAATTCTTGTAAGCTGCAAAAAAATTAGTATCTGGACGCACGTATTTGAGCTAGGTGTATTATTGCATGAAAATCCCTCCACAACTCACTGCAGCTTGTCCTGAAATTGACAGTTTACTCAGATCATCCTTTTATTCCACAGCAAGAGAAAGTCCACAGCTGTTGCAGGATCAGGAAAGTGAGATGTATATTCCGAAACATTACTATATTGCAAGTTGTTATGAATTTCATAGATCACTACACGCACTACAGTCACATTTCAGTACTAAAATTTTATTAATTTGACTAATTCGAAATATCCTCCATTTATGTCTCATAGGAATACATAATACATTGATGATCTGACACTGGCTGCTTTCAGTAGGGGACAAACTTCTGTCTGTCAACCCTGCGATAGTAGTTAAGCGATGCACTCACTCAGTCGTGGCAATTATTGCCTACACAATTTTTTGGGCTAAAACACAGCCTTCAATTTATTAAGGCATTATAGAGAACTATCCTTAAGTTTAGTAAGCGCTCATTTGTTATCCAGACTCCGTATCGCAATTCGTTATCCCTGGCTCATAGTCGCGGTATTATTGTTCCGGACTGTTAGTGGAAAATGCTTTCTCGCCCTTCAACACAAAAGAACCCAAGCGGGAACAGAATTTTCAGTCATATGGATGACTGTTGTATATAAATGAAGTATATCTACATCCTTTTCCGATATTCATTTGTTCGAGAAACGTTTTACTATTTGCACAAATGGTTCAAATGGCCCGAAGCACTGTGGGGCTTAACTTCTGAGGTCATCAGTCCCCTAGAACTTAAAACTACTTAAACCTAAGGACATCACACACAGCCATGCCCGAGGCAGGTTTCGAACGTGCGACCGCAGCGGTCGCGCGGTTCCCGACTGTAGCGCCTAGAACCGCTCGGCCACTCCGGCCGGCACTATTTGCACACAAAAATTAAGGAAATACTGCTTTTGGATTTGCGTGGGGTTTTCACTACGCGACGTTTCTCATGTGATTTCATAAAAAAAAATTGGTATATTATAGCCGAACATTCGTGCTTGGCAGTGAAGTGGCTACCTTTTCGCTATTAGTCAGTTTTTAGAATGTTTATAAATGAAGTACCCTAACTCACTTGACGTAATTTGAGGAATCTACAGTGATGGATGACCTCACTGTCTATTTCACGCTTTGTGACTTTAGGTCATATATTGCAACGGACCAACTGAAGCTAACGTACCGAAGGAATTTTTTTACCGTGGGAGGAAAGCGATACCTTTGCAGTGACGAGTAAATCGATTGTATGGTTGATGATACACTGCACGTAAGTTTCTGCACGCCAGGCAGGGTTCAGCGTGACAAATTACTACACAAACAGTTCAGCAAATGCATGCAAAGAGATGAGTAGTTTATCTGTACAATAAATACTGAGATGTTAGCTATCATAATTTGGAAGTACACAGGTTCGAAGTGTACAGAGTATATCAAAGAGGATGATCTATTTGCCATGTCAATATTTCTTAAACTAGTGCACATGTGCAATAATTTTTTTTTTTTTATAACCGGGAAACTCAATTAAGTTTTCATACCTTTTCATAGGTGTTTAATATGCCTTCTTGACATGCACATCATATGTCAATGCAGTATTCCAATTGTACCCAGTCTGCAGCGAGCGTTTCTCGAGTTACAGCTTTCACACAGCTGCTGTTATGCAACGTCTCAGATCATTCATTGTTGTTGGTAACGGAGCCACGCAAACAAGTCTTATAAGCCCCTCCCACAAGAAATAACCAGGTCCGGCGACTTCGGAGGCCAGTAATGTAAGGCTGTATCATTTGGTCTATGCCATCAATTCATCGTCCAGTAATACTTTCATTCAAAAATTATCTTCACGGTGAGCTTGCAGTGGCTGAATTTTGTACGGTTTCACTTGTAATCGTCGACGCCAACACACACCAGACGGACATTGGGGTCATGTTGAGCAGTCGAGCTGCACGGCGAACGGGTTTCTGCGGACTCCTCGCGAAACTGTGGCCGATGCATTCGACTTTTGTGTCAGACACTCGGGGACGGCCAACAAATTTGCTTTTACACAAAGACCCTGTTTCTCGGAATTGTTCACGCCATCGTGTAAAGCTCTGAGCTGCAGGAGGATCCATAATGTGGCTAGTACGAAAGTCACGCTGAATACTTATTACTGACCCGCACTGCGCAAAACATAAAACACCGAATGCTATTTTTAGTAGAAATGAAGTGGGCGCACGCTGTCGCTACATAACCAGGGTGTATACGACCCGGGACAACCGGGAGATCCGGGAAAAACCCGGGAATTTTTTCATCCGGGAGAAAACCGGGAAAACCAGGGAATTTTTTAGAATTCCAGGATCGTTTTGTTTTGTTTTAGTTTTCAGTTAATTTTTTTGTAATTTTGACTGCAAGAAATAAATACTCTAACAAAGGATATTGCTGCATCCCGCTAGTGCAGAATAATACTGCAACAATAAAACATGAACGAGGGAAAAAAATAAAATAAAACTTAAGTTGCAAAGGATATGTGCCATGAACACGACATAACAGTGCTGACAAGCGTCTACCAGTAGAAAAATGTGTCAAAGGCTTTAGGAAGACTAACATAACAACGAATTGTCTCCGATGAGCATGACGTCAAAACTGTTTACATTAGATTCAAAAAATGGCTCTGAGCACTACGGGTCTTAACTGCTGAGGTCATCAGTCCCCTAGAACTTAGAACTACTTAAACCTAACTAACCTAAGGACATCACACACATCCATGCCCGAGGCAGGATTCGAACCTGCGACCGTAGCGCCTAGAATCGCACGGCCACTCCGACCGGCTACATTAGATTCGTGTGAGCAGTTGCGAGCGGACCCATGGGCATGCGCAGTTGAGTCCCGCATGTACCTTCTCCCGCTTCTGGCTACAAAAGTGTGGCTGTTAGCTGTATAAGCAAGCAGCAAGATGCTGCCCGGAAAATTTTCACTGGCGCGCGCAAGCTGGCAACTGCTGAAACAAACCTCTTTCTAACAGGTCCCGGGAAAATAATTGCGAATGATTGATTGAAAAGCATTACTTTCAAAGTAAATTTCCTTTTACGCATGATGAACAAAGTGCGACAATGTGCGATAAATTTCTTAACTCTCAGAGCGTTTGACTCATTTAAAAGTCACGTATTTGAGGACGACCATATGGAAAAAGTTTCGAGCCCAGAAGATAAGACATTTATGTTGTTGTTGTGGTCTTCAGTCCTGAGACTGGTTTGATGCAGCTCTCCATGCTACTCTATCCTGTGCAAGCTTCTTCATCTCCCAGTACCTACTGCAACTTACATCCTTCTGAATCTGCTTAGTGTATTCATCTCTTGGCCTCCCCCTACGATTTTTACCCTCCACGCTGCCCTCCAATACTAAATTGGTGATCCCTTGATGCCTCAGAACATGTCCTACTAACCGATCCCTTCTTCTGGTCAAGTTGTGCCACAAACTTCTCTTCTCCCCAATCCTATTCAACACTTTCTCATTAGTTATGTGATCTACCCATCTAATCTTCAGCATTCTTCCGTAGCACCACATTTCGAAAGCTTCTATTCTCTTCTTGTCCAAACTATTTACCGTCCATGTTTCACTTCCATACATGGCTACACTCCATACAAATACTTTCAGAAATGACTTCCTGACACTTAAATCCATACTCGATGTTAACAAATTTCTCTTCTTCAGAAACGCTTTCCTTGCCATTGCCAGCCTACATTTTATATCCTCTCTACTTCGACCATCATCAGTTATTTTGCTCCCCAAATAGCAAAACTCCTTTACTACTTTAAGTGCCTCATTTCCTAATCTAATTCCCTCAGCATCACCCGACTTAATTCGACTACATTCCATTATCCTTGTTTTGCTTTTGTTGAAGTTCATCTTATATCCTCCTTTCAAGACACTGTCCATTCCATTCAACTGTTCTTCCAAGTCCTTTGCTGTCTCTGATAGAATTACAATGTCATCGGCGCACCTCAAATTTTTTATTTCTTCTCCATGGATTTTAATACCTACTCCAAACTTTTCTTTTGTTTCCTTTACTGCTTGCTCAATATACAGATTGAATAACATCGGGGAGAGGCTACAACCCTGTCTTACTCCCTTCCCAACCACTGCTTCCCTTTCATGCCCCTCGACTCTTATAACTGCCATCTGGTTTCTGTACAAATTGTAAATAGCCTTTCTCTCCCTGTATTTTACCCCTGCCACCTTCAGAATTTGAAAGAGAGTATTCCAGTTAACATTGTCAAAAGCTTTCTCTAAGTCTACAAATGCTAGAAACGTAGATTTGTCTTTCCTTAATCTTTCTTCTAAGATAAGTCGTAAGGTCAGTATTGCCTCACGTGTTCCAAAATTTCTACGGAATCCAAACTGATCTTCCCCAAGGTCGACTTCTACTAGTTTTTCCATTCGTCTGTAAAGAATTCGTGTTAGTATTTTGCAACTGTGGCTTATTAAACTGATAGTTCGGTAATTTTCACATCTGTCAACACCTGCTTTCTTTGGGTTGGAATTATTATATTCTTCTTGAAGTCTGAGGGTATTTCGCCTGTTTCATATATCTTGCTCACCAGATGGTAGAGTTTTGTCAGGACTGGCTCTCCCAAGGCCGTCAGTAGTTCCAATGGAATGTTGTCTACTCCGGGGGCCTTGTTTCGACTCACGTCTTTCAGTGCTCTGTCAAACTCTTCACGCAGTATCGTATCTCCCATTTCATCTTCATCTACATCCTCTTCCATTTCCATAATATTGTCCTCAAGTACATCGCCCTTGTATAGACCCTCTATATACTCCTTCCACCTTTCAGCTTTCCCTTCTTTGCTTAGAACTGGGTTTCCATCTGAGCTCTTGATAGTCATACAAGTGGTTCTCTTATCTCCAAAAGTCTCTTTAATTTTCCTGTAGGCAGTATCTATTTTACCCCTAGTGAGATAAGCCACTACATCCTTATATTTGTCCTCTAGCCATCCCTGCTTAGCCATTTTGCACTTCCTGTCGATCTCATTTTTGAGACGTTTGTATTCCTTTTTGCCTGCTTCATTAACTGCATTTTTATATTTTCTCCTTTCATCAATTAAATTCAATATTTCTTCTGTTACCCAAGAATTTCTACTAGCCCTCGTCTTTTTACCTACTTGATCGTCTGCTGCCTTCACTACTTCATCCCTCAAAGCTACCCATTCTTTTTCTACTGTATTTCTTTCCCCCATTCCTGTCAGTTGTTCCCTTATGCTCTCCCTGAAACTCTGTACAACCTCTGGTTCTTTCAGTTTATCCAGGTCCCATCTCTTTAAATTCCCACCTTTTTGCAGTTTCTTCAGTTTTAATCTACAGGTCATAACCAATAGGTTGTGGTCAGAGTCCACATCTGCCCCTGGAAATGTCTTACAATTTAGAACCTGGTTCCTAAATCTCTGTCTTACCATTATATAATCTATCTCATACCTTCTAGTATCTCCAGGGTTCTTCCATGTATACAACCTTCTAGCATGATTCTTAAACCAAGTGTTAGCTATGATTAAGTTGTGCTCTGTGCAAAATTCTACAAGGCGGCTTCCTCTTCCATTTCTTAGCCCCAATCCATATTCACCTACTATGTTTCCTTCTCTCCCTTTTCCTACACTAGAATTCCAGTCAGCCATGACTATTAAATTTTCGTCTCCCTTCACTACCTGAATAATTTCTTTTATTTCATCATACATTTCTTCAATTTCTTCGTCATCTGCAGAGCTAGTTGGCATATAAACTTGTACTACTGTAGTAGGTGTGGGCTTCGTATCTATCTTGGCCACAATAATGCGTTCACTATGCTGTTTGTAGTAGCTTACCCGCATTCCTATTTTCCTATTCATTATTAAACCTACTCCTGCATTACCCCTATTTGACTTTGTGTTTATAACCCTGTAGTCACCTGACCAGAAGTCTTGTTCCTCCTGCCACCGGACTTCAATAATTCCCACTATATCTAACTTTAATCTATCCATTTCCCTTTTTAAATTTTCTATCCTACCTGCCCGATTAATGGATCTGACATTCCACGCTCCGATCCGTAGAACACCAGTTTTCTTTCTCCTGATAACGACATTTATGTCGGTATTAAAACTGTTACTGGCACATTTGTGTGATGTATCTTATAGTGTAACATTCGCAAAGAAAGATCAACATTGTATGTGAAAGTTTAGCTTCTCTTGCAGCTTATTAATCGTAGAGACCAATATTATATGTGAAAGCTCTGCTTTTCTTGTAGCAACACTATGCATATTAATATACACCATTAACTTTTCCTATTTGGGGCACGCGCTACTTAACAGTGGTAATGCTACTGGCTGATTACATCACGTGTCCTAAGCTCTGAATATCCTCTGTATCGGCTGGCTAAATCACGTGACATGACCTATGACTGGCTTACAAAAGCGTATCGCAATCTCGATTTCAAATGGTTCTGAGCACTATGGGACTCAACATCTTAGGTCATAAGTCCCCTAGAACTTAGAACTACTTAAACCTAACTACTTAACCTAAGGACATCACACACACCCATGCCCGAGGCAGGATTCGAACCTGCGACCGTAGCAGTCCCGCGGTTCCGGACTGCAGCGCCAGAACCGCTAGACCACCGCGGCCGGCTATCTCGATTTCAATGCTTCGGAAAGTAACATGAGATGTTTCGTGGAATTCGAATTTATACTTTCGTAATACGAAAATATACAGCGTTTTCAAAAGGGCTCAGAAATTCTACGCCAGTGTATAAAACCATAACCATTCAAAGGATTGATAAGTTTTACAGTTCCGAGGAATAGAATACTGTCACTTCACACCGAAAAAGTGTATTTTCACCGTGGAGAGAGTGTTTCTAACCGGGAAATCCGGGAAAAATTCGGGAATTTTTATTTCTTGTCCTTGTATACACCCTGATAACGGGACCCATCTAAAATTCTGAGACTTTTCTCTTTCCAACAGTATGGTGTCATCTCAAACAACATAATAGTTATGATTTTTTAAAGCCGGATGACTCTTTTTGATACAGCCTGTATATTAATGCCATTCAGTACTTACGAAAGGAAATGTTCAGTGGTATACTGCAAGTCAATGTTCACTTGTACACTTGTCACAAAAACAGAAGCAAATAATAATATACAGTCGCTTCTGGCAGGAATTTTCAATGCACTTCAAGTGTGGTCTCGTTCCTGCATGTTCTACTGCCTCTGCGAAAAGCATTCACACACAGAAAACGGGATTTGAGTTGTGTGTAATTCATACTAGTTTCATCACAAATGTTATATGTAACGCTGCAAACATTGTTCAGTTTACTTAAATTGATTTGACAATTGAAAACCGAATGTCAAATGGCTCTGAGCACTATGGGACTTCTGAGGTCATCAGTCCCATAGAACTCAGAACTACTTAAACCTAACTAACCTAAGGACATCACACACACATCCATACCCGAGGCAGGATTCGAACCTGCGACCGTAGCGGTCGCGCGTTTACAGACTGTAGCGCCTAGAAACGCTCGGCCACCCCGGCCGGCGCTGAATGTCAAATACAAAAACAGTGCTTTACACGGCAGTTCATCATTGAACAAATATGGTAGTACACATTACCTTTACAACTGAAAATATTTTATTTTTCCGCTTGAGTTTCCTTCCGATGAATAATCAGTCGTAATCGATTTGGTACGAAATGTGCAAGCTTGTTTTTTATGTCGGATGTTAATGTTCTTCCATTTACACTGCAGTATTGCTTTAAGATCTGGTTTTCCACCGCTTTTGTAATTCACTGTATACACTGGTGTCCAAAATTGAAGCAACAAACTGGTATTTCCCCGACGTGTGTATACTTCAGATATAATATAATCATACAAAACGTGAACATATCGTTACGATTGTGTTCTGCATGGAAGATTGTATTCTGATCAACGGAAAACCACGCCAACAATGATATCAGGGCAGCTATCAAGCGGGGTTGTCTTCTGTTGCAACTTCCGGGCTGAGAGGCCGTGGTCGATGTATAAAATGTCCACCTCACGTTTCGTCTCTACCTGTGGGAGGCATCTTCTGAGGTCGTCCGGCTACTGCCATTGAGACACCAGGTACTCTCGCGTTTATAGAGCGCATAGAGGGCACCACCATTCGTCACGTGATGCCGACGGTATGCCTATCTTTGGAAGGCATCATCATTCTCGATTAAGAGTAATCGATTGTCATTCTGCTGGCGCGACGTCCACATCCATATTTTGTTCAACTTTAAAACATCCTCTTTTCTACTAAAATTGTTATGGTGTTTGTGAATTTCTATTGCTTCTCTATACATGCGCGCATGATAATGGGATGTTCGTGCTAGAACGCTTGTCTTATTAAATTGTCTGGTTGAATCACGAAATTAAACACGATTTTGGGACGCAAACATTGTGGAAAAAAGATCGAGATCGAGTAGGATCCCTAATGGTGTGGGCTGGGATTGTGTCGACCGTTGTGGCCGAGCGGTTCTAGGCGCTACAGTCTGGAATCGCGCAACCGCTACGGTCGCAGGTTCGAATCCTGCCTCGGGCATGGATGTATGTGATGTCCTTAGGATAGTTAGGTTTAAGTAGTTCTGAGTTCTTGGGGACATGACTTCAGAAGTTAAGTCCCATAGTGCTCAGAGCTGTTTGAACCATTTTGCTGACCATTCGAACACCTCTTCACGAAATTGTACGGGTGAATTAGCACGATTTAACTGCTGTCAGGTACTGGGAGGAGAGTACGGAATCTCAACGCGCGGTTGCTGCGAGGTGCTGTGGGCTCTGACTGTTTTGATGAACGATAACGCTCGACCTCAGTGAGCACAGGAGGCTGGTGTTCCTTTTGGAAACGGAAGATATTGCACGCTTGGCGTGGCCAGCTCGCTCTCCTGATTTGAATCCTGTAGAACATGTCTGGGTTGCAACAGGGAAACAGGTTGCATCACGTTAGCATCCCCTGACCGCTATGACCCGTGAGCAGCTGTGCGGGAAGAAAGGGCGTTATTCCCTCAATATGACATTGTGACATCATTCGCAGCATTCCCCGTCGTTGTTAGGCCTACATTGGTGCCAGAGGTGGTCACACTCCCGTTAAGTCGGGAAAAACGAACATTTTTGTCTACTGTTATGGATGTGGCAAATTATTACGTTCCTTATTCTTTGCATTGTTTCTACTTTATTATCTCTTTTTACTGTTTTTTGGCAAAATAAAGTATGGGTTCACTTTCTTTAATGGTTGGTCATGGTTTATGTTCTTCTGGATTATTTTGTTTATCTAATATTATTTATGAACGTTTAGGTAGACGAAGATTATTAATTAACAAGGGTATAATTAATTTAATACCTAGAATGGCTTTATGGTGATTCCTTTTAAGATCATATTTCTTCTTAATCCCAGTACTTTTTCTAATCTTTGATGTAGAAATTGCATTAATTCTACCAATTGTAGTTATTTTCAAAACTTCAGACATTATAATCTGAACAGTATCAACAATATTTTTTTATTCTAGCCCTATTAGGTAACCTTGAAAAATTTCCGTTTCTTGCTTTGACTTTGGATGTTTAATAATGTTTACGATGATTCCTCTTACTTGTGGCACATACAATGAGGTAGAGGCGATGGACATAAAAGTTGTGACACAGGACTGTCAAACACGCAGACACACCCATCCTCGCATGAAAACACAATGGGCTTTCCTTCAAGTTTACCTGATCTTGAAACAAAATTTCACTCATGACAGAAGCGCAAATTTCCACGAAGGACTGAAAGACCTCATACATCGGAATGGCTTGTGGCTTATCCGTGGCTACAATACAAAGAAGAGAGTGGCAATGGTTTCCGATATGACTGCGTTCGGTTCATCCTCTTAGTGAACAACAGAAGACCTCAGAAAGAGACGGCTTTTCTTAAGGGCCGACTTGGAGCAGGAGAGGCACCACAGGACATTTTATTTTCTACTGTCTATACTTTTACAAATAAATTCATAAAACTTTGTCAGAATGACCAGTAAGGATTCAGGATTCACACTCATAGCAGTGTAAGTGCAAAAACATAACAAAATAATTTTTTTTAAGATATGAAATTTCATCATTTTTTCACTTACTGTTGGCTGCATTTGTTGCTAGAGGTACATTTTTCTTCACAAGTAAGAGAGATTCTTTGATGAATTTTGCACAGCATACAAACCATACTTACAGGTGTATGAAACTCTAGATTTTTCCAAATCTATTAAAAACTGTGGTAACAATTTAGATAATTAACTACAAAATTTGATTTTTTTCTAAACATAAAGTTCAAAACGTAACAGCTCATTCATTTTTTTCATAAATTAAATAGTTTCTAGAGTTTCGGACACTGTAATTATGGTTTGTACGCTGTGCAAAATTCATCGAACAGTTTGCCTTATGAAGAAAAGTGTACCTATAGCAACAAATGCAGCCAATAGTAAGTGAAAAAATGATGAAATTTCACATGTAAAAGAATTATTTTGTTATGTTTTTGAACTTTCGCTGCTACGAGTGTGAATCCTGAATCCTTCCTGGTCATGCTGACAAAGTTTTATGGATTTACTCGTAAAAGTATAGACAGTGGAAATTAAAATGTCCTGTGGTGCCTCTCGTGCTCCAAGTCGGCCCGTTTGAGGTCCTACCCCCTCAAAGAAGTTTTCTATAACTGGAAAAAAAGCAACGGAAAAATTAAAGATAAACGAGGAGAGTCTTTGCCATCGAGGGTCTCTCGCAATTATTCCAGCAAAGCGAAAATAGCACACCTGTCACTGGTCAAGTCACGCATCTCCCGACTTATTAAGATAAAGCCAGGACCGCTTTGCTAGTAATTCTCAGGTTCCTGGGTCGAACAGGAGACACACAGAGGTCATGAAACGGTCTCTGGGAACTTCACGATGCTTTCCGATGAGGAAGAATGATGTCCGCCAGAACTGAAGACACGGCTCAAACACCGTGGCGCCAGCGATGCAAAACAAAGTACTGGAAATTATGGCTCACATTATCCAGCGAGAAATTGTGCGGCGTATAAAAATTCTCCTTCTTACAGAATTAGAACAGATTCAACGACGGACGTGGCTCGCACTCTGTGTACATATCGTTGACCACGAGGCGCTCGAAATAAAAACTTTGTCTGCGTTTATACAGTCCGCTGCCTTCTATGACTGTCACTAAAACTGAATTTTTACGCACCCACTCTATTTCGGTTGTGCGGCTAAAATGTCTGGGCGGAACAAGGTGTGAAGAAAACCCTTCAAGACCGGCCAAAGAGTTCTTACATCCACTGCAACAATCATTGTTTGTAACTGGCACGAGAAAGGTTCAAATGGCTCTGAGTACCATGCGACTTAACTGCTGAGGTCTTTAGTCCCCTAGAACTTAGAACTAATTACACCTAACTAACCTAAGGACAGCACACACATCCATGCCCGAGGCAGGATTCGAACCGGCGACCGTAGCGGTCGCTCGGTTCCAGACTGTAGCGCCTAGAACCGCACGGCCACTCCGCCCGGCGGCACGAAAAAGTTTCAGGAAGTTGTGATCCATCGTGCGATGTACTGGTAACAGTGAAAGACGCCTCAAATATAATTCTAGAATCCGCAAAAAGGAAAGACGTGTATGCAGATGATGTGCTACAATTTGGTGCCAATGAAACAAATCCAGACCAAAATGCTCAATGACTGATTCCAAAGTGTCCCACCCGATGTGCTATAAGAGCGATATTTTTGACACATTTCAGGGAAAACTATGACGGAGTGCAGACGACAGTGACCGAAATACTGAATGTACCGCCGGCCGGGGTGGCGCTACAGTCTGGAGCCGCGTGACCGCTACAGACGCAGGTTCGAATCCTGCCTCCGGCATGGGTGTGTGTGATGTCCTTAGGTTAGTTAGGTTTAAGTAGTTCTAAGTTCTAGGGGACTGATGACCTCAGAGGTTAAGTCCCATACTGCTCAGAGGCTTTTGAACCATTTTCGAACTGAATGTACCGAG
The DNA here is from genome assembly GCF_021461395.2 of Schistocerca americana. Classification (NCBI taxonomy): domain Eukaryota; kingdom Metazoa; phylum Arthropoda; class Insecta; order Orthoptera; family Acrididae; genus Schistocerca; species Schistocerca americana. The sequence continues at coordinate 81,852,685 of NC_060129.1, read as the reverse complement.
CTCACTTAGATACAAAAGATCAGTCCTGCGGAGCGATGGGAAGCGGCCTGAAAAGTTTGAAACTGTTTTTATACAACAGTAGCAACTTAAGTGTTTGGACTGTGTGAGGAACTGCCCAGATCCCAGTGAAACATTCTACAGAGGTTCTGAAAGTAGCTCTTGCAAATCCTACGACTACAGAACCATTTGATATGCTGTTGCAGATATCCGAAGATTATTCTAAAATCCTAAATATGAAAGACCCAAATACCCCACGCCCGAGAAAAATTCCAGTGAAATTGAAAGACACAGAAACCCCGTTCCCAAAGTATTGTCTCAAGCACTAAAATTTAGAAAGGATTTGTTTGAAATTCCTGATCCCCTTCTGAATGAGATTGATTGAAGAGTCAGCCAAGAGGATTTAAAGAGATTATCCCATCTACATTCCATCTATCCATCTACACAGCGTTTGGAAGAATTGCTTGGAGTAAATACAACAGACTAACCATTATGCACAGCTCGAAATTTAGCGAACCATTACGACCGGTATACAACAATGTAACGTACCCTCTACTGGAAGAAAACTTACTGCTGAACCTGCTAGGGTTCATTCAGCAAGTTATTCGCCTCATCATTCTGGTTCTGGCAGTTCTAATACTGTCAGCATCCTCTGAGAGGTCATTCTGCGCCTTGAGATGACTTAAAACTTGCCTCAGATCAACGATGATCCCGTCGAAACTCACCCTTCTACTCCTCCATGTTCATCAGGACACGGCAGGAAAATTTAAATCTAGTGGCTCTCATGAAAGAATTAGTTTCTCATACTGTCGAAAACTACATTTGGAAATTGTAGGCCAACCTACAGTTTTTTAGTCTCAATAAAAGCAAAAGAAATGTCTCATTTCAAATTACGTTTTTCTTTTTTCCATTATGATGCGATGCGCAGTGTATATAAAACAGTAACAATAACAAAATGTTTCTCGGGCCGATTGTTATCACAGTCACCATTAAATACGAATTCCTTTTTGTAAATGGTCTCAAAACAAAGTACGACCAATGTATTTCCAGATAAACATCTTTTTAAAAATCGGAGCAACGAAATAGTTTTACAGAGGACCACCTATAAAATTGTGTCCATATTATTAATGAGTTGTTTCTCTTTGTAGAACAGCGCTGCGTACCTAACACACCTTCCCACACTATTGGTATGTATGTATTCTTAACGGTTTTGCTGAAAGGCGAAATCAGCAAATGGGTTTGCTTGCCCCTTGTAATTATTTTCAAAACTTTGCTCGCCCTTGTACGCCACGGAGTGAGTCGTTCTATTAACCAGTGTTGACGTCACATCAAGTCTTCTCTTCCGCGATTTCCATTATTTCTTTTTGTCTTTCACAACAACACAGCGGACCACGTAAGCAGAACCATTGTTCCAGCTCCACTTACTGGAAACCCAACTTATGCTCGTATCGCTTGCCTGGAAGCTTTTCCAGTATCTATGTCGTTTAAAATGTACCAGCAACTGAAGTTTCGTAGAGCGCAATTTAATGCGCAATGACTCCGAAACATGCCACTTTGCGAAAATTTTATATAATCTGGCCTGTGCTCCGACTGCTGTTTTCAGCCAATCACAGCACAAGGTAACTCTTGCCATGAGAGAAGGCACTGACGTCACACTGGTAATGACGGAAAATTCTCCGTACGTGTGCGTTATGTAGGTAACAGTGAAATTTCCATCCCGACCACAAATTTACTGATGTCTACTCATTTGCATACTGATCAGTGAACACTAATTCGAAATCTAGGCTCCATACAACACTACAGATTTGCAGCACAAGCTCAAACTATCACACGATCGTAAATATCCAAGGCGTGACCAGTAAAGACACCTTGTTCTCCGATCTAGACGGAAAGTACATTTTACTGCACATGACGATTCTTGCCGTACGAATTTCGTAAGAGGAAATGGACTAGTACTCTACAAGATGTGTCACACTATCAGTTCGGAAATATGGTACCTGTTAATAGTACTACACATCTCCTTTGACCGATGACGAAAAAGCCGGGTAAACCAGTCACCAAAATGCAGTATGCGTGAAATACCCGTAGCAAAAAGAACAATTTAATTTATTCCCCTTACAAGACATTCATATACTTCGCCGAGTAACACTCCCCTCTCAGTCTAAGGTACATAAAAGTATCAGCACACACTTCCAAGCAACAATGTTGTAGGAAGACAAATGTCGTTGTGTGTTGTCTCTGGACAGAGGGCGTCCCCTGAAATTACCGACACAGGTCAGAGCCAATGTCGGGCATCGGCAGGGCATCCATGGCAGACTTATCGTACAAACGTTTGCTGAAGCTACCTTTAAGTTTTAGGTTTTAATTTGGGAGGTACGATATACAGGGTGAGTCAGGAGGAAAAGTATGTTTTGACGGGTGATAGCATTAGCCACTATGAACTAAAAAGTCTATGTGAATATATGACCTATTCCGAATGGTTTCCGAGATAGAACACAATGTACACTTCTATTTATTTTGTGTATTATTCATTGTCATTGTTTACAACGTACCACGGTAATATACTGAAAGTTGAGACGAACATTTTCATGCAGGATGCTTGTGGTCTATCAAGTCGGAAAACTACCTCAAACTGGCCTACAAAAAGCACATAAGCTATAGCGCACTCGCGTCGCGTGAGATATTCAATATTCTCGCCATCTCTCCGCGCGAACTGCTAGTCCTGAACAAAAAAATAAATAGGACCTTTTCTTGTAGCAAATTTAATTCAGTTGAAATGCGTACTGTGACCTTTTCGCTAGAGTGTGCGGTTTTCGATGTATTACAGAATAACGTACAAAAGTGATATTTATCATTCTATCTCGGAAACCATTCGCAATAGGGCATGTGTCCACATGAAGTTTTTTGTTCAGAATCACTAACACTATCGCATCTCAAAGCGTGTACCTATCCTCCTGACTCACCCTGTATGACATAAGTGCAGTGTCCATGTAGACAGACTGTTACAATAGCAATCAGTTGCCCATCCCTGTATTTCGCATCCACATCCATTGGATTACCCGTCTCTCGATCACACCGCCTTACTTCAACCTAACCTACACCTCGTGATATGCAACGGACCAGTCAGTCTGCACAACCAGGGTTTCAGGGACGCGGGGAGGTGGTTATATCAGCCCTTGATCCTGAACGTTTGTCTACCATCATTCGCATTCCTATTTTTTGTTTACTTCAACAAAAGACGTTCAAATTACTCTTAGCGTATTAATATCAAGAGATACGCTTGCTGTGATGTAAACTGTATTGCTTGCACTACGTAGTAGCAATACAGTTTATATTGTAGGCAACTATAGCTGTAACAATCGCTTTCCTGATGAAAGCAGCAGTTGATTAATTCTTTATTTATCCTAATGAAGTGTTATTCAACAGCTCCTGTGGTTTTATTTAACAAGAATATGTGAATCCTCAGCTTCTATCAAGCCCCAACTGTGTCATAAATACACTAAAAAGAACTTGGAACGAGAAGTCTATCTCACGACGAAGTAAATTTACACGAACCTTACGTGTTTCACCGACCGCACAGGCGCCGTAAAATTTTCCTGTTTTATTGTAAACATAAATTTAATCTTAGTATCAAGGAGCAAACTCGTTATATGTAATAACTTCTATACAATTAATACGGGAGAAGAACGCTCCTAGATTTTAGTGTTGTTCCTCCCTCTTCGTTTGTTGCTAGTAACAGGAAGAGAGAGAGGCATATTGTACCACGAAAGTTACATGTTGCTAATATAGTACGTTAAAGTTTATATGTGAGTTATTTCGATGTACTGTGCGCCCTCGGGTTAGCTGCATTGAATTAATTTTTCTTAAGACGTTTACAGCTCCACAATTCTAGCGGCCTCTGCTTCAACGGACGCCATTACGCGTCGTCCTATAATACGAAATCAGGGCGGAAGCGCAGAGATCGCCCGCTTTAACAATTAACAAACATTTTTTCACAGCACTGAGCTGCAGAGGAGAGCAACATTACTTTTATGATCCGACTACGACAGCCTGAATTTGATGGTAATTACGTGGTTCCACAGTAATTTGAATATTTGAGTCCATGCTTTTACAGTACAAATACGCCGAGACTAATAATACTATATTTTCATTTTCAAGTAATATTCTTGGAAGTAAATCAGTCCATTACGTTTGACGATTTTACTGCTCAGTTGCGAGTTAGTCAGTTTACTGCACTACGACCTGCAACTGTCACATGTTGCATTTCGATATCGTTCTGGCCAATGATAAAGAGTTAAGGACACAAGGACGACCGGTTTTATCAAAAAAAATTTCAATATTGGTTCTGTTTCCCCATTCAAATACTTCCTTAGTAAGAAAACCGAGTGCTCTTTGATACGTATAAGCCACAACCACAGTCTGAAACTACACTATTATTAATCGAAGTGAAGACAAACCCATAACGGCGAGCATTTTGACATTTGTAGAAGTCTCCAGAAAGAGGATCAATTTTAGGTCAATGTAAGGATTCATTGATTTCTGCACTTACACAAAAACAATAAAGACGAAATGGAGCAGCCTTCTGTAACGTAAGACTACTTGTTATCACAAACATTACTCTAGGAAAGCAGTAATATCGAAGTTACATGGAAAAGCGCTCTGTACTACAACACATTTGCGTGACGTAACGGGCTGTTTGCTAATACAGGACTGGGAGAAACAAACTAATAGATTAGTTGGACTAAATATTTGTGAGGCTAAAGTGCCGTATTCTGCAGTTTTCGTAAAGCTGAGTGCTCGCGAAATATTCAATGCCGCAGTCCGGAATTATCAAAAATCGTCTCACATAGTTTGATGCCGAGCGAATAATATAGGATCAGACAAAATGTTGTACATGGCTGCACGTTCAGAGACCGTGAACGGTTACAACTGAAAGAAAATCAGCCCTCGGTCACTGTTTTTAATAAATTAACCTGCTAGGAGTGCCTTCCTCAGAATTAAAATCAAAGAATGGTCTATACTCTATAACATGGTCACAGAATTACGACTAAAAACGTATGATAGAGTATAAGTGGGGAATCGTCGTGAAGGACTGGCAGTACTTATATTTCATATTATCAAATAATAAATATGCCAAAAGAGCAAAACGGACTGTTTCGCAACCTGCACCACGCAAGTATCGAGCAGCCCTTAGTGGTTCGCCATCACAGTTTTCTTTATCTTAAATACCTTTATGGTAATGCTCTTTTGGTATATTTAATATTTTACTTTATTATTTTATAATATGAAATATAAGTACTGCCAGTCTTTCACGACAGTTCCGTGCTTATACTCCATCATACGTTTTTAGTCATATGATAGCAGAGTCGAAACCAGGTTAATTTGTTAAAAACAGTGACCGAGGGCTGATTTTCTTTCAATTGTAGGAACTGACAGTCCCAAGGTCTACGCTGTGACCAGATAGAACCCAGTTGTTTTTATTCCTGAGTGGGTTACATTCTATCTTAGCTTCGCATCTGCTGATAATAGAAGAAATGCTTTTTATTCCATTACAATATTTGTGTTCCACCATTCCCTTCTGTTATTCCTTACCTACAAGCAGGATAGTTCTTTTATGCATCAGATGTGTACGAATACAATCCAATATTTGGAGAAAAACAATTCAACAAAATGGCGCGAAGACGAGGAAAAAATATCGTCCGAGACGTCTTTTCATTTATGCCTTAAAGTCAGTAAAACAGATCTAACTGGCATTTCGGTAGAGTTTTAAAATACCAAAAATTTTAATACGAAATTCGCTAGCATTCTGAGAGCATAGTAACCTTCAGGGTTTGCTTTATACGCAATAGCCTCGGTGGTGAACAAAATGAGACTGTACAACTGCAATGGGTTTGCAAAAACAAAAAAGAAAATAATTCAACACACGAGGAACGAATGAAAATCGTCGTCCTTACCTTATTAACGAAATCCGTGTTGCACAAGAACTTTTCGACTCGGAAACTGTAGCGCTAAATACCCTCGCAGACCCTCACACTGCAAACGGCTCACTACAAACGCGACAGACCACTCAAGTCACAGGGGACTTCCACGCTGCCAGTGCTGCCAACAGCTGAGAGGGCGGCAGGTACCAATAGCAGTCTGTCTCTGCAGTCGCCATGTGGGCTTTACACAGGGGGACCCTGGTCTGCTCACGCAGTACTGGCTCTGGAATTTCTTTAACAATAGGTCGTTCCAAAAATTAACAGCGCAAAAAAGGCGTAATACGTTGCTGGGCACCACTGTGACACACAACGATTAAGTACATGGTACATAACAATGGCGATAGTACTCCTGATAGCTCTTTGTATAAAATTATAAATATAGAACACCGAAGAAATGTGAAGTGTAAAAATATTTTTTGTCTGTATTCCCGTTCTGGAAACTGCGCCAAAGAAAATATGAAAAGTACTTTTAACAGTCCTACATACAGCTAATACACATGCTCTTCATAAACCGATCTGCCAGTACCGCTTCTGGTTCGTGCTGTAAACACTGTCGTATCGATTCTCGAAATGCGATTACCGATGCCGGATACACTGCTGAAGTTGCACAGACGTCACTGAATGACTTTTAAACGTAATGACACTGTATTGACGTTCAGCACATTTAATTGCACTAACAGATCGTAATAATGAAGAAACCGAAGTTATTTTTCCCTTCATTCTCCTTGACGCCACAGAGCTTTGTCGCTGTCTCAGCGACTGCCTGTTGCTGCTAGCGCTCCGTAATGTCGGCAGTTTAAATTCCTAGGGAGCAAAGTAAATGAAAACGGAAAAAAAATAAATGTGCAAACAGCATTCAGAGTTTACATTTAACATCATAATAAGCAAGTAAACTTGCAAACTACATGAAACTTCCTGGCAGATTAAAACTATGTGCCGGACCGAGACTCGAACTCGGAACCTTTGCCTTTCGTTGGCAAGTGCTCTACCAACTGAGCTACCCAACCACAATTCACAACCTCGCCTCACGGCTTCAATTCTGCTAGTACCTCGTCTCCTACCTTCCAAACTTTACAGAAGCTCTCCTGCGAACCTTGCAGAACTAGCACTTCTGAAAGAAATGCTATTGCGGACACGTGGCTTAGCTCAGTTGGTAGAGCACTTGCCCGCGAAAGGCAAAGGTCCCGAGTTCGAGTCTCGGTCCGGCACGCAGTTTTAATCTGCCAGGAAGTTTCATATCAGCGCACACTCCGCTGCAGAGTGAAAATCTCATTTAGCAAACGATAAATTAAGTCCGTGAGACACACGTATCTGTGATTAGGTTACATAAAGCCTCATTTAGAGTTACGGCATCACAGACTAACTCGCAAAAGTTATCTTCTTCCCAACTGAGATTACGTACCGTTTTTTTAATTGAAAAACGATACTGACTTCCACTAACCCCTTGTGGCGTCATGTTTGTATAACACTTCCACCTTCCTACAGCATACAGTTGTGTGCACTCTTAAACCATCTGTCCGCAAATAAAAACAGTTCATTATTTTCGCAGTGGTCATGGACGAGATATAAAAACTTGTCATCTTCTGGCTTTTTAATTATCACGTCAGCATTATGTGAGCGTTGACAACCGGTTTGTTCACATGCCATGATAATGATTTATTGTTGTGAAACAGAGGCTAAAACTCGTATGCACTACATGGACACGGAAACCAAATCGCATTCGTCACTACAAAATGGTAGTGTCTGATATGAGCGACAATAATTTCCATAATCGTTCACTCCCAAAGCTAAATATTTGGTCAACTCTTCATCGTAATTACATTTATCCTTAGTTTAAGGGTTTTCAATTATTCAGCAATACATAAACGTACAATTATAAAAACGTGAATTTATAAAACACCACGAAAACAGCACTGTGCCAAACATTCCGTTACAGCTGGCGATATTGTTGTGACAAAGGCTTTCACCGTTTTTCCCGCTTTAGATTTGAATAACAAATCAAGATTCGGAGCGAACTCTCCATCGCCTCTTTCTGGACCTGCCGACTGCAGACGTGCTACCGAAGAAGGTTTCGTCGCTACCTGCGACGCTGCTTCCCCCACGCTTGAAACGTAAACAAGTCCTGGACATCCTCCGTAGATTGTTAACGCTAAGACAATAACCGCCTTGCTGCTACAAGTTACTGTTGTACAGTCTCTGCGGCTTGTCTTTCGTCAGAACTGACGTCCCTTCACTGTTTTCACATATGTTTGTGGTCATCGGCAACCAAATGCATCATTAGCATCGCAGAAAACTGACCGCCGTTAAACCACCATTGGAGACGAATTTGCTTACTCAGAAAGCTACTTATGAGAGTTTACACGTATTTTAGTACCGACAGAGCTTGGTCTGTTATTGGCCCCACTAAGAAAATGCATAAATGCGTTTGGCAGTGGAAAAGTTCCATCGTTTTAAGAAATTAAGGAATCTCAAGGACGCACTTTTTGTTTGGCTCCAGCATTAACACACTGTAAAAACATCTCAATGGTTTGTATCTAACCGTTTGCAACTCTGCGGGTTACACATAATTTTTCTCGCCTTATAGTAGTTTTACAAGCTGACTGCTTGACATGTTTTATTTATTATGGCATCTTCCGTTACGAAGTGGTGCTGCGGTCCTTTCCATACACCGACCACATATTAAAAAAGTGTTATAATAGTCGCGACGGTAAAGGAAAAGAAAAGTTTGTTATTATTCTATCTTATATTATCAAGAGCTTAGTATCTGCAGTTTCTTTGCGATGGTGCTCTCTTGCTGATACACTATGGGGGCGTCATAACATCGACACTCCCATCTCATTCATTACGAACGGTTCTGCACTGCTACATATGCTACCCCTGTAATCGAGAAACCCTCTCCTTACATTCTTCTTTCTAGAATAATACATTAAGTACGCTAAGAAGACCTGTGCTCCTCTGAAGAGAAGAATTTTTTCCCGTTTAGTACGTCTTATTTTTTTCTAGTACAGGTATTCTTGCACTTTGAAAGCGTGTAAATGGCCGATATCTGTCTGATCGGTCTACAAGCGCGAAACTTAAACTTTTTATAGCTTTGTTTTTGCTTATAAACGGATCACGTGCCGTCTGTTGGAACATGCTAATAATATTTCTGTAGCGTCTTCCAACTCGAAATTCTACAGTAGTGTGTTTCACATTCTTGCTAAATACTAAAACAATCCCGCAAGTTTTTTGATGATCACGAAAGACCATAATAATCGTTTAATTTCCTCTCATAAAGTGTTCTATACGTCGCAAAGTTGTACCACAAATCGACGCGATAAGTATGTCTACATATTGTTTTGAAATCATTGGCTAGTATAGGACAAAGACATCTGCGAGACATTTGCAATGATATAATTGTTTTCTAGCATTCGAATCTCCGATTTTTTAGTAATATATATATGTAGGGAAGCGTATCTGGTCCTCAGTCAGTTTCTGTGAACGTCGAATAATAGGACTTGTAGTAAATCCTACAGAGGGCCGTCTTTGCAAACCGATCTGCCAGTGGCAATTCAGCACAGCGGTGTGAATGTGTCTTTACTCGATGAGAACTTTTGTCACCATCCTTAAACGGCTAAACTTTTTTGCAGTGCCCACTTCGCAATTCTTTCCGCAACTAACGTAATCTTGGTCGCTTAATAAAGCGATTCTGAACACCTCAATGGCCGTGCGTGAGACTTTTGAACGTCCCTCTAGACTCAGTCCCCTAGTCGCACTCCTCCAACTCACGATTTCACTGGCGTCCGCAAGGTATTTGTGCTCTACATTATTTGTTAATGTCTCTCCTTCATACTACATAAAGACTGATAAGTTCACTTTTTCAAGGACAGTTGCATTGCAGAAACCATGCGTGTAAAAATTATGAAGCTCGGGGCATGGACGTTTGTTGACCCTAGGAAAACCGATTGATCTTTAACATGTCACATCATGACCAGAGAAAAACGGTTTCCGAAACTTTCGTCACATTTCAGTACAGCCAAACTGTAAATACACTACTGGCCATTAAAACTGCTACACCACGAAGACGACGCGCTACAGACGCGAAATTTAACCGACAGGAAGAAGATGTTGTGATATGCAAATGATCAGCTTTCCAGGGCATTCACACAAGGTTGGCGCCGGTGGCGAGACCTACAATGTGCTGACATGAGGAAAATTTCCAACCGCTTTCTCACACACAAACAGCAGTTGACCGGCGTTGTCTGGTGAAACGTTGTTATGATGCCTCGTTTAAGGAGCAGAAATGCGTACCATCACGTTTCAGACTTTGATAAAGGTCGGATTGTAGCCTATCGCGATTGCGGTTTATCGTGTCGCGACACTGCTGCTCGCGTTGGTCGAGATCCAATGACTGTTAGTAGAATATGGAATCGGTGGGTTCAGGAGGGTAATACGGAACGCCGTACTGGATCCCAACGGCCTCGTATCACTAGCAGTCGAGATGACAGGCATCTTATCTGCATGGCTGTAACGGATCGTGCAGCCACGTCTCGATCCCTGAATCAACAGATGGGGACGTTTGCAAGACAACAACCATCTGCACGAACAGTTCGACGACGTTTGCAGCAGCATGGACTATCAGCTCGGAGACCGTGGCTGCGGTTACCTTTGACGCTGCATCACAGACAGGAGCGCCTGCGATGGTGTACTGAGCGACGAACCTGGGTGCACGAATGGCAACACGTCATTTTTTTGGATGAATCCAGGTCCTGTTTACAGCATCATGATGGTCGCATCCGTGTTTGGCGACATCGTGGTGAATACACATTGGAAGAGTGTATTCGTGATCGCCACACTGGCGTGTCACCCAGCGTGATGGTATGGGGTGCCATTGGTTACACGTCTCGGTCACCTCTTGTTCGCATTGGCGGCACTTTTAACAGTGGACGTTACCCGTGGCGGTACCCTTCATTCGATCCCTGCGAAACCCTACATTTCAGCAGGATAATGCCCGACCGCATGTTGCAGGTCCGGTACAGGCCTTCCTGGATGCAGAAAATGTTCGACTGCTGCCCTGGCTACCACATTCTCCAGATCTCTCACCAACTGAAAACGTCTGGTCAGTGGTGGCCGAGCAACCGGCTCGTCACAATACGCCAGTCACTACTCTTGATGAACTGTGGTATCATGTTGAAGCTACATGGACAGCTGTACCTGTACACGCCATCCGAGCTCTGTTTGACTCAATGTCCAGGCGTATCAAGGCCGTTATTACGGCCAGAGGTGGTTGTTCTGGGTACTGATTTCTCAGTATTTATGCACCCAAATTACGTGAAAATTTAATCACATGTAAGTTCGAGTATAATATATTTGTCCAATGAATACCCGTTTATCATCTGCATTTCTTCTTGGTGTAGGAATTTTAATGGCCAGTAGTGTAAATACAATATGACTTGCCTCCGGTAAGGAGAAGAGATGAGGGCTACTTGGTTCCATAGGTTACTGTGTCACTGGTATATAAGGAGATACTAAGAGGGGCTAATATAACCCTATTCATCAGTCTCTGAGTCCTCACTTCCACTTCACAGACGCTATAAAATTATTTCGTCTTTACTTACGATGATATGAGCGATGTGATCAACCCAATTAAAGTTTCGTTTCACTTTCAATGCTGTGGCAATTGAACAACGCTGCATAGTCTTTCCTTCCATTAACAGCGATGCAGTAGGATCCCATTATGTTGCCCCAGACTGACGCTCTTGTCACAACAGTTACACATTAACTGCTTTACTAGAGGATATTTTGTAATCAAGAAAATTATTTTACATCTTCCTTTCACGTAATTACTATCTACTGAATTTTAAAGTTATAAATTTCTACCCCCCCCCCCCCCCCCCCATGAACCATGGACCTTGCCGTTGGTGGGGAGGCTTGCGTGCCTCAGCGATACAGATGGCCGTACCGTAGGTGAAACCACAACGGAGGGGTATCTGTTGAGAGGCCAGACAAACATGTGGTTCCTGAAGAGGAGCAGCAGCCTTTTCAGTAGTTGCAGGGGCAACAGTCTGGATGATTGACTGATCTGGCCTTGTAACATTAACCAAAATACCCTCGCTGTGCTGGTACTGCAAACGGCTGAAAGCAAGGGGAAACTACAGCCGTAATTTTTCCCGAGGACATGCAGCTTTACTGTATGATTAAATGATGATGGCGTCCTCTTGGGTAAAATATTCCGGAGGTAAAATAGTCCCCCATTCGGATCTCCGGGCGGGGTCTACTAAGGAGGACGTCGTTATCAGCAGAAAGAAAACTGGCGTTCTACGGATCGGAGCGTGGAATGTCAGATCCCTTAATCGGGCAGGTAGGTTAGAAAATTTAAAAAGGGAAATGGATAGGTTAAAGTTAGATATAGTGGGAATTAGTGAAGTTCGGTGGCAGGAGGAACAAGACTTTTGGTCAGGTGAATACAGGGTTATAAATACAAAATCAAATAGGGGTAATGCAGGAGTAGGTTTAATAATGAATAAAAAAATAGGAGTGCGGGTTAGCTACTACAAACAGCATAGTGAACGCATTATTGTGGCCAAGATAGACACAAAGCCCATGCCTACTACAGTAGTACAAGTTTATATGCCAACTAGCTCTGCAGATGATGAAGAAATAGATGAAATGTATGACGAGATAAAAGAAATTATTCAGGTAGTGAAGGGAGACGAAAATTTAATAGTCATGGCTGACTGGAATTCGTCAGTAGGAAAAGGGAGAGAAGGAAACATAGTAGGTGAATATGGATTGGGGGGAAGGAATGAAAGAGGAAGCCGCCTTGTAGAATTTTGCACAGAGCATAACTTAATCATAGCTAACACTTGGTTCAAGAATCATAAAAGAAGGTTGTATACCTGCAAGAATCCTGGAGATACTAAAAGGTATCAGATAGATTATATAATGGTAAGACAGAGATTTAGGAACCAGGTTTTAAATTGTAAGACATTTCCAGGGGCAGATGTGGATTCTGACCACAATCTATTGGTTATGAACTGCAGATGGAAACTGAAGAAACTGCAAAAAGGTGGGAATTTAAGGAGATGGGACCTGGATAAACTGAAAGAACCAGAGGTTGTAGAGAGTTTCAGGGAGAGCATAAGGGAACAATTGACAGAAATGGGGGAAAGAAATACAGTAGAAGAATGGGTAGCTCTGAGGGATGAAGTAGTGAAGGCAGCAGAGGATCAAGTAGGTAAAAAGACGAGGGCTGATAGAAATCCTTGGGTAACAGAAGAAATATTGAATTGATGAAAGGAGAAAATATAAAAATGCAGTAAATGAAGCAGGCAAAAAGGAATACAAACGTCTCAAAAATGACATCGACAGGAAGTGCAAAATGGCTAAGCAGGGATGGCTAGAGGACAAATGTAAGGATGTAGAGGCTTGTCTCACTAGCGGTAAGATAGATACTGCCTTTGGAAAATAAAAGAGACCTTTGGAGAGAAGAGAACCACTTGTATGAATATCAAGAGCTGAGGTGGCAACCCAGTTCTAAGCAAAGAAGTGAAGGCAGAAAGGTGGAAGGAGTATATAGAGGGTTTATACAAGGGCGATGTACTTGAGGACAATATTATGGAAATGGAAGAGGATGTAGATGAAGACGAAATGGGAGATAAGATACTGCGCGAAGAGTTTGACAGAGCACTGAAAGACCTGAGTCGAAACAAGGCCCCGGGAGTAGACAACATTCCATTAGAACTACTGATGGTCTCGGGAGAGCCAGTCATGACAAAACTCTACCATCTGGTGAGCACGATGTATGAGACAGGCGAAATACCCTCAGACTTCAAGAAGAATATAATAATTCCAATCCCAAAGAAAGCAGGTGTTGACAGATGTGAAAATTACCGAACTATCAGTTTAATAAGTCACAGCTGCAAAATACTAACGCGAATTCTTTACAGACGAATGGAAAAACTGGTAGAAGCCGACCTCGGGGAAGATCAGTTTGGATTCCGTAGAAATGTTGGAACATGTGAGGCAATACTAACCTTACGACTTATCTTAGAAGAAAGATTAAGGAAAGGCAAACCTACGTTTCTAGCATTTGTAGACTTAGAGAAAGCTTTTGACAATGTTAACTGGAATACTCTCTTTCAAATTCTGAAGGTGGCAGGGGTAAAATACAGGGAGCGAAAGGCTATTTACAATTTGTACAGAAACCAGATGGCAGTTATAAGAGTCGAGGGGCATGAAAGGGAAGCAGTGGTTGGGAAAGGAGTGAGACAGGGTTGTAGCCTCTCCCCGATGTTATTCAATCTGTATATTGAGCAAGCAGTAAAGGAAACAAAAGAAAAATTCGGAGTAGGTATCAAAATTCATGGACAAGAAGTAAAAACTTTGAGGTTCGCCGATGACATTGTAATTCTGTCAGAGACAGCAAAGGACTTGGAAGAGCAGTTGAACGGAATGGACAGTGTCTTGAAAGGAGGATATAAGATGAACATCAACAAAAGCAAAACGAGGATAATGGAATGTAGTCGAATTAAGTCGGGTGATGCTGAGGGAATTAGATTAGGAAATGAGACACTTAAAGTAGTAAAGGAGTTTTGCTATTTAAGGAGTAAAATAACTGATGATGGTCGAAGTAGAGAGGATATAAAATGTAGACTGGCAATGGCAAGGAAAGCGTTTCTCAAGAAGAGAAATTTGTTAACATCGAGTATAGATTTAAGTGTCAGGAAGTCGTTTCTGAAAGTATTTGTATGGAGTGTAGCCATGTATGGAAGTGAAACATGGACGATAACTAGTTTGGACAAGAAGAGAATAGAAGCTTTCGAAATGTGGTGCTACAGAAGAATGCTGAAGATAAGGTGGGTAGATCACGTAACTAATGAGGAGGTATTGAATAGGATTGGGGAGAAGAGAAGTTTGTGGCACAACTTGACTAGAAGAAGGGATCGGTTGGTAGGACATGTTTTGAGGCATCAAGGGATCACAAATTTGGCATTGGAGGGCACCGTGGAGGGTAAAAATCGTAGAGGGAGACCAAGAGATGAATACATTAAGCAGATTCAGGAGTATGTAGGTTGCAGTAGGTACTGGGAGATGAAGAAGCTTGCACAGGATAGAGTAGCATGGAGAGCTGCATCAAACCAGTCTCAGGACTGAAGACCACAACAACAACAACAACAAATTTCTACCAACGTATTCCGTGATTTTCCAAAGATTAAGTGTATTGGACTCTAGAGAATTCGACCATGAGTCTGTCAGGCCTCGTCTGACATATACAGCGTGCTGAAAAATAATTTGACCAAGAGTGGAGGGCACAAAGAAAGCATCAAATGAAGGAATTTGAGTTTGAAAACTAGAGGTCGCGGTTGAATATTTAAGACGCTATGCCAGGGTGAAAATGTGGGCAGTTTGAACATTTGCTACGACATACTTATGTTAATTAAGTGGTGGCTCATTTTTCATTCATTTTGATCCTTTGAAGACA
This sequence comes from Schistocerca americana, assembly GCF_021461395.2. NCBI lineage: Eukaryota > Metazoa > Arthropoda > Insecta > Orthoptera > Acrididae > Schistocerca > Schistocerca americana. Next base: position 81,837,244 of record NC_060129.1, on the reverse strand, counting down.
TACTGAAACATGAGACATGGAAATCGGATTGTCTTCATTTCTAAAGAAGATCTCTTTGGCGCGTCAGCTAAGTACACGATACTATAAATGTATCTTCTACATCTACATCTACATACCTACTCCGCAATCCACCATACGGTGCGTGGCGGAGGGTACCTCGTACCACAACGTGCATCTTCTCTCCCTGTTCCACTCCCAAACAGAACGAGGGAAAAATGACTGCCAATATGCCCCTGTACGAGCCCTAATCTCTCTTATCTTTGTGGTCTTTCCACAAGTTGGCGGCAGTAAAATTGTACTGCAGTCAGCCTGAAATGCTGGTTCTCTAAATTTCCTCAGTAGCGATTCACGAAAAGAACGCCTCCTTTCCACTAGAGACTCCCACCCGAGTTCCTGAAGCATTTCCGTAACACTCGCATGATGATCAAACCTACCAGTAACAAATCTAGCAGCCCGCCTCTGAATTGCTTCTATGTCCTCCCTCAATCCGACCTGATAGGGATCCCAAACGCTGGAACAGTACTCGAGAATAGGTCGTATTAGTGTTTTATAAGCGGTGTTCTTTACAGATGAACCCCACCTTCCCAAAATTTTACCAATGAACCGAAGACGACAATCCGCCTTCCCCACAACTGCCATTACATGCTTGTCCCACTTCATATCACTCTGCAATGTTACGCCCAAATATTTAATCGACGTGACTGTGTCAAGCGCTACGCTACTAATGGATTATTCAAACATTACAGGATTCTTTTTTCTATTCATCTGCATTAATTTACATTTATCTATATTTAGAGTTTGCTGCCAATCTTTACACCAATCACAAATCCTGTCCAAGTCATCTTGTATCCTCCTACAGTCGCTCAACGACGACACCTTCCCGTATCATCAGCAAACAGCCGCACATTGCTATCCACCCTATCGAAAAGATCATTTATGTAGGTAGAAAACAACAGCGGACCTACCACACTTCCCTGGGGTCGAACTGAGAATATATTCGAGAATGCTGCAACAAACCGATGTTAAGGATATTGGTCTGTAATTTTGAGGATCCGTCCTTCTACCCTTCTTATATACAGGTCTCCTTCTGTTTCTATAAATTGCATTCGTTAAATGGCAACAGATAAAAAAGGATCTTTCGATGTACAGTATAACACTTTCCCTGTCACGTATAATTCTTTTTTAGCGCAAATGTATATGCATAACTGCGCAAGTGGTCTATATTGACCAAAGACTCATTACGACTTCGAGAGAGGGGAGAGAAAGAGATTATCTCTGACTCGTGACGTAAAAACTCTGTGGATATAATGTGGAACATTACGTCTACTGTGAACTTACGTACTTCAGATTTAGCAATTGCGGAGAGTAATCGGATGGTATAATCGCGCGGCATTGTTGGAATTTACCATTTTGAATACGGAATGTGATTTGATTAATTATGATGGCATTTCACGTCATACAATAGGATGTCAGGTCCTGAAGTGTAGTTATGAAGATAATTTGTGGAAACATATAATTTCGTGAATGGAAAAGATATGTTTTATTCTTTGGTGAACTCCCTTTTCTGCGGCTCGGAACGTTATATGGTGTGTCCTAAATCGTAGGGAACTTTTTTATCCTGGAAAGTCAAGTCTCTACAACGGTCGTTTATGCTCTATTTTGAGAGATTAATTTCAGTTTTACCAAAATAAATACAAAACTTGGACACTGATTCCAATGCTACACAGTGAGTACATCGTAGCACCCGAGACGGTCCTTCCACGGCGTACGATTGTGCCTCTGTTTTAAGAATTTTCAGACTGAGCGATCGCCGGAATTCTGCAGAGCCACAGAAATTTCATAGTAGGTGCTGACTTCGCCATCGGGAGGCAGACGAATTATGAATTGTAACTGCCCCCTACACACCATTAATCATTTTGCTTAGTAGGCTTGAGAATTGGGTCGTTTGGGGGAAGAGACCAAACAGCGAGGTCATCGAATTAGGACCGGAAAGGAAGTCGGCCGTGCCCTTTCAAAGGAATCATCCCAGCATCTGCATGGAGTGATTTAGGTTCAAATGGCTCTCAGCACTATGCGACTTAACTTCTGAGGTCATCAGTCGCCTAGAACTTAGAACTAATTAAACCTAACTAACCTAAGGACATCACACACATCCATGCTCGAGGCAGGATTCGAACCTGCGACCGTAGCGGTCGCTCGGCTCCAGACTGTAGCGCCCAGAACCGCACGGCCACTCCGGCCGGCTTAGTAGCTACTACTTATTACAGACTTATCGATGTCTGACGTCACTGTTGTAAAACTTTTAATTGGCCCTCTAACATGATTGGCTAGTCACGGCGTAAGGGGAGACGGAAGGAAAGAGGCTATTGAGGCTATTCGTGGATGTCCATGTCGTCAATGATTGGTAGCTGTCCGCCAATCGGCTTTTGGTCGGCAAGTTTTCCTCCTGGTGTGTGCGGAGGTGGGCTGACAGTTGCTCTACAGCTGTTTGTGCAGCTACGTCCGTGTCCCGTGTAGCTTCTGCCCCGCGACCGCTCGCGGCCCGTTGGACTGGGGTGGCCGGCAGCCAGGACGCCGGGAGTTTGTAGCCATCTTCTCTGTTGATGTTGTCAGGCTGCTCAATAACTTCGATCGCATCCCGTATTTTGCGTTCTCGCGTCCACGATTTTTTCGCCAGTACTCGGGCGTCTTGGAACCTGATAGGCTATCGCCGATTTATTGTGTTGTTGCAATCCTACATAGCGTTCGTGTTGTGCTATTCGTAAACTGACACGTCTCCCTGTTTCTCCTATGTAGGTAGCTCCGCACTCACACCGTAGTTAGAAACACCTACACTGTAAAGATTGTTGGCTACATCCTTGGTGGAACCTATCATTTCGTGGAAGCTGTGACTGCTTCGAAAAATCGGTTTGAAATCCCGTCGGCGGAGGACGTTGCCTAGCCGTTCACTGACGCCTTTTACACATGGTAAGTGTACCAGTGGAAGCTTCTCTCCTTTGCCTTCTTCTCGTGTTCTGCTCCCTTTGGTTTTAGCTACCTTTGTTATGATGTTGTCATCATAGCCGTTGGCACGAAACGTGTGTTGTAGCTCCTTTAATTCTTCTTTGATGTTATTTTCATCGCTTATCCGGTAGACTCGGGCAGTTAACGCATGCGGGACAGAATACTTTTGAGCTGCGTGGTGGTGGCTCTCCGCGTGCAGGTACCGATTAGTGTGCGTTGGTTTCCGGTACACTTTGTGTCCCAGTTCACCTTCAGCATCTCTGTATACTTCCACATCCAGAAATGGCAAGGTACCATTGTGAACTTTATATTTTTGCGCAGGCTATTTAAGTGCTGGAGGAAGTTTCCCAGTTCCGCTTGACCGTGAGGCCAGATAACGAATGTGTCGTCCACATATTGTAGCCAACAACTGGGACATAACGGAGCAGAAGCTAGGCCCGTTTGCTCAAAGGCTTCCATGAAGATGTCCGCAGCTACGGGGGACAGCGGGCAACCCATTGCCACTCCATCTAACTGTTTGTAATATTTTCCCCTCCAGGTGAAGTACGTAGGTGACAGGCATAAGCGCACCAGATCGCAGATGTCTGGTGGGATCCAATCCCGTAGAATGCGCATAGTCTCCTCAATAGGTACGTTAGTGAAGAGAGACTTGATGTCAAAACTGACCATAATGTCTGATGGCTTTATTCGCTGTTCCCTAAACAGTTGTATCAAGTGGGAAGAGTCTTTCACGTAGGATTCTGCTTGTCCCACAAGACGGCGTAACTTAGATGCCAGATGTTTCGCAACATAATACGTAGGTGAATCTGTTCTGTTGACTATGGTTCTGAGCGGATAACCCTCCTTCTGGAGCTTAGGAACTCCGTAGATTCTACGAGGAACAGGCACCTTGGTGATTAGTCGCGGGGCAGCAGCTGCACGGCACAAACAGCTGTGGGGCAACGGTCAGTCCACTTCCATCTTCCCTTATGCCACGACTAGCCAGTCATATTAGAGTGCCAATTAAATGTTTTACAACAGTGACGTTAGACATCGATAGTCTCTGTAATAAATAGAAGCACCTATCCCCACGCAGAACCAGTCGGTCCCTGAGGAAGGCCGTTGCAATTCGTCCGAAACGTCTGTACACAAGCGTGCCTCTGTCGCACCGAAGTAGTAAAATACTACTCACTTAGATTTTGTCGTTCGTTTTTAGCAATGACACGGCATAATATCCAGAAGAATTTTGATTACTATTTAAAGCTGCACTTGCTACCACAACACCGCGTTGAAGCAGAAAATATGGTATGTGGTGACGTTTCAAAAGAGATAAAAGAATTGATAGAGGAAGTCTTCCAGGAGCAGGTTTTGAAAAAAAGGAAATGCCGCTACAACAATAAAATGAGTAGGATAATAGTAGCAGTGAACGGAAAGAGAAGTTAGCTGCAAGGGTATCCTGTACTAATTAAGTTTTATTCTACTACTATCTGTAAGAGCACGGAAACTGGAAAGATTGTCAAGTCCTAAAATAGAAAATAGAACCAGTTCTCGATGAAATAAAAATTACACACAGAAACGGAAGTTACAGCGAAGGTGGTGACAGGTGTGCCAAGGTGAGATTATAACGAAATGAAACGTGTGTGTCAGCAACTAACTGAAGCTGTTAAGAGCGAAGTGAACTTACGACAGTTGGTAGGCAGACACCCGAAACAGATTGGGAAATCATTATTTTTCGGACTGCAAAGGTCAGTATCGATGAGGCAGTGGCCTTGATCGTCTCACGGTAGCGGCAGTTGCAGATCAGCCGCGCAGAGATGTTGGGTGCGCGTACAGGCGTGGCGCAGGTCTGGCCTTTCACGCAAGCGATGTCATAAATTTCTTTTCTTCTCAGTTCACTACTTATCTCATTTAACCACCTAAACTTCACCGTTCTTCTCCCTCAGCTCGTTTCCAAATCTTACGTTATCTTGTTGTCTGAACTGCTTCTGTACAAGGCCACCCTCTGCATAAATACCTTCAGAAACAACTTCCAAACACATACATCTAAATTACAGACTGTTCCCGTTCTGTCTTCAGTGCACCCTCCCTCAGATCTACCCATTTGCCTACCATCGTGCTCCTACCCACTGTTTCAGTGAACGGATGTCTAATTCTCCCTCTGAAACTCTCAGCAACTTGTCGTTTCAAATTACCAACGTTTTTTGTTCTTAATGTCAAGCATTTCACCACCATCCCTTTTTCATTTTTTTAAATACTTCCAACCTGCAGTTCACAAACAATGAACTGTGATCGCACTCTCGACACGATCCAGGACATATACAGCAGTTTAAAATCTGGTTTTCTGGAATCTGGCTTACCACATACAATATGTCTCAAGCCATACAGTGCGTCCTGATTCCTAATATGTACACAACAGTCTTTCATGATTCAAACCAACTGCTTAAATTGTGCTCTGTGTAATAATATACCAGGTGGCTTCCCCCTTCATTCCCTTACTCCACTTCTTTTCTCGTACTATATTTCTTTCTTTTCGTTTTCCGATTATCGAGTTCCGCTCCCCAATTACTATTAAATTTTCATCTCCTTTGACGATCTCACCAATTTATTTTGTCCTATAAAGCATTTATTCTTCAATGTCTTCGTCTTTGCCGGTCCCTATGGCCGAGCGGCTCTAGGCGATTCAGTCCGGAACCGCGCTACTGCTACAGTCGCGGGTTCGAATCCTGCCTCGGGCGTGGATGTGTGTGATGTCCTAAGGTTAGTTAGGTTTAAGTAGTTCTAAGTTCTAGGGGACTGACGACCTCAGCTGTTAAGTCCCATAGTGCTCACAGCCATTTGAACCATTTCTTCATCTTTTGTGGAGCTAGGTGACAGAGACTAGTACCACTGCACCGGGTTTGGCTGTGGGTCTAATCTGGCTAAGATAAGGTCTTCATTCTTCAGTTGCTAGCAGCTCATACATCAATAAAATGTTAGTGTTTTCGGCCGAGAATGATATGAAACAAATTTTCAGTGACCTCAGGGAGAAATCTAAGGAGGAGCTCAATGCTATCCTCAAACACGCGAACTTATTGCTACCAGATGCTGAGAAGATGACATGCAGTGTTAAGAATCTAGTTACACTGGGATGAAGGTCCCAGAGTAAAATAATTAACCACAGCCTCCCGACTACGTTAATTATAAAGCTACATGGAGCTTTCGATATGGAATGCGACTCATGTTTCCTTGGCCAGTTTCTGTTGAAAAAATGCGAAATTTGTTGTGAGAAATCGTAGAATGTTCCCTCCTCTGCTCCTACAGTTTCATGAAGTTCCAGTAGGTGGCAGCACTATACGTAGCCTTCAAAATGGCGTCTGTAAGGGAGGTGCGATCGAAGCAGAGAGCTGTCACTGAGTTTCTTTTGGGTGAAAACCAGAGAATCAGAGATCTTGATAGCCGCTTCCGGGATGTCTAGGAAGACCTGGCAATGAACAAAGCCACCGTGAGTCGTAGTGCGAGGTGTCTGTCATGATCAGAAGAGCTTACAGGTGATCGACGCCTAGACTATTAGCGTCATCATCGCAAGAAGGCTGTGCAAACCTGACTGGTCTCCCGCGAGCTGGAAAGCCGCAAACAGCTGTGACTCCTGCGACGTTGGAACGTGCGGACACGCTCATTAAAGATGACCGGCAGATCACACTCAAGCGTCTCGCTGCTCAACTGGACATATCTGTTGGTAGTGCTGACACACTCGCCCACCAGGTGGGGTATTCAGAGATGAACGACAAGGATGTCAGACCTTCTGCCTTCCATCTGTTTGTCCCAATGAAGGATGCACTGCACAGGAAACGGTACGTGGATGATGGGGCTCCGACATCGACCAGTAGAGTGGTAACCATGCAGCCATACAGGCCCTCCCTGTAAGGCGTCATAAGGCCGTCGCACTGAACGGAGGTTATGTTGAAAAATAGGGTTTTGTAGCCAAAAGAGTAGGAAATAAGGTAGTGTGTTGGTATCCTGAATAGAACCAACCTGCTTTCAGAAACAAAAGGTGTGTTGCATTGTTTAGAGGACACCTCTCTTAATCAGGTTCAGTATGTAACATTACCAAGTTACAAAATGAAGTTCTTTCGAAAGAGCTGCTATTTCAGATAAGAATCACCCCGTAAAATACCAGCATGGCTCCAATTAATAAGCTGAAAAGTAAGCCTATTCCAACTGGGATCATTGGACTTGAATGACTCATATTCAAATGCTCTTTTGGACGAATCGAATGAAATTAATACAGTTTCTCGAACTTCAATATAAATCGATGCGTGAAATAACTAAATTTACGAAAGTGCTAGATGTGGCTTCACATTTTAATCAATTACTTTTACAGGCAGATTTCACATTTAACTGAGCGGATGAGCGGAGAGTAGTTTCAGGGGTAAGACAAGGCTGCAACCTGTCTCCATTGTTGTTCATATTATTTATGGATCATATGTTGAAAACAATAGGCTGGCTGGGTGAGATTAAGATATGTCAACACAAAATAAGCAGTCTTGCGTATGCGGATGACTTAGTTGTGATGGCAGATTTTATTGAAAGTTTTTCAAAGTAATATTTCAGAGCTAGATCAGAAATGTAAGGACTATGGTATGGAGATTAGCATCTCCAAAACGAAAGTAATGTCAGTGGGAAAGAAATATAAACGGATTGAGTGCCAAATAGGAGGAACAAAGTTAGAACAGGTGGACGGTTACAAGTACTTAGGATGCATATTCTCACAGGATGGCAACATAGTGAAAGAACTGGAAGCGAAGTGTAGCAAAGCTAATGCAGTGAGCGCTCAGCTACGATCTACTCTCTTCTGCAAGAAGGAAGTCAGTACCAAGACTAAGTTATCTGTGCACCGTTCAATCTTTCGACCAACTTTGTTGTATGGCAGCGAAAGCTGGGTGGATTCAGGTTACCTTGTCAGCAAGGTTGAGGTTACGGATATGAAAGTAGCTAGGATGATTGCAGGTACTAGTAGATGGGAACAATGGCAGGAGGGTGTCCACAATGAGGAAATCAAAGAAAAACTGAGAATGAACTCTATAGATGTAGCAGTCAGGGCGAACAGGCTTAGATGGTGGGGTCATGTTACACGCATGGGAGAAGCGAGGTTACCCAAGAGACTCTTGTGTTCAGCAGTAGAAGGTAGGAGGAGTCGGGGCAGACCGAGGAGAAGGTACCTGGATTCGGTTAACAATGATTTTGAAGTAACAGGTTTAACATCAGAAGAGGCACTGAATAGGGAATCATGGAGGAATTTTATAAGGGGGACTATGCTCCAGACTGAACGCTGAAAGGCATAATCAGTCTTAAATGATGATGATGATGATTATGAGCGAATTGTCCATGTGGTCCAATACATCGAGGATTACACAAAGTTAATCAGTAAAGTAATTTAAACTTAGATTCAGCCTAATGAATAAATTAATTACGTGGACGAAAATACGTTATTAATACATGCTGCCAATGAAAACATAGAGATGCCGTTAAGAAATGTGACGCGTCACTCTGGAGAGAGAACTTCCAATTTAGAACGAGATTAGTACTGTGGCTGGGTGTGCTGATCTAACCACTGGAGAGCAAGATAGTGGGCGGGGCTTCAGTGTCTGGAGAAAATCGAGAACTGTAGTCAGTGTAGTGAAGCATAAAGAATTCTGTCACAAGGAGACCATTTCTCAGTGCTTTTGTGCAGGGATCACAGCCGTGAACGACGAGCTCCTGTGGATGGGAGTGAGTGTAACCAAGGCAGCGGCTGCAGGAGGTACACCACACTGCAGGGGATGTGCCGTGAAGGCGAAGAAGGGAAGGAAGCGACGTTCAGTTCATGAAAATAATCTGCTTACGATTCCGGGATTCGGAAAAAAACATATCGAAGAGAACTGCTGATATTTTCAAGTTGTATATGGTTAAGGTGGCCTTTCGATCCAATATCTTAGTCACATCAGAATGAATAACTTTTTAATAAATCACGGGTATACGAGACTTGATGTCTAGCATTTGATGCTCAGTACGTTCCAGAGCCTGAGTGAACCTTTTAAAACATGCAAAAGAAGCTTACGGAAGCTCTCTAATTCTGAGAAATCATACACTGCTAAACACATGTACGCAATAGGCTATTGAAAAAAAGTTTAACAGATTTAAGGATGGGACGTAACAGGTGCAAACAGGAGATGTGGGAGGAAATGAAGATTGCGAACCGCAGCAGGAGTTTGACGATGTGCCGAATGGACACTGAGAACTGTGGCGACAGATTCCTGCACAGTTACACTCATGTACCACAGATTGAAGTCTTGTGGAAGGTGACTGGCATCTACTGAGAGACAGTTGGAGACTGGACAGTAGGGCCGGCCGAACGACACTCGCGTTTTGTCGATAGTCTGCAGAGAGCCACCCAGTAGCCACGTGTCATTTGACTAGTACCGTACGAGTGTAAACAGTACGAGAGATAGCAATCTATTGTGTCCAGCGGCTTACTGGCTTTATCGTGCAACTGGCTTAGGCATTTCCCATGTTTTCGAGCATTAACATGATTTTCACTTTTTTTGTGTGTCTTAAAAGCTATCCCATGTCAACACTCAGTCCTAAAGTAAGATCTAAACAATTAGTCGGTCGTATTTGGGAATTTATGGAGTGATGCTAGATGCAGAATTTTAATGATGATATTTATTGGACAAAACTAGAATGAACGATTTTTTTTCCAGATGAAGATAATTTATGGGGTTCAGCCTCAGGTGGTTCTCATTTACATACACTACATGTTCACCTAAGCTGCGCCCGTGTGTCCCTGTGGCTATGCCCAGACAAGCATCCAGCACATCGCGATGATGAAGACGCTCTGTTGTCGTGAGAATTTGCACAGGAAATGAAAATAAATGAGTTGACGGTGCTATTGTGACGTGGCTATCTGAACAGCACCCTCGCTACTGCACCTCTCCGCCGTAAGGTATGACACGTATAGCCGGCCGCGGTGGCCGTGCGGTTCTGGCGCTGCAGTCCGGAACCGCGGGACTGCTACGGTCGCAGGTTCGAATCCTGCCTCGGGCATGGGTGTGTGTGATGTCCTTAGGTTAGTTAGGTTTAAGTAGTTCTAAGTTCTAGGGGACTTATGACCTAAGATGTTGAGTCCCATAGTGCTCAGAGCCATTTGAACCATTTTTTTTTTGACACGTATAACTGATTACTCAACTGTGTTTCAGTTCAGTCTCGTATCTCGAGTACTAAACGATAACATGTCAGGCCTGAGATCAAAGTGTTAATCGCTAAGGATCTTCATACTGATCCATTTTATATCTTGTTTACCTGTTTACGTGCAGCAGAAACATGACACATATTTTATCACAAAACACATTGCAAGACGATGACGTGAACTCAGGGTGTGGCCACTTCCGAAGCGATCTTGCCGAGGGAGACTTCTGAAACACGAAGACACTGCGTAGAGAACACGCCACAACACCCCTTTTGTGAGAGGCACTAGAAGAGAAGAGTAGTATTCCAGTTGTGAGCCAGAAAACAGTGCGTGCCTTAAACTGCTTACCGCTTGTACTGTGAGCAAAGATGGGTAAGGTATTGAGGGCCTCCGAATAAAGAACGAATAATTGAAAAAGCACCATGCTCATATCTGTGTCGGCAAATAGTTCCAGGTTAGTTCTACATCTGAATTTCTGAGAGGGGCTGCCAAGAGGTGCCAACAGTGAAGAAGAGACTGTACGGTTCCCCACGACGTGATACCGCATGTTGGTAGTTTGTGTCGCTGAAGTGCGTCTAGGTTTTTGCATCTATGTGATACAGTAATGACTTAAGGTGCATTGCTCTGCTGGAAGAAGATCATGTCCCATTGAAGTTCTCAGAAGCGCTGCAGAAAGAGCAGGACTAATTCTCCACGGTTGAGCATTGCCTCATCAAGCACTAGATGTTCACACAGCTTACGTTTCGCCAAAACATGGCGTCCAAAGCTGGCGATGCTTGTCACTGCACAGGAAAACTGGGATGTACGTAGGAGCGTGGGGCTGGTTAACCTAGCCAGACGTCGTTCGCCTGAGAGAACACGCCAAGTTCACGAAGTGCTGGCGGCCTCAGAAGAAGTGGATGTATTCTAGTCACTGTACAGTTCCCTGAACGCAGTAACATTTAGGTTAAAACTTTAAGTGGGTGCTGTCACTGCCCTGCAAGCTGAGCAACGTCTGGGCACTTCATGATGCTTAACGAAGAAAGTAAATAAAGGAGCAGTGTTCTGCTGGAAAACACGTACCCGACTCACACGACTATAGTTGGTGGTGACTTGAATTTACCCTCGATATGTTGACGAAAGTACACGTTTAAATCTGGAGGTAAGCATAAAACATGATCCGAAATTGCGCAAAACGCGTTCTCTTAACATTATTTCGAACAATTAGTTCTTGCCCCCACACGAATGGAAAACAGTTGTGAAAACGCACTTGACCTCTTAGGAACAAATAATTACGAACTATTAATGAGCATCCAAACCGATACAGGGATTAGGTAACCGAACGTTATCGTAGCGAAATCCTCCAAAATAAACGGAAATCATATCTGTTCAGAAGATGAGATAAAAATCTGCTTGGCGCCTTCCTGAGAAACAATCTCCATCATTCCAAATTAACATGGTAAATGTAGACCAGATGTGGCTTGATTCCAAAGAAATAGTGTGGGCAGAAATTGAGAGATTTATACTAAATAAATTAACAAAAGAAGCAACTGGGATCGCCCATGGTACACAAAACAGTTCGGAACACTGTTGCTGAAACAACGAAAAAAGCATGCCAAATTTAAACGAACGCAAAATTACTAAGATTCGGGATATTCTGCAGAAGCTCGAAATTTAGCACGGACTTGAGTGTGAGATGTAAGGGCCGTAAATTTTACTAAATGCCTAGGAATTGCAATTACGAACGAATTAAATTGGAAAGAACACAAAAAAAGTTTTTGGGAGAGGCGAATGAAAGGGTGCCTTTTACTGATGGGAACCTCAGAAGATTCAACAGATCTACTAAAGAGACTGCCTACGCTACTGTTGTGCGTCCTCTTTTGGAGTGCTGCTGGCGGTGTGGGATCCCTACCAGAATGGATTAACGGAGGACATAGAGAAAGTTCAAAGAAGAGCAGCACATTTTGTATAATCGAGAAATAGAAGGAAGAGTGTCACGGACATGATACAGGATTTAGGATGGATACCATTAAAACAAAGGCGCTTTTCGTTGCGGCGGGATCTTCTCACGAAATTTCAGTCACCAACTTTCTCCACCGAATACTAAAGTATTCTGTTGGCGCTGACCTCTCGTAGGGAGACACGAACATCATAATGAAATGAGGGAAATCAGAAGCCCCAAGGAAAGATATGTGCTCCCTTTCCCCTCGAGAGTCGAATAATAGAGAATTAGTGTGAATGTGGTTCGATGAATACTCTGCCAGGCTGTTTCTGTCTGATTTGTCTAGCACGATTTATTGCTCCATTACGAAACAGGGGAGGGTACGTTGGGTCGCAGTTTGACACAACATGGCATAGGAATGTGCCCCTGTATGTCATGGACACGTGAGGTGGTGTTGCACCAGCGGTAGTGGAGCTGTATAAAATAGTGTGTGATGCAGGTGGTCCTTCTGGAATACAATGTAATTACAGTGTCGCACAGACACTTCAGTTTATCTTCAACAAATGAAAACTGATTATTATACCTCCTAAATATGAACGACAAAATGGGTAACGACCTGGACTCCTCATTGAGGGATGGAGCTGTGTAACACTCACTGTGAGTAACGAAACTTTTCTTCACCGTGAGGTCAAACTTCTCTCATGCTGTACATGTGATGACAGAACGCGTTGGACGATCCCTGGACACTGCTGGGGAACTCAATATGGTTACCCAGATCAGTAGGCGTAAAATTTGTGCATGACTGCCACGGGAAGCAGTGGTGTGTAACACACACAGTAACGAGTGGAGCAATGTCCTTTTTAAAAAATCGCGGCCTTCTGATGGGTCGGCTGCAGAATGGGCAACGCCTTTCCTGGAGCCACCAGCCCACCCTCGGCACCCACTCGACACACTTTATTTTACGGTTTAGTTCTCGATGGTAGTACAACCGAAGCTGTTCCAGTGAACCACTGTAAAAAGACGCTGAGGAATGTGTGTACGAGTGGACCTTAATGGCGCAGTTGTAACAAGTGTATTGCTCATGCGCTGCTTGCGATATGCAAGGTATAAGAGAATCTCTGACCAGAGAGCAGTGTTGACTGCAGTGGGAACTGTGTAGCTGTAGCAGTAAGTTGTTTCTAGTCTGGAGTCTGCTCTGGTCTGGTCTGGTGTATCGTGTTGGCTGGCCCGGTCGCGGTGCAGCGATGTCGGAGCCTGAGTATTAATGTATAAGGTAAAAAGAAGCCTCGCGCATATGTAGTAATGTTATCTCAAGTCGCATGTAAATGTTTTTAAAACTCTCGTAATAATAATCTTCCTCAGAAAAAGTAACTTTTAACAACCATTCATTTCAATTTAAAGAATTTACTAATTCCTCCCATCCATGATTGTTGCAATAGAAAAATCAGTTGCTTCCTTTCATAAATGACAGATAGGTCGGCCAGCATTGCACAAAAAGGAAGCAACTGATTTTTCAATTTCAATAATCGGGATAATCATGGATGGGAGGAATTAGTAAATTCTTTAAATTGAAATGAATGGTTGTTAAAAGTTACTTTTTCTGAGGAAGATTATTATTACGAGAGTTTTAAAAATATTTACATGCGACTTGAGATAACATTACTACATATGCGCGAGGCTGCTTCTTACCTTATACATTAATACTCAGGCTCCGACATCGCTGCACCGCGACCGGGCCAGCCAACACGATACACCAGACCAGACCAGAGCAGACTAGCCACAACTTACTGCTACAGCTACACAATTCCCACTGCAGTCAACACTGCTCTCTGGTCAGAGATTCTCTTATACCTTGCATATCGCAAGCAGCGCATTAGCAATACACTTCTTATACAGTAAGAGAGCTTTGTCCTCATGAAAGATGTGTGCTGATAATATCGTCAGAACAAAACCAGAAAGGCCTCGATGTATCACGCATTTTCTCATGTTCCCAAAACATGGTAAAGACATGTCTTGGTGTTGAACACCACAACCATAAGAACTGAGGGATATCTAGGAGAGTGGTAACAAACTGAAAACCATTGCCCATTTCAAAGCTGATATCACGAAGATGTACGGACGACACCAAATTGAGTAGCAGGTATGCAGTAATTTAGTGCTACTTCAAAATAAACATGAAGTTAATTCGGTTTACTGTACGGAGGGAGAAGAGAGCTAGAAAGGATAGACGCTGTGTGGGCATTCTTTGGAGGCCTTTCTACTGTAAGGCGCGAAAAGGAAGTTTATTCCTTGTTCAGAACAGGAATTGGGTCCCCCAGATAAGTTTCTGGAGTCACGTTAATTTCGGTGTCGGGACAAAGTCAGGGAGGAAGGCAACAGGATGGGGGTCGGGCCCAGGGGAGGCGCCCCCCACGCCCATGGCGGCTGCTGGGGGCCGCCTCGTCACACGCTCCACAGCGGCAAAAGAATCTCTGCCCAAGTGCGTAACACTGTCCGACACTGACAGTCGTGTTACACGTAAACAACACTTCCTTCTGACACCACGGGAGCTCATTACCAATAATGTCACTCCTATGAAAGGAATTTAGTTTTGACCGTGATTGAACACGATAAAAAAGTTATCGGGCTAACTGAAAGATCATGTTTTGTTAGAGAGAAGTATCTGAAATAGCCAGAATCGAACCAATGTTATGGTAGCTTCATAGTAATCTGTAGTTTTGTAAATGGAGAAAACGCCTCCAGCGTAACTGGGAAAAGTGGAACCAAGTGATTATACTGATCGTTGAGAAAATTAAACGTTTTATATGACTTGACTAACACCTGTATCTCAAATACGACACGAAACTCTAGCACAATCTAGCAAGTCTTGGAACAGAAGTTTGTGCTGAACACCACATATGGAATCTCTAAATATTTTGGCAACAAAACGGCTCTCACTAACATGTACCGTCTGTATTTAAAGTGAGAAAGCTAATGTTTACTAATTAAAATCAATTACTGATGGATGAGCTCGAGGCTCCAAGCACTATGGGACTCAACATCGGAGGTCATCAGTCCCCTAGAACTTAGAACTGCATAAACGTAACTAGCCTAAGGACATCACACACATCCATGACCGAGGCAGGATTCGAACCTGTGACCGTAGCAGCAGCGCAGTTCCAGACTGAACCGCCTAGAACCGCTCGGCCACAGCGGCTGGCGATGGATGAGAGCAACAAATATGCATATGAGGAGCTTTAACTGATAAAGGAATTTTGAAAGACTGATGCAAAGATATGTAAACGGTTATGTTAACTCACACGGTCACTATACATTTCGTTTGGTAGCATTTGTTCGCATTAACTAGAGAACAAATAAAACAAGGAGTCGCTGAATTTGTTATGGTATGAACAGTTTTAGCCACTCGACCTTTAAACAAACAGAGGGTATTAAAATTATTGCTGCACTTCATAAGTACATTTAATCTTGTAATGACTGTAATAGTGCCTCAACATTTAGCATGGTGGCTTGGAAACTGTTCAGTCAGTTGACTCAGGTCAGAACGGAACACTTCTGGTAAAACGTAATATGAGAACACTTTTAAACTGAAATACAAACACTTTTACAAATCCGTGCAGCAGCTATTCATTAAGATGGCCTTTAGACTGCAATGAACAGTAACCTGTTATTATTACTGCTCTGTTCAGTTGCTTTTAATACTCAATTAAACTTCTGGCAGAACTGAAATTTAAAGAAAGTAGTGAGTTCCTATCCATTTATTTTCACTTTCGCAAAACTATTCACCTACACAGGTTTACGCAGAGTATTTCAGAAACAAAACTAACTGTACACTTGAGAAATTTCCACTCCACAAACGTTAATGAACGCTATTAAAGGAATAAATACTCTGCAGCTCAATAAAGCTGGGTGGTACCATAGAGCACATTACTTGGAAAAGGATCCTGTCAAGGTAACAGGAGAAAGGCAGTAATCCTAGGTTTCCGGTACTAAGCTGAACTAAAAACAAATACTATTTGTGATACGCCCTGCTAAACCTGCAGAACAGGACAGGTAGATGGAGTTGTCGAAAGGGGCCAAAACGAACAACTGTCAGTTACACTCGAACACACATAACTTTATTTATTTGACCAAACATTACAGCAGAAATTCTTGAACTTAGTTATCGGCTGAATACGCCACACTATCGTATGCCTTAAGGGCACAACCACTTCAATTAAAAAAAAACCGGTTAAAAGCCATTAACTCAAAATTCACACGCAAAAGAATAATTAGAAGGCAGAAGGCCTCACGTTAAGTAAGTTGTATAATTTGGCTGAAGGCCAAAACTCTAACACTTGAAAAGCAACACCTTACAGACGGCTGAAGGCCGATGATTTAAGACTCAAAGTAAAATTAAATAAAAAAAACACAAGACAGAAGGACCTATCTTCAATTAGGCTGAAGGCCCCAAATAATCTGAAGCTCGAAAGACAAAGATCCTTAATTTAAAAACGACTGAAGGCTCCATGACTTAAAACTCAAGGTAAAATAAATTTAAACAACAAATCCTTAACTTAAATTAGGCTTAAGGGTCCAAATAAGCTAATACTGGACAAGCAAGGAATTTTAATTTCAAAGCGGCTGAAGGCCCATGACTTACAACACTACTAAAAACAATTCAACTAATTCAGAACCATCGGCTATGAGCCATACAAATACACACAACAGAAAACAAGAAAGTGCAGCTAACGACCCTCAGAAGTTTCGGGAGTCGGCCAGCACTTGAAATACTAACGGTCAATCAGGTGAGACAGGCAACTCCCAACACACGACAACCGGGAAGTAATAGCAGTCAGCAAAGATAATACACCAGGGCTCATATCGATAAGAGCCGCTGCTGCCGCTCACGGGCAGGCAAGGCGGCAACTCAGTGGCGCCAGTAGTTGAAATTAACATAACGAGGTAATAGCACAGTAAAAACAGGATGTCAAATGAGATATGGCACGAACACGAGCCACACACGGCTCAATTTGCAAATAAAGCAAGTAGCAGGTCCACGCTAGTAAATACAACACTAAACTGATACATGACGTATGGGTGCTGCCTTTGGAGACCATCTGTGGCTAAAGTGAAGGCGACAGAGGTAATCAAGGCTACTGATGTATAAAGGCTCTGAAAATTATCTTTCTGGTGCTAGATTTTATACAGCTGACCAATAACTGCCATGAATAATTAGCAAGTAAACTTCCACATTATAAAATCAATTTCTAGCGACATTCAGCACACAAGATGTGAAAAGTTTGCATGGTAACCACCGACTGACTGTGGCATACAGATTCCTCGTAGTTCTACCGCCAGACGCACATTCTCTATTCCCGCCTTGGCGATTTCGTAGCAGAGGGACTTCCATGTGAGCCGTTTTTTTGTTTTGGTCATCAGTCTACTGAATCGTTTGATGCGGCCCGCCACGAATTCCTTTCCTGTGCTAACCTCTTCATCTCAGAGTAGCACTTGCAACCTCTGTCTTCCTCTACAGTTTTTGCCCTCTACAGCTCCCTCTACTACCATGGAAGTCATTCCCTCATGTCTTAGCAGATGTCCTATCATCCTGTCCCTTCTCCTTATCAGTGTTTTCCACATATTCCTTTCCTCTCCGATTCTGCGTAGAACCTCCTCATTCCTTACCTTATCAGTCCACCTAATTTTCAACATTCGCCTATAGCACCACATCTCAAATGCTTCTATTCTCTTCTGTTCCGGTTTCCCCACAGTCCATATTTCACTACCATACAATGCTGTACTCCAGACGTACATCCTCAGAAATTTCTTCCTCAAATTAAGGCCGGTATTTGATATTAGCAGACTTCTCTTGGCCAGAAATGCCTTTTTTGCCATAGCGAGTCTGCTTTTGATGTCCTCCTTGCTCCGTCCGTCACTGGTTATTTTACTGCCTAGGTGGCAGAATTCCTTAACTTCATTGACTTCGTGACCATCAATCCTGATGTTAAGTTTCTCGCTGTTCTCATTTCTACTACTTTTCATTACCTTCGTCTTTCTCCGATTTACTCTCAAACCATACTGTGTACTCATTAGACTGTTCATTCCGTTCAGCAGATCATTTAATTCTTCTTCACTTTCACTCAGGATAGCAATGTCATCAGCGAATCGTATCATTGATATCCTTTCACCTTGTATTTTAATTCCACTCCTGAACCTTTCTTTTATTTCCATCATTGCTTCCTCGATGTACAGATTGAAGAGTAGGGGCGAAAGGCTACAGCCTTGTCTTACACCCTTCTTAATACGAGCACTTCGTTCTTGATCGTCCACTCTTATTATTCCCTCTTGGATGTTGTACATATTGTATATGACCCGTCTCTCCCTATAGCTTACCCCTACTTTTTTCAGAATCTCGAACAGCTTGCACCATTTTATATTGTCGAACGCTTTTTCCAGGTCGACAAATCCTATGAAGGTGTCTTGATTTTTCTTTAGCCTTGCTTCCATTATTAGCCGTAACGTCAGAATTGCCTCTCTCGTGCCTTTACTTTTCCTAAAGCCAAGCTGATCGTCACCTAGCGCATTCTCTATTTTCTTTTCCATTCTTCTGTATATTATTCTTGTAAGCAGCTTCGATGCATGAGCTGTTAAGCTGATTGTGCGATGATTCTCGCACTTGTCAGCTCTTGCCGTCTTCGGAATTGTGTGGATGATGCTTTTCCGAAAGTCAGATGGTATATCGCCAGACTCATATATTCTACACACCACCGTGAGTAGTCGTTTTGTTGCCACTTCCCCCAATGATTTTAGAAATTCTGATGGAATATTATCTATCCCTTCTGCCTTATTTGACCGCAAGTCCTCCAAAGCTGTTTTCAATTCCGGTTCTAATACTGGATCCCCTATCTCTTCTAAATCGACTCCTGTTTCTTCTTCTATCACATCAGACAAATCTTCACCCTCATAGAGGCTTTCAATGTATTCTTTCCACGTATCTGCTCTCTCCTCTGCATTTAACAGTGGAATTCCCGTTGCACTCTTAATGTTACCACCGTTGCTTTTAATGTCACCAAAGGTTGTTTTGACTTTCCTGTATGCTGAGTCTGTCCTTCCGACAATCATATCTTTTTCGATGTCTTCACATTTTTCCTGCAGCCATTTCGTCTTAGCTTTCCTGCACTTCCTATTTATTTCATTCCTCAGCGACTTGTATTTCTGTATTTCTGGTTTTCCCGAAACATGTTTTTACTTCCTCCTTTCATCAATCAACTGAAGTATTTCTTCTGTTACCCATGGTTTCTTCGCAGCTACCTTCTTTGTACCTATATTTTCCTTCCCAACTTCTGTGATGGCCCTTTTACAGATGTCCATTCCTCTTCAACTGTACTGCCTACTGCGCTATTCCTTACTGCTGTATCTATAGCGTTACAGAACTTCAAACGTATCTCGTCATTCCTTAGTACTTCCATTATTAGCCGTAAAGTCAGAATTGCCTCTCTCGTGCCTTTACTTTTCCTAAAGCCAAACTGATCGTCACCTAGCGCATTCTCAATTTTCTTTTCCATTCTTCTGTATATTATTCTTGTAAGCAGCTTCGATGCATGAGCTGTTAAGCTGATTGTGCGATAATTCTCGCACTTGTCAGCTCTTGCCGTCTTCGGAACTGTGTGGATGATGCTTTTCCGAAAGTCAGATGGTATATCGCCAGACTCATATATTCTACACACCACCGTGAGTAGTCGTTTTGTTGCCACTTCCCCCAATGATTTTAGAAATTCTGATGGAATATTATCTATCCCTTCTGCCTTATTTGACCGCAAGTCCTCCAAAGCTGTTTTCAATTCCGATTCTAATACTGGATCCCCTATCTCTTCTAAATCGACTCCTGTTTCTTCTTCTATCACATCAGACAAATCTTCACCCTCATAGAGGCTTTCAATGTATTCTTTCCACGTATCTGCTCTCTCCTCTGCATTTAACAGTGGAATTCCCGTTGCACTCTTAATGTTACCACCGTTGCTTTTAATGTCACCAAAGGTTGTTTTGACTTTCCTGTATGCTGAGTCTGTCCTTCCGACAATCATATCTTTTTCGATGTCTTCACATTTTTCCTGCAGCCATTTCGTCTTAGCTTTCCTGCACTTCCTATTTATTTCATTCCTCAGCGACTTGTATTTCTGTATTTCTGGTTTTCCCGAAACATGTTTTTACTTCCTCCTTTCATCAATCAACTGAAGTATTTCTTCTGTTACCCATGGTTTCTTCGCAGCTACCTTCTTTGTACCTATATTTTCCTTCCCAACTTCTGTGATGGCCCTTTTACAGATGTCCATTCCTCTTCAACTGTACTGCCTACTGCGCTATTCCTTACTGCTGTATCTATAGCGTTACAGAACTTCAAACGTATCTCGTCATTCCTTAGTACTTCCATTATTAGCCGTAAAGTCAGAATTGCCTCTCTCGTGCCTTTACTTTTCCTAAAGCCAAACTGATCGTCACCTAGCGCATTCTCAATTTTCTTTTCCATTCTTCTGTATATTATTCTTGTAAGCAGCTTCGATGCATGAGCTGTTAAGCTGATTGTGCGATAATTCTCGCACTTGTCAGCTCTTGCCGTCTTCGGAATTGTGTGGATGATGCTTTTCCGAAAGTCAGATGGTATATCGCCAGACTCATATATTCTACACACCACCGTGAGTAGTCGTTTTGTTGCCACTTCCCCCAATGATTTTAGAAATTCTGATGGAATATTATCTATCCCTTCTGCCTTATTTGACCGCAAGTCCTCCAAAGCTCTTTTCAATTCCGATTCTAATACTGGATCCCCTATCTCTTCTAAATCGACTCCTGTTTCTTCTTCTATCACATCAGACAAATCTTCACCCACATAGAGGCTTTCAATGTATTCTTTCCACGTATCTGCTCTCTCCTCTGCATTTAACAGTGGAATTCCCGTTGCACTCTTAATGTTACCACCGTTGCTTTTAATGTCACCAAAGGTTGTTTTGACTTTCCTGTATGCTTAGTCTGTCCTTCCGACAATCATATCTTTTTCGATGTCTTCACATTTTTCCTGCAGCCATTTCGTCTTAGCTTCCCTGCACTTCCTACTTATTTCATTCCTCAGCGACTTGTATTTCTGTATTTCTGGTTTTCCCGAAACATGTTTTTACTTCTTCCTTTCATCAATCAACTGAAGTATTTCTTCTGTTACCCATGGTTTCTTCGCAGCTACCTTCTTCGTACCTATGTTTTCCTTCCCAGCTTCTGTGATGACCCTTTTTAGAGACGTCCATTCCTCTTCAACTGTACTGCCTACAGCGCTATTCCTTACTGCTGTATCTATAGCGTTAGAGAACTTCAAACGTATTTCGTCATTCCTTAGTACTTCCGTATCCCACTTCTTTGCGTATTGATTCTTCCTGACTAATGTCTTGAACTTCAGCCTACTCTTCATCACTACTATATTGTGATCTGAGTCTATATCTGCTCCTGGGTACGCCTTACAATCCAGTATCTGATTTCGGAATCTCTGTCTGACCATGATGTAATCTAATTGAAATCTTCCCGTATCTCCCGGCCTTTTCCAAGTATACCTCCTCCTCTTGTGATTCTTGAACAGGGTATTCGCTATTACTAGCTCAAACTTGTTACAGAACTCAATTAGTATTTCTCCTCTTTCATTCCTTGTTCCAAGCCCATATTCTCCTGTAACCTTTTCTTCTACTCCTTCCCCTACAACTGCATTCCAGTCGCCCATGACTATTAGATTTTCGTCCCCCTTTACATACTGCATTACCCTTTCAATATCCTCATACACTTTCTCTATCTGTTCATCTTCAGCTTGCGACGTCGGCATGTATACCTGAACTATCGTTGTCGGTGTTGGTCTGCTGTCGATTCTGATTAGAACAACCCGGTCACTGAACTGTTCACAGTAACACATCCTCTGCCCTACCTTCCTATTCATAACGAATCCTACACCTGTTATACCATTTTCTGATGCTGTTGATATTATCCGATACTCATCTGACCAGAAATCCTTGTCTTCCTTCCACTTCACTTCACTGACCGCTACTATATCTAGATTGAGCCTTTGCATTTCCCTTTTCAGATTTTCTGGTTTCCCTACCACGTTCAAGCTTCTGACATTCCACGCCCCGACTCGTAGAACGTTATCCTTTCGTTGATTATTCAATCTTTTTCTCATGGTAACCTCCCCCTTGGCAGTCCCCTCCCGGAGATCCGAATGGGGGACTATTCCGGAATCTTTTACCAATGGAGAGATCATCATGACACTTTTTCAATTACAGGCCACATGTCCTGTGGATACACGATACGTGTCTTTAATGCAGTGGTTTCCATTGCCTTCTGCATCCTCATGTCGTTGATCATTGCTGATTCTTCCGCCTTTAGGGGCAATTTCCCACCCCTAGGACAAGAGAGTGCCCTGAACCTCTATCCGCTCCTCCGCCCTCTTTGGCAAGGCCGTTGGCAGAATGAGGCTGACTTCTTATGCCGGAAGTCTTCGGCCGCCAATGCTGATTATTTATCAAAATTTAGGCAGTGGCAGGGATCGAACCCGGGACCGAAGACGTTTTGATTATGAATCAAAGACGCTACCCCTAGATCACGGGTACGTAAGTAAAAATCTACATATGGCATGGATGAACGAGTCCTACAAGTACTATTTTAACAATTCAGTGTTTTAACGGCAAATAAACTTGAGAATTACATACGGAGATTAATTAGAGTGCGATAAATCGATATGAAACACTAATAAATATTTACATAAATGCTTATCCAAAGAACAAGGTGATACCGATGTCATAATAAGCACAAGAAGACGAAGATATTACATGATATAGGTGTAGCCGATATTGTACAAAAGTGTTAAAACTGCCTGTCCTACTCTGCTCAAAGGCCAGAATGAAATGTTTGGAACGTTGCTGGAGGATAGTAAAAGTTAAAAACTAAAATAAAAATTTTGAAATACGAATCGGACTGGCCAGGCGACCTGCACATCACAGTTCCCCATAACTCACCACCCAGTAGGCACCTGCAGATGTCCGCGAACGAAGCTTGGGATGTCTGGGGGAATGCAGTTTGTAAGGAGATTAGTGACTAAAGGACAGTTGTCCCGCAGGAACATTACGTCCCATTCATGTTTTGGAAACGTCAACAAACCCTACACGCTGCTGTATCCCTTCAAGATAGTCCAGCGGTTACTTTGGGCTGTGGTACACCAGAAGATGAGGACAGGATCGGTATTCCGTATTATGATGTGAGGAACGCCTTGGAGACTTATAATATGTAATTGAACAAGTGAATGAGGGATACTGGACTGTTGAAAGTAAACATTTCACTGATGTACGGAGGATATCCACACTGGTGAGTTGTATACCCTATAATTGGCTGTGCTTTAAAGTACATCGACATTTGTTCTTGTTAACATTCCTAGATATATATCACTTGTTCTGGACCCTTTATGTCAGTGCTAGAGACACTGAAGATGATTTGGAACTTTTAAAGTGAATACTTGCTAATGAATCGTGGTCCTGGTGGAAGTTGGTTGCGAGAGGAGCATTGGATCAATCTAGATATGCTTCTGCCCATTAGTGCTTTCTGTAAACTATTCCAGCAGAATTTTAGGTGATGGTACATCGGAACACGCTAACGTAAATTCGTCCTTTATAGTACTGCCAGGTGAGCTAAGGAACGCCTTGCAAGCCATTGCTACATGATGCTGTACGTGAGTGAGGGATGTATTCGTGTTGGAAGTGTATGTCTCTCTGAAGATATGTGATTGGCAGCAAAGCAGGAACATTTTATACACCACAATAAGATGTACCCCCCTTGCAGAAACTGGAAAATATTTTAGAATAAAACACATTGTTACATATTGACTAATATGGGCCCTGTGTGCCATTGCTAACGAGAATTAGGATAATTTGTAAGAGCGGAGTCTGTAGGGATGTTTGGGAATAGCACAGCGTTGTCTTGCTGGAAGATTACGTCCCACTCACGTCGTGGTAAAAGCAACACCGTCGGCTACTTGTATATCCCACACACTTCTGCAGTCCTCTAAAACTAGCAATGATACACCCAACTGGTTTTAACAACTGAGTAGCTAATCGATTGTTTATTCATCCGATCAGTTCTTTTCAGTTGAATGAAACAGCCGGATGAAGCCAGCTTTTGTGGCCGTATCAACCACACGGACGTTTTTTCACTCACTCTCTGGATGTGAGTGGGTTTGTAACGTAGCGAATTGCTACGAGCTGTCATCTCGCACTGGAAGTGTAGCTTGTCGTGCAGCCGGCAGGAGGGCAGACGTTTGGTTGTGACGCTGGCACAGCTCACGCTGGCTACTGGGCCGAGCGAGCGGGCCGTGTGCTCGACTTAAGCTGCGTGCGACACGCTACACATACTCTCCACAAACCTGAGGAAGTAATCTATCTTTTTCGTACTCAATGTATAAAAATCCCATAGGTGACACAATCATATTGTTAAAATTTCAAATCAACAGCTGCAGCACTTTCGAGGGTATAAATTTTCATGTAAGGGACTGTGATGGATTCATGTGTAGTAACAATTGAAACTACAACCAAAAGGATACGTTCTTAAAATCAAATTTTCTGGAATTTTGTTTACTTTCATTACTACAGATTTATTACTTAATAAAAATCAGAAAATTATTATTTCATCGTCTTTTTGTTCTGTAAGTGTTTTGGAGGGACTGATACGTAACGTGAGAATATGATATTTTATGAAAACTGTGTACATCTATGTGTGAGAAAGTTTCTTGTGCAGTAGTGGAATTTGGGATGCATGCCTGAGTGAGGTGGATTCAGTAAAAGGCAGCCAGAAGGCACATTGAATATTAAATTTAATAATACTTTATGTTGTGGAAAGGAATCGAATTTTGTTTTTATTAAAAATTATTTAGTTTCAGAATCATGAGATTTTTTAGTCTAAATTACTTGCGGTAATCTGATTGGTTAACATTAGAAATACCGCGAGTGAAGAATTGCTCGTCATGATGTGATTGACTAAAAAAAAAAGTGGCTCTGAGCACTATGGGACTCAACTGCTGTGGTCATCAGTCCCCTAGAACTTCGA
Organism: Schistocerca americana; assembly: GCF_021461395.2. Lineage (NCBI taxonomy): Eukaryota > Metazoa > Arthropoda > Insecta > Orthoptera > Acrididae > Schistocerca > Schistocerca americana. The sequence continues at coordinate 81,812,036 of NC_060129.1, read as the reverse complement.
ACTACTTAAATCTAACCAACCTAAGGACAGCACACACATCCATGCCCGAGGCAGGATTCGAACCTGCGACCGTAGCGGTCGCGCGGTTCCAGACCGTAGCGCCTAGAACCGCTCGGCCACTCTGACCGGCTGTGATTGACTGCTTAACGTACTAGCCACTAGGAATTCAGCATTTAGCGCGCCTTTGAGCTGGCATTTGTGCCTCAGATCAATGAGTCGATATAGTCGCTCGGGAGTCATTTTCTGGTAAACACCTGTTTAACCGCGCTGACCAAATTTGTAACAGCATGAAGAAATTTGCGCATTTGATTGGTTGACAAAGAGGGACTATAGTACTGAGTATTTTGTGAAAGTTTGAGCTTTGTGAGTGAATTATATTAAGAGATATTCGCGTGTCACCGTTTCATGTCATACATAAACGCTGCGTGGGGTGTTTCGTGCGTATTACGAGACGTTATGGCGATCACTTCTTTGCACGAAGTCTGCTGAACGACCGAGTGTGTCAACTCGCAAATAGTCGTAGCTCAGTGACTGTTTGGGACGTTCAAGGTATCGGGTCTAGCTAAATACCGTCTGGCTGCTTTTGCGTGTGAAATTGTAAGAGAGACAGTAACATTGCATTATTGATGTCGGGATATGAAATAAAGACCTTATGGCCACTTTCCGTGTTTAAAATTTCCTTTCAGTTGGTTTATAGCCTTTAAGACATTTTTTCAAACAAGTCATGCAAGAATCCAGAACGCTCGACAGATTAATTAACTTTCAGCTCTGCACATGGACTGGAGTTATGTGGCTTTTGTGTGATACGTATGTAGTCGAATTTTCGGCAACGCTGCTTTTGTCGCTAAGCCGATTGTCGGCTAAACTGATTGTTTGAACGATAGTCAGAGAGCAAGCCACCCCGCCGCAGGTTCATTTACTGTGAAAAAAAAAACCGACTGACAAGTCTCCGACGGTATTATATGAATGTTTCTGTACTGAGTCTCTGTGTCTGAGTGATTTCACTGACTTCGTTTTCAGGGTTTATTGGAATGCCACACTTGTCGAACTAGGCCAGAATTTTGCCTGAGTCCAGGTCACTTCTGGAGGAGACGCAAAACTCTCCGTAAAAATACAGTTAGAAAGACTGTAGAACAGAAGTCAGATCATGACTCTGAGAATACATCGCAACTACCTACGTTCTGTTCTCGCAGAGACCACGAAGACGAGTTTAGACTGATTACTGCACACAAAAAAAATGGTTCAAATGGCTCTGAGCAGTATGGGACTTAACATCTGAGGTCATCAGTCCTCTAGAACTTAGAACTACTTAAACCGAACTAACCTAAGGACATCACACACATCCATGCTTGAGGCAGGATTCGAAGCTGCAACCGCAGCGGTCGCGCGGTTCCAGACTGTAGCGCCTAGAACCGCTTGGCCACTTCGGCCGGCTACTGCACACACAGAGCCGCTTCAACAATCATTCTTCACACACACCCGCACGTGAATAGATAATGAAAAAGTCCTAATAATTGATACAATGGACGCACCCACTGCGATACACTTCCCAATGGTTTCAACAGTGTAGATATAGGTGTACATAAGTGAGAGTCAGTCTGGGAGGAACAAGAATCACACTGAGAATGTTTTAAGGGACTGTAAGTGATTTGTTTCTGCACCAAATGTAAGGGCCTTGGTGCTCTCATGCTCTCACATAACTCGTGTAATTGGTTAAGTGTCCGCAATTGTTAGCAATACATCTTCCATCAATGTTATCTATAGACTTTACATTACTGCATTGAACATTCCTCCAGAGCTCAAAGGAAAATTTAGAAGTTACCAGTCCTTCAGATACTGGAAGAAACTCATGGCATGTCGCTTTCTGAGTCCTTATTACGACCATGTTCTCCCGCTGAACGTCATCACGTAACCAAAATGCGCGTGAAATATTATGGGACTTAACTGCTAATGTCATCAGTCCCTAAGGTTACACACTACTTAACCTAAATTATCCTAAGGACAAACACACACACCCATGCCCGAGGGAGGACTCGAACCTCCGCCAGGACCAGCCGCACAGTCTACGACTGTGGCGCCTCTGACCGCTCGGCTAATCCCGCGCGGCATCATGTAATCAGTGCAACGACAGTGAAGCCACGTACATGGACGGCTGGGTGTCTATCGAACGTCAGTTTTCGTAATTTTTTTTCTGTGTGGAGGCATCGTGATGTGATCGATGAACAGACCTACTCACAATGGAGTCAGTGCTCATACTGGCACGTATGATGAATTTCATTATGCACGTAGCTGCAGGAAGAGTATGGAACTGTAAGCAAAACGAGAGACAGTTCGCTACGCCTGACTAAAAAGCAGGACTCCCTTCCTGCAGGAAAAGACACACGCGAGATTCTCCTGTGCTCAGGCAAAGTGGCTCTGCTTCTCCATTCACACCACCAACCGTCTGAAACCATGCAGTCCTTAAAGAACCGCTCAGAAACTGTGTACGTGTCTCTAAGTGTGGTCCCTTATCGGTTAAGTGCCCTCGAGTGACTTATCAGGCGAGTGGAAAAATCAAGTGAAAAGGTATCGATTACCTTCGTCAGATCACCCAGCAAATATCTGAAGTACGGGCAACCTGCAATCATTCTGGAATGTTCTACAAGTGAGAAACAAACAGATTTCCTATGGAGAAAGTTAACAGCAGCTACTGCACCTTAAAACCACATTTTCTTTTACGAACTTCCAACATGCTGGAGTAGCTTAGGTCAGCAGCTTCTGTTAATCAGCAGCATAAAAAACCAGTCCATGGTGTGAAATTTTACTTTTTATTCATTCGATGAGTAGTTCGAGCCGCGACCCATTTCCAAATCATTATAACGTAACCGGGAATGGCATTTCCGAAAATGTGAAAAATGTGCAATGAAGATTTATACTGCATTTTATCTGTATGCACTGTAAACGTTTATTGCACATTTTTGACATGTTCGCAAATGCCATTTTTGACTATGTTAAGATGATTTGGAAATGGGTCTCGGCCCGAAATTAGTCATCGAATGAATAGAAAGTAAAAATTTGTAACTTGGTTTTTCGTTCTACACAGAGTGCTTGGTCGTAACATTCTCTGTATAATAAACGGGACTGAAAAAACTACACACGGCACAATGTTAATGCGAATAAAAGTCAAATAAACGGAAGAACCGTTAGCCTCATTAAACACGAATCTTTATTTAATGTTTCAAGTGCCGATGACAGTTATTTGAAGTATACATACAACTTTTATGTAAATCATTTCGCTGCTTGAGGGGGCCCCCGTTAAAAGCGAGTGATCGTAGATCAACTAAACAATGTTGAAACATTTGTAAGGACGTGGCGAAGAGAAACAGTGAACGAACCATTGCAATAAGCAATTTAATTTCCACACGAGAGGGTCAACGTTAACTGCGTACCATGTTCACATTCAAGGTTACAAACTTTCGTCAGTGCGAAGACCACCTGCACCCACGGCAGCCTGGGACCGCCCTAGAGGTACCGTTTCACTGCTGCCCGCAGCACTCTGCAGACGCTGGACCGTGGAAAGTCCGGCTGCCGCCACAACAAGCCGTGCACTGCCTAAAAGTCGCATCGCGTCCGGCACTCACAGCCGTGGCGGCAGAAACTTCTTCCACAACTTGTGCCGCAATCGGCCGCCTCCCTTTCTCAGGAGCAATTCCCAAACCACCCTCATCTGAACCACTTTCTTCGAGCGCGGTTCGGAAAGGGGTCGCCCCGGTATTCCTCTAATGCGTCGACACTCGCAAAGAGGAGCAGCAGCATTGCTGTAGCTTCGAAAAAACGGCTTTCCGTGCTCACCCGTGTTCACTGCCTGCGACTGCGGCGCACACTGACGCCTGTGTTTCAGCGCCGTAGGCGTACCGCCGCCTAACGGCAAGTCAAGCCACTAAGACTGCTGACAACGCCTCAATGCCACTCCCGGAATTTGCGTACCCGTACGGTAAAGAGTTTCCCGTCTACACTAGTTCACGTATTGAAACTTTAATTATAGCCTCCCTATATATACAATGCCCGAAGTAAAGCGCTGTCGGGCGTGGTCGGCACTTGGATGGGTGACCATCCGGGCCGCCATGCTCTGTTGCCATTTTTCGGGTTGCACTCAGCCTCGTGGTGCCAATTGAGGAGCTTTTTTTTTCTGGTCATCAGTCTACTGACTGGTTTCATGCGGCCCGCCACGAATTCCTTTCCTGTGCTAACCTCTTCATCTCAGACTAGCACTTGCAACCTACGTCCTCAATTATTTACTTGACGTATTCCAATCTCTGTCTTCCTCTACAGTTTTTGCCCTCTACAGCTCCCTCTAGTACCATGGAAGTCATTCCCTCATGTCTTAGCAGATGTCCTATCATCCTGTCCCTTCTCCTTATCAGTGTTTTCCACATATTCCTTTCCTCTCCGATTCTGCGTAGAACCTCCTCATTCCTTACCTTATCAGTCCACCTAATTTTCAACATTCGTCTATAGCACCACATCTCAAATGCTTCTATTCTCTTCTGTTCCGGTTTCCCCACAGTCCATGTTTCACTACCATACAATGCTGTACTCCAGACGTACATCCTCAGAAATTTCTTCCTCAAATTAAGGCCGGTATTTGATATTAGTAGACTTCTCTTCGCCAGAAATGCCTTTTTTGCCATAGCGAGTCTGCTTTTGATGTCCTCCTTCCTCCGTCAGTCACTGGTTATTTTACTGCCTAGGTGGCAGAATTCCTTAACTTCATTGACTTCGTGACCATCAATCCTGATGTTAAGTTTCTCGCTGTTCTCATTTCTACTTCTTCTCATTACCTTCGTCTTTCTCCGATTTACTCTCAAACCATACTGTGTACTCATTAGACTGTTCATTCCGTTCAGCAGATCATTTAATTCTTCTTCACTTTCACTCAGGATAGCAATGTCATCAGCGAATCGTATCATTGATATCCTTTCACCTTGTATTTTAATTCCACTCCTGAACCTTTTTTTTATTTCCATCATTGCTTCCTCGATGTACAGATTGAAGAGTAGGGGCGAAAGGTTACAGCCTTGTCTTACACCCTTCATAATACGAGCACTTCGTTCTTGATCGTCCACTCTTATTATTCCCTCTTGGATGTTGTACATATTGTATATGACCCGTCTCTCCCTATAGCTTACCCCTACTTTTTTCAGAATCTCGAACAGCTTGCACCATTTTATATTGTCGAACGCTTTTTCCAGGTCGACAAATCCTATGAAAGTGTCTTGATTTTTCTTTAGCCTTGCTTCCATTATTAGCCGTAACGTCAGAATTGCCTCTCTCGTCCCTTTACTTTTCCTAAAGCCAAACTGATCGTCACCTAGCCCATTCTCAATTTTCTTTTCCATTCTTCTGTATATTATTCTTGTAAGCAGCTTCGATGCATGAGCTGTTAAGCTGATTGTGCGATGATTCTCGCACTTGTCAGCTCTTGCCGTCTTCGGAATTGTGTGGATGATGCTTTTCCGAAAGTCAGATGGTTTGTCGCCAGACTCAAATATTCTACACACCAACGTGAATAGTCGTTTTGTTGCCACTTCCCCCAATGATTTTAGAAATTCTGATGGAATATTATCTATCCCTTCTGCCTTATTTGACCGTAAGTCCTCCAAAGCTCTTTTCAATTCCGATTCTAATACTGGATCCCCTATCTCTTCTAAATCGACTCCTGTTTCTTCTTCTATCACATCAGACAAATCTTCACCCTCATAGAGGCTTTCAATGTATTCTTTCCACGTATCTGCTCTCTCCTCTGCATTTAACAGTGGAATTCCCGTTGCACTCTTAATGTTACCACCGTTGCTTTTAATGTCACCAAAGGTTGTTTTGACTTTCCTGTATGCTGAGTCTGTCCTTCCGACAATCATATCTTTTTCGATGTCTTCACATTTTTCCTGCAGCCATTTCGTCTTAGCTTTCCTGCACTTCCTATTTATTTCATTCCTCAGCGACTTGTATTTCTGTATTTCTGGTTTTCCCGAAACATGTTTGTACTTCCTCCTTTCATCAATCAACTGAAGTATTTCGTCTGTTACCCATGGTTTCTTCGCAGCTACCTTCTTTGTACCTATATTTTCCTTCCCAACTTCTGTGATGGCCCTTTTTAGAGATGTCCATTCCTCTTCAACTGTACTGCCTACTGCGCTATTCCTTACAGCTGTATCTATAGCGTTAGAGAACTTCAAACGTATCTCGTCATTCCTTAGTACTTCCGTATCCCACTTCTTTGCGTATTGATTCTTCCTGACTAATGTCTTGAACTTCAGCCTACTCTTCATCACTACTATATTGTGATCTGAGTCTATATCTGCTCCTGGGTACGCCTTACAATCCAGTATCTGATTTCGGAATCTCTGTCTGACCATGATGTAATCTAATTGAAATCTTCCCGTATCTCCCGGCCTTTTCCAAGTATACCTCCTCCTCTTGTGATTCTTGAACAGGGTATTCGCTATTACTAGCTGAAACTTGTTACAGAACTCAATTAGTCTTTCTCCTCTTTCATTCCTTGTTCCAAGCCCATATTCTCCTGTAACCTTTTCTTCTACTCCTTCCCCTACTACTGCATTCCAGTCGCCCATGACTATTAGATTTTCGTCCCCCTTTACATACTGCATTACCCTTTCAATATCCTCATACACTTTCTCTATCTGTTCATCTTCAGCTTGCGACGTCGGCATGTATACCTGAACTATTGCTGTCGGTGTTGGTCTGCTGTCGATTCTGATTAGAACAACCCGGTCACTGAACTGTTCACAGTACCACACCCTCTGCCCTACCTTCCTATTCATAACGAGTCCTACACCTGTTATACCATTTTCTGCTGCTGTTGATATTTCCCGCTACTCATCTGACCAGAAATCCTTGTTTTCCTTCCACTTCACTTCACTGACCCCTACTATATCTAGATTGATCCTTTGAATTTCCCTTTTCAGATTTTCTAGTTTCCCTACCACGTTCAAGCTTCTGACATTCCACGCCCCGACTCGTAGAACGTTATCCTTTCGTTGATTATTCAATCTTTTTCTCATGGTAACCTCCCCCTTGGCAGTCCCCTCCCGGAGATCCGAATGGGGGACTATTCCGGAATCTTTTACCAATGGAGAGATCATCATGACACTTTTTCAATTACAGGCCACATGTCCTATGGATACACGTTACGTGTCTTTAATGCAGTGGTTTCCACTGCCTTCTGCATCCTCATGTCGTTGATCATTGCTGATTCTTCCGCCTTTAGGGGCAATTTCCCACCCCTAGGACAAGAGAGTGCCCTGAACCTCTATCCGCTCCTCCGCCCTCTTTGACAAGGCCGTTGGCAGAATGAGGCTGACTTCTTATGCCGGAAATCTTCGGCCGCCAATGCTGTTTATTTATCAAAATTTAGGCAGTGGCGGGGATCGAACCCGGGACCGAAGACGTTTTGATTATGGATCAGAGACGCTACCCCTAGACCACGGGTACAAACCATTGTGGAGCTACTCTACCGAATAGTAGCGTTTTCGGTCAAGAATACCATCATTACGACCGGGAGAGCGGTGTGCTGACCACACGCCCCTCCTATCCGCATCTTCCGCTGAGGATGAAACGGCGGTCGGATGGTCCCGATGGGCCACTTGTGGCCTGCAGACAGAGTGGTTTTATATATACAATGCACCTTTTAATTTATAATGAGGAATGGATCGGGACAGAGATGAGATACAGCAAGGTGTTTAAGATGAAACTTGTAGGTGCCAAAAAGGGTCAAGCATTGCTACTAATGGCCATGACCTTGAACGTGATTTTCAAGGTGATTTGGAGGTCAAAGTGACTATGTTTAAAGTGGGAAACCAAGTTCTTCATTTAAGATTCAAAAAGAGCAGCAAATCCTACGAATAAAATGATACGTAGTTCAAGGTCGCGGCTAGGTTCCATGAAGATCATATAAACAAACGTGTTTTTAGTTCTAGTAGGGATGAACTCAAAAGAGGGAATATACACCAAAATTCAATGTTAAATAGAAACTGAAAGGCGCATAAAGGATCATGTATCATTACCATTAACGATGGTCTTAAAGGGTACTTATCAAAGATAATTCTAAAGTTCAGTTTTCTTTTGTTTCATGGAAACCCAATTTGTGACGGAATTCGAAAAGCGAAGCGAGATTTTAACTTTGTTTTTATTAACGTGTTTATTCGCCAAAGTTGGTACGTCGACACATTTTGACGTTTGGAAGTCTGAAAAAGTATAAGTAAGCCATACATCATTCATTTTCAAGTCATTCAGTGAGTCCCCTCACCCGTAATTGCTCGGGATGCGCCTTCTAATTTCTATCGAACATTGTATTCTGCCGTATCCCTCCTGTATTCAGAGTTAATCCATGGTAAATCAAAAAACGTATTTGCTAATTCGTCCTGCATTGAACCTTGCCATGACCTCCTATAAGGTATCATTTTATACGTAAAATTTGCCACTCATTTCTAATCTTAACTCAAGTATTAGGGTTTCATTAAAAACAAAAAAACTTTTAACCTCCAAATCACCTTCAAGGTTACGGCCATTAGTAGCAATACGTATCAAAAGCTCCTTGTTATATCTCGTCTCTATCTCGAGTTACTCCACACTATGGATTAAAATGCTCCACCCTGTATATAGGAATACATGGAAGAAGTGAGCGAAGCAGTAACTAGAGCAGATGAGGCCACAGTGGCAATCGAACTGATGATCCTTACATAATGTAAGGATCGTGTTTCACAGGCGCTGTCCAGATATGGCTTTTATTGCTGGTCATCAGTTGGTGATTACAGAGATGTAACACAGGTGATGTTAACCAGAACCGGTCTCGCCGGCCGGGGTGGCCGAGCGGTTGTAGGCGCTACAGTCTGGAACCGCGCGACCGCTACGTTCACAGGTTCGAATCCTGCCTCGGGCATGGATGTGTGTGACGTCCTTAGGTTAGTTAGGTTTAAGTAGTTCTAAGTTCTAGGGAACTGATGACCTCAGCAGTTAAGTCCCATAGTGCTCAGAGCCATTTGAACCATTTGAACCGGTCTGCTAGATGTAGAGCAAATGCTTTGTCAGAGTCATATTGACGTAATTATCGTTTCTGAACAACAATGGCAGTTATTTATTTATATGGCAAAATTTAAAACACTTAAGTAATTCACTATTACGTGATGTAATGGAAACATAAAAGGTAATGGCGTCCTGTGAACTGATAGAATGGGGTCACAAACTGCGTGAGAGGTCGAAAGGCGAGATCTTCCACGAATTTAAATTGGTTCGAGAACAGAAGTCCTCAAATTTTCTTGCCAGTTTCTTTCAAGTTAATATTCGGCATATTTTATTTTTCATTTTTCATCAAAAATTCTTTCAGTGTTCTCTGTATTTAAGTTTCTCGTTAAGTTGCTGAAGTAGTGGGTGGCGCTTTCTGAATTCTACGCATGCAGCAGTGTGTACAGATTCGATACGTCTCTAGTAAGACGCAGACGTCGCTCTCGTGTACCGCCTTGTAAAGTCGTCAGCTGACGAAAAACATTTGCAAAACGATTTAGACATAATATGCGTATGCCGTGAAAACTGGGAACTAAGTAATGAAAAGTGTGAAGTCATCCACATGAGCACTAAAAGTTTCGGTTACAGAATAACGACCCAAATCTAAAGGCTGTATACTACATATGTGGAGATTAGTTATGAATAACTTAAAATGGAAAGATCGTGAAGGTTATGTTGTGGGTAAAGCTAACCAGTGACCGCGATTTGTTGGGAACACTTAAAGAGAAACGTACTAAACGTGCTAAAGAGACTGGTTACACTACGCCTGTCCACCTTCTGGAACACTGGTGCACGGCGTGCGGTCCGCATCAGGACATCGAAAAAGTTAGAAGGAGGGGAGCTCGTTTTGTGTTATGTCGAAATAGGGAAGGAAGTGTCACGAACACGATATACGTGAAACAATGGCGATTATCGTTGCGGCAGGATGGTCTCGTGAGATTTCAATCAGCACCTTCCTCCTCCGATTGCGAAAATATTCTGGTGGCGCCCACCGACGTAGAAAGAATTGGTCAACATGATATAATAGGAGAAATCAGAGCTCGCACGGAGAAGTTGAAATGTCCGTTTTCCCACGCGCACCGTTCGAGTATGGAACGGTAAAGAATTAGCTTGAAGGTGGTTTGACGAACGCTCTGCTAGGCACTTAACTGAATTGTAGAGTAAATGTGTAGATACAGAAGTAGATTTTAGCCTTTAGAGTCCTTCTGTCAACTTCACTGGAGTAATTGCGAACCAAGTTTCAGTTAGACATGGCTGTGATGAGGGAGCAAACAGCTCAAACCATTAGCTTACTGGCGGTCCTAGTTAAGTATCTCAACTACTACTTGCTAAAAAAGAAGAAGAAGAAGGAAAAAAGCCCTCTGTCTCGCAACTACGAGAGCCGGAAGCGGAATACAAGCTGGAGTTCCAGTCGCTGGTTCAGCCTTTAGCAGCTGAAGTTGAAGCTCTCTAACGCCCCCTGTCTGCAAGAATCAGTGTGGGAGGGAGTGAGGTGCTGAAGTACCGAGGGTCGATACAAACCTTATGTAACAGAATAAATATTTCACATTAGCGACGAAAGAAAAAAGCACAAAACGGTTCAGTAAAAGACAGGAATGCGGCAATGGAAGTAGTTTTAGAATGTAATACATAGGAAGCGCAAAGAAGCCAAGACGAAATGACCGAGAAAGTTGCAAAGAAATAGTAAACGATACAGTCGTCGGAAGACTTGTTGAGCGCACAGAAGAGTCAAAACAACCAGTTCTCGAATACACTGGCGTGGATCATTTGGATTAATGCGTTTAAACGATGTTCAAACCCCGAAGGTCTTCCTGAACGTGCAGAGTCACTAACGTCAAAACGATCCTCCTTGAAGCGCGAAACTCATTTTCTTGCCATGCTCTCCCCAGACAACGCGCAAATGTTTCTGTCTGCCTCCGCTGCTGTCGCCCCTCTATTGGACTCAAACAGAGGAATATGTGGGGTGTGTTCAGATTTCTCCACTTGGCTTCCTATTTTGTAGCGTCCACAGCTCCACTCACTATCTCCAAATGACAAAGTGACAGTATGTAAGCTCAAGTACCAACAGTGAACTACAAATAAAAACTGCAAATGGAATACAAAAATTCTATAACAGAAACAAATTCTGCACCAACCTAATAACTCCTGCCACTACGGTCGCAGGTTCGAATCCTGCCTCGGGCATGGATGTGTGTGGTGTCCTTAGGTTAGTTAGGTTTAAGTAGTTCTGAGTTCAATGGCACTGATGACCTCAGATGTTAAGTCCCATGTGCTCAGAGCCATTTGAACCATTTTTTGAATAACTTCTGGGCTTGTCGAGAGAGTGTTGGAAACAGCAGCATGGAGATTGGCCCACTGAGATTCCATTCCTAAAATATTATCGAGACATTTTCCAGCTGAATTTCACCCAAATCGTTTTGTTATTCACCTCACCGTTCCCTGCACAGATAGAAGTGCCCACATCCAGCCTGGAGAGCGTGTTGGCCCTGGTTTGAATCCACCTGGAGGATTAACGAAGGGGCGCTGTTTTTAGGCGGTTCTCCACATCTGGCTGGGTGAATATCAGGCTGGCACCAACCTCAGTTACAAGCTATGTGGGGAACATTCGTTTACTTTCTCACGTGGATAACACCTGATGCGGGCAGGTGGGTACGCAGATGCCCTCTTGGGGGGTAGCGAGGTGACGGCAGGGAAGGCACCCGGACACCTGTCAGATCAACCACGCCGCTTCCGACGAATAGCCGTGGCGACCCCGAGTGGATACGGAACAATGACAACACAAAAACTCGAGAAAAATAAAGATTCGGCTCAACCATTCGGCACCGTCTTCGGCTTACTTGCAGCAAAACATCCGGTCACTTTCGAGGATCATGTTGTTAGTAAAGTGGCCAAGAATAACCTGGAAGTATTGAGGGAATATTCATGTTGACAGTACGAGCCGTGTCGGTCGCACGACATCAGTGGGAATCGGTTTTCCAGCTGAAGTACATTGTCTTCCTTCCTTACCACATTACCCACCTCACCACATCCCTGTGATCCTCAGTTCCCTACGGCTCACATACCGGATCTCCTTTGTGAATCACGTTGTAACAGTACTGTAAAACGTTTACTTGCATATTGCGAGGTACTACTGAAGTGAGCAGATGAGTAACGCTCGTTCAGATCCCGTTCCTACACGTTGTGAGGATGCATTATAAGAGGTGGACAATATCGCATTGCTAACTTTCGAAATCATTCAACTGGGCCAGCCTTAGCTATCAAAGGTTCCTTAGAGTCACACAGAAGACCGCCTTCTGGTATTATTTTGAGACAGAAGTGGTGTGAAATAACATTCGGGATTTGTAAGGGAACATTAATGTGAGAAGCATGATTATGTACTGTTTACATTTCGTTCATACAATACAGAACATTTTTAGATCATGATTCTTTAGCTGGACAAAGGCCCTTTCCTTACTTATGCAGTTGCTCAGCTCAGCCATTCCTTATCTTCCGCAGGTCCCCTGTAGTGACATGCTAGGGCACCTTCTGGTATCATGTTGTAAGCGACATGGCCTCAGATTACCTCTGATTGTGTTGTGGGAATACTGAAGTGGGTAGCACGAGTAATTCCCATTACGTTCCCAAAACGTTAGTATGAACTAATCCCTTCGCTGCCTTTAAATACACTCCTGGAAATTGAAATAAGAACACCGTGAATTCATTGTCCCAGGAAGGGGAAACTTTATTGACACATTCCTGGGGTCAGATACATCACATGATCACACTGACAGAACCACAGGCACATAGACACAGGCAACAGAGCATGCACAATGTCGGCACTAGTACAGTGTATATCCACCTTTCGCAGCAATGCAGGCTGCTATTCTCCCATGGAGACGATCGTAGAGATGCTGGATGTAGTCCTGTGGAACGGCTTGCCATGCCATTTCCACCTGGCGCCTCAGTTGGACCAGCGTTCGTGCTGGACGTGCAGACCGCGTGAGACGACGCTTCATCCAGTCCCAAACATGCTCAATGGGGGACAGATCCGGAGATCTTGCTGGCCAGGGTAGTTGACTTACACCTTCTAGTGCACGTTGGGTGGCACGGGATACATGCGGACGTGCATTGTCCTGTTGGAACAGCAAGTTCCCTTGCCGGTCTAGGAATGGTAGAACGATGGGTTCGATGACGGTTTGGATGTACCGTGCACTATTCAGTGTCCCCTCGACGATCACCAGTGGTGTACGGCCAGTGCAGGAGATCGCTCCCCACACCATGATGCCGGGTGTTGGCCCTGTGTGCCTCGGTCGTATGCAGTCCTGATTGTGGCGCTCACCTGCACGGCGCCAAACACGCATACGACCATCATTGGCACCAAGGCAGAAGCGACTCTCATCGCTGAAGACGACACGTCTCCATTCGTCCTTCCATTCACGCCTGTCGCGACACCACTGGAGGCGGGCTGCACGATGTTGGGGCGTGAGCGGGAGACGGCCTAACGGTGTGCGGGACCGTAGCCCAGCTTCATGGAGACGGTTGCGAATGGTCCTCGCCGATACCCCAGGAGCAACAGTGTCCCTAATTTGCTGGGAAGTGGCGGTGCGGTCCCCTACGGCACTGCGTAGGATGCTACGGTCTTGGCGTGCATCCGTGCGTCGCTGTGGTCCGGTCGCAGGTCGACGGGCACGTGCACCTTCCGCCGACCACTGGCGACAACATCGATGTACTGTGGAGACCTCACGCCCCACGTGTTGAGCAATTCGGCGGTACGTCCACCCGGCCTCCCGCATGCCCACTATACGCCCTCGCTCAAAGTCCGTCAACTGCACATACGGTTCACGTCCACGCTGTCGCGGCATGCTACCAGTGTTAAAGACTGCGATGGAGCTCCGTATGCCACGGCAAACTGGCTGACACTGACGGCGGCGGTGCACAAATGCTGCGCAGCTAGCGCCATTCGACGGCCAACACCGCGGTTCCTGGTGTGTCCGCCGTGCCGTGCGTGTGATCATTGCTTGTACAGCCCTCTCGCAGTGTCCGGAGCAAGTATGGTGGGTCTGACACACCGGTGTCAATGTGTTCTTTTTTCCATTTCCAGGAGTGTATCTAGATGTGAGCAGCAGTAGTCCAAAATAATTTTTGGCTTTCTTGAAGAAATATTAACGTGAGCAGGATGAGTAACGCCTCTTCACATTCCGTTGATACAAAATCGTCAGGTCATTACCTTCCAACTGGACAAATCCCCCTTCCTTACTTATGCTATTATCCAGCTCAGCCATTTCTTGTCTATCTTAGCTTCCCTCCATTTTGATCTATGACCACCCTCCGATAGTATGGGTTAAGGAATACCGCCTAAGAAGAGCTCTGCTTGTGCTGAGGAAGAACTGAAGTGGCCTCCATGAATAGTGCCAATTCAGCTTTTGCTACCAGAACGTTCAAGGGGACTTGTCTTAGAGCTGTCCATCTTTCCTCAGTTCCGACCAAATTGCGAAAGTTTTGAAGCCAGTACGCGAATAATGCCATTCAGATTCTGTTCCTGCATCGTCGTCGAGATACGACGTTGAAGTGGGACAGCGCTACGCTACTTGCTGACGTCCAAACGAGTCGCACTCTCCCACTTTCTCATGATTTTTCTTCTCAGCGTTGTACAAAATCAATGAAGTAAATTAACCACTGGCACAAAGGACGTGAATTACGAATGGGGAATGAATAAGAGAATCGTAGACAAAATTTATTTGGAACTGTCTATGTACGTGTATTCTTTAGAACAGTTATTAAGTGAACTGGCGAATCAGTCAGTCTCATGCGACTGTGAGCGAGACGTGTTGTCGGCAGTAACGACACTGACGCAGACGGGGCCCCTCGCGCTCACCGACTGACCGCTCTCCAGCACGCTGTCGCAAGTTTTATCTGTAGCCCGGAGTCATCGTCCGGAGAAACCAGAGCTGCAATGACGACATAAACCAATCTGCGAGAAAAGCAGTTACCTTGCTGAGTGGAAAAAAATGTGGAAGAACCTTAATTCACCGACGGAAGAAGTGGCTTACGAAACACTCGTTAGGCAGAAAATTTCCGTGAACTGTTTTAGGTCTATCAGCAGTATGCAAAAAAGACAAACATCACATAAACTACTACACTTAATATACGACTTTGCGGGGTGGAATGCGGTCACCTATGAGCTGTAACAAGAAATTGATTTCGTTAAGTCCCGCTAAAGGAACACTTGCATTGTGATTTTATGCCGTAAAGCGAACGCCATACACATATGGCTGCATACTTAAATCACGAAATAAGAAGCAGTCTCCTGGCAAGCCGTGTCTGCGTCCAGCTACCGGCAGAACTAATGAAAGATAACTGATTTGCTTCGATGTCTCGAAAGCAACAAAAACAGTCCAGGAAGAAAAAAGTCTTGTTTGATGTCACAGAGACGACAGCCATTTTAGTTTTTCTGCATGGATATTTACCACTGGAGTTAATCACAACCAACAACCTTTCAAAATCTTTTCACATTTCTGTATTATTTACGATCGATATAATTATTCGTCAGGTTGGAGCATCTCTTTATTGTACTGCAGGACTTGAGAAATCATTTTCCTCTGGTTACATTTCGAATTCCTAAAATCATGACCCGCCTCTACGTGACACTTACGCTTAGCCAAAGACAACGGGACACAGAAGCGATGTAGATGTATGTGTGTAACCAGCGTGGGACTGGCCACGTAGTCGAGGTGGCGTCAGCCAGCCGGGTCACCCTATCCCGCCCGCCCCCTGGCTCACGTCGGACGCGTAAAACAGAGAGAGGGAGGGAGAAATAAGACAGAAAAACTTGAAAAATGGTTGACCTGAGGCCATCTCTAAAACTTCCTGCTTATTTTCGAGGTCACAGCGCCGAAAAATATTTCTTCTCATAATTACTGTACACTTCTAGCTTAAAATGTGCACTTTTTCGTTACTCTTCGAGCTCCTGGGGCCCTGAAAATAATAATAGCGCTTTTTGTAATTTTGAAAAACACATTTACCTAGAGATTGACTGAATTATGGCATTCGATGCTGTTTTCTAGTATAATAAATAATGTTTCTTCAAAAATATTGTTCTATTACGGTATTTGGAAGTAATTTTGAAAAAGCACCTTCGCCAAACATTTTGGAGCAATATCCTCCAAATGAATTAACCGGTTTCGACGGTATTCGACGCGGTATTGTAAGTAATAGAAATTGTGCCCTAAATAGTCGGTCAGTTAGGAAACCACAAAGTTATTCTGAAAAACCACATTTTTGGAAATTTTTGGGTGGTGATAATTATTGAGCGAATCTCCGATTTTTTTATGATATGTGGCATTTGACGTAGTTTGTTGTGAAAGGAAGTGTTGACTAGGTTCCGGTGTCAGCCAGTTCAGCCATTTAAAAGACATTAAAAAATCCTTTTTTAAACTTTCATTTTTGTGTTTTCTCAAAATTTATTTCAAATTTTCAAGAGATCTAAGTATAGTTTACACGTGATCTAGGGGTAGCGTCTTTGATTAGAAATCAAACGCCGTCGGTCCTAGGTTCGAAACCCTCCGCCGTTTACCCGTTTTAATTACTAAGCAGCATTTGCGGACGAAGGCTTCCGGTATAAGAAGTCAACCTCATTCTGCCAATAGTCTTGTCGAAGAGGGCAGAGGAGCGGACAGACGTTCAAGACGCTCTTGTCCTAGGGGTGGGAAACTGTCCCTAAAGGCGGAACAATCAGCAATGAGCAAAGGCATGATGATGCAGAAGGCAATGGAAGTCACTCCATTAAAGACACATAACGTGTATCCACAAGACATGTGGCGTGTAATTGAAAAAGTGCCAGGACGATCTCTCCACTGCCAAGAGATTCGGAATAGTCCCCCGATCGGACATCTGGGAGGGGACTGCAAAATGGGAGGTGACCATAAGAAAAAGATTGAATAACATATGAAAGCATAACGTTCTACGAGCCTGGACGTGGAATGTCAGAAGCTTGAACTTGGTAGTAAGGGCACAAAATCTAAAAATGGAAATTAAATGGCTCAATCTAGGTATAGTAGGGGTCAGTGAAGTAAAATGGAAAGAATACAAGGATTTCTGGTCAGATGAGTATAGGGTAATATTAGCAGCATCAGAAAACGGTATAGTGGGAGTTGGATTCGTTATGAATAGGAAGGTAGGGCAGCAAGTGTTTTACTGTTAACAGTTCAGTGATAGGGTTGTTCTTATCAGAATCGACAGAAAACCAACACCGACGACGATAGTTCAAATATATATGTCGACGTCGCAAGCTGAAGGTGAAGAGAAAGTATATGAGGATACTGAGAGGGTACTACAGTACGTAAAGGGAGATGAAAATCTAATAGTCACGAGAAACTGAAATGCTGTTGTAGGGGAAACAGAAGAAGTTAGGGTTACAGAAGGTTATGGACTTGGGACAATGAACAAGAGAGGAGAAAGACTAAATGTGTTTTGTAATATAGCGAACACTCTTCAAGAATCACATGAGGAGAGGAGGCCGGGAGAAACAAGAAGATTTCAATTAGATCGCATCATGCCCAGACGGGGACTCTGAAACCAGATACAGGATTCTAAGGTGTACCAAGGAACAGATTAGAGTCAGATCGCAATGTAGAAGTGATGAAGAGTAGGCTGAAGAAGAAGAGCTTAGGAAGAATCAATACGCAAAGAAGTGGGACACGATATACGCTTCAGGTTCTCTGAGGCTATTGATACAGCAGTAAGAAATGGCTAAGTAGGTAGTACAGTTGAAGGGGAATGGATATCTCTAATAAGGGCAATCACAGAAGTTGGAAAGAGAAAAATATGTACAAAAGAAGGTAACTGGGAAGAAACCATAGGTAACAGAATAAATACTTCAGTTGATCGATGAAAGAAGGAAACACAAAAATGTTCAGGGAAACTCAGAAATAGAAGTCGCTGGGGAATGAAATAAATAAGAAGTGCAGGGAAGCTAGGACGAATTGGCTGCATGGAAAATTTGAAGAAATCGAAAAAAAAAGAACTGTCGGAAGGACTGAATCTGCATACAGGAAAGTCAAAACAACATTTGCTGAAGTTAAAAGCAAGAGTGGTAGCATTAAGAGTGCAATGGGAATTCGACAATTAGATGATGAGAGGGAGCGGACAGGTGGAAAGAGTACAATGAAGCTTTTTACGAAGGGAAAGATTTGTCTGATGTGATAGAAAAAGAAACAGGAATCGATTTAGAAGGGAGCAGGAGCCAATATTAGAATCATACCACAAGAGAGCTTTGGAGAAAGGGATAGATAACATTCCACCAGAATTTCTTCAGTGATTGGGGGTAGTGGAAATAAAACGACTATTCACGTTCGTGTGTAGAACCCATGAGCCTGGCGACATATGATATGACTTTTGGAGAATATAATCCACACAATTCCGAATACTGCAAGAGCTGAGAAGTGTGAGAGTTCTCGCACAATCAGCTTAACAGTTCATACATCCATTGACGAACGAGAATAATGTACAGAAAAATTGAAAAGAAAATTGACAATGTGTTGGATGACTATCAGTTTCGCTTTAGGGAAGGTAATGGCATAAGAGCGGCAATTCTGACGATGTGGTTGATAATGGAAGCAAGACTAAAGAAAAATGAACACACCTTCAAATGATTTGTCGACCTGGAAAAAGCGTTCGATAATGTGAAATTGTGAGAAAAACAGGGGTAGGCTATAGGGAGAGACGGGTAATCTATAGCATGTACAAGAACCAAGAGGGCGTAATAAGAGTGGACAACCAAGGACGAGGTGGTCGGATTAAGAAGGGTGTAAGGCAGGGATGTAGTCTTTCGCCTGCTACTGTTCAATCTGTACATCTAAGAAGCAATGATGGAAATACAAGGAAGGTCGAGAAGTGGAATTCAAAGGCGAAAAGATATCGACATTGCTACTGTGAGTGAAGGTGAAGAAAAATTACATGTCCTGCTGAATGGAATGAACAGTGTAGTGAGTACAGAATATGGATTGAGAGTAAATCGAAGGTAGACGAAAGTAATGAGAAATAGAAATGAGAACAACGATCAACACTGGTAGTCACGAAATAGATGAAGTTAAGGAATTCTGTTTCCTAGGCAGTAAAATAGTAAATGACGGACGGAGCAAGTAGGACATCAAAAGCAGACTAGCACTGGCAAAAAGGGCATTCCTGGCCACCACAAGTCTACCAGTATCAAACAAAGGCCTTGATTTGAGGAAGCAATTTGTGAGGACGTACATTTGGAGCACAACGCTGTATGATAGTGAGACATGGACTGCGGGAAAACCGGAACAGAAGATGACCGAAGCGTTTGAGAAGTGGTGCTACAGAAGGATGTCGAAAATTAGGTGGACTGATAAAGTAAGCAGTGAGGGGGTTCTGCTCAGAATCGGAGAGGAAAGGAATATGGAGAACCTTAAAAAGTTGAGATCTGTTGAAAACTCGATTTTCGAAAATCGGGCTAAAATCAGTAACTTGTCTACATTTGAAAAAAACTGAGTGCTATTCAAAACTGTCATTTAACATCGGTCAGCTTTGTTGCTTAGTAGAGCGACGAGTTAAAAAATAATGACAAAGTGTAGGAGTAAAAGCATAAATTAAACGTATGTTCACAAAGTATTCTCAGATTGATACACGTAATGTTTTCTGTGTGCCCTGTAAACTCTAGTCACATTTGCAAATTACGTTAACACAGTACTGCAAAATTACTGATTCTTCGCTACATGAAACATTACGAGCTTTCCACAAATAACTTGCTATAACAGGGAACCAGTGTTTCTGAAGATTTGCGTTTCTAAAATCGGTAGCATTGTTACAGTGAGTAACGGCAAGTTCTTCATTGCGCGAACTCTTTTGTAAACCGTCTACTTTTACATGCGACGTGTTCAGTACAAACTGTTCTCCTGGTCTTCTGACTGACTTTATCTCTCATGGCATTAACCGTGTTTTGACTTCTGGTTCCGTTCTCGCCTGATTGCAGCCCGATGATTGGTCCGTAGCTGCAGTCCAGAAACAACTGGCCGAGCGACCGCCGCTTCGATCGCGTAGACTGTATGGTCTGCAGAAACTTTTTTCTATTCTTAGTTAATCGAATTTTTATGTTGTTCACAAATTGAAACAGCATCTCAGCTTTTCACGCCAACTAAGGCCATGTAAGCGTGGTCTTTTCTGAATGTATTTTTGACGAAAGAGCTATTCTGGAAGCTGTCTTTTGCGTTGTGGAGGTATTACCATAGCGACTTTCATCACCTAGTAAATAATTCTTTACCTCTAACCGAGGAGCAAAATACCAATTTTCATAAATTTACCCTTAGAGCTTTTTTAATGTAACGATGTATTTTCTTACAAACGTTCATCCCCTATTAGACTCCCTTAGGGGCTGAATTTCCAGAAACTTTGAAACACTTTTGATTTTCTGACAGAAACCAGATTTCAGTTTTCACAGTTCTATCTTCAAAATTACCTTAAAAGCGACATTTTTTTAAAACATCCTTCATCCCCGTTTCATTCCCTTAGGGTTAAAATTTCGGGCAATCGCTTATTACACGACGGGTACAGTGTAAGATCCATACCTGCTACAGATTTCAAGTTTGTACCCTTATCGGCTTGGGCTGCGCGATGATGGGTCACTCAGGACATTGCCTTTTAGACAGAGATTAATAACTATTAATGGTACAGCAGTTTTTGCTCCCAAATTGTGCTGCCGACCGTTCGTGAGTTATTTTCAGTCTAAAATTGTAGCAGATTCACTTTATTTACTCCATATTTCACTGACTATTTCTTATTTTTACCTTTAGTTCGATCGTTACCGTGTAAAAGTAATCGCACAAGATCGATTCGGTTATAACCGCACCTGGACTTTTTCGTATTTTCATCAATCTTCGGAACATATGTCTTCCCCAAGTAACGGGTGTCCTTTAAAAATCGTAGCTAAACGAAGTGCAGGTCCGTTATAACTTGCTAACTCAGGAAATTCATTGAACTGTCTGCTACAGTTTAGCAAAAGCCACGCCTAGATACATATTCAGTCATTCCGCGAGTATTTTGGGTGACCTAACACAGCCTGGAGATACTAAAAGGTATCAGATAGATTACATAATGGTAAGACAGAGATTTAGGAACCAGGTTTTAAATTGTAAGACATTTCCAGGGGCAGATGTGGACTCTGACCACAATCTATTGGTTATGACCTGTAGATTAAAACTGAAGAAACTGCAAAAAGGTGGGAATTTAAGGAGATGGGACCTGGATAAACTGAAATAACCAGAGGTTGTACAGAGTTTTAGGGAGAGCATAAGGGAACAATTGACAGGAATGGGGGAAAGAAATACAGTAGAAGAAGAATGGGTAGCTTTGAGGGATGAAGTAGTGAAGGCAGCAGAGGATCAAGTAGGTAAAAAGATGAGGTCTAGTAGAAATCCTTGGGTAACAGAAGAAATATTGAATTTAATTGATGAAAGGAGAAAACATAAAAATGCAGTAAATGAAGCAGGCAAAAAGGAATACAAACGTCTCAAAAATGAGACTGACAGGAAGTGCAAAATGGCTAAGCAGGCATGGCTAGAGGACAAATGTAAGGATGTAGAGGCTCATCTCACTAGGGGTAATATTGACACTGCCTACAGGAAAATTAAAGAGACCTTTGGAGATAAGAGAATCACTTGTATGAACATCAAGAGCTCAGATGGAAACCCAGTTCTAAGCAAAGAAGGGAAAGCAGAAAGGTGGAAGGAGTAAATAGAGGGTCTATACAAGGGTGATGTACTTGAGGACAATATTATGGAAATGGAAGAGGATGTAGATGAAGATGAAATGGGAGATACGATACTGCGTGAAGAATTTGACAGAGCACAGAAAGACCTGAGTCAAAACAAAGCCCCTGGAGTAGACAACATTCCATTGGAACTACTGACGGCCTTGGGAGAGCCAGTCATGACAAAACTCTACCATCTGGTGAGCAAGATGTATGAAACAGGCGAAATACCCTCAGACTTCAAGAAGAATATAATAATTCCAATCCCAAAGAAAGCAGGTGTTGACAGATGTGAAAATTACCGAACAATCAGTTTAATAAGCCACGGCTGCAAAATACTAACACGAATTCTTTACAGACGAATGGAAAAACTAGTAGAAGCCGACCTCGGGGAAGATCAGTTTGCATTCCGTAGAAATACTGGAACACGTGAGGCAATACTGACCTTACGACTTATCTTAGAAGAAAGATTAAGGAAAGGCAAACTTACGTTTCTAGCATTTGTAGACTTAGAGGAAGCTTTTGACAATGTTGACTGGAATACTCTCTTTCAAATTCTAAAGGTGGCAGGGGTAAAATACAGGGAGCGAAAGGCTATTTACAATTTGTACAGAAACCAGATGGCCGTTATAAGAGTCGAGGGACATGAAAGGGAAGCAGTGGTTGGGAAGGGAGTGAGACAGGGTTGTAGCCTCTCCCCGATGTTATTCAATCTGTATGTAGAGCAAGCAGTAAAGGAAACAAAAGAAAAATTCGGAGTAGTTATTAAAATCCATGGAGAAGAAATAAAAACCTTGAGGTTTGCCGATGACATTGTAATTCTGTCAGAGACAGCAAAGGACCTGGAAGAGCAGTTGAACGGTATGGACAGTGTCTTGAAAAGAGGATATAAGATGAACATCAACAAAAGCAAAACGAGGATAATGGAATGTAGTCGAATTAAGTCGGGTGATGCTGAGGGAATTAGATTACGAAATGAGACAGTTAAAGTAGTAAAGGAGTTTTGCTATTTGGGGAGCAAAATAACTGATGATCGTCGAAGTAGAGAGGATATAAAATGTAGGCTGGCAATGGCAAGGAAAGCGTTTCTGAAGAAGAGAAATTTGTTAACATCGAGTATAGATTTAAGTGTCAGGAAGTCATTTCTGAAAGTATTTGTATGGAGTGTAGCCATGTATGGAAGTGAAACATGGACGATAACCAGTTTGGACAAGAAGAGAATAGAAGCTTTCGAAATGTGGTGCTGCAGAAGAATGCTGAAGATTAGATGGGTAGATCACATAACTAATGAGGAATTATTGAATAGGATTGGGGAGAAGAGGAGTTCGTGGCACAACTTGACTAGAAGAAGGGATCGGTTGGTAGGACATGTTCTGAGGCATCAAGGGATCACCAATTTGGTACTGGAGGGCAGCGTGGAGGGTAAAAATCGTAGAGGGAGACCAAGAGATGAATACACTAAGCAGATTCAGAAGGATGTAGACTGCAGTAAGTACTGGGAGAGGAAGAAGCTTGCACAGGATAGAGTAGCAAGGGACTGAAGACCACAACAACAACAACAACACAGTCCTACGGCCAGAGTAAAGAACCGAACGCGAAACACGTGAGGCATGTGGAGCAGATGAGGTATCTTTGAAGCATTTGCAAGGAGAAGGTTGAGGAAGGAGCGAGCGGCAGAGCGGCAGCGCCGGTCAGTCGGCTCACCGCGTCAGGCGGGGCGCGCTCCCCCTCTCCCCCCCCCCCCCCCCCCCCCACGCAAACCCGACCCCACCACCACCACAGCTTACGAACTGGATTTATTTCAGTCAGAGACGACGCGACGAGAATTTTTATGGACATGGAAACACTTTCGGTAACTTCAATTTTCGGAAGAAAATTCGACGTTAGATCGCGAAATGTTCTTAGAATGAAGATAGCTCGCTTCGTAGCCGCGAGGAGGCCAAGCAAATAGTCTGAATTGTTCCCTCCTTTTTTTTAAGCTGGTAGTGGCGATGGATGCTCGACACTGTGCAGTAGTGGCATACGTAGGGTTAAAATAACTGAAAAAGAGAAAAATACACCGAAAGTACTGGGTGCATCCAGTGGTGAGTAGTCGGTTGTTGCAAGGAGCGTTTTACGTTATGTTTAACGAGCTACGAGAGGATGAAATGAAATTTTTCAACTATTTCCGAATGTCTTTCTCAAGCTTCGATGAATCACATCACACGCTTAGAAACGCTTTACAGAAGCAAGACACGAACACGAGACTCGCTATACCTTCAATGGATATGCTGGCTATAATTAAGGTAAGTGAATCCTAATGTGTAAGTATCCTGTCTCAGCCAAAAATTATCTCAGCTAAAATTAAAGAAACCCAGTAATGTCTATCACTAGCTTTAACAACACTTTCATTTCAATTAAAAAAAAAAAAAAAAAGAAGATAAGGCGCCATAACTACTGGCATACTACAGTCGTAATGCAGTTGCACGTGTGGCGGAACTTAAGAGAGCCAACTTCCGTCACGCCACGAAAACTTCAGGTCCGTTGTACTTCATTGCGTTACTTTCCTACCACCACTGCTCCCTGGTGGCAGTATTTCGGAACACGAGCATTCTGTCGCAGTTGTCGGGGTGCAATTACAGGTGTACCCCATTTGATTTCAGTGCCTTTTCGCACTGAAGGGCCAGACACTGGTACACCTGCCTAATGTCGTGTAGGGCCCACGCGAGCACGCAGAAGTGTCGAAACACGACGTGGCATGGCCTCGACTCAGATCTGAACTAGTGCTGGAGGGAAATGACACCACGGATCCTGCAGGACTGTCCACAAATCAGTACGAGGTGCAGCGAATCTCTTCTGAACAGCACTTTGCAAGGCATCCCAGATATGCTCAATAATGTTCATGTCTGGGGAGTTTGGTGGCCAGCGGAAGTGTTTAAAACTCAGAGGATTGTTCCAGGCGCCACTCTGTAGCAATTCTGGATGTGTGGGGTGTCGCATTGTCCTGCTGAAATTACCCGTCAGATTGCACAATGGACATGAATGGATGCAGGTAATCAGACAGGATATTTATTTACGTATCACCTGTCAGAGTCTTATCTAGACGTATCAGAGGTCCTACATCACTCCACCAGCTTGAACAGTCTCATGCTGACATGTAGCGTAAATGGATTCACGAGGTTGTCTCCGTGCCCATACAGGGCGATCCGATTGATACGAACTGAAACGAGACTTGTACGACCAGGCAACATGTTTCCAGCCGTCAGCTCCATTGTCGATGTTGACGGACCCAGGCGACGTATAAAACTTTATGTCGTGCAGTCTGAGTGACTGAGGGCACACGAGTATCGACGATGTTTCGTGGAATGGTTCACACGTTGCCACTTTTTGATAGCCCAGCACTGAAATCTGCAGCAATTTGCGGAAGGATTGCAATTCTGTCACCTTGAACGGTTCTCTTCAGTCGACGTTGGTCCCGTTATTGCTGGATCTGTTTCCG
This sequence comes from Schistocerca americana, assembly GCF_021461395.2. Taxonomy (NCBI): domain Eukaryota; kingdom Metazoa; phylum Arthropoda; class Insecta; order Orthoptera; family Acrididae; genus Schistocerca; species Schistocerca americana. The sequence goes on along the minus strand of NC_060129.1, from coordinate 81,786,753 downwards.
GTCGCAGCGATGTCAGAGATTTGATGTTTTACCGGGTTCCTGATATTCTCGGTACACTAGCGAAATGGTCCCCACTTCATCGCTACCTCTGGGTGCTGTGTCCCATCACTCTTGCACCGGCTACAGCACCACGTAAGTCTAGGTGACGTGCCATTGTCCATCTAACAACAGCAAATGATGCTTGCTGTCTTATACAGGCATTCCCGACTGCAGAGCCATATTCTGACTGTTTACATATCTCTCTATTTGGATACCCATGCCTATTACAGTTTCTTTGGCGCTTCAGTGTATTTTATTTCTTAACAATGAAAACAACGTTCTGTTGGCGGACTTACACAGCTGACAGCTGCTAGAACAAGAAGACCAACAACCTATGTTTGATTTTCTGCAGCAGTGTGTGTGTGTGTGTGTGTGTGTGTGTGTGTGTGTGTGTGCGCGCGCGCGCGCGCGCGCGCGCACACACAATATTTGCAAATCAATGACGTATCCCACAGTTATAAAAGATTTTTGAATGAATAGAGAAAGTTAATATACCAGGTGTACCGGTATGAAATCAGCGTTAAGATACAAATGTGTCAATAGGGAACATTCGTTGTGAACGAGCCTTCATTTTTACAGTTCAATCCCACGTCCGGCCATCCTGATTTAGGTTTTCCGTGATTTCCCTACATCGCTCCAGGCAAGTGCCGGGATGGTTCCTTTGAAAGGGCACGGCCGACTTCCTTCCCCATCCTTCCCTAATCCTATGAGACCGATAACCTCGCTGTTTGGTCTCCTCCCCCCAAACAACCAACAACCTTAATTTTTTTTTTGTTTGGTTGGTATGACATCTGTCAAAGATATTTAGTATACATCAAGTCATGGAACATACAACATCCTATATTTTCATCGTGTTAACAATGTCGAATTTTGTACCAGAAAGTGATGATTTGCGGAAAGCATTGATTTTTTGCTTTCATTTGAAAAAAAGTGCTGCAGAGTCACCTCGAATGCTTGTCGAGGCATATGGTGACCGTGCTCTATCAGAAGCAACGTGCAAAAGACGGTTTCAACGGTCCAGAAATAATGGTTTTGATGTAAGAAATGACGAACGTGGAAGACCACCAAAAAAGTTAGAAGACGCCGAATTGCAAGCAATATTGGATGAAGATGATACTTTGAGTCAGAAGAAAATGGCAGCAATGCTAAATGTTGCACAACAAACAATTTCTGACCGTTTGAAAGCTATGGGAAAGATCCAAAAGTGTGGAAAATGGGTGCCACATGAATTGAATGAAAGACAGATGGAAAACCGAAAAACTATTTGTCAAATTTTGCTTCAAAGACATGAAAGAAAACCAATTTTGCATCGAATCGTTACTGGCGAAGAAAAATAGATTTATTTTAAGAATCCTAAACGGGGAATATCATGGGTTAACCCGGGACAACCGTCAACATCGACTGCAAAAACCAGATCGATGCGGCAAGAAGACAATGCTCTGTGTTTGGTGGGATCAGAAAGGTGTGGTGTATCACGAGCTTCTAAAACCCAGTGAAACTGTGAATACTAATCGCTACAGACAACAAATGATCAATTTAAACTATGCATTGATCGAAAAAAGACCAGAATGGGCCAGAAGACATGGCAAAGTAATTTTTTTACACGACAATGCACCTGCACGCAAAGCAAAACTGGTTCAGGATACAGCCAAAACACTTGGCTGGGAGCTGCTACCCCACCCGCCGTATCCACCAGACTTGGCCCCTTCCGACTACCATTTGTTTTCATCAATGGGACACGCATTGGCTGAGGAACACTTCGATTCCTACGAAGAAGTCGAAAATTGGGTGTCTCATTGGTTTGCTTCAAAAGCACACAAATTGTCAGAAAGGTGGTCAAAAAGTATAGAAAGCAATGGTCAGTACTTTGAATAATATGTTTTTACTTTTCAATTCAAAATTAGTGTTTCATTTTCACAAAAAAACGCTAATTTCATACCGGAACACCTGGTATTTACCCACAGAAGCAAGTCGAATAAACTTCGTAATTTGTGAGAGCAAGCGTTGTATAAATCCTGTACTGTACGCAGGAAGCAGTTCCAGACTGTAAGATGTGGCAGCTGTTAAACAATAAGTGAGTTACTCGAAATGCCTGTATCAACGAATATAGGCCGCGCGGGGCAGCCGCAGGGTCCAGGGCGTCTTGTCACGGTTCGCGCGGCTCTCCCCGTGTGTGTTGTCCTTAGCGTAAGTTAGGTTAAGTAGTGTGTAAGATTAGGGACCGATGACCTCAGCAGTTTGGTCCCATAAGACGAATATAACGAGATTCTACACTACTGGCCATTAAAATTGCTACACCACGAAGATGACGTGCTACAGACGTGAAATTTAACCGACAGGAAGAAGATGCTGTGATATGCAAATGATTAGCTTTTCAGAGACGTGGCTGCACGATCCGTTACAGCCGTGCGGATAAGATACCTGTCATCTCGACTGCTAGTGATACCAGGCCGTTGGCGTCCAGCACGGCGTTTCGTATTACCCTCCTGAACCCACCGATTCCATATTCTGCTAACACTCATTGGATCTCGACCAACGCGAGCAGCAATGTCGCGGTACGATAAACCGCAATCGCGATAGGCTACAATCCGACCTTTATGAAAGTCGGAAACGTGATGGTACGCATTTCTCCTCCTTACACGAGGCTTCACAACAACGTTTCACCAGGCAACGCCGGTCAACTGCTCTTTGTGTATGAGAAATCTGTTGGAAACTTTCCTCATGTCAGCACGTTGTAGGTGTCGCCACCGGCGCCAACCTTGTGTGAATGCTCTGAAAAGCTAATCATTTGTATATCACAGCATCTTCTTCCGTCGGTTAAATTTCAAGTCTGTAGCACGTCATCGTCGTGGTGTAGCAATTTTAATGGCCAGTAGTGTATGTTCATTGTGTAGTGCAAATCCTTCTGACGCTTTTGATAGACACTATGGATCAAAAATATCCGGATACCTGGGTGAAAACTACTGGAATTCAATATGGTGATCACCCATCCTTAGCATTGGTGACAGCATCAACTCTCGCAGGCGTATGTTCAATCAGTTGCTGGAAGCTTTCTTGGAGAATGGCAGCCCATTCTTCACGGGGTGCTGCATTGAATAGAGGTATCGATGTCAGTCAGTGAGGCCTGGCACGAAGTCGGCGGTCCAAAACATGCCAAAGGTGTTCTGTAGGATTCAGGTCAGGACTCTGTGCAGGCCAGTCCATTACAGGGATGTTATTGTCGTGTAACCACTCCGCCAAAGGCCGTGCATTATGAGCAGCGGCTCGATCGTGTTGAAAGATGCAATCGCCACCCCCCGAATTGCTCTTCAACAGTGGGAAGCGAGAAGGTGCTGAAAACATGAATGTAGGCCTGTGCTGTGGTAGTGCCACGCAAAACAACAAGGGGTGCAAGCCCACTCCACAAGAAACACGACCACACCGTAACACCACCGCCTCCGAATTTTACTGTTGGCACTACACACGCTGGCAGATGACGTTCACCGGGCATTTGCATTACCCACACCCTGCTATTGTGTCGCCACATTGTGTACCGTGATTCGTCACTCCACAGAACGTTTTTCCACTGTTCAATCGTCCAGTGTTTACGCTCTTTACACTAAGCGAGGGTAGGCGACGTTTGGCATTTACCGGCGTGATATGTGGCTTATGAGCGGCCGCTCAAGTGCTCCAAAGCTTGCAGTATGTCATCTGAGAAGGTCATTTGGTTCAAGATACGTCATTATGTTTGAACTCAAATTATGTTTTACGATTCTACAATAAATCGATGTCAGTGGTATTGGATGGTACTTTTGTGGATCACTTCTGCTACGCTTCTTGTAGACTGGTCTGACCTTTTCTCCAAGAACTGGGCACGGTTTTTTTGTTTGAGGCATCTCCAGTAAGATTGCACTTAGGAGAGGGCTAATGCAGCCGCAAATTCAGTATAGAATTGATAGGGATTCCATTGGTCCCTGGAGCACTGTTGAGTTTTAACCATTTCAGTTGTTTCTCAACACCACAATCAATATAGGTTATTTTGAGGTTTTTTGTCCTTTGTTTTTTAATTTATAAATCAAAATTTTCAAATAATTGAATATTATTATAGATAAATATAATGAAAGTCATACTGACAGAAATTCTGATTGGAAAAGGAATGATATAAAGAAACAAATGAGACAGTTCATACAGCGATTAAAATGATGTCACAAAGGAACAGAAATAAAAAAAATTACATTGAAAACAAGTAACTGAATGAAAGCGATGATCAAAGCCATTTTGATAAAGCTTTAAAAATTAAGAAAAATTACAGTACTGTTAAGATTTGAACCCACAGCCTCCTACGTGTGAAGCTATTATCCTATCCACTACATCTGCAACCAGTCTATGTAATACGACTTTTTTTATGTTATTAACCACAGTGTGAAATTCCAACTTTTTTAAGAGTTACTCGTGAATGAGGGCCAACCAGAATGAATGGCTGCAGGTGTGATACCTGGGATCTTAACCTACATCACCGTATATTTGGTTTCAGAAAGTCGATCGCTCTGCTGGGGACCTCTACTTGTAAGCTAAATGTGCCCCCACACGACTGTCCTGTCTCACAACAGATGCTCAGCAACAATACGTCAAGCTGGAAGATTTGGAGAAAACTGAATCACATCGTAAGAGGTGTAGTACTAGTCAAAACAAATCTTATTAAAGACTAGCGGACCCGACAGACGTTGTCTTGCATGATATTTCAAGCGATTAGGATATTAAACAAAGTATGAAATGAAACACAAATAATATATAATTTCATTATTCTTTATTTTGAAATAACATTAATTTTTCTAAAAACAATTCGTTATAATCAATAATGTTTGTTTAATTTTATCATAATGCGAGTTGATGAACAATATTTTTAGTCAATTCCTGAGGAGTATAAATGAATAAACTTGACGGTTTTCCAATGCGAGAACACGCCACATATAATTGGCCATGTGAAAGGACCGGATTTCTAGATCAAATCCACAAACCGACATTGTTTGACCTTGTGACTTCTTAATGTTGTTGTTGTGGTCTTCAGTCCTGAGACTGGTTTGATGCAGCTCTCCATGCTACTCTATCCTGTGCAAGCTTCTTCATCTCCCAGTACCTACTGCAACCTACATCATTCTGAATCTGCTTAGTGTATTCATCTCTTGGTCTCCCTCTACGATTTTTACCCTCCACGCTGCCCTCCAATGCAAAATTTGTGATCCCTTGATGCCTCAAAACATGTCCTACCAACCGATCCCTTCATCTAGTCAAGTTGCGCCACGAACTTCTCATCTCCCCAATCCTATTCAATGCCTCCTCATTAGTTACGTGATCTACCCATCTTATCTTCAGCATTCTTCTGTAGCACCACATTTCGAAAGCTTCTATTATCTTCTTGTCCAAACTATTTATCCTCCATATTTCACTTCCATACATGGCTACACTCCATACAAATACTTTCAGAAACGACTTCTTGACACTTAAATCTATACTCGATGTTAACAAATTTCTCTTCTTCAGAAACGATTTCCTTGCCATTGCCAGTCTACATTTTATATCTTCTCTACTTCAACCATCATCAGTTATTTTGCTCCCCAAATAGCAAAACTCCTTTACTACTTTAAGTGTCTCATTTCCTAATCTAATCCCATCAGCATCACCCGATTTAATTTGACTACATTCCATTATCCTCGTTTTGCTTTTGTTGATGTTCATCTTATATCCTCCTTTCAAGACACTGTCCATTCCGTTCAACTGCTCTTCCAAGTCCTTTGCTGTCTCTGACAGAATTACAATGCCATGGGCGAACCTCAAAGTTTTTACTTCTTCTCCATGAATTTTAATACCTACTCCGAATTTTTCTTTTGTTTCCTTTACTGCTTGCTCAATATACAGATTGAATAACATCGGGGAGAGGCAACAACCCTGTCTCACTCCTTTCCCAACCACTGCTTCCCTTTCATGCCCCTCGACTATTATAACTGCCATCTGGTTATACAAATTGTAAATAGCCTTTCGCTCCTTGTATTTTACCCCTGCCACCTTCAGAATTTGAAAGAGAGTATTCCAGTTAACGTTTTCAAAAGCTTTCTCTAAGTCTACAAATGCTAGAGACGTAGGTTTGCCTTTTCTTAATCTTTCTTCTAAGATAAGTCGTAAGGTTCGTATTGCCTCAAGTGTTCCAACATTTCTACGGAATCCAAACTGATCTTCCCCGAGGTCCGCTTCTACCAGTTTTTCCATTCGTCTGTAAAGAATTCGCGTTAGTATTTTGCAGCTGTGACTTATTAAACTGATAGTTCGGTAATTTTCGCATCTGTCAACACCTGCTTTCTTTGGGTTGGAATTATTATATTCTTCTTGAAGTCTGTGGGTATTTCGCCTGTCTCATACATCTTGCTCACCAGATGGTAGAGTTTTGTCATGACTGGCTCTCCCAAGGCCATCAGTAGTTCCAATGGAATGTTGTCTACTCCCGGGGCCTTGTTTCTACTCAGGTCTTTCAGTACTCTGTCAAACTCTTCACGCAGTATCTTATCTCCCATTTCATCTTCATCTACATCCTCTTCCATTTCCATAATATTGTCCTCAAGTACATCGCCCTTGTATAAACCCTCTATATACTCCTTCCACCTTTCTGCCTTTCTTCTCTCCAAAGGTCTCATTAATTTTCCTGTAGGCAGTATCTATCTTACCCCTAGTGAGACAAGCCTCTACATCCTTACATTTGTCCTCTAGCCATCCCTGCATAGCCATTTTGCACTTCCTGTCGATCTCATTTTTGAGACGTTTGTATTCCTTTTTGCCTACTTCATTTACTGCATTTTTATATTTTCTCCTTTCGTCAATTAAATTCAATATTTCTTCTGTTACCCAAGGATTTCTATTAGCCCTCTGCTGCCTTCACTACTTCATCCCTCAGAGCTAACCATTCTTCTTCTACTGTATTTCTTTCCCCTATTCCTGTCAATTGTTCCCTTATGCTCTCCCTGAAACTCTCTACAACCTCTGGTTCTTTCAGTTTATCCAGGTCCCATCTCCTTAAATTCCCACCTTTTTGCAGTTTCTTCAGTTTCAATCTGCAGTTCATAACCAATACATTGTGGTCAGAATCCACATCTGCCCCTGGGAATGTCTTACAATTTAGAACCTGGTTCCTAAATCTCTGTCTTACCATTATATAATCTATCTGATACCTTTTAGTATCTCCAGGATTCTTCCAGGTATACAACCTTGTTTTATGATTCTTGAACCAAGTGTTAGCTATGATTAAATTATGCTCTGTGCAAAATTCTACAAGGCGGCTTCCTCTTTCATTTCTTCCCCCCAATCCATATTCACCTACTATGTTTCCTTCTCTCCCTTTTCCTACTGACGAACTCCAGTCACCCATGACTATTAAATTTTCGTCTCCCTTCACTACCTGAATAATTTCTTTTATCTCGTCATACATTTCATCAATTTCTTCGTCATCTGCAGAGCTAGTTGGCATATAAACTTGCACAATTGTTGTAGGCGTGGACTTCGTGTCTATCTTGGCCACAAAATGCAATCACTATGCAGTTTGTAGTAGCTAACACGCACTCCTATTTTTTTATTCATTATTAAACCTACTCCTGCATTACCCCTATTTGATTTTGTATTTATAACCCTGTAATCACCTCACCAAAAGTCTTGTTCCTCCTGCCACCGAACTTCACTAATTCCCACTATATCTAACTTTAACCTATCCATTTCCCTTTTTAAATTTTCTAACCTACCTGCCCGATTAAGGGATCTGACATTCCACGCTCCGATCCGTAGAATGCCAGTTTTCTTTCTCTTGATAACGAAGTCCTCTTGAGTAGTCCCCGCCCGGAGATCCGAATGGGGGACTATTTTACATCCGGAATATTTTACCCAAGAGGACGCCATCATCATTTAATCATACAGTAAAGCTGCATGTCCTCGGGAAAAATTACGGCTGTAGTTTCCCCTTGCTTTCAGCCGTTCGCAGTACCAGCACAGCAAGGCCGTTTTGGTTAATGTTACAAGGCCAGATCAGTCAATCATCCAGACTGTTGCCCCTGCAACTACTGAAAAGGCTGCTACCCCTCTTCAGGAACCACATGTTTGTCTGGCCTCTCAACAGATACCCCTCCGTTGTGGTTGCACCTACGGTACGGCCATCTGTATCGCTAAGGCACGCAAGCCTCCCCACCAACGGCAATGTCCATGGTTCATGGGGAAGGACTTCTTAATAGTCATGGCAAATGCCAAGCGAATTGGAAATTGCAGACGTCTGAATGGAATGGGTGAGTCTGAAGGGATCATTGGGATTCGTGTCTGGAGAACAACTTCACCTTCAAATTTGCCGTTCAAAATTGTAGCTTCAAGAACATTACCCTTAATTTTTTTATGACTTATCTTGTACCGTTGTATAGCTTAGGTGCATTTAAATTCTGAAGCAAAACGATAGGTGAGCCAATTGTTAATCGCTAGTTATGTGGTGGCATTTCCGGTAAATCTAGCGAATTCAAAAATTCAACAGGATAGTTGACTGCTTCTTCAGGATCGGTAACTGTGTCGATCGATTTGCCGGGCAATGACTGTTGTATTTTGAAGTTAATAGCGTCAACATTTTTGCAGCTAAAATAGCTCGTTCATGAAGCTACGCATGATTAATATAATGTTCGTGGCGTTGCTCTTGACTTTCATTATCACGTCTGATTGCATCCTGGTTTCTTAAATTTTCATTGTCCGTCAAGTGATCTTCTGCCGATCTATTTAACCGACGGTTCTGGACTAATTGTGAATTCCGAGTCCATCGACCAATATTTCCTCCTCGTCCACGAATATGTGGCATTGTTTTATGTACGTAACTTATATGTGAATATAATACACTTAATATTCACTAAAATGCGACACCTGAAATATCAAAAGACACCGTACAAAAAATTAAAATGTCAAAATAACGAAACACGCATAATATAATACACTCAAATTAAAATGTCGAAAAATAAACGAAATGCTATGCACGTGTTATATCTGAATATAATATGCTCAATACTGCACACAAAAATGCAACGCCACCTACCGTGCTGATTTAAGAATGTAAATTTTCCATGCCTCCACTTGAATGCATACACAAAAATTCATTCAAGTTGATCCAGCCGTTTAGTTGCAGTATAGATAAATAACCTAGATACCGACTACAGCACCATCTGCCGGGCTGATCTGTGACTCTAAACCATCCAGGGCGCCACCCAAACGCATACAAATAATTCATTCAAATCGGTCCAGCCGTTTAGGAGGAGTTCAGTGACACACACACGTACAGTAGAATTACACATATATAAAGATGAAGCAAACAACAAATGTGATTGTGGTGAAGTCCAGGACATTGAGGATCAACTATAGTGTCGCAACTGCCCCACAACATGTATTCTTGATAACTCATGGCTTAAGATGAAAGATGCTCTGGACATGGTGTAAGAATACGAGTAAAGATAGATGTAACGGAACTTGAATAGCGTATTTGCCTCTATTGGTTACGGTAGAGAGATCGATCTTTCGGTCCTGTCTGTATATGTATGTATAATATTGCACGAATAAAGGCTGGGCAAGCGTAAAGCTATCGTTAAAAACGCACGCCGCGCGATTTGGTCGGTCATAATAATAATATCATGCTTTTGAATACAATTAAAATATAACTGCGATACCTGTTTAGTGTAACTGGAAATAATATGTAGTAAATTAATGAGGTCTCTTCAGTTCCGGCGTGATTGGGCACTCAATCTCACCTGAAGATAGCGGCCAGATCGTGTTGTCGTCAGGACGATGGAACCCGGCTGCAAACCCGTGGAAATCATCAGTATTTGATACGCCGGGAAAATGTACGCTATCACAGGATCACTATAGTCATCCTTTTTTGAAAGCAGTGCCTAAACAACAATACAGGGGACAGGTTGAAAGCGTGCATTTAGTTGTCAGATATGCAAAGCTGCACACAGTAAAGACAATATCTAATGGGAACCACATCAACCAAAACACGACATCCAGGCTACAAATGCAGGTCCAGGTGCCCTCTGGTGGCCGAACTAGTGCTCAGTTAAATATAAGTGGGGTGTTACTTTTCGAAGCTCTGTTGTTAAGTTGCCCGAGTATACTCGGGATCTAAAGTTTCTGCCAAAATAATAATAAACGAGATAACTCGGGGTTTTATGTTAAGGATTGATTTACTTATTTTTTACAGTAATTGTTATTCCTCATGTGAACGGTTTACAGGTGAGTCACATCAACAATCGCGCCTGGCTAGGTATCTGCTGTTTTCTCACCTGCCATCGACCTAAGATAACTGCAGAACGTAAGTGGGGCCAACGAATATGAGTGGCCGACAGTGGGGAAAATAGTAATAAAGTTTGAAAGTAAATTATCGGGGTAACTGAAAAATGTCGCAACCCCTAAACAGTTTGCAGTTGTCAGTTTGTCAAAGGCCTCTAAGTAATATATTCTGTACTACATCTGTGAGACAATCTTCCAATTGGAAACTGAAGTGGAATTCACATTCAGAAGACGAAGGCATTCTAACTGGGACCACAAAATTCTGGAATACAAGAAGCTGGGGGCTGTCTGAGTATAGTGCAAATTACAGTTTATCAGCACCAGAAATTTCTGATTCACCAGGCATCCACACTAAATCTTTCCCGTATACGGTGATAACAATAAACGCTCAAAGGGAAGAGTCTCAACGTATTCCAGCCAAAAAATTGTGACATACGAAAAACAGCCTGATGACTACTTTTTTTCCAGTTCTACACACAAACTCTAACTGATGATTGGCGCACACAACTATACATTTAGGATTCACTTGTTAATAAATTACTATGTTAAAATTCGTGAGGTATTAGCATTTTCTCCTGCTCTATATAAAATGTGTTTTACCAAAATAGTGGTTTCATTTATAATACTATTCTGTAAGGAGCAGAACGTAATACAGCACTGTGTTTCAGAGAAAATTTTTGAAAATTTGGAATTAGAAAGTTATTCCTCTAGAAAAATGAAATTATTCTACACAGTCAGAAGACATGCACAACTAACATCTTCACAGCCAAGTTCAAACGATATAATCTGGCTATACGGTGAACAGTTAGCTGAAAAATCATAAAATATTTGTTGCTGTTCTATAATAAAGTTACATAAAAAGTTTATTTATTCTGTTGTACAGTTTGGTTTTGTTAACTTTCCATACTGTTTGAATACAAAATTGAGTTGTTAATTAATACCCAATACAATCACACTGAAGTGCCAAAGAAACTGGTAGAGGCATGCTTATTCAAATACAGAGAGATGCAAACAGGCAGAATGTGGCGCTGTGGTTGGCAGCACCTATATAAGACGACAGTTACTGCTGCTACAGTGGCAGGCTATCAAGATGAACATGATGTTGCAGTCGGCGCAAGAGCGATGCAACAGAGCATCTCTGACACAGTAATGAGGTCGGGATTTTCCCGTACAACCATTTCACGAGTGTACCGTGAATATCAGGATCCGGTAAAACATCAAATCTCCTACATTGCCGTGGCCAGTAAAAAATCCTGAAAGAACTGGACCAACTACAACTGAAGAGAATCGTTCAACATGACAGAAGTGCAACCCTTCTGCAAATTGCTGCAGATTTCAATGCTGCGTCATCAACAAGAGACAGTGGGCAAACCATTCAACGAAACATCGATATAGGCCCAAATGGTTCAAATGCCTCTGACAGGGTATGTACGTGGACAAGGACAAAAAATTCCCGGATATTTCCCGGTTAAAAATACACTTTCTCCCGGGTGAAAATACACTTTTTCCGTGTTAAGTGACAGTATACTCTTCTACGGCACAGTAAAACTCATCAATCCTTTGAATGTTTATTGTTTTACATACCGGAGTAGAATTTCCCAGCACTTTAGAAAACGAAATTCAGGGAGGGATGGGGGGGGGGGGGGGGGGGGGGGGGGGGAAACACGTTTTGGAAGACCTTTGATGTGCAGAAATATGTACGCGGCATATTTTCGTGTTACGAAGGTATAAATTTGAATTCCACCAAACACCGCATGTTACCTTCCGAAACTTTGAAATCGAGATTGCGATGCACGTTTGTAAGACAGTCATAAATCATGTCACGTGATCTCGTCAGCTGATAGCAGCATAGGACACGTGATGTAGTCAGCCAATATCAAGATCACTCTTAAGTAGCGCGAACACACAAATAAGAAAAGCTCATGGTTTAAATTAATATACATAGCATTCACATATAATATTGGTCCCTAAGATTAATAAGCTGGAAGAGAAGCTAAGCTTCCACTACTATAAAATGTTGATCTTTTTTGCGCGTGTTACACCTTAAGAACATCACACAAATGAGCCAGTAAAATTTTTAATAACGACGTAAACGTCTGATCTTCTGGGCTCGAAATTGTTCTAAATGGTGGTCCTCAAAGGGTTGATTTTTAAATCAGAGTCAAACGCTTTGTGATTTAAGAAATTCATCGTACATTCTCGCACATAGTTCATCTTGAGTAAAAGGAAACCTGCTTTGAATGTCACGCTTTTCAAACCACCATTCGCAATATTTTCCCGCGACCTGTTAGAAATAGGTTCGTTTCAGCAGTTGCAAGTGAGCGCCAGATAACAGGCGTCACCGCGCTTGTGCAGCTACGATGACGTAGGAAGCCCACATGTTCGTACGTGTAAAACATTAAAAGATCTTACGTATGTCATAGAAGAAACAAGACATCAGACGATACTTCAAGAGCGTCGGAATTTCGTGAACCATACTAAAACGAAGAATTCGCCTTAAAATGCACAATCGTATGTAAATTTTCTTGGAGTACCAGTACTGTATTATCTCATGTTTGGTTCTTTATTATGGCATAATGCCATACGTGCACTTGAAATGCAGCGAACAGTTGAAACTAGCCAATAGTGTGAAATTAAACACTTCGTTTGAAATAAATTGTGTGCCTCAGCAGAAAAGATTAATTTTAAGCCAAATATCTTTAGCAAACCGGCAAAAGTAACTTCATTGTTCTGTAAGCCGATTAATGCTTGACTGTCACAGAAAGGTGGAAATAAAATCTGAAACTAGTAACATATTTTAGCCTTCCGTAACTACGCGAACATATTTTAATTCATTTGATAGCTCCCGGCCACAAAAATCCGTTTGTTATCATTTAACGCGAGAGCAATAAACCAACAGGAAACAACAAAACCATTGAAGGTAAACACAGGTCACGTGGTGACTCCCACCTCAACTCAGACTGCTGTGTGCATCAGCCCCAGATTTACCGTATTTCCGAACCGGGGCAATATTAAGTAGTGGCGGCCAGCCACACTTCTGTAACCAGAAGTCGGAGGAGACGTTACTCATACGCGACTCAACTGCTCATGCTCAACAGCCCGCCCGCAACTGCTCAAACGAATCTAATTTAAGCAGTTGTCACGTCACGCTCATCGGGGGCAATTTGTTGTTATTAAGAATTGCACAGTCTTCTTAAAGCCTTTGACACACTTTGCTGTTGGCAGACACTGGTATGAGCACTGTTTCTTTTGTTGTATAAGGCACATTTCCTTTGCAATGTAAGTTTTACTTTCGTTTTTATTTTTCTCTCGTTCACGTTTTGTTGCTGCAGTATTACTCTGCAGTAGAGGGATACAGTAATATCCTTTGTTAGAGTATTGGTTCTTACCAGTCAAAATCACAAAAATTTAACTGAAAACTACAACAATGAAAATTTCCCGCAATTCTAAAGAATTCCCGGGTTTTTCCCGGTTTTCTCCCAGATGAAAAAATTCCCGGGTTTTTCCCGGTTCATATACACCCTGCTCTGAGCACTATGGTCAGTCCCCTAGAACTTAGAACTACTTAAACCTAACCAACGTAAGGACGTCACACACATCCATGCGCGAGGCAGGATTCGAACCTACGACCGAAGCGGTTGCACGGTTCCAGACTGAAGCGCCTAGAAGCGCACGGGCACAACGGCTGGCTGAAGGCCCGCTTGTGTACCCTTGATGACTGCACAACACAAAGCTTTACGCCTCACCTGGGCCCGTCAACGACATTGGTGACTGGAAACATGTTGCCTGATCGGACAAGTCTCGTTTCGAATTGCATCAAGAGGATGGACGTGTATGGGTATGGAGACAACCTCATGAACGCATGGACTCTGCATGTCAGGAGGCAGAGGCTCTGTAATGGTGTGGGGTGTGTGCAGTTGGAGTGATATGGTATCCCTGAATACGTTTAGAGACGACCCTGACAGGTGACACGTACGTAAGCACCCTGTCTGATCACCTCCATCCATTCACGACCACTGTGCATTCCGACAGACATTGGCAATTCCAGCAGGACAATGTGACACCCCACACATCCAGAATTGCTACAGAGTGGCTCCAGGAACACACTTCTCAGTTTAAACACTCCTGCTGGCTGCCAAACTCCCCAGACATAAACATTACTGACCATATCTCGGATGCTTTCCAACATGTACTCCCTCGTACTGCTACGGATTTATGGCCAACCCTGCAGGATTCATGGTGTCAATTCCCTCCAGCACTACTTGAGACGTTAGTCGAGTCCATGCCACGTCGTGTTGCGGCACTTCTGTGGGCTCGCAGGGTCTTACACAATATTAGGCAGATGTATCAGTTTCTTTGTCTCTTCAGTGTATATCCTCTTCTTCGTGCATCAAATATTTCCATGTCTTTGATAAATAAATTTGTAAATATAATGACCTGCGTGTGTGTTACTTACTATTTCAAATACTGTCGATTCATTATAGTATTCGGTAGTAACACGGACAAAACGGAAAAGACTTTTTATATGTTGGCACATCAACTACATTATTTAATATTATATATAAAAACAAAGATGAGGTGACTTACCGAACAAAAGCGCTGGCAGGTCGATAGACACACAAACAAACACAAACATACACACAAAATTCAAGCTTTCGCAACAAACTGTTGCCTCATCAGGAAAGAGGGAAGGAGAGGGGAAGACGAAAGGAAGTGGGTTTTAAGGGAGAGGGTAAGGAGTCATTCCAATCCCGGGAGCGGAAAGACTTACCTTAGGGGGGAAAAAAGGACAGGTACACACTCGCACACACGCACATATCCATCCACACATACAGACACAAGCAGACATATTTAAGTCTTTAAGTCTGTATGTGTGGATGGATATGTGCGTGTGTGCGAGTGTATACCTGCCTTTTTTTCCCCCTAAGGTAAGTCTTTCCGCTCCCGGGATTGGAATGACTCCTTACCCTCTCCCTTAAAACCCACTTCCTTTCGTCTTCCCCTCTCCTTCCCTCTTTCCTGATGAGGCAACAGTTTGTTGCGAAAGCTTGAATTTTGTGTGTATGCTTGTGTTTGTTTGTGTGTCTATCGACCTGCCAGCGCTTTTGTTCGGTAAGTCACCTCATCTTTGTTTTTATATATAATTTTTCACACGTGGAATGTTTCCTTCCATTATATTGATAACATTATTTAATATGATATACTACTCGAGGTTTCTTTATTTTGCGTTGAGGACCTGCAGTATTGGGCAGCAAGCACTAAAATTAAAACATTACTATTATTTTTTGATACATTTTCTTTTATTACTTGATGGCGAATCGGAATGAGAGATATATAATACTTATTCAAGTATAACATCCATTTTGTATTGTCGGTAACAAATTCCATGTTTCAAAAAAACATTTGATGCCAATCTGCAGTAACATTTATAACTACTTTTAGTACATCATTACAGTTAAAACAACTGCATGTGAGAGACTTTTCACCGGAGAAAGCAGCTGCTTTATAGCTTTAACAATTGGAGAGAACTTCATTTAACATGGCGATGCACAGCTGTATCTCTGCTGTAAAAGTATGTGGTATTTGGCACGTAAATATTCTTTCTCACTTTAACACAACACATAGCTATTGGGTACATGGTAAGTCCGTCTGCAGCAGCTTGCAATGCCTGCGAATCACACACAAACTTAGGAATAAACACTTCACTGCCATGACTGAAAGAGCAGATAGAAGTTCAGATGTGAATATAATTACACTTTAATCAAATAGTTCCAAAAACATACAATCACAACAAATAAATGGATCACACAAGATTACAGTATTCACCTCTTATTTTTAATACTTTTATGGATGAAATCACTAAGACCAGAAAACCAATCTTAATGTAAAACACACACACACACACACACACACACACACACACACACACACACACAAACACACACAGTTTTCCATTGTCTGTACACCAACATTAAAATAAATGTTATCTGCAAGGTGAAATCTGTATTCTGTGTAAAATTTGTAACCAATATAATCTGAAAATTTTCAAGAAGGTGACTAAATTTATTGCATTCATTGGAAACAATTCTGAAATAAAAATGATGTGAATGATGACAAAATAAAACTGAATAATTTGAGGTGTGGCATTACTAATAAACATGGCATGGCACAGACAAAAAGTTGTCAAAGCTGAGACTGTAAGGAGAAATTCTCATGTAGAAATATTAAGGGATACTGGGGAAGCACATAAACAAATGAGAATTACAATTTGTAACACAAATCTGTTCTAACAGCACTGTATATAATGACTAGAGAAGCATGTACTATACATTTCTCAGAACAGTGAAAGGGTGTATCGGCTTTATTAAGAAACTACTTGGGGGGGAAAAAAGGTATGGTCTAAGAAACAAAGTTCAAGAGGAGAAAAGGAATTGAAAAAAAAAAGCATTACAAAAATGAGTAGTGAGAGATGAGCTCCCGAAATAGAAACCTGTACAATTAGAGGGTGAAGTCAAGAAAAATGTTACAACAATTTCTGACAATAGATAAACTTTTTTGTGGTCTGGAAGCATGCTTATCCCTTCCTATTAGAAACACTGTTTAAACAGTGAAACCGCATTTATACATTTCTCAGCTCTACGTTTTTTGCTCTTGTATGTTGTACACTGTGCACTTTTTCGATTTTACACGCAGAGTTACCCCACTTTCACATTTTCCATTTATATGTTTTTGCACTTTTACACTATTATTTTTACTCCTTCACAGTCATTTTTGTAAGACTTATATACTACAAAGACCAAGAAATCATCTCGAAACATTTTGTATATAGTGTGGCGAGAGATTATTGGTTTGCCGTCTGCATCCAAAGTCGCAGTTATTATCGCGGGTCAGTACACGTGGCGACACTGTTGTTGTTGACCTTGTGACAGTTGGTTTCAGATCGTATAACTTGGCGGAACATTGCTCCAATAGTTGCCTTCACACGATGCCACTCGGGGGAGGGGATGGTGCTGTTGGTCGGCCAGGCAGCGAGTAGCCATTTATGAACAGTCAGCACGAGACGTCAGCAAAAACAGCAGCAGCAGCATCGAAGTTGCTCACAGCAACAGCTAAACCTGTTCTCAGTCGTCGCAGAAAGTGTCGTGCCGTGTGAATGCGTGAACACTGCAGACTAGCACTTCTCAATGACGTCATCTCACGGAGTCCTAAGGAGGGGGAATACGGCCTGCAGTACAATACATTCCAGTGGAACTTGACGGTAGTGTAAGCAGGTGAAGAGCACACCAAGTGAAACAGTGTTTTTGTAAGGGGTGAACTCAATTTGTTTAGTGTAGTTTCCAATTTTTATGCATGCGAAAATGATGAGATTGTCACGAAGAAAAAGATGACGTCTTTCTACACAGGAGAAAGTCAATGTAATTGAAGAAGTGCAAAGAAGTACTTGTGAACCTAAAGTGGGCACTGCAAAGCGTCTGAAAATCCAATATTCTACCTTAACTACCATACTGGCTACTGAAACTTGGATACGATCTAGTGCTTCGAAAGCCGGACGAAGTAATGAGAAACGCATGCGTATCCGAGATGGAAAGTTTGCAGATGTGGGAAAAAATGCCAACAGACTCGGTTTCAGAAACAGCGTGCTGGTAATGTACCTATTTCAGGTGCAATACTGAAAGAAAATGCCTTAGAATTCGCAAAAAAAGTTAAATGTGGAAAACTTTCGTGCTTCTACTGTTTGGTGTTGCACCGCTTCAAAGTAAGATGTGGCATTACTGGCCACAGAGTTTGTGGGGAGGCTAACAGTGTGAATAATGTCACCATAGAATGTCGGAAAGAGTGTGATCTCCCAAGTGTAATTGCAAGGTACAGTTTGAAAGTTATTTACAACACAGATGAAACAGGACATTTTTTTAACTTGTGCCTGACAAAAAATTGGCATTTAAGGGCAATCCCTTCTTTGGGGGAAAGAGAAGCAAGCGAAGAATGGTCGTACCCTTAACCGTAAACGCAGATGGCCGGTGATTGCGAAGTCGGCGAAGCCTCGATGTTTCGAGGGCATAAAGTCGTATCCCACCAAGTAAGAGTCAAAAGAAATTGTGGATGGCTACAAACCTCTTCAAAAGTCACCCTGTTAAGCTTAACACCTGCACATGTCATAAGAGGAAACTACTGTACTTTTTATTCTACGCAATTTTTCGCCTCATTCTCTGGCACTACAGTTCAGCAACATAGGACTGGTAGTTTTTGCAACAAATTGCACGAGCACTTACGGACCTGGGTATCATTGCTGCCACAAGAGCAAAGTACGCAAAAATGCCGGTTCATCACGTCATCGCACATCTCGACAGTGGGAAGGAAGATCCTAAACTGGATATGATGCAGATAAACCAAATAGCAGCATCGTAGGCTGGGACACACTTTACACATATGTTACGTGTGTACAGCATTTTCTGTCAATTCCATCTGAACTTCACTAAAATTTTTATAATAGCACCAGCAACTAAATTAAATTCAGCACAGATATGTAAATGTAGCTTTTTAATTTATTTTTCTTATCCAGGCAATGCCATACATAAGGAATGCTTGGGATCAATTGAAGCCATACACAATACCCAACTCCTTTTGAAAAATTGACATCACAGAAGATGAAACTCAAGCCGACTCCAAAGATGCTGAACATTTTGACGTAGATTTCAATATACCAGAAGACGACGAATAAATGATGACTGACTGAAAACCTCAGCTGCCGACAGGTGTTGTCGATACACCTCGATGTGGACAGCTGAAAATGTGTGCCCCGACCGAGACTCGAACCCGGGATCTCCTGCTTACACGGCAGACGCTCTATCCATCTGAGCCACCGATGACACAGAGGGTAGCGCGACTGCAGGGACTTGTCCCTTGCACGCTTCCCGTGAGACTCACATTCCCAACTGTCCACAATTCTACATATAGTATAATGTACCTTATAGACAGTTGCCCATTCACTCATTACTCGCGCACGCTTTGTCGATTCCCGTAAGAGTTTGGGCAACCTGTGCACATTAGCACAGACGAAGGTCAATGGCTGGGTAGCCTTTAACTATATATACGAAGACAGTAACTTGAATGACTGGGTTCGTATTTCATATGGAACTGATTTTGGTGATTGTGATGCTGATACTGCTACGTGTTGTGTACAAAGTGAGGAGAAAATAATTAGAATAGAAGTGCCAGTATCAGGTGAAATAAATATTTTTGGGGAATCCAAAGAATTGGATGGTGGACCTGTGGACCCTCCCAGCCAGTCAAAAGCACTTACTGCATTGCAAGTAACACAACATTACATAAGATTAGGGATGGCAAGATGTGCACAGTGACTGCATATGAAATCTTGATTTATGACTGCAGTATTGCTTCCCAAAAACAAACCGCAATTGATTCATTCTTTAGGCCTAAATAACTTTAAATTCCCATAACTTAGGCATAAGCTGAGCTACTGTACCTATTAATGTACTGTACAATATACGTGTATTTTATTTGTGCACACTTGAATTTAATAGAAGTACATTAAAAAGTTTCATTTTAACATTAATCCAACTTGCACATTTACTTTATCATCCCCCTTCAAAAATGTATAAATGAGGCTTTACTGTATTAATAGCTTGTAAGGACAGAATTTTCTGACAGAAATATCGTAAAAATGCCACCTTCTAATAGCAGCACCTTCACATTATCAAAATTCACAGTACAATTTCACATTTACTGTGTGAACGAGAAATACGATAGAAGTGCTGAAATGTACAAAAAAGGCCTGAATTGTGTTATAAGAGATGACAAAAAAAATCAGAACTGTTTATAATGCACAGAGGGGTTCGGCAAGGAAGCGTGCACTCCACAGTGTTTTTTAATATAGCCGTGGACAACATCATAAGGAAAGTTCGCCAAGGGTCAACAGCAGATGATATGAAAATCATAGCATATGCAGATTAATGATAATTCGGGAAGAAAATGAGCAGAATTTGGGAGAGCAACCAAACACCTGACAGAGAGTAATTGAAGAAGTGGGAATGGAAATAAGCTTCACAAAAAGTGAAGTAATGAAAATTGGCAGGAAAAGTGAAAACATGAAAGATGTAACTCACAATGGAAAAATTATTAAAGTAGTAGATGCTTTCAAGTATGTAGGAAGAAAATTAACCCTAAAGGAAACGTCAAGGATGAAATTTAGGAGAGAAAGGAAAATTGTTCAAAATTTTATTATTTTGTATTCGACATAATTAGAAACTGGAAAATAACTGCCAGAGCAAAGATCGTGATATACAAGTCATATTTTCTTCCAATTTTGACCTACGGATCAGAATGTTGCGCTTGACAAAGAAAGATCTGTGTGGAATACAAGCAACAGAGATACAATTTCTACGAGGAATCCTCGGTAAGACACGAAGAGACAGGATAAGAAATGAAATAATACAAAATCCCCTGCTGACCAAGTCCCTAAAAACCAAATGGTTTGGTCACATTAAAAGAATGGGACCTGGAAGGCCATGGACAAGATGGAGAGACTCAGTGAAGGATGGCGTGAACCAAAAAGGATTGCAATGGGAGGAGATGCTAAATGATAGACTGTGGGAGAAAAGACAAGCTTAGAAGAGGCTCTGTGAATGACCTGCATAAGGAGAATCATGTCAGGAAGAAGAAGTGTTGAAATGACGAGGGGACATCACTTTGGCATTAAATTTGGATATTTTATAACTAAGGTGGTCTGTGATCGTAAATGAGAATTAGGACAGCCATAAATTAGGACTACACTTGCAGCATGACTGATAATATGTTATTTGCCTAAGCCCACGTCACGTATTTGGAATGTTGCACGAATTGACACGACAACATTCATAAACTGTCACTTTTGCATCTTTTATTTGACTGTGAAGAATGAATTTTTTGGCTCTGCTCCTCTGGCCTTTGATTTTAATTCATAAGGCTATAAAATCACTACACCCCAGCATTTCCAATCATACATAAGAATTGGGAAAAGTGATACTCGTGCTTCGGAAGAATGTTCGTAACTGCAATAAGCTATTTCCCTTACAGTGGGAAGACTTGCACCTGTAAGCTTAGACAAGTGTGTCCTATGACCCGAAGAAGGAAAAATAACACTATTTAAAGCCTTGTCATTGACAATATTATTAAAGATGAACCACAGGCCTAGATTGGGAAGATAATCAGCAGGGTCCTTTGCAGAGAAACTGTCCCAGCATTCACATAATGGAGTCTCGGGAAATGTGACTAGGCCGACACTGAGATGGCCAGAGACAGAAACCAGCTCCTTACGAATGTGAGCCTGCTGTGTTTCATCTGAAATAACTATTACAAGTGATAGTATGTACAAAAACAATGTCAAGAGAGGGACTGTTTTCAATGGTAAAGACAAACTGTGTATAAGAAGCATTGCACAGCCTACATGTACGTGGACACACACACACACACACACACACACACACACACACACACACACACACACACACACAGAAAGAAAGGGAGGGGGGAAAAAAATCACGTACCACGAAGGAGTCTGTGATGAGGGATTGCAGTTTAACAGCTGTCTTGTATCCAGCTTCCTGTTTATGTGCCTATCTGTACACAAGGCTTACCACTGTTTGTATTCCGGCTAGGAATTTCCACTGCAGAGGAAAGAATCTCTTTCAAATCTGAGCCCCCACTGCATTTGACTGAGTAAGTGCCAAGGAAAATAAAATTCTAATTCACAACCTGGATGGCACACAATATCACTCCTGCATGTAGTACAAAATGACACTCTAGCTTTGCCGTCGAGCTTGCACCGGGCGAAACGCTACTTCTGCTTTTGTAGCGACATTTGTTCTTAAAAAATGTGTCTACTAACTTCATTCTAATTAATATACTTACAGTTAAAACTTTTTAAACCTAAATCTCCCTCTCTCATTCTCGTTCACCCCCACACAC
Organism: Schistocerca americana; assembly: GCF_021461395.2. Taxonomy (NCBI): domain Eukaryota; kingdom Metazoa; phylum Arthropoda; class Insecta; order Orthoptera; family Acrididae; genus Schistocerca; species Schistocerca americana. The sequence goes on along the minus strand of NC_060129.1, from coordinate 81,764,427 downwards.
ACACACCCCATAGTAAACCACAGAATGTGACACAACAATCCACTCAGTCAGTACAGACTACCCTACACACAGAAAGAGAACAATGACACAAAACCTATGTTGCAATGCCCAATCAGTCAACAGTATTTCAAATCGTACTGAGACATATAATTCAACTGCTGCCAAACACATTATTGTAGTGACTTTCCCCAAAGGCAGGCGAGTTACTGTGCTGCGAAAGCAAAACATTTCTTTCTCGAAGGGTAAACACGCAGTGCAACTCTCGGCTGCACTCGAGTGGCACTGCACTATTCCCAACACCACTGTACAGCTGCCCGCACAGTGTCACCGAGATACTCTCACTCCGCGTCAGACTGCATCGTGACAGAGACCTTACGTGACGACACACTATTTCCTGTCGAGTGAGACTATTCCCGGTAAAAATAAAAAGTGTACAGACACACACGCCGTGGCTTTACCGGCACAACAAGTGGCGTGCCGCAACCGTTTCTATCGCCTGGTGACGCACCGGAACACTGTAGACTCTACCCGCAGGCCTTTGACGGTAGAAGCTGGCAGGATGCAACTGTCTCGTGGAATACGTGACGGGTAGCCCGTAAAGGTTTATCTCCGATGTGACACGTCGCCGGCACCGTTTTCTCTCTCACTCTACCGTCTCACGACACACGTGGCAGGTGGCCCGGTACAGGTTTTCGCCGCACGTCGTGGTCTCGGCCGAGCACCAGTTTTCCGCGTCACGGTCCCGAGGCGCGCAGCCTAGTACAGGTTTATCTTGCGCGTTATGGTCTTGCGGCACATGTGGCAGGTGCGCAGCGTGGCCGAGCAGGGGGCGCAGGCGCCGTGGCCGCACAGGAAGGCGACGTTGCGCCGCCGCTCCATGCATATGGAGCAGCAGTGCGTCTCTTCGATTTCGGCAATCTTCGACTCGAGGTAGCGCAGTCTCTCGGCACTCGGGTGTCGTGACTTGCAGGCGATGGTGCGCCCGTCTGTGGAGGAAACAGATCTTACATTAAAACTCGAGTATTATCCAGAAAGTACAGCAACAGAACACTAACCTCCTATGTCTGTAGGTGGATACATAGGGTGCCTCTCACAGCATTTTCTCTGTGGTTTTGCCAAATATTTGCAGATTTTTTTTTATGTAGTGTGTCTGTTGTCAGCTCAAACAAATACCGCTCGGCGCATTTCTCGTACGACACCTGGAAGGTGTAACTTTGTTCCCCGTTATAAACAAAATGATTTTTAAAATCGAATATTACAGGGCCATTCAATAGAGCAGTCCCAATTAGTCGAGTGCGATATTCCTTTTATTAATACGCATTAACAGGGACAGTAAAACGTGAAGAATAACCATTACTCCCGTAGTGGAAGTGTCGCCCCGGTCTGAGCTGACTGCTGCCACCGTGGAGCAGCGCTACTGATTTGCTGCCTCAGTACTGGTGTACTCTTCACGTTTTACTGTCCCTGTTAATGTTGTTGTTGTTGTTGTTGTTGTTGTTGTCGTCGTCTTCAGTCCTGAGACTGGTTTGATGCAGTTCTCCATGCTACTCTATCCTGTGCAAGCTTCTTCATCTCCCAGTACCTACTGCAGCCTACATCCCTCTGAATCTGCTTAGGGTATTCATCTCTTGGTCTCCCTCTGCGATTTTTACCCTCCACGCTGCCCTCCAATACTAAATTGGTGATCCCTTGTTGCCTCAGAACATGTCCTACCAACCGGTCCCTTCTTCAAGTCAAGTTGTGCCACAAACTCCTCTTCTCCCCAATTCTATTCAGTACCTCCTCATTAGTTATGTGATCTACCCATCTAATCTTCAGCATTCTTCTGTAGCACCACATTTCGAAAGCTTCTATTCTCTTCTTGTCCAAACTGGTTATCGTCCATGTTTCACTTCCATACATGGCTACACTCCATACAAATACTTTCAGAAACGACTTCCTGACACTTAAATCTATACCCGATGTTAACAAATTCCTCTTCTTCGGAAACGCTTTCCTTGCAATTGCCACTCAAAATTTTATATCCTCTCGAGTTTGACCATCATCAGTTATTTTGCTCCCCATATAGCAAAACTCCTTTACTACTTTAACTGTCTGATTTCGTAATCTAATTCCCTCAGCATCACCCGACTTAATTCGACTACATTCCATTATCCTCATTTTGCTTTTGTTGATTTTCATCTTGTATCCTCCTTTCAACACACTGTCCATTCCGTTCAACTGCTCTTCCAAGTCCTTTGCTGTCTCTGACAATCACAATGTCATCGGCGAACCTCAAAGTTTTTAATACGTGTCGTTAAATTGGATATCGTACTATACTAATTCTGGACACACAATATTTTGCTTTAAAAACAATTCTGTTTGTAATGGAAAACAAATCGACTCTTTCTGTCTACACGTGGCAATGCACGAAAGACGTGATTAGCAGTATTTGTCTGGGCACACACGACCTACACACTACAAAAACGAAGTTGCAAATATCTCCCGAAACACCAGAGAAAATCCACCTGACGGCTCTTGGGAGAGATACCCAGTATAGCTGATACCTTTTATCAGTTCTTTGTCTAATCATTGAACTTAGGATTAGATTCCTAAATGAAACTTTAACGCTCCAGAATAGCTCATGCTGGTTTGAAATTTTGTGTTAAGTGAAAACTGTGTAACATGTGCGTGCAGGCCGCAACATGAAAAAATTTTATTTTTTCAATCTCTATAGATAAGAGCAAGTGTCCTGACTGAATCACTGACTCATCATCATCCAGCCCAAACCGCTAAGCATAGAAAATTGGAATTTGGAGAGTGTTTTGATCTTACACTCTAGGCACCATTTAAGAAGGGATTTTTCATAATTCCACCCCTAAGACGGTCAAATATGGAATGAAGAGTTTTTTTGAAAAATGTGACTATTAAAGCAATTCTGAAGGTGGAACTGTGAAAAATGATATGTTTCTCAGTCAGAAACAAAAAAATACTTGTTTCAACATTTTTGAAAACTGAACCCCTCAGGGAGTGAAATAGTGAGTGAAATTTTTTTTTCCCTTTTTGTAAAAGAAAGAACTACTCAGTACTTTAAAGGTACATCTATGAAAAGTAGTATTTGACATCTAGGTTAGAAATAAAAATAATATATTTTAAATGTTTTTGGATTTCAATCCCTAAGGGGGTGACAGGGGATGAAATGTTTTATGAAAATATTTCATAATCCAAGCATTTTTAAAACAAAATCTATGAGAATTTGTATTTGGCTTCTCAGTTAGACATAAAAAATGTGTGTTTCAGTGCTTTCGGAAACCCAACACCTAAGAGAGTAAATAAGGGATAAAAGTTTTAATGGAAATATTTTGCTATAGCAAAATATTTTTAAAGCTAAATCTATCAAAAATGGTATTTGATTCTCAGTTAGAAAAAACGAAATATCTGTTAGGGGACGAAAGTTTCTACCGATAATCACCACAAGAACTCAAAAGGCAGCATCAACAAAAACCTCTGAATCCAGCTACCAGAATCATTTTTTGGTCAGATGTACATTCGGAGAAGACCAGGCTTCTACTGCCTTAATTAGCAACACTTTTGTAAGGTGGTGATACAGCTAACACTGCCTTTAAACTCCTGTTCAGCCTCATCAAATTTAAAATGTTTGTATGCAATATCTCTAGGCTGAGAAGTGTTCTCTAGGAGTGTAAATTTATTATATGGGATGAGAGTACTATGGCCCACAAAGGCAGATTTGAAGCAATTAACGAAACTTTGAAAGACATAAAATGTGACGATCGTGTGATAGATGGAGTTCCTGTGCTCTGGCAGGGGACTTTAGCTTCCTTTTGTACGTAGAGGAGCCCGAGCTGATGAGGTTAGGATGTGCATAAAATCTTCGCATCTATGGCCCTATTTCACGAAACAGCATCTAAAGAAAAATATGGGAGTCCATGTAAGAGGTGACAAGTGTGCTGGAAAGTTTTCTGAACATCTACTGAAAATAGGGAACAGTAGTCACAATCTTAAAAAACTAACAGATAGAATTTACCCCGATATTTTGATTGTATGGACGAAGTTCACAGACTGGATGTGTGAACAGGGCGTACAACACCCGAGAACAACAGAGCTGGCGCTATTAATGACATACTACTTATGTCCTTTTGAGGGTCAGAAATGGAATATAGTTCTATGGAGTCAGTGTGGCAGACAGATGACGTGGTCCACTAACCAGTGGAGTTCCTTAATAGCACTAACCCACCTGATCTTCTTTCTCCCAAACTTCTCCTTAAGGTTAGTAGAACAATCATGCTACTACTGTGGACCTTGAACTGCCTAAACTTTGTAATGGTACTAGACTACGAGTAACTGCTCTCCACAAAAACATTACCAACGCCACCATTCTTACCGGATGTGCTCGGGGTGAACCGGTATTCATACTGTGAATACCATTTACACTGTCTGACAACCCATTTGAGTTCAAGCGATTACAGTTCCCCCTCGCAAGCCCACTTTGCAATGGCGCTCAATAAATATCCTGGCCAGTCGTAAAAGTTGGCAAGTGTCCACCTAGGGGAGGACTGCTCCTCACACGGCCAGTTCTACGTCGCCTGTTCGAGAGTCAATTCTGAGAGCAGCCTGGTGATTTTGCGCCAAACACTACAACCGGCAGTGTGGTATATCGAGAATAGCTTCAATAACTTCCAACATCCTGCCTGCATCTCCGTTACTTTTAGACCAGGTACGCTGTTTCTAGATTGCTGACTTGTACACGTACAATGTGTGTAAGAACTTACGAGGGTGGTTTGGAAAGTCTTCTAAACGCAATAGAAAAAAAAAGTACTTACATCACTGAAACCTTTTCTATTTTTCAATGTAGTCTCCTTGCAGATTAATGCACTTGGTCCAACAATGTTCAAGTGCCTCGATCCCATCTCGAAAAATGAGTTTCCTCCAGGCCTGCAAAGTAGTTGTTAACTCCGGTTATCAGTTATTCGTCTGAAGTGAATCTTTGACCACCAAGAAAAATTTTCAGTTTTGGGAAGAGCTGGAAGTCTGACGGAGCCACGACACGTGAATAAGGTGGGTGTGGCAACAATTCGTACCTAAGTTCGCGTAATTATGCCATGGCGATGGCAGGTATGGGGGCGCGCATTGTCTTGATGGAAGATGATTTTCTTCCTTGCTAAACCTCATCTTTTTCCCCGTATCTTTTGTTGCAGGAGGTTAGCACAGTATTCTCTGGCAATTTTTTGCCCAGTGGGGAGATAATCAACAAACAGAATCCCATTCGTATCCCAGAATACTGATGCCGTGACCTTTCCTGCCAAAGGAATCATTTTTGCTTTCTTTGGCTGCGGACAATCAGCACGTTTCCACTGCTTTGACTGTTGTTTTGTCTCTGGTGTATACTAGTGCACTCAAGTTTAATCTGCGGTTACAAACTGGTGCAAAAAACCTTGTTCATTTCTCCTAAAATGGGCCAAACATTGTTCCAGTATGTCCGTTCTCGTGCGTTTTTGATCCAGTGTCAAGAGTCATGGCATCCGTCTTGCAGATATTTTTTTTCCATTTCCAATTCTACAGTTAAAATGTGGTATGTCCTTGCAAATGAAATCTGGCAAGCATGAGCAATTTCACGCGCTTTCAATCGGTGATCGTCCGTGACCATTTTGTGCACTTTTGCAATGATTTCTGGAGTAGTGACGCATCTCGGCCGACCTCTGTGCGGATCATCATCTAAGCTCACCTGACCAAATTTAAATTCATTTGTCCACTTGGCAACAGTTGAATATGAAGGATCAGTCACCCAGTGTATTCTGGAAATTGGCACGAATGTCCTTTGCTTTCATACCTTTCTTCTCTCTCTCTCTCTCTCTCTCTCTCTCTCTCTCTCTCTCTCTCTCTCTCTCTCTCTCTATTTGTTTAGTCGGTTCCGACTCTTCGTGACCCCATGAACCAAATCACGCCACTTTTTCCTGTCTTGCACTTTCTCCCGTAGACCTTCCAGGTTGGAACACATTGCTTCTGTGATGCCATCGATCCATCTCATCCTCTGACGTCCTCTTCTTCTAGTTCCTTCAATCTTCCCCAGCATTAATGTTTTTTTTCCAGCGAGGCATGCCTTCGCATTGTGTGTCCAAAGTAGGTTAGCTTTTGTTTTAACATTAGACCTTCCAGGGAGAAATCTGGTTTAATTTGCTCCAATATTGATCTGTTCATTCTCTTTGCAGTCCATGGAACTCTAAGAAGTTTCCTCCAACACCACAATTTGAAGGAGTCAATTCTTCACCGTTCAGCCTTTCTAATGGTCCAGGTCTCACATCCATACATCACAATTGGAAAGACTATAGCCCTCACAATACGGATCTTTGCTGCTAGTGTTATATCTCTGGACCTTATAACCTTGTCAAGGTTTGACATCGCCTGTCTACCGAGCAACAGGCGTCTCCGGATTTCATGTCTGCAGTCGCCATCAGCAGAGATCTGGGAACCGAGATAACTGAATGTGGTCACTATCTCCATGGTTTCTCCTGCTATATCCCACAAATTGGTAGGTGTAGTTGCCATAATTTTCGTTTTCTTCACATTCAGCATAAGACCGGCCTTTTCACTTTCGTCTTTCACCTTCAGTAAGAGTGTTCTCAATTCTTTTTCTCTTTCTGCCAACAGGATCGTATCATCTGCGTACCTGAGGTTTTTTACATTTATTCCAGCTATTTTAATTCCTGTTTCTCCTTCATCTAGCCTCGCATTCCTCATAACACGTTCTGCATACAGATTGAATAAGTACGGTGACAGTATGCAGCGTTGCCGGACCCCTTTCTGAATCTTTATCCATTTCGTTGTTCCATACATAGTTCTCACCGTGGCTTCTTGGTCAAGGTATAAACTCCGTATCAGATGAATGAGGTGATCTGGTACACCCATGTTTTTCAGTACGTTCCATAATTTTTTGTGATCGACGCAGTCAAAGGCTTTGGCGTAGTCAATAAAGCAGAGGTACACATCTTTCTGGAATTCTCTCGCTTTTTCCATAATCCACAGAATGTTAGCAATTTGATCTCTAGTTCCTCTTCCTTTCTTTTACAAAGTACTTAACCACTGCTCGAATATCGATTTTTCCATCTTCGCAAATCACTACGCGGAAACAACAACAGAGCCACGTCACCGCCACAGTTCTCTTCCGAGATGTGGCACGTGTTTACAGGCAACAGTCCAATGAATATCACGTGAACAACTCGTTGCGCTAGCACTGACCTCTTGTGGTGATTCCGTATAAATTCAATTAAATTTTTTTTTTAAATGTGCCAATGTTGGGTGAAGAATTGCTTTATTAAATTTTAATGCCCTGTTGGCAGCTTAGTTTGCATAGACTAGATACAATGTTTGCACAGTGTGTACATTGAAACTGTAAGTAATGGATGAAAGAACATACAAATTTATGAGAACATACAGTCTATGTGAGGTAAGCAGCAGATGCTAAGCAACTTTTACATGAAAATTGTGTTTTTTGTCAGTCCCCTTTCCTCCGATGTAACAACAATCAACTTGTGCACTCCAGGAATATGGTGAATGAACATGAGCAAAGTGACCCTGTCGTTCAGATCACTCTGCAAGGCTCACCTGACTGAGAGGAGGAGGGCTCTCTGAGCACCGTTTGCCAAACGGAACTCTTTTTTAGCGAGCTGCCGACGGGAAAAGACACTCAGCGGCTTACACGTCAAACTTTACCTGTTCACTTCACTTCCCTTCTCTTCTGAAATAGGTCTGCGGGCTACTGGAGTTACCTTGCCTTCTTGGCTTTCCTCAAGGGATTCTACATTTTGTTTTGTGAAGCGCACTAATTTACATTTATATTAATCGAGAAATAACCCTGTATCATTACTGATTTACGAACATTCTCCCGACTACACAAAAAATCTGCACACAGTATCGAGAACGACTTAAATGGATGTTGCAATGGTGTGAGGGTTGGGTTGGGTTGGGTTGTGTGGGAAAAGAGACCAAACAGTGAGGTCATCGGTCTCATCGGATTAGGGAAGGACGGGGAAGGAAATCGGCCGTGACCTTTCAAAGGAACCATCCCGGCATTTGCCCGGAGCAATTTAGGGAAATCACGGAAAACCTACACCGGGATGGCCAGACGCGGGATTGAACCGTCGTCCTCCCGAATGCGAGTCCAGTGTGCTGACCACTGCTCCCCTAGCTCGGTGAGGATTGGGGCCGAGGTGGAGGAGGACGGAGGACGCGGGGCACTCACCGCTGGTGATCCTCTTGTTGACCACCTGCCCACAGCGGAGACACTTCTTGACGCGCGAGGCGCACTCCTCGCAGGTGATGCGGTGCCCACACGGCTCGAACCGCACGTTCTCGTCTCCGAGCTCGGAGCAGACGGCGCACTCGACAGGCGGGGGTGCGCTGTGGCCGTGGCCCTGGCCCCGCGCCTCCGCAGGCTGCGGGGGCGGCGCGGGAGGTGCCGAGTGCGGACGCGCCGGCACGCCCTGCAGGGGGTGCGGAGCGGCGGCGGCCAGCGAGGCTGTCGCGTCGGGTGTCGCGCTGCGGCCCGGCTGCAGAATTGCGTGTGAAAAATGCAGAACAGGAAAATGTATTTTTAACTGTCAGCGATAAGTGAAATGTGATATTATGAAATCTGCTGAGGAAGCAAATGGAACTTCACAGCAAACATAAACATAGCCAAAGCCTTGCGGACAAACAAAAATTACGTGAAGCGAAATGTAGTGTGAGGAGGGCTATGCCAGAGGCGTTCAATGAATTCGAAAGTAAAGTTCTGTGTACTGACTTGGCAGAAAATCCTAAGAAATTTTGGTCTTATGTCAAAGTGGTAGGTGGATCAAAACAATATGTCCAGACACACTGTGACCAAAATGGTACTGAAACAGAGGATGACAGACTAAAGGCCGAAATACTAAATGTCTTTTTCAAAAGCTGTTGCACAGAGGAAGACTGCACTGTAGTTCCTTCTCTAGATTGTTGCACAGATCACAAAATGGTAGATATCGAAATAGACGACAGAGGGATAGAGAAACAATTAAAATCGCTCCAAAGAGGAAAGGCCGCTGGACCTGATGGGATACCAGTTCGATTTTACACAGAGTACGCAAAGGAACTTGCCCCCCTTCTTGCAGTGGTGTACCGTAGGTCTCTAGAAGAGCGTAGCGTTCCAAAGGATTGGAAAAGGGCACAGGTCATCTGCATTTTCAAGAAGGGAAGTGGATCAGATGTGCAGAACTATAGACCTATATCTCTAACGTCGATCAGTTGTAGAATTTTGGAACACGCATTATGTTTGAATATAATGACTTTTCTGGAGACTAGAAATCTACTCTGTAGGAATCAACATGGGTTTCGAAAAAGACGATCGTCTGAAACCCAGCTCGCGCTATTCGTCCACGAGACTCAGAGGGCCATAAATACGGGTTCACAGGTAGATGCCGTGTTTCTTGACTTCCACAAGGCGTTCGATACAGTTTCCCACAGTCGTTTAATGAACAAAGTAAGAGCATATGGACTATCAGACCAATTGTGTGATTGGATTGACGAGTTCCTAGATAACAGAATGCAGCATGTCATTCTCAATGGAGAGTAGTCTTCCAAAGTAAGAGTGATTTCAGGTGTGCCGCAGGGGAGTGTCGTAGGACCGTTGCTATTCACAATATACACAGATGACCTTGTGGATGACAACGGAAGATCACTGAGGCTTTTTGCGAATGATGCTGTGGTATATCGAGAGGTTGTAACAACGGAAAATTGTACTGAAATGCAGGAGGATCTGCAGCGAATTGACACACGGTGCAGGGAATGGCAATTGGATCTCAATGTAGACAAGTATAATGTGCTGCGAACATACAGAAAGAAAGAGCCCTAATCATTTAGCTACAATATAGCAGGTCAGCAACTGGAAGCAGTTAATTCCACAAATAATCTGGGAGTACGCATTAGGAGGGATTTAAAATGGAATGACCATGTAAAGTTGATCGTCGGTAAATCAGATGCCAGACTGAGATTCATTGGAAGAATCCTAAGGAAGTGCAATTCAAAAACAAAGGAAGTAGGTTACAGTACGCTTGTTCGCCCACTGCTTGAATACTGCTCAGCAGTGTGGGATCCGTACCAGATAGGATTGATAGAAGAGATAGAGAAGATCCAACGGAGAGCAGCGCGCTTCGTTACAGGATCATTTAGTAATCGCGAAAGCGTTACGGAGATGATAGATAGACTCCAGTGGAAGACTCTGCAGGAGAGACGCTCAGTAGTTCGGTATGGGCTTTTGTTAAAGTTTCGAGAACATACCTTCACCGAGGAGTCAAGCAGCATATTGCTCCCTCCTACGTATATTATCTCGTGAAGAGACCACGAGGGTAAAATCAGAGAGATTAGAGCCCACACAGAGGCATACCGACAATCCTTCTTTCCACAAACAATACGAGACTGGAATAGAAGGGAGAACCGATAGAGGTACTCAAGGTACCCTCCTCCACGCACCGTCAGATGGCTTGCAGAGTATGGATGTAGATGTAGATGTACACCATCAGCACTGCACACCCCTCCCAAGAAAGGGCTCTGTGTGTTTGGGTCATGTCCAGTACGGACGCGTCTTATGAGGACATCACTGTCTGCACAGTTGGAATAAGCTTCGAGGCAGTGAGCGGCAAAACTGTACGCAGTGTGTTACACACTGCGGGCTTTCAAATAACAATGAAATGGTGCAGTGTGATGGCTCTCAACTACATACCCTCAGACTCAAAGTTGAAATATTAAAAGTTTCGGCCAGTTTCGTTGTCTAGGGGCCGGGATACGTAGTTGCCACATTACGAGCCAAATACTGCTGAGTCTAGAATACACAATATGAGTATACACATGAATCGAATGGAGAAGGTTCGTATCACTCGGCAATTGTGAATGTAATGTAGAAATTTATAAATGAAAGATTGTAATTAAATAATATCTGCAGGTGCTATCTTAACGACTTTGAATGATGAATACGATAGTAGTAGTACTTTCGAGAATGTGGTATATTTCTGCAAAACACTTATTGGTGTCGATGGTCCAGCAATTAAATAAAATATACGTTCAATAACAGGGAAACAATAGATTCCTACTGCATTCCTGCGACAACATAGCTCGCGAGATATTTACTTCTGAACAAGTAATACGTCTTCACTGCAGAAACCTCGGGAATCTCACAAGTTCGCAAGTCGGCGCTCCGAAGTATTTCTATATCTTGTGACCACGCGCAAACTGCTGCACACTCTCCGAGTCTCTCTCTCTCGCGACTGTGCGTCCGTCACGCGGTCACATCCAGCACTCCCCGTGTCCTGTCCCGTACTGTCCGTGTCCTGTGCCGTTCTGCCCACAACTCTCCTCCCGCTTCCATCCAGTCTCCCCAATCACGAGCACTGTGATTGGTTAGAGCGCTCGCACCATGTCTTAAAGCAAACACACCCACACAAACATAATAAAACACATTTGATATACTGGATTTACATTTAAATAAGTTGAAATTAAATAAATATTCCTACGGCTGGACCATAAACACACACTAATACACATTAATAGATACATAAACAAATTAAATAAATATATATAAAAGAAATAGAACAAAAGGTAGGCCAGTAGCCTAATATCTCTGTGCTTTCTAAAACAGTAAATATTTAACCAATTTCTTCATGAATAGCATATGTTGGATATAAACAAAGACATAGATGAATAAATATATTTATAAGCATGCTGATACCGTTTTTTCTTGTCAGTGTGGAGTACTTATGGCCTGACGCGATTAGTAGTAATCGGCCACTTTGACCTCCAATAGCTCGTGTACTATTCAAGTTACACACCTGTAATTTATACCAATTTAGGTTACACTAATAGCTTTCTAAAAACATGCCGAGCGACGAAATCAGAAGAACCCTTTAAATTTTGGAAATTTGTGACTGGGTGTTACTTGCACAATTTACAGTCAGATACTAAACTCTAAACTAATAAAGATACTGAAAATCTGACTACACCATCAGAATCGTCGTGAAAATAATGGTAATGTACATGTCTCTTTTTGAGGTATCATGATTTACCTGGCTACTATTCATTTCTATACGAACTGTGAAATGTCTGCCATGACGGTTTCGCAAAGTCCGCCACCTTTGGCACTCTCTGAGTGGCTTCTTCACCTACACAGCGTCACCTTGGAATTCCCAGCCAAACGGCCAATGGACCACATGGTCCAGCCATTGTGCGGCCACCGACTAGCCGCGGTCTGCCGAGAGGCCCCAGCACGGCCAGGCCAACTCCGAACTTAGAATATTTTCAGGGCGTCTCACAACTCGTCCGTTGCCTCACAACACGTGGGTGAACTCGGGACAGCAAGAGTTGGGGAGGGGGACCTGCTCCTTCCTTCCCCCCCCCCCCCCCCCATCCCTCCCAGAAAAATATGACCTTCAAAAACACGAATTTGTAGCCTGCCCCACAACACAAACACAACAATTAATAGGTAATTACAGTTCATTCTAAAAATAAGGTGGCACTCCAGTCTACTATAGTTAGTAGCAATGCAGTCTACTGGAGTTAGCAGTTGAGTAGATATAGAAAAAATTGTGAAGCTGAGCATATACTTTCTCACAACACTGATCCATTTTAATGTGGTTTATACGTTTCATATTTAGAACCTAAGGAAGATGATGATTTAACACCTGAGGTTAAATATTTATCTTTTATTATTGTTACAAAAAAAGTCTATATTACTTTCTGTAAGAAGAAACCAAGTGTTACTTTCTGAATGAAAATTTTGTACTGCAGTGAATGATGGCTTTGGACTTCTTTTTTTCTGAACTAGTATGATCTTTGTTTTCTTTCCTGATTACATCCATTTGAATCTCCTGTCTGCAGATGATCAATGTATGGTAGATGTAGGTTTATTATTTTATAAAAATCGCATAAATCCTAGTAGCATGAGACTAGTTTGGACTTATTGCAGTTTGACAAACGTAACGTAACAGAACAGTTATTTTGATAGTGAAATAATAATAATAATTATTATTATTATTTTTTTTTGCTAACACAATGAAAAATTTGCACTGCAAGTATAGATACTACAATGGAAGGAAAGCAAAGTTTTAACTGTTCTGGCTTATGTACGAGTAAAAACCTCAACAGAAATTAAAAGTCATTTCCTACCAGACATGGAGCAAGTCTAGGGAAGTGTGGGTCACATGTAATGTCGTCTCCTCAGGGTAAAACACATAGACTGCCTAAGTACGTTCTGCAAAGGAGTAAAGAAAGTCATCTGTAATTTCACAGTTATACACATTCAGTATCAGGATTGGTCGATCTGTCCCGGAAGGTTAGTTGTAGAATGCTTCATCAGTCCTAGAGAAATAACACACATCGGTTTCTACATCCAGAAGATGAGACGACAAATGTGGTGGTCTGTTAGAAAGGGAGGCAGCTTGAAGAAATGTGGAACATGTAGAGGGTACTGACTAGTATCAAGTATACCCAGAACTGTTTGGTGGGGAATCTCAAGACTATTTCTTCATTAGTATCAGTAACACCTTCCCTGCTCGAGATGCAGTTTGGAACCGAGTCAATGTGCAGCATAGCTTGGTATGACCATTTCTGCCTTTCATGTTACTTTATTGATGCTGGATGCTAATGAACTCCAGGGCTGTTTGTTCAGTTAACGATTACTGATGGAGAATGCAACCAGACGCAAAAACTTTTAAGGAGCTCTATTTTACGAATACGACTGGTTTCAGGCCATTACATCCACTTCCGACAGCTGGTTCAAATGGCTCTGAGCACTACGGGACTTACAATCAGAGGTCATCTGTCCCCTAGAACTTAGAACTACTTAAACCTAACTAACCTAAGGACAGCACACACATCCATGCCCGAGGCAGGATTCGAACCTGCGACCGTAGTGGTCGCGAGGTTCCAAATTGAAGCGCCTAGAACCGCTCGGCCACACCGGCCGGCTCCGACGGCTGGTCCTGCTTTTTGTTACAGTATAAGAATTGTTAGTAGAATGTTGTCTACTTCTGTAGTTTCTTCTAATGAACAGCATTTTCTTTCATTCTGGTGTTTATGCATTTCTGGAGGAAGCAAAAAGTAAACAGCACACACATCGCAAACCATGTCACACAAACATTTTGCAGTATTCTTCATGTCAGTTGCAGTAGTAGACATGTGCTTTACATGTACTATTTTTGCCTACTGTATACAAAAATGTATTACAATGAAAGACATCACATACAGGAACATACAACACATCTATAACACGTTTTAGTCAATGATCATACACACATCAAAAAAAGTTTTGCATCACCTTGGTTCCGAGAGTTCCGGAACCTGTACAGAAAATTGGAATAGATATCAACATAAACATCATTTCCATCATTTCTACTGCTCATGGAAACCACACATTGCGTGTTGTGCCACCATGCAACAATACCTTCAGAGGTGGTGGTCCAGACTGCTGTACACACCAGTACCTCTAATACACAGTAGCATGTCTTGCACTGATGCATGCCTGTATTCATCATGGCATACTATCCACAAGTTCCAGACTGTCCCTCCCCTCAACGGCGATTCAGCGTAGATCCCTCAGAGTGGTTGGTGGGTCACACACCCATGAACAGCCCTTTTCAACCTATCCCAGGCATGTTTGATAGGGTTCTTGTCTGGAGAACACGCTGGCCCCTCTAGTCGAGCGATGTCGTTATCCTGGAGGAAGTCATTCACAAGATGTGCATGATGGGGGCACGAATTGTCATCCAGGAAGTTGAATGCCTTGCCAAGATGCTGCGGATATGGTTGCACTATCAGTCGGAGGATGGCATTCACGTATCGTACAGCCGTTACGGTGGCTTACGTGACCGGCAGCGGCGTACGTCTACCCCCACATAATGCCACCCCAAAACAGCAGGGAACCTCCACCTGGCTGCACTCGGTGGACAGTATGGCTAAGGCATTCAGCCTGACCGGGTTGCCTCCAAACATGTCTCTGGCGATTGTCTGGTTGAAGGCATATGCGACACTCATCGGTGAAGAGAACGTGATGCCAATCCTAAGTGGACCATTTGACATGTTGTTGGGCCCATCTGTACCGCACTGCACGGTGTCCTGGTTGCAAAGATGGACCTCGCCACAGACATCGGGAGTGAAGTTGTGCATCCTGCAGCCTACTGCGCACAGTTTGAGTCTTAACTCGAAGTCCTGTGGCTGCACGAAAAACATTATTCGACACGGTGGCATTGCTCTCAGGGTTCCTCCGAGCCGTAATCAGTAGGTAGCAGTCATCCACTGCAGTAGTAGCCCTCAGGTGGCCTGAGCGAGGCAAGTCATTGACATTTCCTGTCTCTATCTCCTCCACGTCCAAACAACATCGCTTTGGTTCACTCTCAGATGCCTGGACACTTCCCTTGTTCAGAGCCCTTCCTGGCACAAAGTAACAGTTTCGGATGCGATCGAACTTCGGTATTGACCATCTAGGCACAGTTCAACTACAGACAACACGAGCTGTGTACCTCTTTCCTGGTGGAATTAATGGAACTGATCGGCTGTCGGAACCTCTCCGTCTAATAGGCGCTGCTAACGCACGGTTGTGTACATCTTTGGGCGGGTTTAGTGACATCTGTGAACAGTCAAAGGACCTGTGTCTGTGATGCAATATCCACAGTTAACATCAACCTTCAGGAATTCCGAGAACCAGGGTGAAGCAAAACTTTTTTCGATGTGTGTATATGAGGGCGTAATGGAAACTATTACCTTACAATTTTTTATGTGAAAACTCTGACACTGGCGATGCACGTATTTCTATCACAAGAGATTAGTTTGTTGATAACATCACTGTACAGTGTTTGACTTTGTTGACAGAGCCACATACTCAGCTGTGCTCATATTGCTTCATCACTATCAAAGTTACATCATCCAAGTTTTTCTTTAAATTTTGGAAACAGATGAAAATTGGAGGATGATTGATGACAGTTAACCCAAGAAGTCTGAGTATTGCAGATGCTGCAGCATTAGTGTGTGGTCTGGTATTGTCACGCTGAAGAAGAGCGTGCTTCAGGTGTGGACAGTTATAAACTCAATTACAGCACACTGCTTCCCACGCACTGACATAATTATTTTGCACACCACCACATTACAGGCCACAATTCGTAGCCCTCTGGCAGTAGCGGGTTGCAATTTGTGTCAGTGAAGTGGGAAAGTCAGCTGAGTAATATGAATGAATTGTAATACCTCAACTGATACTGAGAACAGAATACCGTATTTACTCGAATCTAAGCCTGTGGCTTAGAATCGAGTGCAAAGCAAGCGGAAGTTCTGAAAAATGTTGGTAGGTGCCGCCACAACTAACTTCTGCCGTCGAATATATGTAGCGCTACACAGGCATGCTTTGCAGGCACAAAGATAAATACTGGCACCAAAACCTCTGCGCCAGTAAATAAATTAAAAAACTGCATCTTCATACATTATCCGACGAAGTAAATAGACATTCTGTAATGCTCATCTTCGAATGTAGGAGCATTTCAATGTACTACGAAAATCCACTGGCAAGACTGGGATGTTTGTCAATCAAAATGGCCATGTGAATCACATGCAGTATTCTCTTCACCATAAGAATAATATGAATATAAACATTTTGCCATGTATTGTGTCGTGTTTGCTGCTAACTCATTTAAATCCTGTCTGCCTAATAAACTACGAAACTAGAGTGAGACAACAGCAAACGCGGAAGAATATACATATCGTGTCATGTTTATATTCGTATTATTCTTATGCCTAATAGTGATACAGTCAGAAATGAAGCACGGCAATTGACTAGATTTTTAAATCTAAGATGACTCTTATTTCTGTGCAGAATGTAAAGTAATAAAGAGGCGCCTGCAAAGATTTTCGCTAAACTCTCGTTCAGAACATCTTCTGTCACACGTAGCCTATTATTTCGCTCTTGTTGACCATTATTAAAGAAAGCAGCAGTGTAAGTAACAACAAATAGCAGTCTCTTGCCATTGTTTCGCTAATGAGAGAATTCCTCTCTATTTATTTATTTATTTATTTATTTTTTTTTAATTGTAAGCGGCGGCAGTGTGCACTAAAGCAAGCCATGCCGTGAGCGGCAATAGGTCATATACACTCATCATCAGAATGCGACAAACAATGGATGACACAGTACAATAAGGCATTTTCAGCTTAAGAGTGACGTAAACACCTATAACAAAGAGAACGGCACATATCAGATCAAAGAAAAATAGGTAATGAATTCAAATGAGATGAAGCACGTGAAAAAGGAAGGGTACCCGTACAAATACGGACGGAGCACCCGAAGCATAGCAATGGCTACCTGGTAAAGCTTAACTGCTAAGCTTCCTACTCGAACCAAACTACTGTAGCTGTATCGTCATTCATTCGACTTAAATTGTGTCTCATATTACAATGGACCAACTTTGTTTCGATTTGGAGGTGTGGCCATAAACTTTTCCCTCCCCTTGAATTTCGAGTCTCAAATTTCAGGTGCGGCTTAGATTCGGGAAAATTATTTTCTTTGATTTCGAGTCTCATTTTTCAGGTGCGGCTTAGACTCGAGTAAATACGGTAAACAATTCGGAGGCATTACATTTGAGCACACCAACGTATCAGCAAAAAGTAACTGGAATGTATTTTGTGTCACAACAATGAAAAAAAATTTTAGTTAAAAATTTCCAAGTCAAGTGATTTTAAGAATGGTCAAGGAACCTGCAATCTGAAGGAGGGAGTGGGGTGGGAGGCGGGGGGATGTTAAGAAAGAGAATCACTATACCCTCCTATAGCCAGTACATCTCTCATACCTTTCAAACTCTTGGGACATACTCTGCAGCAGAGGGAATTTCATTCTGGAAGCAGTTTTTTAGGGTGTGGTTAAGCCATTTCTCCAAAATATATCCTTTTTTCCAAGAGTGGTAGTAGGACACAGCATGCAGGGGTAGTGCTATGAAATTCAGGAAGTGGGGAAGGATGTGGTGGTAAAAGGCTTTGTGGGTGGGCCCTGAATTGTTTAAATCTGCCCGGAAGTTTAATATAATATCTCTCTTCATCTGTAGCCTTATGCTCTGTTATAACCTACTGTGCAGTTGTTTTGCTGCAGAGAGTGAATCGAATCACAAATTTTGTTCAATACCCTCTACGCTCTACGACGGTACTTTCTTCCGCGAGCATTTCTGTGCTAATAGACAAATAAAATGGCACATAGTCAGTATATACCGACCTGGTCCACGACTGTCCCCGCCCCGGTGGAGCCAGTGGCCGTGCAGTTCTGCGTGGGCCGAGTGCCGCGGGCCGCCGCGTCGTCAGCCCGTTCGGCACCCGTCGGCTGCGGCTGCGGCTGCACACTGCTGTCGGCCTGCCTCGCAGCCGCAGTGCCGCGGTGGGCGTGGCCGCCACTGCTGCTGTTGCTGCTACTGCTACTACTACTGCTGCTGCTACTGCTACCACTGCCGCTCATTCCTGCTGTGCCGTTGGGGCTGTGACAAAACAGAGTCTCCTACAGTGTTTGTTTGAAACTTGATGCTAAACGTACACATTTCGAAATTGGTACGTTTTAACAACACTAAAATTTAGAGAATGGAAAGTCACACAGAGTAGACTGTGTGACATACAATTATCACCCTTTTGAAAGTACTTACATCGCATGCCACAGGATGTACGAAGAAACATTTTCTCAATTTGGCCAAAAAGGAATCACCGGCCGGTCGGTCGATTTGCCGGAGGGGACCAACGGTGAGATCGTCGCTCCCGTCAGATCAGGGAAGGAAGCCGGCTGTGCCCTTTCGAAAGAACCGTCCCAGCATTTGCCTGAAGCAATCTAGGGAAATCGCGCAAAACCTAAATCGGGACGTCTGGACGCCGGTCCGAACAGCCGTCCTCCAGAATGCGTGTCCAGTGTGTTAACGAATGCACCACCTCGCCCGGTACGGGTATCGTCAGATTAATGGTATGTAAGGGTAGAAAAGGAGAATATTGTCTAGATTTTAAATTAAGCCCAAAGATAATTCTGCAATGACATCTTTGCGCTGTTTCACAATTCACGTTACACACTTATAGAGGTTGTAGATGTGTTACAAACTTTTAAGGATGATGAAGACAGATGAACATATCAATTTGAGGCACGGGTCCATGGTTCAGAAATAAGCATGTCAAAGGTTACAAGAGAAAACTGTTCTGATACCTTTGTCAATGAAAGTTTTGCTACGATTTTAGGGTAAGCATCTTACAGAGGTAGTAATATAGAGCAAGACGACTGTGGCACGCTACTTTGTATGCATTCAATATCCACTGTTAGTCTCTTTTGGTATGGGTCTCTCACACTTCTAGCACAAGTCATGTTATAAAGAGACATAACATGGGACAGTGACATAAAATCAGTAGTAGGAAAGACTTAAATTTGTTGGAAAATACAATGCACCTGTAAGAGAAATTATGTGCAAGTTGCTAGTGTGACCAATTCTGGAGTACTGCTCCAGTGTTTGGTGCCATTGTCGAGTAGACGAGACAGCAGACACGGAACGAATTCAGAGGTGTGCTGCTATGATCGTAACAGGTGTTTATAGCACATACGTAAGTGTAATAGAAATGCTCAGGAGACTTAAAACGGGAACCCTCGGAAGTAAGACGATTTAGTACTCGTGAAACTTTTTCGTGGACCTGTGATCGAAGAAGACAGTGTGACTATTATGTTGCCAAAACAGTACATTTCATACAGGAATCATGAGAAAGAGACGAGATTAGGAATACAGAAGGTCATTTTCTCTTACTCAGTACAGGAATGGAACAGCCAGTCTGCTAGCCAGTAATTATTATGAATCATCACAAGTTTTACAGGCAATCATAATACTGTACTGAGATTTCAGTAAGAACAGTCTTTAAGTCCTTTTATGTAAAATACGTGGAGTAGTTCATAACTTATGCTCACTGAATAATTATGAAATTTACTCTCCACAAAGTTTCTTAACTGTAGTGAAAGTTTACTGAAATGTCTTTACAGCTCAGTAAAATAGGATATTTGGAAATATCGTAGCACTTTGGATAGGACCCTATCTAGGTAAACTACTAAGGATAAAATATAGGTGCTAAATACAAAGCTTACAGAACACAAATTTATTATTAAAAAGGAAACTGCATAACTGGTTCATGTAATTACACAGTACTCAACTGATAATCTGAGATGGAGGTGATGACAGAGTCACTATTGTTGTGTGAAGAACTCTCTGCTCTGCACTTTTCAATGGCTCACAACATCTACATTGTCTTCTTTGTTTTTCGGCCTCTTTTTTCCACAGTTGCAAATGTATAAGGCGTATAGATTAAGAATCGTCATTTGCAGTCAAATGGTGAGATGACAGTAGTTCCTCACAACACACAAACGTGAATATACTTAGTGCAGTGAAAGTGCTGTGGGCTAAAATCTAACACATACATGTGGAAAAACACGAAGAACAACGTAAAAAAACGTGAAAAACAATAAAAATTAAAAATATTTACAGTAATAAGTAAAGTACCTGCATGTGAACTGTTCACGATCCTAGCAAACAAAATTTTAAGAGAAAAAAATCATTGTTACAGTGACCACTGTAGATGCTTCAGAGTAAAGTGAAATGTGTTTGGTCTCATTAAGACTGTCATTACAGTTGCAAAAGATGGTATTTAACCTATACAACTTGCTTGGCTTACAGAGTATTTATGTCAATATAACTGTAGGAACCGAGTGATTTACAAGACACGGGAAGATTACAGGCGAACGGCTGTTGTAACCACTATAGTTTATATTACCTTCTAACTTCTTTCTCTGTTTTTACTTACTGTGACTTCCGTATCACCAAGCTCTTGATGTAACATCTATGAAAAAAATTTATTCATTATTTACGTCAATTTGTGTCAACGTAATTAATCTACGGATGTAATTTTAAAAGTAATGTTATGTAAAAGAATGGAAATGTTAAAACTTTACTTGTAATGCATAGGGAATGTAGGTTTGCAATCACGTGAAACATGGGGAAAGTCTCTCTCTGCAAGGAAACTGGCTTGGCAAGAATAGAAAAGGGGGATTTGGCAGTCAAACTGCATGGCTCATTTGTGATAAAGAGTTAGTCAGTGGCTAGCAGACAAAGAGTTTGCATCTTGTGAACTGAACAAGGCAAGAAGCCTAGTAAGATTACATAACATAACCTCAGATGTGGAAGTAATTTGCTTATTATTCATGGCACACTTTTGGCTAGCTCTCTACTATGAAAATTTGATGCTAAGAAGAACATTTTCAGAGATTGTTACACAGGAAGAACCACGGATAGGAGCAGCAGATTGACTCAGTCATCACCTCAATATCGAATTATCAGTTGAGTACTGTGTAGCTGCGTGGACCAGTTATGCAATTTCCTTTTCAATAATAAGTTTGTGTTCTGTAAACTTTGTGCTGAGAACCCATATTTTATCCTAGACAGGGCCCTATTCCAAGCACTATGATATTTCCGAGTAACGTATTTTATCGAGATGAAAAGTCACTTCAGTAAACGTTCACTACAGTTAAGGAACTCTGTGGAGAAGTAAATTTCATAATTATTCAGTGAGCCTAAGTTTTGAAGTACTCCACGTATTTTTCATAAAGGGACTTAAAGACTATACTTACTGAAATCTCAGTACACTATTATGATTTCCAGTAAAAATTGTGATGATCCATAATAGTTACTGGCTAGCAGACTTTAAAGGGTCAGCACGAGGATTACTTATTTTGCAAGTTTGGAAGTAACAGTGTTTACAATTTCATTTGTATGTAGTTAATAGGGTTTCTCATGTTGTGTTGTGAATAAAATGTTCAACCTTGATCTGAGTCTACTGGTAGATTAGTTTCTGGGTCCCCACGCTAATTGTTAAGCCAAATTTAATTTTCATATTACAATTACAGCATTAACGACATGCACTTACCAGCTCTCTAAAATTTGCATGCTATAATAAGCAATTGGCTACAACTACTGAAACAATACTAGAGCCCAGTAAATAATATAAGGAGCTAAATAATGTAAGGAAGTGAATGTTCTCTAAGTATAAAAATAATAATAGGAATAGAGGATGTAATTACCTGACAGCCTTTTGAAGGACAGTATTTACCAATAATTAAGCTGATAAAAGAACATCTAGTCCAAGTTAATATTGCTGCAGCATTAGTAATTATTTATCTACGATAATCATTAGCTTCCCGCTTTAATGTACAGATAGGCAGTGTTAATGTACATATAGTAAGTGTTAATGTATAGACAGTAAGTGTCACAAGAGACAGTTTGTGCAAAAACAGTTAATATTCCCAATGTGTTGTTCATGCCAAACTAGTGTTACATTGTTTGATAAACTACGTTACTTCTTGGTATCTTACTTACAAACATAATTTTTGTATCAAGTAAAGGCAATCTAAATAGTTAACGTTGCTTACGAAATGTTCTAGTACTCGATACAACTTTGCCTTACGAGGCTAGCGACTGTTTCCTTTTATGTAATTACAGGGTGTTTGAAAAAGGACTTTCAACTTAAAAAATTTATATAAATTTGTTGAAAGAAGATACAGAGCTGGGTTCAGTGTTATTTTGTAGGGAAACACATCAAGTTTTTTTACCTTAAACTAAAGATTTTATCCTGCACACATCCCATCGGAAGTCAATTTCTTCCCAAATTCGCTGTATCACTGCAGGTGTAACTTGCTCAGTGGCAGTGTAAATTCTTGCTCTACGTTCAGGTAGAGAAGCTGGCACACGAGGTACAAACATGATATCCTTGCTGAAACCCTATTAAGAAAACGAAAATCGAGTGGTGTCAGGTCTGGGGAATGTGGGGGCCAAGCAACTGGTGCATCAAGGCCAATTCATTGACCTGGAAAGCTGTCACTGAGAAAATCCCAGTTGCTGGCCTAGTAGTAGGGTAGTCCACCATCTTGGATGAAGTAAACATTTCATTCTTGGTCATCCTCACTGATCTGCGGTATCAAAAATTGTTGTAACATATCCAGGTACACTATCCTGTTAATGATTCTCTCACGGAAGAAAAAGGGGCATGCACTTTGTTCTCACTCAATGTACAAAAAACGGTCAGTTTAGGGCTATCACAAACATGTTGCAATGTTTGATGTGGATTTTCACTGCCCCAAATCCTACAGTTACACGTGTTAACCTTGCCACTTAAGTGAAAAGTCATCAGAACGGATGATTTTGTCCAAGAAATAGTCATCCTCAAGTAATCAATTTAACATATTCATACAGAAGTTCTTTCAAGCAATTTTATCAGCGTCTTTTATTGCTTGTACAATAGTCAATCTGTACAGTTTGAAATGCAAACAGTTTCTCCCCACATGCCGAACAGTCTTATGTGGGATTTGCAGTGCACGAGATGCACGCAGGGGCGATTTCTTAGGGCTGTTGACAAAACATTGTCTCACTCGCTTGATGACATCTTCAGATGTGCTCGGACGACCTGACGATTTCCCATGTCTTACTGAGCACCCTGATCCTATACAACACTTATGCCACTCATAAACTGTAGGCCTATTAGGAGGATTTAGGAGGATCTTTAGGGTACTCGGTACAGAAATTACACTGAACTGTTGTCGCCGACATCGATTCTTCAAACCAAAACGCACAGTTGGCACACTCGGGTCCAGTGAAGGCAGCCATCTTTAATGGAATTGCTGCTAGCGCTTCTTACAGTACGATTCGGCACTAGTGAACTACGTGAGAAAAAACTCTTATTTCCTTATGAATTGACACTACAATCACGTCTGTAGTTACTACGAATAATTTATATGAATTTTCAAAGTTACAAAGTCCTTTTTGAAACACCCTATACAGTTTATTGGATTACTAATACAACCTCAGCCCCATTGGCATTTTTTGTGCTGCTGCTTCCTTTAAATAAAAATCTTTGAAGAATTGGAAATAGTCCGATACTTTAACCATTATACACACGATAACAATAAATACCGTATTTACTTGAATCTAAGCCGCACTCAAATCTAAACCGCACCTGAAAAATGAGACTCCAAATCAAGGAAAAAAATTTTCCCAAATCTAAGCTGCACCTGAAATTTGAGACTCAAAATTCAAGGGGAGAGAAAAGTTTTAGACCGCCCCTCCAAATAGAAACAAAGTTGGTCCATTGTAACATGAGACACAATTGAGGTGGCGCCAGTATTTATCTTTGTGCCTGCAAAGCATGTCTGTGTAGCACTACATATATTCGACGGCAGGACTTAGTTGTGGAGGCACCTACCAACATTTTTCAAAACTTCCGCTTACTTTGCACTCTATTCTAAGCCGCAGGCGGTTTTTTGGATTACAAAAAACGGAAAAAAAGTGCAGCTTAGATTCGAGTAAATATGGTAAGTATCGTTTCACAGGAGTAAAGTTATCGGTGTACGGCTAATTTAGTAGGAGCCGGCAGTGTTGTACCGGACGAGGACGTGGAGAGTGCCCAGAGCCTGCAGACAGCGTGACACACCTGGCGGTGGCAGCAGTGGCGGCCGGGACGGGCAGCGGCGGCGGCGGCTGCCCCTGCAGGTTGTACGCCTGGAGCAGGTCGGCGAGGTGCGGGCTGCCGGCGACCAGGTCGAGCGGGCTCTTGCCGCGGTGGTTCCTCTTGGTCAGGCTGCAGCCCTCCTGCACCAGGTAGCACGCGATGGCCAGCGCCACCGGGCTCTCCTCCTCCACCCGCTGCGCCTGCATCAGCTGCGTGTAGATCTGCCCGACACACACCCGTTCCGTCACCTACTGCCACCGGGTAAACGGCTCCAAATACATTTTGCACTGTCCTCGTAACTCGCACAGTCTACCTTTTTAGAGCGGGAACGTAATCTTAAGACGATAGTAAATTGCTTACAAGGGAACCTCCCCATCGCACCCCCCTCAGATTTAGTTATAAGTTGGCACAGTGGATAGGCCTCGAAAAACCGAACACAGATCAACAGAGAAAACAGGAAGAAATTGTATGAAAAAAACAAGCAAAATATACAAACTGAGTAGTTCGTGCGCAAGATAGGTGGCATCGAGGATGGTACAAACTCGGCAGTGTCGTGGTCCCGTGGTTAGTGTGAGTAGCTGCGTAATGGAAGGTCCTCGGTTCGAGTCTTCCCTCGAGTAAAAATTTTATTTTCTTTATTTTCAGACAATTCATTTGTTGCAGTTTATGTGACAAACTCTTATGTTTTCACTTTTTTGGGAGTGATTATCACATCCACAAGAAAACCTAAATCGGGCAAGGTAGAAGAATCGGGTCGACAACATATTCCTGTCACGTGACGCTCAAGCCGTATAGAATATATCAGACGTGTTTTCCGGTGGAGGAATTGGTTGACCTATGACCTTGCGATGAAATGTTTGTGGTTCCCATTGCTGAGACACGTCCTTTCGTCTACTAATCTCACAGTTTTGCGGTGCAGTCGCAAAACACAAACACTAAACTTATTACAGTGAACAGAGACGCCAATGAACGAACGGAGAGATCATAACTTTGCGAAAATAAAGAAAGTAAACTTTTCACTCGAGGGAAGACTTGAAGCAAGGACCGCTCGTTCTGCAGCTGCTCACGCTAACCACGGGACCACGGCGCTCCTGAGCTCAGACGCTCCTTGATGCTGCCTATCCTGCACATGGACTACTCAGTTTGTATATTTTGCTTATTTTTTCATAGTTCCACACAACTTCTTCCTGTTTTCTTGATTGATCTGTGTTCAGTTTTTCGAGGCCTATCCAGTGTGCCAACTTATAACTAAATCTCAGGGGAGTGCGATGGGGAGGTTCCCTTGTTAGTACACTATCCTCCCAGGTAAATTGAGGTTCTAGAGATGGATACTGTCGTATCTAACCAAAAGAATGCAGAAAGTTGTACTTGGTAAATACACAACTGTAGCACAGGAATATTACTCAGATTGGCAAGAAATCATATATGTGGTTCCCCAAGGCTCAATCTTAGGCCCACTAATGTTCCGTGTATATGTCAACGATCTTCCATCTAACATACCGGGTGTTTAAAGAGTCAGTATAAATTTGAAAACTGAATAAATCACGGAATAATGTAGATAGAGAGGTACAAATTGACACACACGCTTGGAATGACACGGGGTTTTATCACAATCAAAAGATACAAAAGTTCAAAAAATGTCGACAGATGGCGCTTCACCTGATCACAAAAGCAATAATTAGCATAACAAAGTAAGACAAAGCAAAGATGATGTTCTTTACAGGAAATGCTCAATATGTCCACCATCGTTCCTCAACAATAGCTGTAGTCAAGGAATAATGTTGTGAACAGCACTGTAAAGCATTTCCGCAGTTACGATGAGGCATTGGCGTCGGATGTTGTCTTTCGGCATCCCTAGAGATGTAGGTCGATCACGATACACTTGCGACTTCAGGTAACCCCAAAGCCAATAATCGCACGGACTGAGGTCTGGGGACCTGGGAGGCCAAGTGTGACGAAAGTGGCGGCTGAGCACACGATCGTCACCAAACGACGTGCACAATAGATCTTTCACGCGCTATCAATATGGGGTGGAGCGCCATCCTCCATAAACATCATTCGTTCCAGCAGGTGTTTGCCAGGCTGGGGATGAGGTGATTCTGTAACATATCGGCGTACCTCTCACCAGTCACGGTACCAGTTACTGACTTTTGCTGTCCAGCACCATCTGTTGGACATTTTGTGAACTTTGTTTTTTTTTTTTGTTGTAGTAAAACCCCATGTCATTCTAAGCATGTGTGTCATTTTTTACCTCTCCATCTACATTATTCTGTGGTTTATTAAGTTTTCAAATTTATACTGACTTTTTGATCACCCGGTACAACAAGCAGAATTAGTTCTTTTTATGCATGACACTAGTATTCTAACCAGTACCAGAATACTTGCAGCAACAGAAGATACGCTAAACGAAGTTCTTAACAGTGGTGTCAACTGGTTTTCTGCGAACAGTCTCGCTCTCAGTTTTAAAAACAGAATGTATTCTGCACATCTAGGAGTACTACACAAATTGTGAGCCTAACATGTGGTGAGGAAATAATAAATAGGTAGGTACTTCAAACATTTTTGGTGTCCATATTAATGAGAAATTAATCTGGAAAAGGCACATTTTGGAACTCCGAAAATAACTTAGTTCATCTACATTTGCACTTACAACCATTGTAAACCATGGGGATGGGGAAAATAAGTAATTTGACATATGTTCACTCAATGTTGTCACAAAGAATGGGGTAACTCATATTTAAGGAAAACATCTTCACTGCTCAAAAACACGGTGTAGGAATAATATATGGTGCTCCCCACAATCACCATCCAGACATCTGGAATTTTCACCACAGCTTCACACTAGACTTATCCACTCATAATCTACTGCTGCTCAAAAGGAACAATAATGTACGTAATTACAATAACAAGAAACAATGACATTCATTACTCAACCTTAAGGTTATCTTCAGCACAAAAAGGGGTGCACAGTGCCGCAACTAGAATTTTTGATCACTTGCCGAATGATACAGAATGTCTGATAGCCAGTAAAACACATTTTGAAAAGCTGAAGAAGTTTCTCCTTGACAACTCCAGCTATTATTGTAATGTGTAAAATGTGAAGGGCACAAATTACTAACTCACACCTGTATTTTTGTTAATGTTCAGCATGTAGAAATTTTTACAAATTAATTTGCAATATAATGTAAAAAGACTCATTCCACATCATTACGATATACAAGGGTGGTTTGAAAAGTTCTCGGAATCACCACGAGAGGTCGGCACTAGCGCAAAGAGTGATATTCACTGGACTGTTGCCTGTAAACACGTGCCACATCAGTGCTCTCGGAAGAGAGCTGTGGCGGTGATGTTGCTCTGTTGTTGTTCCCACGTAGCAATTTGCGAAGATGGAGGTGGGGATTGAGAGTTGAGCAGTGATTAAGTACTTCGTACAGAAAGATATGAAAGCAAAGGACATTCGTGCCAATTTCCAGAATATACTGGGGGACTCTGCTCCTTCCTATTCAACTGTTTCCAAGTGGTCAAATGAATTCAAATTTGGTTGCGAGAGATTAGACGATGATCCCCGCAGTGGTCGGCCGAGCTGTGTCACTACTCCAGAAATCATTGCAAAAGTGCACAAAACAGTCACGGAGCATCGCCGATTGAAAGTGCGTGAAATTGCTCACGCTTGCCAGATGTCATCTGAAAGGACATTCCACATCTTAACTGTAGACTTAGAAATGAATAAAATATTTGCAAGATGTGTGCCACGACTCTTGGCGCTGAATCAAAAACGCGCGAGAATGGACATATCGGAACAATGTTTGGCCTGTTTTAGGAAAAACAAACAAGATTTTTTTGTACCGGTTTGCTACCACAGATGAAACTAAGGTGCACAACTATACCCCAGAGACAAAACAACAGTCAAAGCAGGGGAAACACACTGATTCTCCGCCACCAAAGAAAGCAGAGGCAATTCCTTTGGCAGGAAAGGTCATGGCATCAGTGTTCTGGGATGCAAAGGGGATTCTGTTATCTTCTCACTGAGCAAACAATTACTGTAGAATACTAAGCTAACCTCCTGGACAAACTGCAACAAAAGAAGTCATCTTCCATCAAGATAATGGGTGCCTGCACGCATGCTGTCATCGCGGCAATTTTACATGAACAAAGGTATGAATTTTTCCCACACCCATCTTATTCACCTAATATGGCTCCATCAGAATTCCATCTCTTCCCAAAACTGAAAATTTTTCTTGGTGGATGAAGATTCACTTCAAATGAAGAATTGATAGCCGGAGTTGACAACTATTTTGCAGGCCTGGAGGAAACTCATTTTCAAGATGGGATCAAGGCACTGGAACATCGTTGGACCAAGTGCATTAATCTACAAGGAGACTATCTGGACATCCCTACGCGATGCAGAATCGAGCACTGGATGTTACGACAGGCAGACCCACTGGCATAGGAAGAGGCGAGGGGTATTGCATCGTCAGTAGAGAAGCAGTAACAGGAGAATGGGTCAATTAGGAGAGTTCAGTGACTCTGAACACAGACTAGCCATCGGATGTCACTCAACTTACAAATCCGCCAGGGACACTGCGGAGTGGAAAGGTGAAGGATTGACGGCAGCTGAAACTGAAACCGGGCAGACCTCACATTCCGAAGGGCAAGGACTGTCAGAGCATTGCAGAAAGCGATAGTAAAAATTGAACAAAATCAGTGGAAGGAATCGATTTCGAGTTCCGAGGTGCCACCGGCAGTCCAGCTAATACGATGATTGTGTGTAGGGAGTTAAAAAGAGGTGTACAGTGGGCGACCAGCCCCTCGTACGCCACACACCGCTGTAGTGACAGCTAGGTGAAGTACCCAGTGGCGCCGCTGGACAACAGATGACTGGACGAGTGGTTCGGAGTGATGAACCACACTGTACCCTGCGGCAATGCGATGGAAGGGTTTGTGTTTGGTGAACGCCTGGAGAACATTATCTGCTATTATCAGTAGTGCCAATAGAGAAATACTGAGAAGATGGTGTTCGGTATGCAGGTGTTTTCCGTGGGTAGGATATGGTGCCCCTACTGTGCTCAAGAAAATAGGAATTTTGGAAGGATAAGAACACACTTTACACCATTATATACAGCACACGGCAGTGGAACAGTTTGGAGACAATGACCAATTACACTAGTGGCCATTAAAATTGCTACACCACGAAGATGACGTGCCACAGACGTGAAATTTAACCGACAGGAAGAAGATGCTGTGATATGCAAATGATTAGCTTTTCAGAGCATTCACACAAGGTTGGCGCCGGTGGCGACGCCTACAACATGCTGACATGAGGAAAGTTTCCAACCGATTTCTCATACACAAACAGCAGTTTACCGGCGTTGGCTGGTGAAACGTTGTTGTGATGCCTCGTGTAAGGAGGAGAAACGCATAACATCACATTTCCGACTTTGATAAAGGTCGGATTGTAGCCTATTGCGATTGAAGTTTATCGTATAGCGACATTGCTGCTCGAGTTGGTCAAGATCCAATGACTGTCAGCAGAATATGGAATCTGTGGATTCAGGAGGGTAATACGGAACGCCGTGCTGGATCCCAACGGCCTCGAATCACTAGCAGTCGAGATGACAGGCATCTTATCCGCATTGCTGTAACCAATCGTGTAGCCACGTCTCAATCCCCGAGTCAACAGATGGGGACGTTTATAAGACAACAACCATCTGCACGAACAGTTTGACAACGTTGGCAGCAGCACAGACTATCAGCTTGGAGACCGTGGCTGTGGTTACCCTTGACACTGCATCAAAGACAGGAGTGCCTGCGATGGTGTACTCGACGACGAACCTGGGTGCACGAATGGCAAAACGTCATTTTTTCGGATGAGTCCAGGTTCTGTTTATAGCATCACGATGGTCGCTTCCGTGTTTGGCGACATTGCAGTGAACGCACATTGGAAGCGTGTATTCGTGATGGCCATACTGGCTTATCACCCGGCGTGATGGTATGGGGTGCCATAGGTTATACGTCTCAGTCACCTATTGTTCGCATTGACGGCACTCTGAACAGTGGACGTTACATTTCATATGTGTTACAACCCGTGGCTCTATCCTTCATTTGATCCCTGCGAAACCCTACATTTCAGCAGGACAATGGACGACCGCATCCTGCAGGTCCTGTACAGGCCTTTCCGGATACAATGTTGGACTGCTGCCCTGGCCAGCACATTCTCCAGATATCTCACCAATTGAAAACGTCTGGTCAATGGTGACCGAGCAACTGGCTCGTCACAATACACCTGTCGCTACTCCTGATGAAGTGTGGTATCATGTTGAAGCTGCATGGGCAGCTGTACCTGTACACGCCATCCAAGCTCTGTTTGACTCAATGCCCAGGCGTATTGAGGCCGAGACCAGAGGTGGTTGTTCTGGGTACTGATTTCTCAGGATCTATGCACCCCAACTGCGTGAAAATGTAATCACATGTCAGTTCTAGTATAATATGTTTGTCCAATGAATACCCGTTTACCATCTGCATTTCTTCATGGTGTAGCAATTTTAATGGCCAGTAGTGTATATCGAGACAAGAATGTACGCTATCGGAAAGTGGCGTCTGTAAGGTGACCATTTGCGGACAATGACAAGCCCGAAACGGATAGGCACGCTCGAAAGTCCTGACCCGAATCCGACGGGACACTTTCGGAACTAGTCGGACACCGACTTCGCTCCAGATCACAGTATCCACATCACTATCTCCTCCAATTTCAGCTCTCGAGGAAGAATTGGCAGCCGTTCCTCCACAGACATTCGTACACCTCACCGAAAGTGTCCTAGCAGAGTTCGAGCCTTCACAAAGGTAAAGGGTAGACCTACCCGATATCGTTGTTCACAAATAGCTGTCTAGATACTTCTGACCAGATAGTGTAAAGCCAACCGTAAAACGGAGATAGGATGAAACCTGGATTCTCAGTGCATTTCAGTAGACGACTAGAGCACTCCGATCGTGAGAGGGACAGGGCAATTTGCATACACTGTTCAGTTTGTTGACACACCTCAAATGGTAAACTGGTGAATAAATCGTGCACACACTGTCAATTTATGGTAAGAAGGGTCTTCAGCACAGTAAGTTGCCTGGAAAAGTGAGGTACACCACAGTATCGTCATCCGACTGTTATCGTGACACACAAAATTGTAGATACGCTTTGTAACAGTCACCCGCAGATGACAATAACCACCGACGACCACTACCGGCGAATTACGGTTCACAGGTACTCTGAGGACCCTGTGGCAGAACTGCGTGTTACCTTTTTGGAAGCGAGAGGAAAGGCTGTGTCGAGACAGGTAGAACGTAATCGTCTCCTCAGACAGGCGGTGTCTCTTAAAAACAAAAACACAAACCCGTCAGCACTGTGGTGGGAGGAGGTGAGCAACGGAACACAGTTTCTCTTCATCGACAGGGTCAGGATTTGTCAGACATCCGACCATCACCGTAGACGAGTGTGGAAGTGCCCGTGTACTAAAGTGTGTCTCAGGCTCGTTGTCCCGCAGGTTCGGTGCGTACGTGATCAGTCACACTTCGGACAGGACACTATTGAGGTTAATTTGAGGGCTACGGAGTGTCAGGACGGGATCCTTTAAACTGTCATTCGAGCCACACAGTCGACAGGTTTGTCTTTTCATTCGACAGTGCAGAAACGCAGCCTTCCCGCCTCTCGAACACAGTCGGCCGGGGAAGGGAGTTAACAATATGCCACAGCCTGCGATACCCGCAGACACGAATGCGACAGAGCACAGCCGGGACCGACCGAAATTGGCAGAGTGTCATCACGGGAAGTCACCTCACACTCTGTTACCTCAGGAGGGCTGCCGCCGATAAGCAGGACACGCTCGTGCAGTGACATCTCCACCACCTCGCAGATGGCACACCGAGGAGGGTCCTAGTCTGTAGTGGTGTGGACTAGTGCAGTACTGAATGTAACCAGACACCAAATTTTAGTTACGACAGATGTGCAATTTTGAATGAACTGCCTTTACTTTGGTTATTGTGTTGTTATTACTTCAGAGTAAAGTTATCTTTTGCTTTCATAAGGCTGACTTTCTTAATTCCCTGCTGCCCTTCAACCCAGGCCTGCTCACATTCATAGAGATGTAAGTGGTGCAAAACATTATTGGGGGGGGGGTTGGATATCAAACGGGCTGACTTGGAGCAGGAGAGGCACTACAAGACATTTTAATTTCCACTGTCTATACCTTTACAAATAAATCCATAAAACTTTGTCAGCATGACTAACTAGTAAGGATTCAGGATTCACACTCATAGCAGTGGCAGTTCAAAAACATGACAAATAATGTTTTTTTTACATGTGAAATTTCATCATTTTTTTCCACTTACTATTGGCTGCATTTGTTGCTATAGGCACACCATTTCATATGTGAGAGAGATTCTTAGATGAATTTTGCACGGCCTACAAACTGTACTTACAGGTGTATGAAACTCTAGAATTTATTTAATTTATGAAAAAAGAATGAGCTGTTACATTTTAAACTTATTGTTTAGAAAAAACTCAAATTTTATAGTTAATTCTCTGAATTTTTACCATAGTTTTTAATAGATTTGGAAAATTCTAAAGTTTTGCACTAAGGAGTTTGTGTTTAATAAGCAGTTATTTTCCGATGGTAAGTATGTAAGGGATTACAGGTTATTGCACCAGCGTTTTAAAAAGATTAAATTAACACAAGGGCACTTGACAAATTTACTTTCTTTCACACTAGTTTTTGAAACTACATTTGCATTTGTTTATTGCTGTTTATAATTTTTCGCTGTATAAAACTTGTCAAAACATTCACCTGGGTGAAGTTGCAGCTTCTGCTTGTATGTTTTGGAGTAGAAAATTGAGTCCTTTCATCCCCATTTCTCCTTGTGTTTTCTGCAAAGCATGCAATCCTTAGCTGATTTTTTTCATACTTTTGCACTATAAAATGCGAAAAGTGAGTCTTCAGTTGTTCTCCACATTCATTTTTGTCTTTCGAGTGAAGAATATAACTGTTCACTGCAGCAGATTCAATCACTGCAGCAGATTCAATCAGCCACAAGAATAATTTTTTTCCACAACTTGTGGGACAGTCTTGTAAAACCATAGCATCTGCATTACTGATCAGCCCTGTACACTCCTCCCATAAACGTGTATTCCCAAATAACAGTGGGTTTCAGGAACCACACAGGCTCTTTGTTCCTGTAACCAGTGATTAGTTGGATTTGAGGACCAAAGAGTTTACTCAAACAGTCACTGATCTCTTGGCATGGAATGAAAGACACATGATTTTCATCTCACTTTGATAGCCACATAACTCACGTCCATCAAGTTTTGTCTTCTTCAAATTGCATGGAAAATCTTTCCTAGAAGGCATAACTGTACCTGTTAGATGAAATTTCATTTTGAGCAGTTCCTGAGCAAGTCGAGGGCTCGTACAGAACCTGTCAGTAAATGAATGATAGCCTGAACCACCTGCACAAGCTAGAAATTCCTCTGTCACATGAACCACTATTCAGACTGCAGAAGGTGAATCAGGGCAAATTAGACTTTCCATAGTGGTCTATCCACAATATGGGATGTGAGAAAAACCATAACCATTTCCTGAATTACACAGGCAGAAACGTCAAACTCCACATCACAGGCTTCTCTGGGTTGTAGCACTTTAACTGAATTCCTCCTTTGAATCCACTGCGCGCTCATCTATAACCACATTTTTTTGGTACATAAAAGTTCTTTGCACTCAATGTCAATACTCACTAAAATTCTTCACCTTACTCGAACTCATACATTGACATCCCTGAACTGTGACAGTTAGAACTAAATACAGCATTCAAAAATAAATAAATAAAATAAAAAAAATAAAAATAAAATAAAAATACAGACGAGAAAAAAATATTGGAAAATGTAGTTCATTCTAGCCAGTCTTCTGTAAGGTAGTCAATTAATTTTGCCTGTAAATTGAAGGCCATGTTCAATATTACACCAAGAAAAGCCTTCAATTCCTCTTACGAAACATCCCTCCACGAGTACCACATTGAGTGTTTTGTGTTTTGCACGTGGAGTGACTTTCTGTATCTTTCCTTCAACATACATCTCTGTAGCAGACACAATTTCACTAATAAGAGCTGGAAATATTCGAGTTCGGATTTTGATCGAACACCGGGAGAAATGGTGATATCTCATCGCGTGACAGACAAAGGAAACTTCACGAGATCACTGTCACCGTCGCAATAAACTTTCCAGGTTTTCGCTACAGGTTTTCTCTCTCCGTCGCTTTCCACTCCGTCAGTAGATTCTGATTCACTGGAATTTATACCACTGTACACAGCAGAAATTTCTTCCCAGTTACTTTCATCACTAAATTCTCTTTCATCCATAATGTCTTCGGGGAGCCACCTGGCAATATCGACATCACTAACAT
Organism: Schistocerca americana; assembly: GCF_021461395.2. Classification (NCBI taxonomy): domain Eukaryota; kingdom Metazoa; phylum Arthropoda; class Insecta; order Orthoptera; family Acrididae; genus Schistocerca; species Schistocerca americana. The sequence continues at coordinate 81,729,466 of NC_060129.1, read as the reverse complement.
GTTTTCTACCAGCCATTATCGTACTAGAAATGTAAGAATGCAACACGCTTTGAGTTGCCAGATTTTTGTACCGAGTGCTGCCACGGGCCTAATGAGCTCCAATAACGGAGCAGACAGAAACCACAATAACAGAAACCACAATAACAGAAACGTGTCTGACATCGTATGAGATTGGAGCCGTAGTTGAAAATTATGATGACTGACATTGTCCGACAGTGGAGTGGACAGAAATCGTGTTATCACACAATAAGAGGGATTTCTGCCTATTTATAGACAGTTTTATGCGGACAGTACATCGTGGCAGTCTGTTGCAATCATAAATAAACGAGAACTATGAGTGCCCGAATGGAGACAAGTTGTGCGAGGGAACAAGCCCCGCCTCCTGTTTGAAGGGCTGCCATCCTACAACTGCGTCCCGTGTCTTGATGAAAGCGTAACTGACATAACAATCACAGGGATTGCCAATTCCTTTTTTTTGTGGTAAGATTAGCATTTGAATCCCTTCATGCACCAGGATTAATCCCTTCTTTCATTTCGGAATGTTGTTGTTGTTGGTCTTCAGTCCTGAGACTGGTTTGATGCAGCTCTCCATACTACTCTATCCTGTGCAAGCTTCTTCATCTTCCAGTACCTACTGCAACCTACATACTTCTGAACCTGCTTAGTGTATTCATCTCTTGGTCTCCCTCTACGATTTTTACCCTCCACGCTGCCCTCCAGTACTAAATTGGTGATCCCTTGATGCCTCAGAACATGTCCTACCAACCGATCCCTTCTTCTAGTTAAGTTGTGCCACAGACTTCTCTTCTCTCCAATCCTATTCAATACTTCCTCATTAGTTATGTAATCTACCCATCTAATCATCAGCATTCTTCTGTAGCACCACATTTCAAAAGCTTCTATTCTCTTCTTGTCCAAACTATTTATCGTCCATGTTTCACTTCCATACATGGCTACATTCCATACAAATACTTTCAGAAATGACTTCCTAACACTTGAATCTATATTCGATGTCAACAAATTTCTCTTCTTTCAGAAACACTTTCCTTGTCATTGCATTGCCAGTCTACATTTTATATCCTCTCTACTTCGACCATCATCAGTTATTTTGCTCCCCAAATAGCAAAACTCCTTTACTACTTTAACTGTCTCATTTCCTAATCTAATTCCCTCAGCATCACCCGACTTAATTCGACTACATTCCATTATCCTTGTTTTGCTTTTGTTGATGTTCATCTTACATCCTCCTTTCAAGACACTATCCATTCCGTTCAACTGCTCTTCCAAGTCCTTTGCCGTCTCTGACAGAATTACAATGTCATCGGCGAACCTCAAAGTTTTTATTTCTTCTCCATCGATTTTAATACCTACTACGAATTTTTCTTTTGTTTCCTTTACTGCTTGCTCAATATACAGATTGAATAACATCGGGGAGAGGCTACAACCCTGTCTCACTCCCTTCCCAACCACTGCTTCCCTGCTTTTGGAATGAGAAAAGAAAATAAGCAATCCACAACACAAAGTAAATTGAGTACACAATGCATTTGGTGGTGCCTACAGTGCAAATGTTTGCTTCAGCTGGCAGTGGTAGTTCAGACCTGACCACTACCGGTAACTTACGCAACTACAGTTGAGAACACTCCCCACCTAAAGCTAACACGATACAGTGTCCACATAATACATTACATTTCTTTATGTTGAGGGACAACTGCCAATTCCTGCACCAAGTGTCAACCTTCTTCTCCACCGTGTCGATCCTCGGCAGGTCGTCCTGAATTTTGCTACAATTTTCTAACACTGTGACTTCTTTACAGACAACAGTATCTGCCTTGTGGGGCTTCAAACATTGAGTGTTGCCTCGGATTTGTTCAATGTAAACATTTAAAATGTGTGCTGCAATTGGTGATTAGGTTTTTGTTCGCCAAGAAATGGAGACAAACTGAAATTTATTGGGAACCTTGCACGGCATATGAAAATAGTGTAATGAGTGAAGCTGAAATGAGACAATGGTGCACAATATTTAACAATGGCCACATTAATGTCCACAAGGAAGCATGAAGTTGCCAGCTGAGCATTATCAATGCTGAACCAGTGGAGAAAATCAATGAAAAGATTCACAAAAAAAACCAGCCATTTCACAATTTTGGTGCTCTCACAACAGTTTCCTTAAATTTTAACGAACTTTGTTATTTTGTGTTGTGATGCAACTTCTATGCTACCGAGGTTTGTGCGAGATGGGTAACGAAACTCTTTACAGAACGTCACAAAGCAGCACAGGGCAGCATCTCTGACAGTTCTCGAGGCCTACGACAAATACGGAAAATCACTTCTCGATTGTGTCGTAATGAGGGACGAGACTTGTGTACAGTTCGTAACTTGTGAGACAAAACAGCGGCCTATGGAGTGGGGTCACAAAACGGAGGAAATGTTTGCAAACATTGCCATCAAGAATGATTACTGGAGATTGTTTCTGGCAGATTTCCTCAAACGAGTGAAACATTAAAAAAATTAAGAAGTGCGATAGGAAAACAAGTGTCGGGCAAGTGTCCAGGAAAGTAGCATTCCGAGAATTTTTTCATTCGTGACAATGCACGATCCCACACAGCCATTCAAACTTGACAGATCCCCGATAATTTCGGATGGGAGCATTTCAGTCATTCACTGAACAGTCTAGGCTTTAGTCCAAAGGACTTTAACTTCTTTCCACACCCGAAGACCTGGCTCACAACATAGTTCACACAAAATGACGAGGAACTACATACAGGTGGAAATATGTGGTTGAAGTCTCAAGCAGCAACATTCTATGATGATGGAATAAGAAAATGGTATTGTGATAAGTGTCTTAATTTGTGCAAAGATAATGCTAAAAATAGAATGAGATTTTCATTCTGCAGAGGAGTGTGCACTGATATGAAACTTCCTGGCAGATTAAAACTGTGTGCCCGACCGAGACTCGAACTCGGCACCTTTGCCTTTCGCGGGCAAGTGCTCTACCATCTGAGCTACCCAAGCACGACTCACGCCCCGTCCTCACAGCTTTACTTCTGCCAGTACCTCGTCTCCTACCTTCCAAACATTACAGAAGCTCTCCTGCGAACTTGCTAAAAATAGCTGAACAATGTGCCTTCCAAATTTAAGTAACAATTTTTTTCTCCATTTGGTTTTTTTATTATTATTCTAAAATGTAAGTTTCATTCTGAAAAGCTCTTGTACATACTGTGAAAAATAATGGATCTGTAACAGTTGCTTGCAGCCTGAAGTTACTTTTAGATCTGAAGACTTGTCTCCGGTAACGATGACATGACGGGTTCTGTCTTCTAGAAAGTGGTCAAACCAATTAGAAAGTTGGTACAATATTTTGTACACTTGTATCTTGTTCATTAGGAAACAGTGCAGAACTATACTAGACACTGTCAAGAAGTTGGGTAATACAACACCCACCAGATGCGAACAGTGAAGCTGGGTTTCACACAATCACTGTCTGCCGAATCCATATTTGTTCCTACAGTGGAGATTTTTGGCACACTCGAGGATAAAACACATTCGAAAGTTGTGCAACACACCCACATCTGTGATGTATGCCTGCAGCAGTGCTGGGGTAACAAATGACTCCGGCAGTGCAGGCCACTCACGCTCGGCAGCCGGACTCACCCCGTAGATGGCGGGCGCCTCCAGCTCGTGGATCTGCGTGCAGATGGACGCGCGCTTCATCAGTGCCAGGTGCAGCCCCGTGTCGCCGTCCTCGTCCTCCGCGTTGACGTCGCCGCCCGTCGACACCACCAGCTCCACCACCGAGCAGTGGCCCTGCGACCGCATCGGAAAATGCACAGCTACCGAGAGAGTCACAGCGAAACTCTCGACAGATCCTCCGCTACGACTGCGACTCCGACAGTGTAATAAAAGTGACTACGTTACTGTAATATACAGACGTTACACTAAGAATTGACACATTGTGACATCGTGTGACCACATGCTATACAGAACATATCAAAAATAGAGAGCAAAAATTTAGATATTTATTCGCCATATGCAGAGAGCTAAAAACAGTTCGACATATTTTATTTTAACTACAATTTTTTTGTTGCATTACTTATTTACTTACTTGTAGTGATACAATTTACAGTATGAGCTCATTTCAGAATTTTGTCATTATCTAGTGTACCTGTGAAGATGGGACAATAGGTATAATATTGTTCCTCGCGTCTGCGCTAGTCTATGCATATGTATGTCACCTAATGCTTACATTTTAATTGGTATGTGTAGCACCAAAATTCTTTTGGAAACCTGTATCCTCTCCCAGCCTCATCCCTACTCTTCCAAAGAGGGCATATGTGTAATATCACTAATTTACACCAATTTAAACTGCTGCTTTGATTTTGTCTTTTCTGGTTATCTGGGTTCAAATACACCGAACTTTATTTATTTATTTTGCAGCAAATTGATAATTGTTTTGACATTGTTTACGTTGGGCCTCACCAGAATGTAGAATGAAGGAAACATGTTGGATTAAAAGCTCATGTACCATCACCACTTGCACATTATACAAACTTCAGGCACATGCTATGAATAATTTTGCTATTGTAACTATGGCGTAATTAATGATTAAAGTTCTGATATTTCTAGTCGTGAAAAGATAGCTTTTTTATGTTTTCGAGCTAAAAAATTGATTGTAACTCTAATAGAAATATGACACGGTGATTTTTCAGTCAGCACCAAATATGCTCATGTTCTAATTGATGTTAGTTAACAGAACTGTAATTACGACTATACAGAAATGGAAAATTTTACAGTGCAAAATTTAATTAATTAAATCTAGGCCTTTCATTCAATAAAACTAATAGCTCTGTTCACCTGTAAATGATAGTGTGATCATTCTTTAAGTAAGTAAAATGATATAAGCAAAATAACAAAATATATTGTTGTAATGATAAAACATGTAATTTATGGTCTTAATAGAAACAGTCTTTCTTGTCTTTGTACAAGATTATTCACTTTTATTTCATGTAAATTTGGCTAGTGTAGTTTCAGCTCTCTGAGACTGCAGACGTGTGTGCAAGTTGCGTTTGCTTGTGTGTGTGTGTGTGTGTGTGTGTGTGTGTGTGTGTGTGTGTGTGCGCGCGCGCGCGCGCGCGCGCGCGCGCTAGGGTGTCTACTGCTGAGAAAGGCCTTAATGGCCAAAAGCTACGAGTGTGTGAATCTTTATTGTGCCTATCGCGACTCAGCATCTCCGCTATATGGTGAGTAGCAATTTTCCTTCACTGGTATTGTTAGATTCCATCCTGGATTTTCCATTGTTTGATTTGTATGTAATTTGGGAAGATGTATGTAAAAAATTTTACTGTATACATCTAAAAATTTAATATGTAACAATGACAGTAATTGTTTAAAATCATACACTCCTGGAAATGGAAAAAAGAACACATTGACACCGGTGTGTCAGACCCACCATACTTGCTCCGGACACTGCGAGAGGGCTGTACAAGCAATGATCACACGCACGGCACAGCGGACACACCAGGAACCGCGGTGTTGGCCGTCGAATGGCGCTAGCTGCGCAGCATTTGTGCACCGCCGCCGTCAGTGTCAGCCAGTTTGCCGTGGCATACGGAGCTCCATCGCAGTCTTTAACACTGGTAGCATGCCGCGACAGCGTGGACGTGAACCGTATGTGCAGTTGACGGACTTTGAGCGAGGGCGTATAGTGGGCACGCGGGAGGCCGGGTGGACGTACCGCCGAATTGCTCAACACGTGGGGCGTGAGGTCTCCACAGTACATCGATGTTGTCGCCAGTGGCCGGCGGAAGGTGTACGTGCCCGTCGACCTGGGACCGGACCGCAGCGACGCACGGATGCACGCCAAGACCGTAGGATCCTACGCAGTGCCATAGGGGACCGCACCGCCCCTTCCCAGCAAATTAGGGACACTGTTGCTCCTGGGGTATCGGCGAGGACCATTCGCAACCGTCTCCATGAAGCTGGGCTACGGTCCCGCACACCGTTAGGCCGTCTCTTCCGCTCACGCCCCAACATCGTGCAGCCTGCCTCCAGTGGTGTCGCGACAGGCGTGAATGGAGGGATGAATGGAGACGTGTCGTCTTCAGCGATGAGAGTCGCTTCTGCCTTGGTGCCAATGATGGTCGTATGCGTGTTTGGCGCCGTGCAGGTGAGCGCCACAATCAGGACTGCATACGACCGAGGCACACAGGGCCAGCACCCGGCATAATGGTGTGGGGAGCGATCTCCTACACTGGCTGTACACCACTGGTGATCGTCGAGAGGACACTGAATAGTGCACGGTACATCCAAACCGTCATCGAACCCATCGTTCTACCATTCCTAGACCGGCAAGGGAACTTGCTGTTCCAACAGGACAATGCACGTCCGCATGTATCCTGTGCCACCCAACGTGCTCTAGAAGGTGTAAGTCAACTACCCTGGCCAGCAAGATCTCCGGATCTGTCCCCCATTGAGCATGTTTGGGACTGGATGAAGCGTCGTCTCACGCGGTCTGCACGTCCAGCACGAACGCTGGTCCAACTGAGGCGCCAGGTGGAAATGGCATGGCAAGCCGTTCCACAGGACTACATCCAGCATCTCTACGATCGTCTCCATGGGAGAATAGCAGCCTGCATTGCTGCGAAAGGTGGATATACACTGTACTAGTGCCGACATTGTGCATGCTCTGTTGCCTGTGTCTATGTGCCTGTGGTTCTGTCAGTGTGATCATGTGATGTATCTGACCCCAGGAATGTGTCAATAAAGTTTCCCCTTCCTGGGACAATGAATTCACGGTGTTCTTATTTCAATTTCCAGGAGTGTATAAATAGAGGTGATTTGTACGCCACCACAGGTCAGTCTGAGGTCAGTCTTACGTCACTCATGAGACAGTATTAAGTCAATTTTATTCACGTAGTTTGCTGCCAAACACGTAGCGTGCAACATAAAACTCTTTGTGAACAAGAAATATTGGGATTTTTTTTTTAACCATTGCACGATTCCCGTGTGGCGATGCAACAACATCAAGATGAGCTTATGACATCATTAAGAAGCAGCATCCCAGATTACACAGGATACATATTATTTACTTGCTGGAGGGTATCCGTATTGCGACGTGATATATTGTTTTTCTTTTGTTAAGCAAAAATACACATCCCAAACTTCACAACACAAAAACATTTTCGCCACAATATATTACATACGACACGGACCATATCACGCCTCGGAGCAGGTATGTCAGTTATATTTCTGTTACGATACAATCATATTATTTATATATTTACTTTTTCTTTGTGTGATCTTGTAATGTTATTTTTGATAGCTCCAGCTCCAGCAATGCTATAAGTTTACAATGGAATATCTACTTCACGGAAAGTCGGTTCGTATGTTTGATTTTTCGGAGATAGTAATTTGTGATTTTTATGTAAGTGATAAGTGTTCTACTGTCTTATGTTTATCACTATCAAAAATAATTTTTTAAGACTGAAAATAAAAAGTAAACCTATAAATAACATATCAAACAGTCATGGGACAGTGATATACTCAAATACAGATGGTGGTAGTATTGCATAGACACAATATGAAAGGCCACTGCATTGGCGGAGCTTTCATTTGCACTCCAATGATCCGTGTGAAGCCGGCCGGTGTGGCCGTGCGGTTCTAGGCACTTCAGTCTGGAACCGCGTGACCGCTACGGTTGCAGGTTCGAATCCTGCCTCGGGCACGGATGTGTGTGATGTCCTTAGGTTAGTTAGGTTTAAGTAGTTCTAAGTTCTAGGGGACTGGCGACCACAGATGTTAAGTGCCAAAGTGCTCAGAGTCATTTGAACCATTGTTTGATTCACGTGAAAAGGCGCCCAATGTGACAATAGTGGCATGACGGGAATTAACAGACTTTGAATGTGTAATGGTAATTAGAGCAAGACGCACGAGATATCCTGTGTCCAAAATCGTTAGGGAATTCAATTTTCCGATATTCACTCTGTCAAAAGTGTGCCGAAAATACCAAATTCCGTGCACTACCTCTCTCTCACCCTGGACAACGCAGTGTACAATGGCCTTCACTTACCAACCGAGAGCAGTAGCTTGAACTCAATGTGGGACGTTTGACAAACGTATCTGTTAGGACAGTGCAGCGAAATTTGGCACTGATGGGCTACGGCGGCAGACAACTGACGTGAATGCCTCAGCTAACAGTACGACATTGCCCGCAGAGCCTCTCCTGTGCTCGTCGACTACATCAGTTGGATCCTAGGCAGCTGCAAAGCCGTAGCACGGTCAGACGAGTGCCGATTTCTGTCGGTAAGAGCTTACAGTAGGGTTCGAGTGTGATGCAGACCCTACAACGCCACGGATCCGAGTTGTCAACAAGGACCTGTGCAAGCCGGTGGTGGCTCCAAAACGGTGTGGGCTGTGTTTCAATAGACGGAGTGGGTCCTCTGCTCCAACTGAACTGATCACTGACCATTTGCAGCCATTCACAGGCTTCACGTTCCCAAACAACGGTGGAATTTTTACAGGTGACAATGCGCCATGTCACCAGACCGTAATTATTCTTTGCCAGTTTGAAGAAGATCTTGGACAATTAGAGTGAACGAATTGGACATCCAGACTGCACGACACGAATCCCGTAGAACATTTACGGGAGAGATTCGACAGGTCAGTTCGTGAAGAAAGCCCTGCACTGCGAGCACTTTCGCAATTACGGACAGCTATACAGGTAGCACTGCTCAATATTTCTGCACGTCACTTTCGATGACTCGTTCAGCCCCTGTCACGTCAAGTTGCTGCACTGGGCTGGGCAAAAGGAGGTCTGGTACGAAATTAGGAGGTAACTTGTGACGTTTTTAGTGTATCGTAACTATATGACAGTCAACATTTAAACTCCAAGATGCCATACGATCCAAATCGTACCGGCTAAGATGTAAGAATTAGGTGTCTTGTGTAGACACAGACTAACACAGATGTTAGGAACAATCTTATACCTATAATGGCATCTTCACAGGTACACTCGATAATGGCGAAACACCAAAATGAGCTCATCCTGTAACTTGTATCACTAGAAGTACATAAATAAATAGTGCAGCAAAAACATTGTAGTTAAAATAAAATAACCCATTCTTCAATCGCATGTATGCTGTGGGGCATTGGAAAGAAATCCACTGAAAAAAAATTTCATTACAACACGTGTCCAGAATTGTTTGGTTTCAAGGTTATGGCCTCCAAAACACCGATATTCACCAGAATGCTTTTCCTGCTGCAAGCTGTTGCTTTTAAAGAAGATGTTCGAAAATTTCTATCTCCTGTTCGAATACAGACCCCACATCGATGCCTCACGGCTGAGGAACCCAATCCCAAACTCCAGGAGTTCTGCATATTTCGTTACAACCTGCCACAATTTCATTCCGAACAGATTCCGTCTCAGGCAACAGAGACAAATAAACCGACAAATGCTCCACAAGTAGAAAACGATACGGCTCACATAATGTGAGTGAGAAGGGCGAGCAATCCGTAGAAGCAGGAAACTTTCAATACAAACGCTGCTGGGCCATACGACTGAAGTGTACAAAAGTGCCACAATGCAAGAAATGAGCTCGTAGATAAACAGACAGTGGAGTGCTGTCAACAGCATGAGATATGATGTTTTCCAGGAGGTCTGTGTACACCTGCCCCATAATTATGTTTACAAGTAAATAGGACCCAACTAATTGATCACCAATGATAGCGGCCAAAAAACTGAGGGAGAACCAAACTCAGTGATGCCACTCATGTGAACCGCACTACCATCTGCAAATAATGTTACGGCAGAAAGTCTAAAGAATCTGCAGCACACTTCTGCCCGCACCATTCACAGAATGTAATGTGTGGAGGGTGATCTACTGCTGACAGGGTCCGTACACATTGCAAATGTTAAGGACACAACTGCTGCTCCCGCAACCGTCTCCAACAGTCATACGAAACCGAGCACTTCAGGACGTGTTTTAATAAAGTTCTTTTATCGTCTACTAGCTGCAGTGCCCAGTGCTGCAGGTAAGATCTCTGCAATTGTTTTGCTTCTTTATACTAATTTTGTAGATGCTATGAACCACCTGGTTGTGACATTTTACCGTATGCATCTTATTGCCGATATTCACAAATAATGCGATGCATATAACCTTCCGAAGAAGGGCACTGCACTGAGTGTCTGAAATCGGTACAGAAATTAAATTTCTTTTACGCAACTGACTGCTTACTTCTTGTTATGGATTATGAACTCTTATGTAGGCAGTGATCTCCCTCTTGTCTTGAACGTAAAGTGTTCAAAATTTCATCAAGATCAGAATAAAACTGTAAATTCATATGAATTACAAAGAAAACAAATGAGCTGACATTCTTCTTTATATAAATGGGGAATACATATCTAAAACCATGCCCTCTATTTCTGTACAGGGTGTCCCATTTGTCTTGACCACCCTAAATAACTGTTTGTCCAGAAGCAAATCACAAAATGTTTCAAGCAGATGTTCTTTAGCCGTCGGGGGACACCAATCAGCACGACTGGCTTCGTAGTAGCTTTGTTTTTTACAAAGATATGAACAGCGGTATGACCTTCTAAAATGGCACCCTGTATTTTTTATTCAGTAATTCATTTCCTCTTCTAAAGACCTATTAAAAAATTTATCACAGTGTACCACTCACTCAAACACAACACTGACGTTGACACTCCCAGCGCTTAGTGCAGGTACTCGGGGTAATGGACCACATCCACGTGCTGACGTTGACAGAGGACAAACGTAAACATAAGTAGAATGCACACCCATCATTCCGTCAATCATTGTTAGTTGAAGATTTGTGGGAATAGAATGTAGGCCAATGAAGAGAAGGTAGAAATGCTACTCATGTATGGTGAATGTAAGTTAGCAGAACAGCAATTGCAATACTGTTTTCTTATGTACGGGTAGATTTATTACAGTAGTTTAGTCCTTTTCAATACTGTTGTGCAGAGTAGGCATGCAGTAAAGTCTGTCCTCCTTACAAACTGCATCAGCATAAAATTTCTTTTATTGTTATTGTTGTTGTTGTTGTTGATGATGATGATGGTTGGCGAAATATTACGCAAGCAGCAGAACAGTACAGAGCAATATCCTCAAAAGAACCCACCTTCCCAACAGATGTTTTCTCGTCTTGTTGTGATGCTGCAGGAAATGGGAAGTTTCAACCCACGACAACGCAATCATCGTAGCACTCGCACAGACGAAGCTGCTGCAGTTAGGTTAGTGTTGTTTAACGTCCCGTCGACAATGAGGTCATTAGAGACAGAGCGCAAGCTCGGGTTAGGGAAGGATGGGGAAGGAAATCGGCCGTGCCCTTTCAAAGGAACCATCCCGGCATTTGCCTGAAACGATTTAGGCAAATCACGGAAAACCTAAATCAGGATGGCTGGAGACAGGATTGAACAATCGTCCTCCCGAATGCGAGTCCAGTGTGCTAACCACTGCGCCACCTCGCTCGGTGCTGCTGAAGTTATTGTTCTCACTTTCTTTACTATGAATTCACATGTGGGCACACAACAGCTTGAACATGAGATTGGCATTCCTAAAACTAGTGTAAGTGATATTCTTACACGTCACCGCTTCCATTCTTACCATGTACACCTACATTAAAAACTGCACGGGAATGATTTCCAGAATCGTGTACAGTACTGTCGGTGGGCACAGCAGCAAATCCTCACCAACCCGAACTTCTTCCCCAAAGTTCTATTTACTGATGAATGTTCCTCCTCAAACAAAGGACAGGCAAATACAAGGAACGTGCATTATTTGTCCAGCGACAACCCACGACGGCTTAGACAGGTGGAACATTAGTGTCAATGGAGAGTTAACATTTGGTGAGGGATGCTCGGTGCTACAATTATTGGCCCTATTTCATCAATGGTAGTGTAAACGGCACAGCGTATGCCAACTTCCTCAGACGAATTGTTCCTCCTCTTCCGGATGAAGTGGCGGTAAGAACCAGAATGGTGATGTGGTATCAACACGATGGATGTCCAGCACATAATGCCTCATGTGCACGTCATGTTCTGAACCGAAAGTATCCTGCCAGATTGATTGGTCGAGAAGCAACAGTTACTTGGCCTGCTACGTCTCCCGATTCAAATCCTCTGGACTTTTTTCTTTGGGTATGCATTAAAGACATTGTCTATCGCGATATTCCAACAACTCCAAAGGATATGCAGGAATGTATCGTGCTTGCTTGTAATTCTCTTCAGCAGGCAGCACTGGAAGCAGTAAATAATTCTTTCATTCAGTGAGTGCACCAGTGTATCGTTGTCCAGGGTCACCACTTTGAGTGCCTTTGTATGTTCTACTCCTGAGCAATGGTACAGGAGAGTCAAAGTCAACTGTGTGTTACATTTTTATTTGGTTTTCATTTGTTTTCTGACAACTCCAGCAAGTGGACAAGTTTGTGATCCCGGACTCAAAAGTCAATGTAGTGTTATGTAATTAATAACGTCGTTTTTTCAGTGAATGGTACACTGTGATACATTTATACATTTCTGAATAGATCTTTAGGAGAGGAAAGAATTACCGAATAAAAAACACAGGGTGCCATTTAGAAAAGTGATACCGCTGTTGGTATCTTTGTAAAAAACAAAGCTACAACAAAGGCAATCATGCTGATGTCCCCCTGACAGCTAAAGAACATTTGCTTGAAACATTTTGTAATTTGCATCTGGACAAACAGTTATTTAGGGTGGTTAGCCGTGCGGTCTAACGCACAGCTTTCCGGACTGGGAAGGAGCGCCTGGTCCCCGGCACGAATCCGCCCGGTGGACTTGTGTCAAGGTTCGGTGAGTCGGCCAGTCTGTGGATGGTTTTTAGGTGGTTTTCCATCTGCCTCGGCGAATGCAGGCCGGTTCCCCTTATTCCGCCTCAGCTACACTATGTCGGCAATTGCTGCGCAAACAAGTTCTCCATGTATGCGTACAACACCATTACTCTACCACAGAAACATAGGTGTTACACTTGTCTGGTGCGTGAGATTCCTCGGGAGAGCGGGGTGGGGTGGGGGTGGGGGTGGGGGGACAGTGGGGGGGGGGGGTTCCACCGGACGCTGAACCGCACAATAATCCTGGGTTCGGTGTGGGGCAGTGGAGGGGTGAAGTGGACTGCAGTAGTCACGTGGGGTTGCGGACCACTGCGGCTGTGGGGGCGGAGCCTCTCCATCGTTTCTAGGCCCCCGGTTAACATACAATACAATACAATAGGGTGGTCAAGATAAATGGGACACCCTGTATATGTTCATGTGTGTGTGAATTCCGAAAGGACCAAACTGCTGAGGTCATCGGTCCGTAGACTTACACACTACTTAAACTAGAACAAAACACACACACACACACACACACACACACACACACACACACACACACAGGACTCGAACCTCCAGTGGGAGGGGCCGCGTAATCTGTGACTTGGCATCTCAAACCACACAGCCACTCTGTGCGGCACCTATTTCTGAAACACCCTGTATTCACAAAACGATTGACATTGATGATGTTTTGTTTCAACTACGTGCTGTCTTTGAATGTCTCATTTAAGACAAAAAAATCTGCTGCAGAAATTCATCCAAGTGTTTAGCATACATGTGGAGATGTGTGCAACAGAGCTAGGAGTGATGGCAGACAGGTGGAACAGCCCCACAGTACACGGCAAGTGGAGAGTCTACTACTTCGTTACGAAAGACAGGTGTGTCACTGAACGATATTGCAACAAAACATTCGACAGGGCCAAGTGCAAGGCAAGCAATGCTCCAAAATTCGGATTATTGAAATTTTGGAGTGCTAGGTCCCAAGTACTTTCACTGAAGACTACAAAATTCAGTATTTTTCAGAGTACTTCTCAAGATCCTGAAAGGAGAATTGTAAAAACATAGTTTGAAGAACAACTTTTTCTTTGCAATGAAAATAATCTAATACAAACATTTATCCATAATATTTTTACCAGTGGTCATAAGAGTAAAAAATAGGATAACTAAGAGCTATGGAACTGCAGAATATCCTTCATTGATATATTTGAGAAAATTTAGTAACAATGGCTGTTTGAGTACATCTACATCTACATCCATACTCCACAAGCCACCTGACGGTGTGTGGTGGAGGGTACCCTGAGTACCTCTATCGGTTCTCCCTTCTATTCCAGTCTCGTATTGTTCGGGAAAGAAGGATTGTCGGTACGCCTCTGTGTGGGCTCTAATCTCTCTGATTTTATCCTCATGGTCTCTTCGCGAGATATACGTAGGAGGGAGCAATATACTGCTCGACTCTTCGGTAAAGGTATGTTCTCGAAACTTTAACAAAAGCCTGTACCGAGCTACTGAGCGTCTCTCCTGCAGAGTCTTCCACTGGAGTTTATCTATCATCTCCGTAACGCTTTCGCGATTACTAAATGATCCTGCAACGAAGCGCGCTGCTCTTCATTGGATCTTCTCCATCTCTTCTATCAACCCTATCTGGTATGGATCCCACACTGCTGAGCTGTGTAAAATCGAACTGGTATCCCATCAGGTCCAGCGGCCTTTCCTCTTTTGAGCGATTTTAATTATTTCTCTATCCCTCTGTCGTCCATTTCGATATCTACCATTTTGTCATCTGTACGACAATCTAGAGAAGGAACTACAGTGTAGTCTTCCTCTGTGAAACAGCTTTGGAAAAAGACATTTAGTATTTCGGCCTTTAGTCTGTCATCCTCTGTTTCAGTACCATTTTGGTCACAGAGTGTCTGGACATTTTGTTTTGTTCCACCTACGGCTTTGACGTAAGACCAAAATTTCTTAGGATTTTCTGCCAAGTCAGTACATAGAACTTTACTTTCGAATTCATTGAACGCCTCTCGCATAGCCCTCCTCACACTACATTTCACTTCGCGTAGTTTTTGTTTGTCTGCAAGGCTTTGCCTATGTTTATGGTTGCTGGGAAGTTCCCTTTGCTTCCGCAGCAGTTTTCTAACTCGGTTGTTGTACCACGGTGGCTCTTTTCCATTTCTTACAATCTTGCTTGGCACATACTCATCTAACGCATATTGTACGATGGTTTTGAACTTTGTCCACTGATCCTCAACACCATCTGTACTTGAGACAAAACTTTTGTGTTGAGCCGTCAGGTACTCTGTAATCTGCTTTTTGTCACTTTTGCTAAACAGAAAAATCTTCCTACCTTTTTTAATATTTCTATTTACGGCTGAAATCATCGATGCCGTAACCGGTTTACGATCACGAGTAGGGGGTGCAAATATACAGCAAGATGGAATTTCTCTTTCTAGCACATTATTTTCTAATGAGGAGAAAGAGATAGCTTCAAAATTTTTTCAGTGTTGGGTATCCCAGTGGGTAGCAGAAATATGTGAGGAAGACAGATGAGCAAAAGAGATGGAAGATATTCTACAAAATTTTCAGAATGTCCTGGAACCAGAAACTGTAAATGCTATGTTACACAGATCTCAATTCTCAAAGTTCTGTAAGGCAAAGTTCAGCAGAAGCGTCACGACTGACTTGACATCAAACATGGATAGATTGGCACCAAAACATCAAATGTAAGGATCAGTATATTAACAAAAATAATCAATATTTGAAAATATAGCGTGAATGTGTAGATAAAAAAAAAAAAAAAATCTACTCACCAAGTGGCAGTAGTAGAACAAACACATAAAAGTATTAAAGGTTGCCAACTTTCGGAGCACGTGGCTCCTCCTCCTGGCAGAAGACTCGAAGGGGCAGGAAGAGGACTGCTGAGGTTTAGGAAAAAGAATTAGAGTTCGGAAAAGTAGCCCAGAAGTCCAGGTCAGTGGACACTTACTAGATGGGATGAGAAGCAAAGACTGATTGTTCAGGACTGCATCAGACAAGATTTGAAAAACTCAGAGCATAAAAAGTGGAAGATAGAGTAATATGAAAGACAGAGATTACTGTCAAAACATCATGCACGAGTTAACACGAGCAAAAAGCTAACTGCAAACGTGGGAGTGGTGCGGCGAAAAATAAACAGATCGGAAAATTAAAGACACAGAAAACCAAAATGAAGTGAAGAAAGAATTTTTACTGTGAAGAAATGCCAATAGTGAAGAAATAACATAAATTAAGGCTAGCTGGGTGGCGAGAACCGAGGACACGAGGTAGCACCAGTTGCCACGTGTGGAGTTCTGAGAAACTGGTTTCTGAGGGGAGGATCCAGATGGCGCATATGGTGAAACGGGCGCCGAAGTCTCACTGTTATGTTGCACTGCAGGCTCTACAACAGGATACTGTGTATTGCTAGTATACCAGGTGTACCGGTATGAAATGAGCGTTTTTTTTTGTGAAAATGAAACACTAATTTTGAATTGAAAAGTAAAAACATTTTATTCAAAGTACTGACCATTGCTTTCTATACATTTTGACCACCTTTCTGGCAATTTGTGGACACCACACAAATAGAAATGTTCGTCTTTTGAAGCAAAGCAATCAGACACCCAATTTTCGACTTCTTCGTAGGAATCGAAGTGTTCCTCAGCCAATGCGTGTCCTGTTGATGAAAACAAATGGTAGTCGGAAGGGGCCAAGTCTGGTGAATACGGCGGGTGTGGTAGCAGCTATCAGCCGAGTGTTTTGATTGAATCCTGAACCAGTTTTGCTTTGTGTGCAGGTGCATTGTCATGTAAAAAAATTTCTTTGCCGTGTCTTCTGGCCCATTCTGGTCTTTTTTTCAATCAATGCATGGTTCAAATTGATCACTTGTTGTCTGTAGCGATTAGTATTCACAGTTCCACTGGGTTTTAGAAGCTCGTGATACACCACACCTTTCTGATCCCACTGAACACAGAGCATTGTCGTCTTGCCGAAACGATCTGGTTTTGCAGTCGATGTTGACGGTTGTCCCAGATTAACTCACAATTTTTCCCGTTTAGGATTCTTAAAATAAATCCATTTTTCATCGCCAGTAACAATTCGATGCAAAATTTATTTTCTTTCATGTCTTTGAAGCAAAATTTGACAAATGGTTTTTCGGTTTTCCATCTGTCTTTCATTCAATTCGTGTGGCACCCGTTTTCCACACTTTTGGATCTTTCCCATAGCTTTCGAATGGTCAGAAATTGATTGTTGTGCAACATTTAGCATTGCTGCCATTTGCTTCTGACTCAAAGTATCATCTTCATCCAATATTGCTTGCAATTCTGCATCTTCGAACTTTATTGGTGGTTTTCCACGTTCTTCATTACTTACATCAAAATCATTATTTCTGAACTGTTGAAACCATCTTTTGCATGTTGCTTCTAATAGAACACGATCACCATATGCCTCGACAAGCATTCGAGGTGACTCTGCAGCACTTTTTTTCAAATGAAAACAAAAAAATTAATGCTTTCCGCAAATCATCACTTTCTGGTATAAAATTCGACATTGTTAACACGATGAAAACATATGTTGCTTGTTCCATGACTTGATGCATACTAAATATCTTTGACAGATGTCAAAAAAAATAAAAAAAATAGTAATAATAATAATAATAATAAAATAAAATAAAAATAAGGCTCGTTGACAATAAATGTTCCCTATCAACACATTTGTATCTTAACGCTCATTTCATACCAGTACACCTGGTACACCCTCTGCTTATGCCCATTCATCCTAACTGATAACTTGGCACTAGTCATGCTGATGTAAAAGACAGAACAGTGTTTACAAAAGAACAGGTATACAACATGTCATTTCACACGTGGCTCTCCCTTTGGTAGTATATGCTTTGCCAGTTACAGAGCTGGCATTAGTGGTAGCAGGAGCATGCATAGGGCAAGTCTTGCAGTGGGGATGGTCACAGGGGTAGGAGCCGTAGGGTAGAGACACGGGAGCAGAAGCAGCGAACAGTCTGACGAAGATATTATCGAGATCGGGTGGGCAATGAAAAGCTTTTCTGTGTGTGGTGGCCGAAATGCCTGACAAAATGGACCTCATTTCAGAGCACAATTTTGGGAAATCATAGCCTTGTCAAAGTAGCTAATTAATATGTTTAAGACCAAGACAACACTGAGTGATAAGTAGTAGAAGACCACTTTTCTCAGCTTTAAGAGCGGAAGAATCCATGTCTAGTGAAGAGAAGAGAACGGGGAAAGAAATAAATTCACAGCTCCCAGCTCTGATGAAATGAGGTTGGAAGAAATCGACATTCTGAATGACTGAACTGACTTCAAGTTGTCAGGATTCCATTAATTGTCCTTCTGAAAGCCTGAGCAATTTTGTGAAGTGGAATGCCACACAGCTATCTCGCAACCACTGAGAGTCTAGCGACGGAATGCAGTGTTCGGGAGGTGAATGCCGACTGAGTTTCTATCAGCTATCCACTCAAAAATTCAGCCAAATAAACCCATATAAAATAATTGCTACATCATAAGGGGATGCACACCACAGTATTAAAATAGATTTCTTTTGTATCGAGGAAAATTCAACCGAGAAAACTAATAAGACGGAGTTTCTGGTTTACCTTCAGGAGGCAAAATGTGTAGTGCTATCAGTAGGTACATAAAAGAAGGTACACCCTACTTTGGTATCAGAAGTAATAGTTCCTTCCTCGCGGATCGGAGACAGCTAGGTTGGGGAAGGGACCCACCTGTAGTGAAGATGACAGCAGACCGGAAGTGGGGAAGGACTACAGAGAATAGGCCAGAGAAAGTACGCCGATAAGCACTGAGCCAACTTTGGTGCAGAGATGATAATGACAGAATGAGAAGTAAAGACAGATGTGGCAAGGTAGAGATGAATAATACAAGTAAGTATTAAGACAGGAAAAAGAGTCAATATAAAGTGATGACGACGAAATGAAATTTCACGAGTTGAGACATTAAGTGATGTTATTTCACCGATTACAAAATCGAGTCACACTCAAAAAGGTCTCTGTAGAAAGAGCTCACTTATCAATGTAACATTGCAACCCCACTGGCCCGATCGTGGTATCCTCTCCCGAAGGACGCCGGGCCTCAACTGCTCTAACCGGTCACCGATATCCCAGATACCGGCGCTAAGACCGGGCGACGTCCGAGCTCGTCCCACGCGCGTCCTATCGCGAACGGATCTGCGAGTCTCGCCGGCCACAGGAGTAGCTCGACATCACACACGCGCCATCTGTGGAGGAGTACTGTCCTGTCAAAAACTGGCACCGCAATACAATCGGACGCGAGGTGAAAGGTGAGGACACGTGCTGTCTGTGACGTCCCTTTTGCCAGATTTCCTCAGTCACTATAATCTGTGACCAAGTCATATTTGACAATACCATAAGTAACACTGCTATGCCTCTCCAGAAGTGTGGAAAAATGAGACATCTTTCCAGGCCGCTGCCACAATTAGCAACGACCGTCATCCTGGGGTTAGAGCAGAACAGCGATCCGCCGCTCCCCACCGGTAAGTGCTCACCAGCCACGGCACCAGTCCAGACGGGGACATTTTCTTTGTGGCTTTAAAATGGTAATTCCCTAGTCCTGCAGCTGCCGGTCTCCGACCGACGGTGAGGGATGTCGCAGGGAGTCTGCGCAGGGAGTCCATTACTTTTTCTCAGACGGCAGAAACGGACTCGAAGAGGTTACCGTGCACTCGACGCATAGTACGTCATTCCTCCCCGTGACCGTCAGATGCGAATGACCAGTGTGTCTGCCCTCACGTTCTCACACAGTCTGACACTGAGTCACTGTCACGTAAGATGCCTCGAAAATCTGGATACTGCACGATTCGACTGTTCGGCCAAATGAAGCCCACAGTGGGGGGCCCCTTTCGAATGCCGTCGGTACTGATAATAGTGTCTTTCACGAGTACTTAGCACCTTTGTGTCCTCCGTACACCCCTTACGTACTGTACCGTGCCCAGTAACGACACTAAACACAAAGAACACTAATGCGTCGAGGGAGTTATACGGTGTGGTAGCCCTCAATAGCCATCCGTGAAGAAGGTTCCTGTTTTTATCTGAAGGGCATACTTTCGAAGATATGAGGGCTGGGAAGTTTCACCCTCTAGAAATTTCTAGAACATTTTAGAGTTTTTGAGAGCATTCCACAACATTCCAGAATGTTCCAGAACGTTACACAGTGATCCGGTACATTCTGAAATGTTCGGGGGTAGCGTGGAACATTCGGGAAGATTCCAGAATGTTCGGGAAAATTCCACATCGTTGTGGAACATTCCAGAACACACACTAATGTTGTGGAATGTTCTGCAACATTGTGGATCATTTGAAGTGTTTTTGGTATGTTTTTGAATTCACCACTGGTGGGGCTACGCACGAGTTGGGGTATATAAAGTGAGACCCGTCGTGGGTTCGAACCTCAGTTTCTTATGGGTGACGCAGGAGGAACTGAAAAAGTAGTGCAGAGAGTGAATAAAAGCAGTGAAGTGCGAGTAGTCAAAGTGATACAGTGGCTGAATATAAATCAAAAATAAAGTGTGTAAGGTGTGTGAAGTGTACTTAGTGTAGGAGATACTGCCAGTTCTGAAGTAAAATGGAGAAAACAAAAAGAACAGTGAAAAAATGAAACAGAAAAGGAGTGAAAAGCACCTTAAAGTTCCCGACAAAAGAGAATCGGCAGCGCGAGTAGCAGAGAAAGCGAAGAACAATTTCCAATCAACTTAGCCTACAGTTTAACGATTAACGAAGTCCACAGACAAACTTAAAAAAATAGCAGCATCAACCTAAAAGACTTAGTAAACTCGCAAAAATCTGTACATATATATGCTGGGTAACAAAATGAAAAATATTGTTTAGAAATGAGTATTATAAATATGTTTTCAATAAAAAAAATTTTACCTCATAGTTTAAAGTTCATCCTTTTATTCCAGCTACCACACAATCTGTTATCAACTTCCTGAGCAACACTGGGTACCCCAGGTAGAAAAACATAAAAAGAAGAGGGGCAGACGTGTTAACGGACCCCAGGAGGGTGTGGCGATGGAGGGATAGAATGGTGGAAAAGTGCCCGTCTTTGGAGTTCTGGGCAACTCGTACTGGGTGGAAGAATACAAACAGTGCATTTGGGATCTAGATACTACCATCTGATAGAAGTTTCCCTGAACTCCAGAGATAAGAACTTGCCGCAACACATCCTCGCGTCCCCAAACCCTCGTGGACTAAATGTTCGTTAGCACGTCCCAGTCTCTCCTTTTTATATAATTAGTGACTTCTTGTTGTCTTAGTTCTTAACTCTCTCCCTCCTAATCTGCCCTTACTTCTCACACTGTCCTGATCATCTCTGCACTCAAACTGGCTCAGTGCTTACCACTATACAATTTCTGATGTACTCTGACTGCTCCCTTCAGTTCTCTCTACCCTCATCCTCGGTTCTGAGTGATCTGCCCTTCCTTTTTAACCTTCCCACCCCTTTCCTCTTACTTCCGTAACAAAGGAAATATAGTTCCAAAAGCTACATACAGCTGCATTCAAATTATTAGACTGAGGACCTTTTTCGACAAAACTTTACATTTATCACACATATACATCCACGTACAGGTTACATTTGTATAGTCAATGTTTGTGTGCATGCCTCTGTTATTGAGTGGCATTTTTATTCTGTTTCATTTTGCTTTTATCAACATTTTAATGTTAGTGTCTCGGTACGAGATTTCCCATAGTTTGTCCAAGAGATCTTGTTTCATAACTGAAGCAAACCTGGAGGGTGTATACAAAATTCCAAATTAGAAAAGATGTGAATACTACCACAGGAGACCTCAACAATCCCAACATCCAATATACATTTCTTTAACGTAAAAAACAAACATTGTAATTTGGAGCACAAACTCTGAATTTTACATTTCATTCCCAATTTGCCACAGCATTATACATATGTTTGCCAAGTCTTTTCCAGCAATATGCTTTTAAACCACATTCAAACGGCCTCCTCCTCACCATCACAAGAGAAACTTCAACACCCACACATTTCAGATGATGTCTCAAGTCAGTAGAAGTAAGTTTACAGTTCACTATTGCCACAATTGTAAGTGTTCTCATTTTCCTTCTCTGTTTGGCTCGTATTCACCACATTCGTACACTGAAAGTTTGATTATGCTGACAGTTTTCTGTGATACTCTCATTCTGCCAGCAATTTCTTGCTGTGCATAAATATTCCCATAAGATCACTTTCTTTAGCAACTTTAAGATGTATACCTATACTAAAGACATTCAGATTCACAGGTTATATAATGTCTTGTTAATGTAACAACAAGTTAGTGGAATAAGAACCAAGCTGAAGCTCACTTCAGAAACAGTACTGTAAACACAGTAGCATGGTTTGTGCACTGCCAGCCTGCACTAACACAGACTGGAGGGAAAATGACAAATGTTGGCAACTGTGAAAACAACAGTGATCAGCGAGGTGCTCCAAAATCTCATAGTATCAATCAAGAATGAAGTAACCAGTAAAACCAATCAGGTATAACACTGTTCTCCCTCATATTTATATCAGTGAACTTAGGAATACTAAAAATACAGGGTGTTTAAAAAGGACTTCACAACTTTCAAAATTCATATAAATTAATTCACAGTACCTACAGAGACGACTGTAGTGTCAATTTGTAGGGAAATACATCAAGTTTGTCTTGCGTAGACCGGTACAGACAAATCGCACCATAAGGACCGTTAGCGGAAGTTGCATTAAAGATGGCTGCCTCCACTGGACCTGAGCGTGCTAGCTCGTGTGTTTTGGTTTGAAGAATTGAAGTCGGTGACAACAGTTCAGCGTAATTTCTGTACCAGGCACGCTGAAGATGCTCCTAGTAGGCCTACAATTTATGAGTGGCATATATGTTTTGTGGAAACAGGGTGCTCGGTAAGACACGGAAAAACATCAGGTCGTCCGAGCACATCTGATGACGTCGTTGGGCGAGTGAGACAACGTTTTGTCAACATCCCTACAAAATCGACCCAGTGTGCATCTCGCGAACTGCAAATCCCACATACGACTTTTTGGAGTCTGTTGAGAAATCGTTTGCATTTGAAACTGCACCGATTGACAATCGTACAAGAAATAAAAGACACTGATAAAATTGCTAGCAAGAACTTCTGTGCAGATATGTTGAATTGATTACATGAGAATTAACATTTTTTGGACAACAATCATCTTCTCTGACAAGTCAACTTTTCACTTAAGTGTCAAGGTTAACACATACAACTGTAGGATTTGGGAAGGGAAAATCCATGTCAAACATTGCAACACATCCGTGATAGCCCTAAACTGAATGTTTTTCGTGCAAAAGAACAAAGTGTACGACCCTTCTTTTTCCATGCGAGAACCACCAACAGGATAGTGTACCTGAATATGTCACAACAATTTTCGATACCACAGATCGATGAGGATGACCACGAATGAAATGTTTACTTCGTGCAAGATGGTGCACCACCCCACTACCCGGCTGCCTTCCGGGATTTTCTCAGTGACTGCTTTCCAGGTCGGTGGATTGACCGTGATGTACCAATTGCGTGGCCCTCACGTGCCCCAGACCTGACACCACTATCTTTTCTTTATGGGGATTCACCAAGGGGATCATGTTTGTATCTCCTGTGCTGGCTTCTCTACCTAAACTTAGAGAAAGAATTTAGACCACCTCTGACCAAGTTACACCTGCAATGCTACAGCGCGTTTGGGAAGAAATTGACTTCCGATGGGATGTGTGCAGGGTAACCAGCGGAAGCCACATACAACATCTCTACCGTATTTACTCGAATTTAAACCGCACTCGAATCTAAGCCGCACCTGAAAACAGACTCGAAATCAGGAGAAAAAAAAAAAAATTCCCCGAATCTAAGCCGCTCCTGAAATTTGAGACTCTAAATTCTAGGGGAGAGAAAAGTTTTAGACCGCCCCTCCAAATAGAAACAAATTTGGTCCATTGTAACATGAGACACAATTGAGGTCGAATGGATGGAGATACAATTACAGTAGTTTGGTTCGAATCTTAAGCTTAGCAGTTAAGCTTTACCAGGTAGCCATTGCTATGTGTCAGGCGCTCCGTTCGTGTTTATACGGGTACCCTTCCTTTTTCACGTGGTTCGTCTGGTTTGAATCAATTGCTTATTTTGCTTTGATCTGATAAGTGCCGTTCTCTTTGTTATAGGTGTTTACGTCACTCTAAGCTGAAAATGCATTATTGTACTGCATCACACATTGTTTGTCACATTCTGATGATGAGTGTTTACGACTTGTCGCCGCTTGCGGCACGGCTTGCTTTTGTGCGCGCTACCACGGCTTACAATTAAAAAAAAAGAGAGGAATTGTCTCATAACCCAACGACAAGAGACTGCTATTTGTTGTTACTTACACTGCTGCTTTCTTTCATAACGATGAACAAGAACCAAATAATAGACTGTGAACGATAGAATTTGTTCCGAACGGGAGTTTAGCGAAAAATTTTCTCCGTTTGAAAATCTTTGCAGACGCCTCTTTAGTACATTACATTACATTACATTCTGCACAGAAATTAGAGTCATCTTAGATTCGTGCTTCATTTCTGACTGTATCACTATTCAGCATAAGAATAATACGAATATAAACATGACATTATACGTCTATTCTTCCGCATTTGCTGTTGTCTCACTCTAGTTTCATAGTTTATTAGGGAGACAGGATTTAAATGAGATAGGAGCAAACACGAAAGAATACACGGCATAATGTTTACATTCTGCAACCTTTCTTTTAATTTATTTGCTGACGCATAGGCTTCGGTGCCAGTATTTATCTTTGTGCCTGCAAAGCATGCCTGTGTTGTGCTACATATATTAGACGGCAGAAGTTAGTTGTGGCGGCACCTACTAACATTTTTCAGAACTTCCACTTACTTTGCACTCGATACTAAGCCGCACGCAGTTTTTCGGATTACAAAAATCGGAAAAAAAGTGCGGCTTAGATTCGAGTAAATACGGGGTTAAAGGTCAAAACACTTGATGTGTTTCCCTACAAAATAAGTCTAAACCCAGCTCTACATCTTCTTTCAATAGATTTATATTAATTTTTAAAGTTATGAAGTCATTTTTGAAACACCCTGTATATCTTTTAGTCTAATATGTGAACACATCTGTAGTGTGATACTTTGACTATTACGTGTGTAATGACACTACTACACATTTCACTTCCTCGGACAGCCATTCTGTCTCAGATGTCAGAATTTTAAGTTTGCGCGGTGCGGGCCCTCGGGACGCAGCCCCGGCAGCCACACAGCCGGCAGTGCTCACCTGCGACACTGCGAGCAGGAGCGCCGTCTGCCTGCGATTGTTGCGCAACCCGACGTCGGCGCGGCCCAGCGAGAGCAGAGTCTCCGCGACGGCGCGGTGTCCGTTGAGGCAGGCCAGGTGCAGTGCTGCGAAGCCGTCGTCCTTCTTGACGTCCACCATCTGGCGGGCACGCTGCAGCAGCCTCTCGGTGGCACTGCAACGTACCGATCTCGTAAACGGGGCTGTCGCCCGGGTGTGGGACGGCACCGCCGTCTCGCAAACGAGGCCGCTGCCTACGGTGGGGTGCGGTTTTGGTCTCGGCTTTTCCCGGTTCAAACTGAAGTATATTAATTCTGATGTTTTGGTGTTAAACTGACATTGTAGTCTCGGAATGATGAAGGCAGCAGAAAAAATTGGAGAAAACACGGTAAAAGGAATAAATGATGACTAACTGAAAACCTCAGCTGCCGACAGGTGTTGTCGGTGTACCTCGATGTGGACAGCTGAAAATGTGTGCCCTGACCGGGACTCGAACCCGGGTTTCTCCCGCTTACACGGCAGATGCTCTATCCGTCTGAGCCACCGAGGACACAGAGGATAGCGCGACTGCAGGGACTTATCCCTTGCACGCTTCCCGTGAGACTCAAATTCCCAACTGTCCACAATTCTACATATGTATTGTACCTTATACACATTTGCCCAACCACTCATTACTCACACACGCTTTGGCGATTTCCGTAAGAGTTTGGGCAACCTGTGCGCATTCGCACAGACTAAGGTCAATGGCTGGGTAGCCTTTAGCTATATATACGAAGACAGTAACTTGTTCTCGAAAGAACAGTTACTGTTGATGACAGTGCAGCTTTTCCCTGAAATAAATGACGACTAACTGAAAACCTCAGCTGCAGACAGGTGTTGTCGATATACCTGTGTCCTCGGTGGCTCAGACGGATAGAGCGTCTGCCGTGTAAGCCGGAGATCCCAGGTTCGAGTCCCGGTTGGGGCACACATTTTCAGCTGTCCACATCGAGGTATATGAACAACACCTGTCGGCAGCTGAGGTTTTCAGTTAGTCATCATTTATTCCAGGGAAAAGCTGCACGCTCATCAACAGTTACTGTTATTTCGAGGACAAGTTACTGTCTTTGTATGTAAGGTGAAAGCAATGCTGTTCACAGACGACTTGATCTAGAGCAACAGGGAGAATCGGGAACAGCCAGGTGCTTAAACAAGAAACTTTGAGACGGTATGGGATGGAATCTGTAAAAACTAGCAGAATAAGGATTGGAGGTGAACAAGTGAGGAAGGTGGAAAGTGTCAAGTACTTGGGAATTGTGATAGAGGAAAAAGGAAGAAATGAGAAAGAGATAAGTGAACACAGCAGACATGCAGAAACATTCCTGTGAAATGTTAAGAACCTGTATAGGTACAAATTTGGCATTGGATTGGGTCGTTTGGGGGAGGAGACCAGACTGCGATGTCATCAGTCTCGTCGAATTAGGGAAGGACGGGGAAGGAAGTCAGACGTGCCCTTTCAGAGGAACCGTCCCGGCATTTGCCTGGAGCGATTGAGGGACATCGTGGAAAACCTAAATCAGGATGCCCGGACACGGGATTGAACCGTCGTCCTACCGAATGCGAGTCCAGTGTGCTAGCCACTGTGCCACCTTGCTCGGTTGGAACAAATGAAAGAAGTAATTTACAAAAGTTACTACATCCCAACACTGACTTACGCAACTGGAATATGGGTAATGAAGAAATGAGATGTAAGTAGATTACAGGTACACAAAATAAAGTTCCTCAGTAGTAGGATAGGAGCAACAGGGAGAGGTGGGATGAGAAGTGAAAGAGGAACCCTTGCGGAGCAGGATAGAAATATCAAGGCTAAGACAGTATGGGCACTTAAAGAGAATTGGAAAACATGAGGATTCCCAAGAAGCTACATGAAATGTAAATGCAAAGGAAATGACCAATGGATAGGTGGCTGAAAGAGTGGAGAAGCCTTTTGAAAAAAGAGGCAAGGACTGGACCAGAGCGAACACCGAAAGAAGGTGGGAAAACAGGACTAGATGGTGAGGCTTATGTTCCAAACAGGCCCAGCCCGGGGCTGGAGACGGTTCAAGATGGTGGTGGTGGTACTGAACCTCGTTCCTTCTACTTCTACATCTACATACATACTCCGCCAGCCACCAAGCGGTGTGTGGCGGAGGGCACAATTCACGCCTAAGTCATATTTCCCCCCCTCTGTTCCACTCGCAGATCGCGCGAGGGAAAAACGACTGTCTCAACGCCTCGGTACGAGCTCTTATTTCCCTATCTTTGAATGGTGATCATTACGCGATTTGAAAGTTGGTGGCAGTAATATATGCTCTACATCCTCAGTGAAGATCGGATTTCAGAATTTAGTGAGCAGCCCCTTCCGTTTAGCGTGTCGTCTATCTGCAAGTGTGTCCCACTTATTCTCTATGAGATTTGTAACGCTCTCGCGATGGCTAAATGTACCAGTCACAAATCTTGCCGCTCTTCTTTGGACCTTCTGAATCTCTTGAATCAGACCCAACTGATAAGGGTCCCATACAGATGAACAATACTCCGAGACTGGACAAACTAACGCATTGTAAGCTATTTCCTTTGTTGAAGGACTGCATCGCTCCAGGATTCTACCAATAAACCACAATCTAGAGTTTGCCTTACCCGTTACTTGTATAATCTGATCATTCCATTTGAGATCGTTGCGAATAGTCACACCCAGATACTTGACGGATGTTACCGCTTCCAAAGACTGATCGTTTATTTTGTACTCGTACATTAATGGGCTTTTTTTGCCATGTTATACGCAGTAGGTTACACTTACTAATATTGAGAGATAACTACCAGTCATTACACCACACATTTATTTTTGGCAAATCCTCATTGATTTGTTCACAACTTTCACGTGATACTACTTTCCTGTAGACAACAGCATCATCAGCAAACAGTCTAAGGCCGCTGTCAATACCATCAACCAGATCGTTTATGTAAATCGTAAAAAGCAGAGGACCTATTACGCTGCCCTGGGGCACACCTGAAGTTACTCTTGTTTCTGTTGAAGTTACCCCGTTCAGGACGACATACTGCTCCCTGTCTGTTAGAAAACTTTCTATCCAACTGCACATGTCACTGGATAGACCGTAAGCATGCACTTTTTGTAGTAAGCGACAGTGCGGAACTGAGTCGAACGCCTTTCGAAGTCGAGAAATATGGCATCAACCTGGGAGCCAGTATCTAGAGCCTGTTGTATATCGTGCACAAAGAGGGCCAGCTGTGTCTCGCATGACTGCTATTTCCTAAAACCGTGCTGGTTTCTGCAGATGAGCTTCTCAGAGTCTAGAAAGGTCATTCTGTCTGAACACAAAATATGTTCCACGATTCTACAACAAATTGATGTCAGCGAAATTGGCCGGTAATTATGTGCATCCGATTTTCTACCCTTTTTATAGATTGCAATGACCTGGGCCTTCTTCCAGTCCCGCGGAACTTTCCCCCATTCCAATGATCTCAGATAGATGACGGATAAGAACGGAGCTATATTTGTAGCATAGTCAATGTAAAATCTTACAGGGATACCGTCTGGGCCAGATGTCTTTCTGGCATCTAAGGATCTTAACTGTTTTACAATCCCATATACACTAAACACTATGTCAGCCATCCTTTCGTTCGTTTGATAATTGAAACGGGGAATAGTGCTGCTGTCATCTATCATAAACTAGTTTTTGAAAGGTAGGTTTAGAATTTCGGCCTTCTGTTTATCATCATCAGTTACATTACCCATACTGTCAGCAAGAGAAGGTATTGAATTATTTGTAGCATTCACAGATTTTATGTACGACCAAAATTTTTTGGGGTTATTTTTAGAATCTGCAGATAAAATATCCTTACATTATAAATGATAGTAATTACTTAATAGTGCACTGATTTTTGTTTTCTGAGCAGTTCTGAAGTGAACATGGTACATTAAAATAGAGAAGTCACAGTGTAACAGAGGAGTGTTGTGATTAAGTACCTCTTTCTAAAAGGGAACCCGACCACACAAATCTATATGATTTGTCTGATATATTGAGTGGTAGCTACCCTTCCTATTCTGCTATAAAGAGCTGCACTGCTGCATTTGAAACAGGGCATCTCGGCACTGAAGACTTAAGAGTGTCCTGGAAGTCCAACTCAATAAATATATCACATCAACAGAAGTCAGTAGCCAGGGTAGGGCATACTAAGATTTTGAGTGTACATATAGATGAGAATCTTAATTGGGAAATTCATGTTTCGGATCTCCTAAAGTGGCTAGGTTCAGCAATTTTTGCAATCAGAATAATTGCGAATTTTGAGGATACAGAAATTAGCACACTAACATACTTTATGTGCTTTCACTCTCTGTGTCATATGGAATATTATGTTGGGTTAACTCAACACTTAGGCAAAAAGTATTCATTGTTCAAAAGAAAGTGGTTAGAACATGTGTGGGCCACATAGTCACACATCTTGTAGGCATCTCTTTAAAAGGTTAGGATTTCTTACAACTGCCTCACAGTACATTTATTCAGTAATGAAATTTGTTCCCAACAACATGGACCAGTTTAAAAACAACAGTGACATTCATGATTATAACACCAGAAGAAAGAAAGACTTACACTATCCTCTACTTAACCTGTCTTTGGCACAGAAAGGGGCAAAATATGCTGCTGTAAAACCTTTAGATAAATTACCAGATGTAATAAAACATCTGACAGACAGCATTAACAGTTTTACAAATAAACCACCCTCACATGTAGAGTTTAATATTGTGAAAACATGACCTATCTTCGTTCCTATGTGACATTTATGTGAGAGTCACTACCCTAGAAATCTACACCAGGTCACATTATCACAATATTAAACTGTGTGTGTACTTAAAATGAGGAAATACAGAGAGCTTTACAATTCCTATTACAGGCTACTAGGAGTTGTAGTGGGAACTTGATAGTTTTCATAAGAAACCCTTGTCCAGTAATATACCATTTGCAGAAAATACTGGCAAGTCACTCTGTTCATTGGAAAATCAACAGTTTACTACGTGGCACATCTTATGACTACCCCGTACTTAATAAATGGCTTACATTTGAAATTGAGTTTTTCACAATTGTATTACCATTACGATACAATGCTTCACGCAGGAGCTCTCGACAGCACGCGACTGCAGCTGTTTGGAACCACAAGATACTCACAAGTTGTTCCCCTTGAGGGCAGCGTGCTGGAGCACGTTGAAGCCTCGGCGGTTGCGCAGCGTGAAGTCGATGTTCGGCACCGCGCACAGCATGTCGGTGATCTCGGCACTCTCCTTGCAGATGGCGTCGTGCAGGGCGGTGTCTCCGTACAGGTCCTGTCGACACCACCCGCGGTCATCCGTCTCGCTCGGAAGGTCGATCGGCGACAGGAGAACGACTATCACGGAACTTCCTGGCAGATTAAAACTGTGTGACGGACCGAGACTCGCACTCTGGACCTCTGCCTTTCGTGGGCGAGTGCTCTACCGACTGAGCTACCCGAGTACGACTCACGCCCCGTCCTCACAGCCTTACTTCTGCCAGTACCTCGCCTCCTACCTTCCAAACTTTACAGAAGCTCTCCTGCGAACCTTGCAGAGCTAGCACTCCTGAAAGAAAGGATATTGCATAGACACGGCTTAGCCACAGCCTAGGTGATGTTTCCAGAATGAGATTTTCACTCTGCAGCGGAGTGAGCACTGATATGAATCTCATTCTGGAAACATCCCCTAGGCTGTGGCTAAGCCGTGCCTCCGCAATATCCTTTCTTTCAGGAGTGCTAGTTCTGCAAGGTTCGCAGGAGAGCTCCTGTAAAGTTTGGAAGGTAGCAGACGAGGTACTGGCAGAAGTAAAGCTGCGAGGCCGGGGCGTGAGTCGTGCTTCAGCAGCTGAGTCGGTAGAGCACTTGCGCGCAAAATGCAAAGGTCCCGAGTTCGAGTCTCGGTGCAGCACACAGTTTTAATCTGCCAGGAAGTTTCATATCGGCACACACTCCACTGCAGAGTGAAAATCTGAGTCGGGAGCTCTATTACGGTTTCGGGGCCCGGCACTGCGAATGCTCGGAGAGACGGTCCGAGCGAGTGCTGCCACTTAAATTTTCTTGTGTGTAGTTAATACTGTATATAAATTTCTGAGACAGATTTCTTTACAGCACATTATTGAAACAAAGCTAAAATAAGTCTGGGGAAGAAGAACGTTTCAGCTGTACTGGAGGTGCCAGTGACTGTTCAAATGATCAGTATCAAACAGAATTATGTGTTACGCAGTCACCCGTTACACGTCAGACACGTGGGCCAGCCTTCAGGGTTGCACAAGGAGGAAGGAGGAAAAGAGGAGCCTCAAACGCCGAAGCAGAGATACGAGAGGAGAAGGGAAACAAAGAAAGGAAACGGGAATGAGAAACAGTAGTGAGACTGTTCTTATGTCAGTGACAGACAATGCAGAACATTCTCAGTAACATCCCAGACATGTTCCCCGAAGGAGGGGAAAAAGAATACCAAGAGGATAGACGTGCAGCACGGAAGGGTAGAGATGCCGCAAAGGCTGCAGCCCTGTAGTAGCCAAGCACGAACCCACCGAAGAGTGGCGATCCCCCTAGGGAGGGATAAATTACAGAGGAGATGGCGTCACAGTAAGTGTGCCTGGTCTCCTTAGTGCATTTAAAACAGTAAATGCAGAAGGATAGGAACGCAGTTTACAGCACTGTGCATTGTGTACAGTAGAGGCACAGTTTGGAAATGGTGACCGACTATCAGCACCCGTGATATAGCAGCAACCCTGAGGCAACGATTTGTGGACAATAACATTCATCAAATGGACCGGCCCGCCCACAGTCACGACACCAACCTCTCGAAACACTTGTGGGACATCTCAGAATGGCAGCTTCGCTTAAGACACCAGCATCCCACACATTACCTTCACCACTTTCGGTTCTCGAAGAATAATGGACTGCCATTCCCCCACAGACATTTGAACGCCTCCCTGGAAGTGGCCTCAGCAGAGTTCAAGTCTTCATAAAGGTGAAGTGTGGACACACCCCAGGCTAATTACACACTATATGATCAAAAGTATCCAGACATTTGGCTGAAAATGACTTACATGTTCGTGGCGCCCGCCATAGGTATTGCTGGAATTCAGTATGGTGTTGGCCCACCCTTACCCTTGGTGACAGCTTCCACTCTCGCAGGCTACGTCCAACCAAGTGCCGGATGGTTTCTCGGGGAATGGCAGCCCATTCTTCACGGAGTGCTGCACTGAGGAGAGGTATCGATGTCAGTCGGTGAGGCCTGGCACGAAGTCGGCATTCCAAAACATCCCAAAGGTGTTCTACAGGATTCAGGTCAGGACTCTGTGCAGGCCAGTCCATTAAAGGGATGTTACTGTCATGTAACCACTACACCACAGGCCGTGCATTACGAACAGGTGCTCGATCGAGTTGAAAGATGCAATCGCCATCCCCGAATTGCTCTTCAACAGTGGGAAGCAAGAAGGTGCTTGAAACATCAATGTAGGCCTGTGCTGTGATAGTGCCACACAAAACAACAAGGGGTGCAAGCCCCGTCCACGAAAAACACAACCACACCATAACACCACTGCCTCCAAATTTTACTGTTGGCACTACCCCGCTGGCAGATGACGTTCACCAGGCATTCACCATACTCACACCCTGCCATTGGATCAGCACATTGTGCACCGGGATTTGTCACTCCAAACAACATTTTCCCACAGTTCAATTGTCCAATGTTTACACTCCTTACACCGAGCGAGGCGTTGTTTGGCATTTACTGGCGTGATGTGTGGCTTAGAGCTGCCGCTTGAGGGTGAAATCCAAGTTTTCTCACCTCCTACCTAATTGTCATAGTAATTGCAGTGGATCCTGATGTAGTTTGGAATTCATGTGTGACGGTCTGGATAGATGTCTGCCTATTGCACATTACAACCCTCTTCAACTGTCGGCGGTCTCTGTCAATCAGCAGACGAGGTCGGCCTGTACGCTTTTGTGCTGTGCGTGACCCTTCACATTTCCACTTCACTATCACATTGGAAACAGTGAACCTAGGAATGTTTAGGAGTATGGAAATCTTTTGTACATATGTACGACACAAGAGACACCCAGTCACCTGACCACGTTCGAAGCCCACGAGCTCCGCAGAGCGTCCCATTCTGCTGTTTCACGACGTCTAATGACTACTGAGGTCACTGATATGGAGTAGTGGCAGCACAATGCACCTAATATGAAAAACGTATGTTTTTGGCAGTGTCCGAATACTTTGATCACACATTGTGGGTGTCTGGATACTTTTCTTCAGATAGTTTCCACTTAACAGCACTCAGGAATCTCCAGAGGTTTTTTTAGCATTTTTGAGTAATGCTCATACTGATTTAGAAAACTGATGTCCAGACACTGGCCTTCAAATCCTGTAGGCTCTCTTAGTGAGACATTTACAGTGAATGTAGCACTTTTAACGGTTCTTTATTTACGTGACCATTACGGCACTCCAACTCCAGTTCTCGATACCAGTAATATCGTACTGCTTTTCTGCAAGGTAACAGACATATTTTTGTGACAATGTATAGGTACTTCGATGTATCGATATATTACAGTGATACGGTTCTCGTGTGTATTCATTTCTGTGAGACTGTCATAATCTTTGACTTACTCGTAACCATTTTGGCGCGAATGCGCGCAGAGCAGTCTTTGTTTCACTTTGCAGAAGTTATGTCGTTATTTTGCTTTGTAAAAGAACAGTCAAGTCTCGTGTTTGGTTAAAGTGGAAATTAAATATATGAAGATTGATACAAAACTGTTTTCTTGACGATGTGACAATTAAGAAGAAGTATATGTGAATTTACAAGAAGTTTAATAAAAATGTGGATCGTGAACACCGAGTCAAAAATTATTTCTACCATACCGTTGATCTGACCTGGGATTGTTTGATCATTAAGAATTTCCTGAAAAACACATTTGTTAGGTCTTCAAATATTGCTAAAATACAGATCTGGACCTTCTAGCAGTCAAAGTGGAATCACCCTAGAATCGACAAGACGAGCCATAACAACTTCGACGAAATCTACACGGGAATCCACTCGAGATAAGTGCCAAAATTAATGACTTTTTTACAGTGACTTCATTATTTCCATTCTGACGATACCATCCACAGGCAATAACTTTGTCGTTGCCCGATAAAGTGAACATATGCCGCGTGAGCAACATCATTAATCTGATTTCTAACCTACTTTGCAAGTGGTGGTATTGTTAGACACTGAACACATTGTTGTTGTTGTTGTTGTGGTCTTCAGTCCTGAGACTGGTTTGATGCAGCTCTCCATGCTACTCTAACCTGTGCAAGCTTCTTCATCTCCCAGTACCTACTGCAACCTACATCCTTCTGAATCTGCTTAGTGTATTGATCTCTTGGTCTCCCTCTACGATTTTTACCCTCCACGCTGCCCTTCAATGCTAAATTTGTGATCCCTTGATGCCTCAAAACATGTCCTACCAACCGATCCCTTCTTCTAGTCAAGTTGTGCCACAAACTTCTCTTCTCCCCAATCCTATTCAATACCTCCTCATTAGTTACGTGATCTACCCAGCTTATCTTCAGCATCCTTCTGTAGCACCACATTTCGAAAGCTTCTATTCTCTTCTTGTCCAAACTGGTTACCGCCCATGTTTCACTTCCATACATGGCTCCACTCCATACAAATACTTTCAGAAATGACTTCCTGACACTTAAATCTATACTCGACGTTAACAAATTTCTCTTCTTCAGAAACGATTTCCTTGCCATTGGCAGTCTACATTTTATATCCTCTCTACTTCGACCATCATCAGTTATTTTACTCCCTAAATAGCAAAACTCCTTTACTACTTTAAGTGTCTCATTTCCTAATCTAATCCCCTCAGCATCACCCGATTTAATTTGACTACATTCCATTAGCCTCGTTTTGCTTTTGTTGATGTTCATCTTATATCCTCCTTTCAAGACACTGTCCCTTCTGTTCAACTGCTCTTCCAAGTCCCTTGCTGTCTCTGACAGAATTACAATGTCATCGGTGAACCTCAAAGTTTTTACTTCTTCTCCATGAATTTTAATACCTACTCCGAACTTTTCTTTTGTTTCCTTTACTGCTTGCTCAATATACAGATTGAATAACATCGGGGAGAGGCTACAACCCTGTCTCACTCCTTTCCGAACCACTGCTTCCCTTTCATGTCCCTCGACTCTTATAACTGCCATCTGGTTTCTGTACAAATTGTAAATAGCCTTTCGCTCCCTGTATTTTACCCGTGCCACCTTCAGAATTTGAAAGAGAGTATTCCAGTTAACGTTGTCAAAAGCTTTCTCTAAGTCTACAAATGCTAGAAACGTAGGTTTGCCTTTTCTTAATCTTTCTTCTAAGATAAGTCGTAAGGTTAGTATTGCCTCACGTGTTCCAACATTTCTACGGAATCCAAACCGATCTTCCCCAAGGTCCGCTGAACACATTAAAGTGTGGAAAAAAATGCTGGAGACACAGTGTTTGAGATTGTGTGTGAAGGCAGTTTTAGAGTATTTTGGCTGCCCTGATGACACTGGGAGTTCAGTGCAGCCCTGACGCTCACCTGGATGTTGACGTTGCAGCCCTTCTTCAGCAGCTCAGACACACACTGCACGTGTTGCTTGTTGACCGCTACGTGCAGCGCGGTGCAGTGGCCTCTGTTCACAGCGTCGATGTCCGCGCCTCTCGACAGGAGCAGCTGCATTATCTCGGGCTGATTCCTGTAACACGTCATTACAATTGTACAGAGCTTTCCCTGTCGTACAGTGTACACCGATTCTAAGAAACGGGCCTCAAATACACACAGTTTCAGCCAGTACAGAATTTGTGACACAGAAGCAAAATATCAGATATTTCACGATCTCTCTCCCCTCTGAGGATTTCTACTCCCTCCCACCAGTTATGGATACATCTACATCTACATCTACATGATTACTCTGCAATTCACATTTAAGTGCTCGGCAGAGGGTTCATCGAACCACAATCACACTCTCTCTCTACCATTCCACTCCCGAACAGCGCGCGGGAAAAACGAACACCTAAACCTTTCTGTTCGAGATCTGATTTCTCTTATTTTATTTTGATGATCATTCCTACCTATGTAGGTTGGGCTCAACAAAATATTTTCGCATTCGGAAGAGAAAGTTGGTGACTGAAATTTCGTAAATAGATCTCTCCGTGACGAAAAACGTCTTTGCTTTAATGACTTCCATCCCAACTCGCGTATCATATCTGCCACACTCTCCCCCGTTACGTGATAACACAAAACCAGCTGCCCTTTTTTGCACCCTTTCGATGTCCTCCACCAATCCCACCTGGTAAGGATCCCACACCGCACAGCAATATTCTAACAGAGGACGAACGAGCGTAGTGTAAGCAGTCTCTTTAGTGGACTTGTTGCATCTTCTAAGTGTCCTGCCAATGAAACGCAACCTTTGGCTTGCCTTCCCCACAATATTATCTATGTGGTCTTTCCAATTGAAGTTGTTCGTAATTTCAACACCCAGGTACTTAGTTGAATTGACAGCCTTGAGAATTGTACTATTTATCGAGGAATCGAATTCCGACGGTTTTCTTTTGGAACTCGTGTGGATCACCTCACACTTTTCGTTATTTAGCATCAACTGCCACCTGCCACACCATACAGCAATCTTTTCTAAATCGCTTTCCAACTGATACTGGTCTTCGGATGACCTTACTAGACGGTAAATTACAGCATCATCTGCGAACAACCTAAGAGAACTGCTCAGATTGTCACCCAGGTCATTTATATAGATCAGGAACAGCAGAAGTCCCAGGACGCTTCCCTGGGGAACACCTGATATCACTTCAGTTTTACTCGATGATTTGCCATCTATTACTACGAACTGCGACCTTCCTTACAGGAAATCACGAATCCAGTCACACAACTGAGACGATACCCCATAGGCCCGCAGCTTGATTAGAAGTCGCTTGTGAGGAACGGTATCGAAAGCTTTCTGGAAATCTAGAAATACACAATCAACTTGAGATCCCCTGTCGATAGCGGCCATTACTTCGTGCGAATAAAGAGCTAGCTGTGTTGCACAAGAACGATGTTTTCTGAAACCGTGCTGATTACGTATCAATAGATCGTTCCCTTCGAGGTGATTCATGATGTTTGAATACAGTATATGCTCCAAAACCCTACTGCAAACCGATGTCAATGATATAGGTCTGTAGCCAAAGAACAAGTTCCGACCAGAGCAGGACCTGTGTAAGGACCTTTTTTCTTTTTTAAGATCAATAAAAAACCGAGCTTATCAAAACACGAGCAAATATCTATGCTGAAAATTACCTATTAATCAAAATTATGAAATATCATTAATAAAAAAAATACAGATCTGAAAACCATTTTTTGAAGTAATGCTGAGGAAGTTAAAATACTAATAGAATACACACGAATGGACATAAACAAATGTGTTTTAACATCTCATTCTTGTTTCTTTCTTTTTAACTCGTTTTTTAAGTGACTTTCTTGGCTGTTTGGTACAGATTTTCTAACTCATTTTAAACTAACTTCCCATTGAGCCTGTTACTTGAAACTTTCACATAGCTTAGAACTGGATGACAGTGCAATATTAACTCACTTTCATATCTGGTGTGAGGCGGAGAGTACTTTGTTTTTCAGTCTGTGTCTGTTTCGTACAAATTTTGTAATCGATTTTAAACCAGCTTCTCAATGAGCAAGTTACTTGAAAATTCCAATATAACTCAGAACAGGATGACAATATAAAAATATCTGGTGTGTTGTGGAGGGTATCTTCTTTAATGCTGTTATTTTCCCCTTTTTCTATTTCACTTGTGAATGTTTCTCAGTAAGAACGATTGCTCGCAATCCTCTGTGTAGTCCCTGATGTCTCTAATTTTTACCTTCACAATATTATCACAGGATATACACAGGAGGAAGCAAAATATCAACTGATTCAGGTGATTTGAAACTGAAATAAACTTGTTATTTACGATTTGGCTCTATTGCAATTGCATAAAATATTTGAAATCGATTGAAAAATTACAGAGATATAACTAAAAAGCAGAAAATAATTGTTTAGATAACTTTTAATACAACATTTTTAAAATGGACTAAGACATATAAAATAATTCCTAACCCAGTACAGATAGCACTGAAAATTTGTGCTTGTGATTTTTTGATAGCTTTGACAATACTTGTAATATGAAGGTCATTTAAAAAGTTGTCGTAATCACAACGAGAGGTCAGCACTAGCACAACGAGTTGTTCACGTGATATTCATTGGACTGTTGGCTGTAAACATGTGTCACATCAGTGGTCTCTGAAGAGAGCTGTGGCAGAGACGTGGCTCTGTTGTTGTTCCCGCGCAGTGATTTGAGAAGATGGAAAACAAAAAAAAAAAAAAATTAAATAAATAAATAAATAAATAAATCCAGATTCGAGCAGTGATTAAGTACTTCGTAAAGAAATGTATGAAAGCAAAGGACATTCGTGCCGATTTCCAGAATACACTGGGGGACTCTGTTCCTTCATATTCAACTGTTGCCAAGTAGACAAATGAATTTAAATTTGGTCGGGAGAGCAGAGATGGTGATCCGCACAGTGGTTGGCTGAGCTGTGTAACTACTCCAGAAATCATTGCAAAAGTGCACAAAATGGTCACGGAGGATTGTCGATTCAAAGTGAAATTGCTCGTGCCTGCCAGATGTCGTCTGAAAGGGTATATCACATTTTAACTGAAGAATTAGAAATGAAAAAATTATCTGCAAGATGGGCGCTGTGAATATTGATGCTGGATCAAAAACGAACAAGAATGGACACATCGGAACAATGTTTGGCCCGTTTTAGGGGAAACGAACAAGTTATTTGTGCCGGTTTGTGACCACAGATGAAACTTGAGTGCACCACTATACCCCAAAGACAAACAACAGTTAAAGCAGTGGAAAAATGCTGATTATTCACGACCAAAGAAAGCTAAGATAATTCCTTCGGTGGGAAATGTAATGGCATCAGTGTTCTGGGATGTGAAGGAGGTTCTGTTTGTAGATTATCTCTCCACTGGGCAAACAATTACTAGAGAATACTATGCTAACCTCCTGGACAAATTACAACAAAAGATACAAGAAAAAAGGACAGATTTAGCAAGGAAGAAAGTCATCTTCCATCAAGACAATGCACACGTGCCGTCGTCATGGCAAAATTACACGAACTAAGGTATGAGTTGTTGCCACACCCACCTTATTCGCCTGATATAGCTGCATCAGACTTCCACCTCTTCCTAAAGCTGAAAATTTTTCTTGGTGGACTAAGATTCACTTCAAATGAAGAATTGATAGCCAAAGTTGACTTTTGCAGGCCTGGAGGAAACTCGTTTTCGAGATGGGATCAAGGTACTGGAACATCGTTGGACCAAGTGCATTAAAGTAGAAGGAGACTACATTGAAAAATAAAAAAAAGGTTCAGTGATGTAAGTACTTCTTTTCTATTCCATTCTGAGAACTTTTCAAAATGCCCTCACATTTAAAACAACAAATGTGGGGACCATGCAATGGATAAATAATAAAGAGTGTAGACAGTAGCTGTCATTGAGAGAAATCACAGAACAGTTAAAAATATTATTTGTCAGTGCAATTAAGTTGTTAGTGACTTAGGTGAACTAGTCATGCATCAATTATCTATTGCATATGTCCTCAAACTTTCATTTTAAATTTTACAAGTACTGTCATAGCTATTAAAAAAGTCACAAGCACAAATTTTCAGGACCATCTGAATAGAGTTAGGAATATGCAATGTGGCTAGGAGAGATTACTTTATACTTTTTAGACCATTTCAAAAACAAGGTATTTTAAAAAGTTTTTATTTACACAATTATTTAAAGATTGAGCCTGTAACTAAGCTTTCAGACAATATCCATCATTGGAGTGAACAAACAAAACACACACAATGTGTGTGTGTGTGTGTGTGTGTGTGTGTGTGTGTGTGTGTGTGAGCGCACAGAAAAGGAGGACATACTTTGAAGCTTGGCTAGATTATTCATCTTGTTTGTGGGTTGTTACTCAATGCATGTGTGCTCATTAGTTAACTCTGCGTCATCAACAGTTTCTACTTCATCCAAGACTTTCCTGTAATGTATTCCCCACTTTTTTGTACTACATCTACAGATATGGAAATACGAAGATAAATAGAGGTAAGAAATTACACAAAATGCAATTAGTTTGTAATGACCCACTGGAGATCACAGGGACCTTATATGAAAATACTCAGAAAATATTCCCTAAAAACTGCCAAAAATTTGTCAAGAGTTTGCTTTCCTCCTGTATATTCCAAGCTCTACCATCCCTTACAGTTTCTGCCTTTACAAATCACTCATTTGTAGAACTTACACCGTTCTGTCATAACAAATGCACTATCACCCTGTGTCTTTTCTTTGTTACCCCTGTTGAAACATTCCTTTCCTCACTAATGCTGCAGAAAGCCACCTCGTTTCTCATCTTATCAGTCAACTTAATTTTGAACACTTTTCTGTAGCACTTCATCATTTAAAACGAATCCATTTTTTTCTTTTTTGCTTTTCCCGCAGTCCACAATTCACTTTAAGACAATGTTGTAGAATTACATTTTCAAAATATATTTTATTACTTAAGGCATATGTCTGATACAAGTATACTTCTTTCGACAAGGAATGCCCTCTTTAGGTGCACCAGTTTTTCCTTCACTTAATTTACTACATCGCCCCCAATTTTGATGTCAAGTCTGTCACTAATCTCCTTTCTGCTGCTGCTCAATTGTTTCATCTATCTTTCACTTACTTTTCCATCTACAGGGTTATTACAAATGATTGAAGCGATTTCACAGCTCTACAATAACTTTATTATTTGAGATATTTTCACAATGCTTTGCACACACATACAAAAACTCAAAAAGTTTTTTTAGGCATTCACAAATGTTCGATATGTGCCCCTTTAGTGATTTGGCAGACATCAAGCCGATAATCAAGTTCCTCCCACACTCGGCGCAGCATGTCCCCATCAATGAGCTCGAAAGCATCGTTGATGCGAGCTCGCAGTTCTGGCACATTTCTTGGTAGAGGAGGTTTAAACACTGAATCTTTCACATAACCCCACAGAAAGAAATCGCATGAGGTTAAGTCGGGAGAGCGTGGAGGCCATGACATGAATTGCTGATCATGATGTCCATCACGACCGATCAATCGGTTTTCCAATCTCCTGTTTAAGAAATGCCGAACATCATGATGGAAGTGCGGTGGAGCACCATCCTGTTGAAAGATTAAGTCGGCGCTGTCGGTCTCCAGTTGTGGCATGAGCCAATTTTCCAGCATGTCGAGATATACGTGTCCCGTAACGTTTTTTTCGCAGAAGAAAAAGGGGCCGTAAACTTTAAACCGTGAGATTGCACAAAACACGTTAACTTTTGGTGAATTGCAAATTGCGAATTTGCTGCATGAATGCGTGAGGATTCTCTACTGCCCAGATTCGCACATTGTGTCTGTTCACTTCACCATTAAGAAAAAATGTTGCTTCATCACTGAAAACAAGTTTTGCACTGAACGCATCCTCTTCCATGAGCTGTTGCAACGGCGCCGAAAATTCAAAGCGTTTGACTTTGTCATCGGGTGTCAGGGCTTGTAGCAATTGTAAACGGTAAGGCTTCTGCTTTAGCCTTTTGCGTAAGATTTTTCCAAACCGTCGGCTGTGGTACGTTTAGCTCCCTGCTTGCTTTATTCGTCGACTTCCGCGGGCTACGCGTGAAACTTGCCCGCACGCGTTCAGCCCTTTCTTCGCTCACTGCAGGCCGACCCGTTGATTTCCCCTTACAGAGGCATCCAGAAGCTTTAAACTGTGCATACCATCGCCGAATGGAGTTAGCAGTTGGTGGATCTTTGTTGAACTTCGTCCTGAAGTGTCGTTGCACTGTTATGACTGACCGATGTGAGTGCATTTCAAGCACGACATACGCTTTCTCGGCTCCTGTCGCCATTTTGTCTCACTGCGATCTCGAGCACTCTGGCGGCAGAAACCTGAAGTGCGGCTTCAGCCGAACAAAACTATGTTTTTCTACGTATCTGTAGTGTGTCGTGACCATATGTCAATGAATGGAGCTACAGTGAATTTATGAAATCGCTTCAATCATTTGTAATAGCCAAGTATATAGTCATTACAGTAGATAGCAAGATGCTCCTCCTTATTCCTGATTTGAGAATAGAACATTCTGACTCAGAGGCTGAAAAACTTGAATGTGTGATTACGTATTCTACCGTGTCTTCCTTCGTCATCGGCGTTGTTGTTGCCGTGAGGCACCGTTATACCAAGTGGAAAGCATGAGATATGGTAACCTTAAGTCACTGACAACACACAACGGTCACGGTCGCATCTGATTCCAGAACAGCTGCAGTAATTAGGAGCTACATACAACCTCCTCTTGACCAGGTCCCCAAAACTTAACTCGTAATGAGATCCCCTCGAAGCAAATTGTCATAAAGATCATCTACAGAGGCTTCGTACAACGATAAGAAATGTTACAGTCTATGGAATAATAACAGATACGACCAAACTGTCTTGTTTGTTCTGTTTTATTTAACGTAACTTTGTTCACAGTTTTATTTCGCATTCACACCCTGGTGTGGAGTATATGCGAGTGCCTGAACCCTAACTCCCAAGTTCCATCGAAACCCTTCGACGAACAGTTTAGATTGCTCGACACCAACAGTCAATGATAATGATACAGTATTTTGTTATTGACTCTTCTAGTTTAGCCACCACCCTCCACGAATGTTTGTTAGGCGTAAGACAATTACACACTTTTCTCTCCGATCCACTATTATTAAGAGTTCACGTAAAAGTTAACGTTTTTCTCCTTTTCATAAATTGGAGCCCACTATCCGTGATATAATTAAATAAACGGTCTCATCCCTCGTGAGATGTGTACAGATTTATCCCGGAATTGACCGCTCTGTAGGTGTACTCAATTTAATGACCACACTTCGCTACCCACGATTTCGTGTAACTAATTGTCCTTTTGTTACTCTGATCGTATACCGTAGTTATTTAAAACTCGCCCCCTATATTTTTTCACAATGCACAATTAGCACTTCTTTAGTTGTTTACTTCTAAGAGTAAACGAAAAAATGACGCTGTATCATCGGCTTCATCGATATAAAGCAAAACACCTCAATATGCCCAATTTTACCTCTTCTTATAGGATTGGCTACTTTACTTATTAATTTACTACATATTATTTCCAATAACACTAAAGAGGTATCGCCGTTATATTTTAATTGTATTCAAAAGCATGTTATTATTATCACAACTGACCAAATCGTAACAAATTGCACGGCGTGCGTTTTTAACGATAGCTTTACACTCTCTCAGCCTATATGAATGATATGAATATAATAGAGGGAAACATTCCACGTGGGAAAAATATATCTAAAACATAGATTCTGTAACTTACCAAACGAAAGCGTTGGTACGTTGATAGAAACAATAACAAACACAAGTTTCAAGCTTTCACAACCCATGGTTGCTTCATCAGGAAAGAGGGGGAAAGACGAAAGGATGTGGGTTTTAAGGGAGAGAGCACACACACACACACACACACACACACACACACACACACACACACACACACACACAGATATATAAAACCTCACATAACAGACACATGCAGAGATATATGCCTTTACATATGTCTGCATGTGTCTCAGTCTTAAAGAATATAGCACCAAATTTATTTTTGTGC
This sequence comes from Schistocerca americana, assembly GCF_021461395.2. NCBI lineage: Eukaryota > Metazoa > Arthropoda > Insecta > Orthoptera > Acrididae > Schistocerca > Schistocerca americana. The sequence continues at coordinate 81,685,434 of NC_060129.1, read as the reverse complement.
TTAGTTTTGCGTATGTAGTCAATTTTCTAAGTTCTTTTGACTATCCCTAGTTAATATCTTTTACTATAGGGCAAAATAGGTAATTGTTTTGCGACTTAAATGCTATTGTCGACTTACAAACAATTATAAATTATGTACTAATTATAAACATTTGGAAGAAGAAATACTAGGATTCTTAAAGTATTTATTTGGCTTCATTCAAAAATGTATTAGCGAAGCCAGCCCTTATTTAATTCCACAGTAATTACTAGGTTTGTCAAAAGTATTGTTTGTATAACTATACCTGTTAATTTCATTATTTAATCAAATGATTCAGCCTAACCCTTGTAGAAGAAGAAACTGTTAACAAGAAGGAATTTATCTACATATTCAGTTAATTGAATGAGTTGTGTTTTAATTGTAAATTTCTGTAAATTAAACATCGTATAATGTACAGTTTCAGTACCTATTATTGTGAGTGTATATAAAGGCCCACTTTTTGGTCTTGAGACAGTCAGTCCAAGGCCAATTTTCAGACGAGAAATCTGTGTTGGTTAGATCAACAACAATGCATAAACTTAACCTTGAAATAAGTGCAACACAAATTGGCCATATATGAGGTATGTCCACAAAGTAAGTTCCGTTTGGTTATATAAAACAAATGTATACAGATACAGAAAAAAATATTTATTGTACAAAAACCTACAACTGTTAAACTACTTTTCTACATAGCTTCCGAAATTTTGTAGGCCCTTGTCACAGCGTGGCACAAGCTTTTGTATGCCTTCTCCATAGAAGGTTGCTGCCTGTGTATTAAACTGTATGGTAACATGTTCTTTCAGCCCGTCATCATCGTTGAAGTGTTGACTACCAAGGACAGATTTTAGGTGTAAGAAGAGACGAAAGTCGCTAGGAGTGAGGTCCGGGCTGTACAGAGGATGATCAAACGTGTCACAGTGAAATTCCCATAAGGGTTGTTTGGTCACATTTGCCTTGTGACGTCGGGCATTATTGTGGGAAAAAACAACACTTTTTGACAGTAATCCTCGGCACTTGTTCTGTATTGTGCAGCACAATTTCTTAATGGTCTCGCAGTAACCACCTGCACTGATTGTTTGGCCTCGTGGTAATAAATCAATCAGTAAAATGCCTTTTCTGTCCCAAAAAACAGTGCACATGACTTTTCAAGGTGTCAACATTTGCTTAGGCTTAACTTTCGTTGAGGGTGAAATGTGCTTCCATTCCATTGATTGCCATCTTGTTTCAGGGGTGATGTACGGTACCCAAGTTTCATCCCCCGTGACTATCCGAGAAAGAAAACCACCGCCTTCTTCATTGTAGCGCATGAAAACTGAAGTGCACTGCCCATTGTACTGGTTGTTACCTATCTCGTTTCTGGATAACTGAATGATGTGGAATCTTACGTGGTATATTGTGGTAGGACCACATTCGCACCACGTGTTTGTAATTGATAATAATACGAGTAGTTCCAGCACAATTTCAGCAAGGCTTATTTATTAGTAGCTGCTGAAAGATTACACACTGCAGATCTCGTTTGTCTAGGGGTTTTGTCTGCAAAACATTACTCTAACAAGCATGGCCTGGGTTTTCTTCTTGTTTGAAATAAACACTACCGGGTTCGAATTACTTTCGGCTAAAAATAATATTTATTCGTACTCTTTGTTTAGTAACTACAATATTTTCACTTCGAACATTGATACCCTAAAAATGCATTATACTGTACTGGTCACTTAAACACGTCCATCTCCCTCCAATACCGATAAAGAAGTGGCGGGCAAGCCAACATGTGCCCGGAAGTTGCAGACATTCCTGCATTCCAGATTCTTTGGTCTTCTGACCTTAATACACTCCAAAGACACATATAAATAAATATATATAAATATACAACATTTAACATCTCAAACAAATCCATTATTTATCATAAAAGAAAATATTCATAAATAAATAAATTGAACACATTGTATGGCAACATAATGAAGTTACCTTAACTCTCTACTGTGGGCATCTTACTTTTCGCATGAGATAAACTTTATCTCTGACAGTTAATTACATTACACCATCCATTGTTTTTTGTGTTGACCAGTAAGAATTTTGGGTACCCAACGTGAGCAAGGCTTCAAAATTTTAGTTTTTCAGTAATAATTTCATGCTCGGAACTGCGATCGTAGCACTGCCGTGGATAGAAATAGAAATGGAACTTACTTTGAGGCAACCCTCGTTTAAAACAACGACTGTCTGTTCAATAGTGTCACATGTACCGTGTTATTCTGCAAGAACTGTGTGATTAGGTTTTTACTGCTCATAGATGTTCAATGGTAAACTATTGTAGCAGCATGCCGATGTTTGGCTGCAAACTATTAAAGTTAGCCAATAGTGACCTGGCCATATAACTGTGTAATATTGGGGGGGGGGGGGGGGGGGGGGGGGGAGGGGGTTGTGTACAGTGAAAGTAATGAACTGTGAAATGCAACTGTCCAGCTGTTGGCTACATCATTTACAGTAGTCAGTGTTGAACCTCCACCACCCATTTTTCAGCCAGTATAGCACCGCAATACATTGACACCGAGGACTATCAACGAAGAAATAAAGCACGCGAACGTCACAGCGCATCGAGAAAATCGCAGCCTGCTCTATAGATGGGCACAGTCTTTTAACACAAAGCTGCGACCCGAGCTATGCTCAAGCTCGGTCTCCAAAAATGCAAACCGATGTTTAGCTTTCGTAGATTTAGAGAAGGCTTTTGACAATGCTGACTGGACTAGACTCTCTAATTTTGAAAGTAGCAGGGATAAAATAAAGACATAAAAAGTTATCTACAGCTGGTAGTTTTAAGAGTCAGAGGGCCTGAAAGAGAAGCAGTAGTTTAGAACAGAGTGAGACAGGGCTGTCACCTCTGTGTGATATACTTGAGCTGTACACTAAATGAGATGAAAGGAAACCGGGGAAAAAAAATGAGATATTCAGGGAGGAGAAACTGAAATTAAAACTTTTAGGTTTGCTGATGACATTGTAACTCTGTCAAAGATGACAAAGGAATCATAAGAGTAGTTGAACGGAATGGATATTGCCTTCAAAAAGAGATTTAGTGTCAATGCACAGGTATGCGTTCCCCGCCCCCGTTACTGAGGTGCATAACACAGTGGTTACAATCAGAGATGGTGCTACAATAAAGACCAGATTTCTTTCTCTACAGTTTCTCAAAAAAGAAAGTGTACCAAGAAATGCTAACTTGTGTAAATATGACAAATAGCAAAACAACTATTTTTCCCTTCCATCATGCATAACGATGACAGCTGCAAAATTACAAAAAGTTAAAAATCATAAAGTGAGTTACTTATCGTCGATCACTGCTAACAGTTAGTTACTGCATCGAGAAAAGGAGGAAATTTTAGTGATAGCAGAAGTACCCTCCACTACGTACTGCAAGACGTCTTGAGGAGAATAGGTGTGGAAAGCATCATATGAACTTGCAGAGGCAGCAACTGACAAACATAAACACTGACACACATCCCTTACAAGGAGGGTCTATATATGCAGCAAGCTCTTCAAATGTGACATCTACCAGTGTAACATGTTTTTGGATAATTATTCCCAGTCTTGTAACAAATGAGGGTTTATCAAGTAGATATGTAAACAAGAAAATATTTCAGTAATATTTTGTCAAACAATACAAATATGCTGTTGAAATTGGGGGTTCATACCTCATAAAAACGAGTTACCCCTTATGTGTCACTGACAATAGTGCAAAAAAAGTATTGCAATACTTTTTGTAGTTATAGTAAAAGTAACTATAGCCAAAGATCACTTGCCCATCTCATTTACACTATTTATTCACGATTTTATAGGTTATTAAAAATAGTAAATGAACTACAGCTACAATATGGCTGCCTCCCCCTCCCCCAGCTTAAAACATACCAAATATATGTAACTCTCAGGAGCTGACTGATGGAGTTCATAAGTTACCCCTGTGGGACTCAGGCAAAAGGAGGATATCCTAAGGGTGGAGGCAACAGGGGCAGTACTCTCATAAAATATCCATAGAATTACAACTGCTGCACATATTTCAAAATTCATTTTTGACTGAATTCTTTGGCATCCGCTCCATTAGTATGTATAGATGTACAAATGTACAATGGAGTACACAAAAAAAATTAATTACCTTTTTTTGGGGGGGGGGTGGGGGTGGGGGGGGGGGGTGTTTAAGAGTTTTTATAGTGGCGCATTTTGCCGTTACGAGTACACAGAGCAAACAGTCCAGAGTCTATAAGTGCCACAGTCGTTGATGGAGGTCAGGACTAGTTTCGGCTCAGATTATAGTGAGACCTGTTTTGCGTGATTGACACTTTCTTAATGGCTGATTTTTACGAACAGTGTGCAGCAGTGAAATTCTGGTTTTTGCTCGGAAAGTAGTGGAACAGAAAAACTTGAAATCTAAAGAAACAGCAGACAAGGATGATGCTATGGGGAAAACTCAAGAGTTGGAGTGATTTTCCCTCTTCAAAAACAGTGAAATGTCAATCGATAACAAACCTCGTTCTGCTCATACTTTTGTGACCCGAACACATGAAAATGTAGAAAACATTTGTGCAATCGTCAACTAAGATTGCTGATAGGTTGCTGAAGAAATTTTGTAGCTGTTGGGAGTGACTGAGGTTAGTGCAGCAAATTACGGCAGATTTGGAAAGGAAGAGGGTGATTGCCAAATTCATTCCTCAACTGCTTTTTAAAAACCAAAAAACCAAGTTTGTGTGAAAGCATGATGCACTATGAAAGAACAGTCCCAAAATAATTCAAACTTTTTTTCAAAAATTAGCATAGATGACAAAACTTGGTGCTATGCTTACAATCCTGAACAAAAGTAACAATTAAGCCAGTGGAAAACTTCGAGTTTCCCTCACCCTGATAGAGGTTGTCAGGTGAATCCAAACATTAAAAGAATGCCGATTTGTTTCCATTCAGAGTTTGTTCCACAGGTTCAGTTAGTTAACCAGGTTTTCTACTCTGAAGTTTTGAAAAGATTACATACACTTGTGTGGCAGAAGCAACCTGATTTGTGGCAGTCAGGTGACTGGATTTTCCAGCATGAGAATTCCCCTGCTCAAACAGCCCTCTCTGTATGACAATTCTTGACCAAAAATGGTATGACCCTTGTTCCACACCCTCCCATACTCACCGAACCTTGCCCTGTGTGCCCCCCCCCCCCCCCCCTTTTTCCCCCGGAATGAAGAGAGACATGAAAGGAAAGTGTCAGTGATGTCATTAAAGTCATGGGATAATGATATGCAAATATACAGATAGTCATAGTATCGGATACACGAAGTATAAAAGGGTACTGCATTGGCACCACTGTCATTTGTACTCAGGCAATTTGTGTGGGATGATATCCGATTATTCTCCAGCTTATGTTAACATCGGCGAATCAACTCGAGAATTCCGCATCGTGAGGGGTGTTAAGCAGGGCGATCCCATCTCCCCAAAACTGTTCTTTGCTGCATTGGAAATGGCTATGTCAAAGTTGAGCTAGGAAGGTAAGGGAATTGGAATTAGAATTAATGGAGGAAGGTTTACCAACTTGAGATTTTCTGACGATATTGCCTTACTGGCCAAAGACTTCGCAGAGCTCCAAAACTCAGTTACAGATCTTGCGTCGGAATGTCAGCTGGTTGGCTTGAACGTAAACCTTTCCAAAACAAAAGTAATGTCCAACAAATGGGTCCCAACTCGAGATGTGAAAGTCGAGGACAGTCTATTAGAAGAGGTCAGTGAATATGTCTACCTCAGCCAGATTATAAATATGAAGGGAGACATAAGGCCAGAAATCTATCGACACATCGAGCTGTTACGGTACTTTGACTACCGCGCCTCTGCCAATTGTTTTTAACAACTCATTGATTACTCTCCCTCTCTCGTCTTCATACGAAAGACGTGTATTTTTCGGCACTGTATTAAATATGCTTTTAAGTGGAAATTCAAACTATATTACGAAACGAAGTTATTTCAATAGTGATTCGGAATTGTTATCACCAAAATTACAAATTAATCCTGACAGTGACAACTTAAAGAAATTTTCAACAGACGGAGAACAATGAAAACACGTCATACTACAAGAAAATTAAGAAAACAGCCACGTAGATTATATTATAATAGATACTACGTTTCTAACAAAATTAGAAGGTAAATTTCAACTAATTTCTGATGCTATTTCTGTACAGTCGCTTTTTGTAGTGTTGCCGGCCCGGTCTGCCATGCACGGTCAAATTACAGCACTATCACAATCAGTAATACGAAGTCCGCCTTATCCGTAACTTATTCCATCAAAATTCAAAACCCAATCAGATTTTCTATTTTGTATTTTCACGGCAGAACCCCGAGGAAAGGAAACACTACAAGGCTTGGCTGGCAAGCATTTGGGAAGAATTCAACAGTATTCACATCATTGGCAGTAAATCTGAAGAAAGCAGTATTTGATCAATGCATTCTTCCTGTGATGACGTATGGCTGCGAGACATGGACACTGAACTCATTTACAAAAGGGAAACTTAGGACAGCACAGAGAGCCATGGAGAGATCAATGCTGGGCTATACAAGAAAGGATAGGAAAAGGGCAGATGACATCCGGTCTGTGACGAAGGTTAATGACATCTTAGAGCAGGGGCGGGCAAACGTTGCACGCGGCTCGTGAGCACACGGCGCTGCCCGTGTGCTGCTCGCGTGCAATTGTCATATGGGACAGTGACGACAGCCGGCAGGTTGCGGCAATGTAGCACCAGGCTAAGCTGCGGACATTGATGCGAAGCGACCACTACGTAGTGAACATTGTATTTCAAGAACCGGAAAATGCAGAGTGAATCAAGGAAACGGAGAAGTGGAGATTTGCTATCTTTTAAAAGGAATGGGAGAATCATTTTTTCTTTGTGCAAAAACGTGAAAATTCGAAATGTATAATATGTGATAGTATTCTCGCTGGTCAGCGGAAGTTTAATATTGGACGCCATAATAATAATTTTCAATATGTTCCCGTACTTAGTGCAATAAAAGAGGAATTTCTCAAGCGATTTGGAGATATATCATACTTATCCCAAGGTTTTGAATAGTTCTCGAGACAATTTGCTGTTTCTGTAGATGATATTCATCCCAGTTTGCAAATGGAATTAATAGATCTGCACTGTAGATTCTACAGCATAATTCTTGTCTGAGAGACAAGTTCCTTTTGGCAAGACGTTTAATAGATATTTATCACGTCTTTCCACAGCAAGAGTTTCCTCGTCTCCATCGTGCAGCCGCGAAGATAATGTCAATGTTTGGGTTGACATACGTTTGTGAGAGATTTTTTTTGCTATGAAAATTAATAAGTCTCGGTTAAGAGCAAACATCAGTAATGAAAATTTACGTAACTGTTTGCCTTTGTCTGTATGTAGAAATTTTGTTCCAGACATTAAACGTATTGTAAACTTCACCTGTGATACTTAAATAAAATGTATCATAGGTAATAGGTACTCTTTCAAACCACAATTTCTTTCAAGCAGCCGGCCTCAGTGGCCGTGCGGTTCTAGGCAGTGCAGTCCGGAACCGTGTGACTGCTACGATCGCAGGTTCGAATCCTGCCTCGGGCACGGATGTGTGTGATGTCCTTCGGTTAGTTAGGTTTAAGTAGTTCTAAGTTCTAGGGGACTGGTGACCTCAGATGTTAAGTCCCATAGTGCTCAGAGCCATTTGAACCATTTTTTTCAAGCAATCCTACTAACCTTATTCCTTCATTCAATAATGCAGGCCAGGAAACAAAACGCATTGCAGAGGAAGAAGCGGAGAGACGGTATGGTGGGGTGTGGAGAGAAGCAGATGGCCAGCTTGCCCCTGTGTGCACGCAGAACACCTGTTAACTGCACACGTGCAAGTGCATCGCACACGTGCAGGATTCCTGCCCGCCCCTGTCTTAGAGACAGTAGGTTCCTCGAAATGGCAGTGGGCTAGTCACGTCGCAAGAAGAAAAGACAACAGATGGACGAAGCTAGTACTGGAGTGGAGTCCAAGAGAGCACCGGAGGCCTAGAGGAAGATCACCAGACAGATGGGACAAAGACATCGAGAAGGTCGATGGTAACACCTGGCAGAGAACTGACCAAGACCGTCCCACTTGGAGAAGACTGCTGAAAGCCTACCTGAATCCATGACTCAAAGAGGCCACATCATTTAATGACTGAATTGGCTGATGATGGCGATGATGATGATGATGATGATGATGATAATATCCAATGTGATTAGAGCCACACAATGGCAATTAATATACTTTGAACACAGAATGGTAGTTGGAGCCAGACACAGGGGACATTCCATTTCGAAATCATTAGGGAATCCAATATTCAAATATTGACAGTGTCCAGAGTGTGCTAAGAACAGTAAATTTCATGCATTACCTCTCACCATGGACAATGCAGTGGTGGATGGCCTTCACTTAATGACCAAGAGCAGCAGCATTTGCATACAGTTGTCAGTGCTAACAGACTGACAACACTGCATGAAATCACTACAGAAATTAATGTTAGATGTACAACGAACATCTCCGTCATGACAGTGGGGGTGAAATACAGTGTTAATGGGCTGTTGCAGCAGACTCACAAGAGTGCCTTTGCTAACACCACGACATGGCCTGCACCGCCTCTCCTGGGCATGTGACCCCAAACAACTGGAAAACAGTGGTCTGCTCAGATGAGCCCTGATTTTGGTTGGTAAGAGCTGATAATAGGGTTGAAGTGCAGGACAGTAAAACATAACAGGGCCGTATAACATTACAGGTCGGGATTAATCTACGAGGTCTTGAATATCTTATTTGTATCTGTCAGTTGGTATGGAGATATTGAGATTTGGGGGATTTCTTTATATAGTTTTGCACGATTGAGTCACGACGTTATGAAAAGCTGTCATTTAGTTACGTGCGATTTGCGATCTGTTGTGTGTTACTTTCCGATAATAAATCATATTTTTTTCTGATTACCGTTAAAATATGATGACGATAAATGTTAGAGATCATTTTGAATAATATTTTAATAACTATGTAGATTATGTGATGTCATTTGTTTACTCTTAGAAGGAAGGGGAGGGGGGGGGGGGGGGGGGGGGGGGGGAGTGTGTTAATTGTGCGTTTACGGACGGTCAGTGTCAGGATCAGTGATTACAATTCCCGAAATAATTGACTGGATGAAGTTCAATTGCACACAATTGTGAAGGGCGAATTATGACCTTGAAATTGGTTGTAGATGTATGCAGGTCAATTTCTTGACAGGCTAGTAAGCGGCGCGAGTGTGTCGCGGTATCAAGACTGCTTTCACGCCGCCAATGGTTTGCTGCTTTAAACTCGGGAAAATACAATTTACGCGAATTCTTAATTATTGCAAAAGGGTAGAATCTACATCTACATCTACACTGATACTCCGCAAGCCACCCAACGGTGTGTGGCGGAGGGCACTTTACGTGCCACTGTCATTACCTCCCTTTCCTGTTCCAGTCGCGTATGGTTCGCGGGAAGAACGACTGTCTGAAAGCCTCCGTGCGCGCTCTAATCTCTCTAATTTTACATTCGTGATCTCCTCGGGAGGTATAAGTAGGGGGAAGCAATATATTCGATACCTCATCCAGAAACGCACCCTCTCGAAACCTGGCGAGCAAGCTACACCGCGATGCAGAGCGCCTCTCTTGCAGAGTCTGCCACTTGAGTTTATTAAACATCTCCGCAACGCTATCACGGTTACCAAATAACCCGGTGACGAAACGCGCCGCTCTTCTTTGGATCTTCTCTATCTCCTCCGTCAACCCGACCTGGTACGGATCCCACACTGATGAGCAATACTCAAGTATAGGTCGAACGAGTGTTTTGTAAGCCACCTCCTTTGTTGATGGACTACATTTTCTAAGCACTCTCCCAATGAATCTCAACCTGGTACCCGCCTTACCAACAATTAATTTTATATGATCATTCCACTTCAAATCGTTCCGTACGCATACTCCCAGATATATTACAGAAGTAACTGTATTTGATGAGCCATTGTGGATGACATAAATCTGGATAGGAAGGTCATTTTCAAAATCCAATATAAATCCTGTTGATCAAAGTAGCCTAAGCTCATACGTGGTTATCAGCAGAAACTATGTACTATTTTTCATGCACACATTTACGCTCTACATCGAGGTGTGGACGATTTGTGGGCCTGAAATAAACATTTGAAAGCATTTGATTAAATAAAAGGAAAAATATAAAGAAGTTTTTTTGTATTTTTTGTTATTTCATGAACAGTGATATTTTCTTATAGTGGTGTAGAGCCTTAACTATTATTAATATTGTGACTGACTGATCACAAGTGCTCTCGTTACAAGTCAAGTTTTGGGCCTGATTAAGAGTAGCTGGTTCTTAAAGTCTCAAAGGTTAAGTGAAGAATAATATAACACTTAAATAATGCTGCTTCGAAACCCACTATCTTTATACTATATTTAGCTAGCTATTCCGGAATCAGGTGATACTGTGGCCGTGTAGTTGTGTGTTGTCAACAACAAATAGGTAAACACAAACATAAACATAAACATTTCTCTGATATCGACGAGGGAAACAAGAGACGACAACAACAACATACAAGTATATATACACAAACGGTATACTTGGTGCCCTGCAATACAACAACAGAACGGACTTCACAATATAACGGACAAAGAAAGTCATGGACCCAGGTTGTCAACAAGATGCTGTGCAAATGGTTCAAATGGCTCTGAGCACTATGGGACTTAACTTCAGAGGTCATCAGTCCCCTAGAACTTAGAACTACTTAAACCTAACTAAGCTAAGTACATCACACACATCCATGCCCGAGGCAGGATTCGAACCTGCGACCGTAGCGGTCGCGCGGTTCCAGACTGTAGCGCCTAGAACCGCTCGGCCACTCCGGCCGGCAGATGCTGGGCAAGCTGGGGTGGCTCCATAATAGCACGGGCTGTGTTTAGATGGAACGGACTGTGTCATAGTTATATTCGGGTACTTGGAGACCGTTTGCAGCCATTCACAGACTTCATATTCCCAAACAGTAATGGATTAAGGATGACAATGCACCACGTCATCGGGCCACAATTGTTCGTGACTGGTTTGCAGAATGTTGTGGGCAATTTGAGTGAACGATTTGGCTACCCAGATCACCTGACGCGAATCCCATCGACACAATCCCAGGACACAATCGAGAGGTCAGATTGTCCACAATGCTGCACCGGCAACACTTTTGCAATTACGGATGGCTACGGAGGCAGTACGGCTCAATATTCTGCAGGGTACATCCGACAACTCGTCCAATCGGCACCACATCCAGTTGCTGCACTACACCGGGCAAACGGTGGCCTGACAGGGTATCAGGAGGTAGCCCGTGGCTCCAGTCACCCGAGAGTACATCATCTCCATTTCGTCCGTCATCAGTTATTGTGTCACCTGACAGCAAAACTGAGCGACTACTTTTGGTGTCTTATTTTCTACTCATAATAATATCAGTATCACCCGATTTAATTCGAGAACATTACAGAACCCTCATTCATTTATCTCATTCATTATTGATATTCGCCTTACAACCTCTGTCCACAACGTGCCAATTTCATTCAATCGAACTTCGAAATCCTTTACCATCTGACAGAATTGTAATGTCATCAGCAAGCTTTTACTCATTCCTGCACTTTACTCCCCCTTCTGAATTTCTCCTGGGATTTCGTTACAGCTTACTACACGTACAGATAGAATAACACGGGACATAGGTTACAACACTGTCCCTGTTCCGTAGAATTACTGCTTCCACCTGACATCAAAGTATTTCCTTCATCGACAGCAGCAGCACTGACCCAAATGCCGCGTAGTGGAGCGCGGTGTCACCCTCGTCGTCCGGCAGCACGAGTGACGCCCCCGCGTCCAGTAGCATCGTCACCAGCTCCGTGTGGCCCTGGTGACACGCGACCTGCAGGCAAGTTTTGCCGCCGCTCTTGCCGTCCACCTGAGACACGTTATTGCCGTTAAAACTCTGCACACCCAGCAGTCTACACACAATATTGCTCTGTGTAACTCATTTGACTGTGGTGGACTGTGTAATGAAACTGTTTGACAGTACAAACCTATACACTACAAAGAAAAAACAATGTATTTGTTTAATTTACAACACAATCCAATAGAGCTTCACATATAATTTCTTTTTACATCTACATTTATAACTTAAATGGCATACAGACTAAGTAGAGATGTGGTTCAAATGGCTCTCAGCAGTATGGGACTTAACATCTGAAATCATTAGTCCCCTAGAACTAAGAACTACTTAAACCTAACTAACCTAAGGACATCACACACATCCGTGCCCGAGGCAGGATTCGAACCTGCAACCGTAGCGGTCGTGCAGTTCCGGACTGAAGCACCTAGAACCGCTCGGCCACTCCGGCCGGCAAGCACAGATGTGTATCAATGAGAAATACATATATAAATTGTAGCTGAACTCTAGTAACACTGGTTCGAGAACATTCGGCATACTTTTGCCTTGCATAATAACTAATTTCTTTGGAAAATTTCTATGTTAAAATTAAATTTGGAATCGTTATTACTGATTACTGAAACATTTACTCAATAACAGAAAGAATGTGAAAAAGAATGAACTTCCTTTATTGATGTCACGATTGCTATCTTCGATGTATTATCTTTGAAGTCAGTTTCTTAACAAGAAATAGTAGTTTTGTATAAAGCAAGCTCATGAACTGTATTATATTCTGGCACTCACACTGACTGGGTATGATCAGCAAAGAAGATCATTAATACAGTGAGGAAAAATGCAACAAATTCGTTTAATAATGTATAAGGTGCAGTCAAATGAAAACAAGACAGATGGAAAAAAGCAAGTAAACTGTTTATTATTTCAATAACAATTGCCATATCTTTAATACATTCATCACAGTGTGAGACAAGACAGACATTGCCCCTTGGGGGGAAAATGTTTGTGGTTGCCTACAGAAACACAGTTGTAAGCAGCTGTGCACCTCCCCGTGCGCAGCAAATTGATGGCCAACAAAAAGAGCTCCAAAAACGTGGAATTCACATGGGGAGAGATCAGGACTGGATGGAGGATGCGCAAGGGCTTCCCAGTGAAGCTACTGCAGCAAACAACAAGCACACCAAGTCTAAGAAAGTCATAATGACCTCCACCTCTGACTGCAAGGGTCTACTGCTCATTGACATTTCACAACGTGTCACAATTAATGCAGCAGTACGTAGATACCACGCAAAAATGGAGCACGCTATCAAGTCCGAACACCTAAGAATGTTTATGGCTAGCATCATTCTGTAGCTGAATAATGACCACCCACATGCTACCAAAGTTGTTTCAACAACACTGCTCAAGTTTTGCTTAATTTAATGCCGTGTGGCTAGAGCCTCCCGTCAGGTAGGCTTGTCACCTGGTGCAAGTCTTTTGAGGTGTGTCGATGGGGATGAGATGATGATGATGATTAGGACAACACAACGCCCAGTCCTGAGCAGAGAAAATCTCCGACCCAGCCGGCAATCGAACCCAGGCCTGTCGGTACGACAGTCCGTCGTGCCGACCACTCGACTACCGGGGGCGGACACTAGTTTCGCTGGGAATCCCTTACACATCTTCCCTTCAGTCCCAGCCTCTCCCCGCGCAATTTCAATGATTTTGGAGCCCTGAGGAATGTAATTTGTAGCTGTCAATTTGCTTCATGCAAAGAGGTGCACACCTTGCTACAGCAAGCAAGAGGAAAGTTAGCACAGAATTTAATGTGGGCACGTTGCTCCTCTAATTCTGCCATCTCAAAAATTGCAAAATGTGTGACACTGTTCTACTCGATACAACACTGAACAATGACTAACTGACATACAACAATGAAACTTCTCTTTGTTACACATCAAACACAGGCATGTGCAGGGATGCCAACCGTATTTCACTCCAACAACCATTTGCATGAAATTACAAATTTTCTGTAATTTTTTGAACAGACCACGTACTGGGCAGCACCAAGCCACTCACCTATCCTGTAATGCATCCCAAGTGGAAGTGAAATAATCCAACCGCAAATTGCAACAGCCACATGGCCAGAGAGATGACTCATATACAGGGTGACTCACCTAACGTTACTGCTGGATATATTTCGTAAACCACATCAAATACTGACGAACCGATTCCACAGACCAAACATGAGGAGAGGGGCTAGTGTAATTGGTTAATACAAACCATTAAAAAAATGCACAGAAGTATGTTTTTTATCACAAACCTACGTTTTTTAAATGGAACCCCGTTAGTTTGTTGCATTGTAAAACGTTAATTACATCCAGAGATATTGTAACCTAAAGTTGACGCTTGAGTACCACTCCTCCACTGTTTGATCGTGTGTATCGGAGAGCACCGAATTACGTAGGGATCCAAAGGGAACGGTGATGGACCTTAGGTACAGAAGAGACTGGAACAGCACATTGCGTCCACATGCTAACACCTTTTTATTGGTCTTTTTCACTGACGCACATGTACATTACCACGAGGGGTGAGGTACACGTAGACACGTGGTTTCCGTTTTCAATTACGGAGTGGAATAGAGTGTGTCCCGACATGTCAGGCCAATAGATGTTCAATGTGGTGGCCATCATTTGCTGCACACAATTGCAATCTCTGGCGTAATGAATGTCGTACATGCCGCAGTACATCTGGTGTAATGTCGCCGCAGGCTGCCACAATACATTGTTCCATATCCTCTGCGGTTGTAGGCACATTACGGTACACATTCCCCTTTAACGTACACCACAGAAAGAAGTCCAGAGGAGTAAGATCAGGAGAACGGGCTGGCCAATTTATGCGTCCTCCACGTCCCATGAAACGCCCGTCGAACATCCTGTCAAGGGTCAGCCTAGTGTTAATTGCGGAATGTGCAGGTGCACCATCATGCTGATACCACATACGTCGACGCGTTTCCAGTGGGACATTTTCGAGCAACGTTGGCGGATCATTCTGTAGAAACGCGATGTATGTTGCAGTGCTCTCCGATACACACGATCGAACAGCAGAGGAGTGGTACTCAAGCGTCAACTTTAGGTTACAATATCTCTGGATGTAATTAACATTTTACAATGCAACAAACAGCACTGATTACGTATTTGTTTATATGTTCAGATGTGCTAACAAAACTAACGGGGTTCCATTTAAAAAAAACGTAGGTCTGTGTTAAAAAACATACTTCTGTGTATTTTTTTTATGGTTTGTATTAACCAATTACACTAGCCCCTCTCCTCACGCTCGGTCTGTGGAATCGGTTCGTCAGTATTTGATGTGGTTTACGGAATATATCCAGCGGTAACATTAGGTGACTCACCCTGTATATATTTGGGGTCGAAAAAGACAACTTTCGGCCTATATGCTAACACCAAGTGGCCTCTACATCTGTACAGGACACGTCATTCAATGTGGAAAATATTGATTTGTCAGAAAATGTCACATTCTGCTAGTATCGCGAGAGAGTTTCCTCTGCAAACGCTAACTGGTACAGTCAACACATTCGCTATGTAGTCTAGCATCCAGAAGCCCGCAACGAACCCAGTCAACTGATAGGGTAAATGGAGTGGTTTGTTTCAAGCATACCACATTTAAAAAGGATTAAGTTGTGATGTGTTTATAATTCACTATACCGCAATGGTGCTGTTACATGCCAATGTCCAGTTCCCACAAGCCTACTGGAGTCGCCAGCATCACAATATTGTTTTATTTGGTATCGTGCTGTGTGCCACAAAACCCGTTTCTTCTGCAAAAGCAATAATGTGGCCTTGGATAGCTTGTTGATGATGAGTGAATGAAGTGGCTGCAGTCAAAGGAAAGCAATTTAGGTAACAGACAAAATGTGTAATGTCATCGGCTCTTGTAGAATGTATTACATAATAACAGGCATAACTCACTGTGTTACACTGTCAGCCAATGCAGCAGAATACTGCAATGAATTTTTGAGGATAATGTTTGCCCTTGAGGTAAGGAAGTTACGGAGTTCAGTCTCTTTAAATGAGTACGGGGTTTAGGTCAGAGACATTCATTTTCTAAAAAATGAAGACCCACATAACATCCGACCCACTCGCATAGCATCACGTGCAGCATGCCAACTTGGGCAACGGGAAGGCGAGCCAGACTCATATCGAATCCGTGCGTCGGATTAATGACAGTGGCTCGTACACCAGGCAGCCTGAGTGTGGTTATCTGATTGTTTCCCAAACTTGTATAGGCAACTGGGCTGGTCCTCAAATTCTACCTCAGAGAATGCAATAACAAGAAGTTAAAGCACGAAGATACGCACAATTTACAGACAATAGGTCCACACGACTTACACCTCTTTGCTACCCTGGCGACTTTGGTGTCAGAAAGGGCATCAGGCCACACAGCTACGTAATAAAAAATTATTTAAATAAAAAATTAATGTAAACACATTTTTAAAATGGACTAAAAAGTATAAAATAATTTCTCCTAATCTCACTCAGCTTCCTAACCCCTATACAGGTAGTTTCGAAAATATGTGCTTATCCTTTTTTAATAGCCATGACAATACCCATGGAAATGACTGATATTAGTGTCACAGCCAAAGACCTTTGGAACAGTTTGTTACACCAGTCCTGAGGACATTACAGACCTATCGATGCTGAAAGTTTGTAAATGGGGTAGTATACCAAAACCCATTGATATTGCCTCCAGGAAAATTAAAGAGACCTTTGCAGAAAAGAGAACCACTTGTATGAATATCAAGAGTTTAGATGGAAACCTAGTTCTAAGCAAAGAAGGGAAAGCAGAAAGGTGGAAGGAGTATAAAGAGGGTCTATACAAGGGCAATGTACTTGAGGACAATATTATGGAAATGGAAGAGGATGTAGATGAAGATGAAATGGGAGATATGATACTGTGTGAAGAGTTTGACAGAGCACTGAAAGACCTGAGTCGAAACAAGACCCCTGGAGTAGACAACATTCCATTAGAACTACTGACGGCCTTGGGAGAGCCAGTCCTGACAAAACTCTACCATCTGGTTAGCAAGATGTATGAGACAGGCGAAATACCCTCGGACTTCAAGAAGAATATAATAATTCCAATCCCAAAGAAAGCAGGTGTTGACAGATGTGAAAATTACTGAACTATCAGTTTAATAAGCCACAGCTGCAAAATACTAACGCGAATTCTTTACAGACGAATGGAAAAACTAGCAGAAGTCGACCTCGGGGAAGATCAGTTTGGATTCCGTAGAAATATTGGAACACGTGTGGCAATACTGACTTTACGACTTATCTTAGAAGAAAGATTAAGGAAAGGCAAACGTATGTGTCTAGCATTTGTAAACTTAGGCAAAGCATTTGACAATGTTGACTGGAATACTCTCTCTCAAATTCTGAAAGTGGCAGGGGTAAAATACAGGGAGTGAAAGGCTGTTTACAATTTGTACAGAAAGAAGATGGCAGTTATAAGAGTCGAGGGGCACGAAAGGGAAGCAGTGGTTGCGAAGGGAGTGAGACAAGGTTGTAGCCTCTCCCAGATGTTATTCAGTCTGTATGTTGAGCAAGCAGTGAAGGAAACAAAAGAAAAATCGGAGGAGGTATTAAAATCCATGGAGAAGAAAAAAAAACTTTGAGGTTCGCTGATGACATTGTAATTCTGTCAGAGACAGCAAAGGACTTGGAAGAGCAGTTGAACGGAATGGATGTCTTGAAAGGAGGATATAAGATGAACATCAACAAAAGCAAAATGAGGATAATGGAATGTAGTTGAATTAAGTCGGGTGATGCTGAGGGAATTAGATTGGGAAATGAGACACTTCAAGTAGTAAACGAGTTTTGCTATTTGGGGAGCAAAATAACTGATGATGGTCGAAGTAGAGAGGATATAAAATGTAGACTGGCAATGGCAAAGAAAGCGTTTCTGAAGAAGAGAAATTTGTTAACATCGAGTATAGATTTGTCAGGAAGTCATTTCTGAAAGTATTTGTACATAGTGTAGCCGTGTATGGAAGTGAAACGTGGACGATAAACAGCTTAGACAAGAAGAGAATAGAAACTTTCGAAATGTGGTGATACAGAAGAATGCTGAAGATTAGATGGGTAGATCACATAACTAATGAGGAGGTATTGAATAGAATTGGGGAGAAGAGGAGTTTGTGGCACAACTTGACTAGAAGAAGGGATCGGTTGGTAGGACACATTCTGAGGCATCAAGGGATCACCAATTTAGTATTGGAGGGCAGCGTGGAGGGTAAAAATCGTAGAGGGAGACCAAGAGATGAATGCACTAAGCAGATTTAGAAGGATGGATGTTGCAGTAGGTACTGGGAGATGATGAAGCTTGCACAGGATAGAGTAGCATGAAGAGCTGCATCAAACCAGTCTCAGGACTGAAGACCACAGAAACAACAACCAAAACCCAGTAATCAGCTTATATGTAAAGTTAACCTCTGGAGGAGTTCCACACCGCGGGAGACGTAAGCAACCAGGACGCTCACCTTGTCGGGGAAGCTGGTGATGAAGTCTCGGACGGTGTCGGCGTGGCCCTGGGCGGCCTCCCTCACCAGCCGGTCGATGCTGCCGGCCGCCTGCTCCACCACCAGGTCCTGCAGCAGCGCCGCCAGCGGGCCTGCCGCACACACCGTACGCGTCTCACTCCGCCTGCTCACACACTTTGCTCACAACTGTGGATACTTCTACGTGACCTTCTCTTCTAGCACTCGCACACACTGACGGTTTGACACAAATTTTATTACGTACTTCGACAGTTCGTCCGTTCCGGGAATTGAGGGTCTCTACTATTTTTGCCCATTATTGAGATTGTTAGTGGGGAGATACTGGACACACAACTTCTAAAACTTTCAAGAATGTTTTAATTTTGAGTTTGAAATCAAATACCAATGATTATATATAATAGAGGGAAACATTCCACATGGGAAAAATATATCTGAAAACAAAGATGATGTAACTTACCAAACGAAAGCGTTGGCACGTTGATAGACACGCAAACAAACATAAACACACACACAAAATTCAAGCTTTCGCAACCCACGGCTGCTTCATCAGGAAAGAGGGAAGGAGAGGGAAAGACAAAAGGATGTGGGTTTTAAGGGAGAGGGTAAGGGGTCATTCCAATCCCGGGAGCGGGAAGACTTACCTTAGGGGGAAAAAAGGACGGGTATACACTCGCACACACATACACACACACATATCCATCTGCACATACACACACACAAGCAGACATTTGTAAAGGCAAAGAGTTTGGGCAGAGATGTCAGTTGAGGCGGAAGTACAGAGGCAAAGATGTTGTTGAGTGACAAGTGATGTACGGGGGCGGGAACTTGAAATTAGCGGAGGTTGAGGCCTGGTGGGTAACGGGAAGAAAGGATATACTGAAGGGCAAGTTCCCACATCCGGAGTTAGTGGGAAGTATCCAGATAACCCAGTCGGTGTAACACTGCGCCGAGATGTGCTGGCCGTGCACCGAGGCATGTTTAGCCACAGGGTGATCCTCATTACCGACAAACACTGCCTGCCTGTGTCCGTTCGTGCGAATGGACAGTTTGTTGCTGGTCATTCCCACATAGAAAGCTTCACAGTGTGGGCAGGTCAGTTGGTAAATCACGTGGGTGCTTTCACAGTGGCTCTGCCTTTGACCGTGTACACCTTCCGGGTTACAGGACTGGAGTAGGTGGTGGTGGGAGGGTGCACGGGACAGGTTTTACAGCGGGGGCGGTTACAAGGGTAGGAGCCAGAGAGTAGGGAAGGTGGTTTGGGGATTTCCTAGGAATGAACCGAGAGGTTAGGAAGGTTAGGTGGACGGCGAAAAGACACTCTTGGTAGAGTAGGGAGGATTTTTTGAAGGATGGATCTCATTTCAGGGCAGGATTTGAGGAAGTCGTATCCCTGCTGGAGAGCCACATTCAGAGTCTGGTCCAGTCCCGGAAAGTATCCTGTCACAAGTGGGGCACTTTTGTGGTTCTTCTGTGGGAGGTTCTGGGCTTGAGGGGATGAGGAAGTGGCTCTGGTTATTTGCTTCTGTACCAGGTCGGGAGGGTAGTTGCGGGATGCGAAAGCTGTTGTCAGGTTGTCAGTGTAATGGTTCAGGGATTCCGGACTGGAGCAGATTCGTTTGCCACGAAGACCTAGGCTGTAGGGAAGGGACCGTTTGATGTAGAATGGGTGGCAGCTGTCATAATGGAGGTACTGTTGCTTGTTGGTGGGTTTGATGTGGACGGACGTGTGAAGTTGGCCATTGGACAGGTGGAGGTCAACGTCAAGGAAAGTGGCATGGGATTTGGAGTAGGACCAGGTGAATCTGATGGAAGCAAAGGAGTTGACGTTGGAGAGGAAATTCTGGAGTTCTTCTTCACTGTGAGTCCAGATCATGAAGATGTCATCAATAAATCTGTACCAAACTTTGGGTTGGTAGACCTGGGTAACCAAGAAGGCTTCCTCTAAGTGACCCATGAATAGGTTGGCGTACGAGGGGGCCATCCTGGTACCCATGGCTGTTCCCTTTAATTGTTGGTATGTCTGGCCTTCAAAAGTGAAGAAGTTGTGGGTCAGGATGAAGCTGGCTAAGGTAATGAGGAAAGAGGTTTTAGGTAGGGTGGCAGGTGATCGGCGTGAAAGGAAATGCTCCATCGCAGCGAGGCCCTGGACGTGCGGAATATTTGTGTATAAGGAAGTGGCATCAATGGTTACAAGGATGGTTTCCGGGGGTAACAGATTGGGTAAGAATTCCAGGCGTTCGAGGAAGTGGTTGGTGTCTTTGATGAAGGATGGGAGACTGCATGTAATGGGTTGAAGGTGTTGATCTACGTAGGCAGAGATACGTTCTGTGGGGGCTTGGTAACCAGCTACAATGGGGCGGCCGGGATGATTGGGTTTGTGGATTTTAGGAAGAAGGTAGAGGTGCGGGGTGTCGGTGGGGTCAGGAGGTTGATGGAGTCAGGTGAAAGGTTTTGTAGGGGGCCTAAGGTTCTGAGGATTCCTTGAAGCTCCGCCTGGACATCGGGAATGGGGTTACCTTGGCAAACTTTGTATGTGGTGTTGTCTGAAAGCTGACGCAGTCCCTCAGCCACATACTCCCGACGATCAAGTACCACTGTCATGGAACCCTTGTCCACCGGAAGAATGACGATGGATCTGTCAGCCTTCAGATCACGGATAGCCTGGGCTTCAGCAGTGGTGATGTTGGGTGTAGGATTAAGGTTTTTTGAGAAGGACTGAGATGCAAGGCTGGAAGTCAGAAATTCCTGGAAGGTTTGGAGAGGGTGATTTTGAGGAAGAGGTGGTGGGTCCCGCTGTGACGGAGGACGGAACTGTTCCAGGCAGGGTTCAATTTGGATGGTGTCTTGGGGAGTTGGATCATTAGGAGTAGGATTAGGATCATTTTTCTTCGTGGCAAAGTGATATTTCCAGCAGAGAGTACGAGTGTAGGACAGTAAATCTTTGACGAGGGCTGTTTGGTTGAATCTGGGAGTGGGGCTGAAGGTGAGGCCTTTGGATAGGACAGAGGTTTCGGATTGGGGGAGAGGTTTGGAGGAAAGGTTAACTACTGAATTGGGGTGTTGTGGTCCCAGATTGTGTTGATCGGAATTGTGAGGTTTTGGAGGGAGTGGAGCTGGAAGTGGGAGATTGAGTAGATGGGAGAGACTGGGTTTGTGTGCAATGAGAGGAGGTTGAGGTTTGCTGGAAAGGTTGTGAAGGGTGAGTGAGTTGCCTTTCCGGAGGTGGGAAACCAGGAGATTGGATAGTTTTTTGAGGTGGAGAGTGGTATGCTGTTCTAATTTACAGTTGGCCTGTAGGAGGATGCTCTGAACAGCCGGTGTGGATGTGGGAGAGGAAAGATTAAGGACTTTTATTAAAGATAGGAGTTGACGGGTGTGTTCATTGGCTGAGTTGATGTGTAGGTGAAGGATTAGGTGGGTGAGGGCAATGGATTGTTCAGTTCGGAACTGGTATAGGGACTGATGGAAGGAAGGGTTGCAGCCAGAGATGGAACTTCAAGTGTGAGGCCTTTGGGGGTAATGCAAAATGTCAGACAAGCCTGAGGAAATAGAATATGGGAGCGTAATCTGGCTAGGGCGAAGGAATGTTTGTGGAGGGAATGTAAATAAAACTTAATGGGGTCGTTGTGGGGGTGTTGTGAGGGTTACATTAAAAAAATATTAAAGTTAAATTTATTAAAACTGGTATTTCCCTTCTCGGTTTGATATACAGAAATATTTGTTAGGCGATGGAAGTTACTATCGAAATATCTCCACAAGAATGCAAAGGGCACGACTAACAAAAACTTTGGACTTCAGCTACCAGAATTGCTTTTTGATCAGAAATAGATTTGGAAAAGACCACACTTATACGGCCTTAATTAGCATGAAAAGCTCAGAAGGCATTGCACTTCCTGAACAACAAAATTTGATTAAATAAAAACAAAACAAAAAATATCTCTGCAGGCTACACAGTCTATGCGAGCGAAATTGTGGGTGCTAAGATAGTACGCCTATAACTGAGGTGGTATGGTGAGCATTTATTAGAATACGGTGAATATGACTGACTATTCCACTGATAGACTTCCTCGTACCCCAATGTTCCCTGTGGATGGTGGCTCTTTTGTTGAAGTCACATCCTCCTCCAGACAAGAAGAGTACATCGTCCGACATCTGTGTCGACAGTACTGTTACAGCTTTTTAATGAGTAGATGACAGCTAGTAAAGTGACAGTCTTCAGCACATTTCCACAGCGCTACAGGTAAAAAAAAGTGCAATGTTTCTGTGTCACATTTTAGTTTGATTTCACATTTACACTGCATAAAGTTAAGCTCTACAACTGTGTCATAATTCACAACAAGAAATCAGTTAGTGAGTAAACAAATCGATCCACAATGCAGGTCCCGTACAAACTTTACCTCCCGAGGCACCCCACATCGGCTCACTGACCTCACTCGATATTTGCACACGATCTCTCGGTACTCGCGAGTGCTAGATACGCGCAGAGTACTCACTGGCGTGGTCCTGCCTGTCGGCACTCCGGCCTCCCATCGTGTTGCTGAGCTCGCTGTCGACGGCAGTCACCAGCGTGACGGACTGCGGGTTCAGAGTCCACGTCTCGCTGTCGACGCAGACTCGCAGGTCCCCGTCTCCGTACACGCGCGTCACCTGCCCCAGCTTCCCCAGTGCCTGATGACAGCAGACGTTTACGTAATTGCATAATGCTGCATATGTAACGTCTGAAACAGCTACTGGCCACTAAATTCCACATCAACAAACATACTCTGCAAACAACTGTGAAGTGTATCACAAAGGGGCTCAGCACAGTACCGCACGTTAGGACTTCTTCCTGTTTCAACTGTGTACGAATTGCAGGCAGATTCTATAAATGCCACTGTCCCTGTAGGAGCAAAATTTAAGAATCTAAAGATTATCTCTACAATCTTGTACATCTACACACTTACTCCACAAGCCACCATACGGTACATGGCAGAGGGTACCTCGCACCACTACAAGTCATTTCCTTTCCTGTTCCACTCGCAAATACCATATTTACTCGAATCTAAGCCCACTCAAATCTAAGCCGCACCTGAAAAATGAGACTCGAAATCGAGGAAAAAAAATTTTCCCAAATCTAAGCCGAACCTGAAATTTGAGACTCGAAATTCGAGGGGAGAGAAAAGTCTTAGACCGCACCTCCAAATTGAACAAAGTCGGTCCATTGTAACATGAGACACAATTTAGGTCAAATGGGTGAAGTTACAGCTATAGTAATTTGGTTCGAGTCGTAAGCTTAACAGTTAAGCTTTACTAAGTAGCCATTGCTATGTGTCAGGCGCTCTGTCCACATTTATACGGGTACCCTTGCTTTTTAATGTGCTTCGTCTGGTTTGAATCAATTGCTTATTTTGCTTTTATCTGATAAGTGCCGTTCCCTTTGTTATAGGTGTTTAAGTCACTCTAAGCTGAAAATGCATTATTGTACTGTGTCATTCATTGTGTCTTCACATTCTGATAATGAGTGTTTACGACCTGTCGCCGCTCGCGTCACGGCTTGCCTTTGTGCGCGCTACCGCGGCTTACAGTAAAAAAAGAGAGGAATTGTCTCCTAAGCAAAACAATGGCAAGAGACTGCTATTTGTTGTTACTTACACTGCTGCTTTCTTTGATAATGATCAACAAGAACAAAATAATAGACTGCGTATGATAGAAGATGTTCTTAACGAGAGTTTAGCGAAAATTTTTCTCAGTTTGAAAATCTTTACAGACGCCTCTTTAGTACATTACATTCTGCACAGAAATTAGTCATCCTAGATTTAAAAATCTAGTCAGTTGCCGTGCTTCATTTCTGACTGTATCACTATTCAGCATAAGAATAATACGAATATAAACATGACATGATATTTATATTCTTCCGCATTTGCTGTTGTCTCACTCTGGTTTCGTAGTTTATTACGGATACAGGATTTAAATGAGATAGCAGCAAACACGAAAGAATACATGGCATAATGTTTACATTCTTCAACCTTTTCTTTCAACATGCCTGTATAGCGCTACATATATTCGACGGCAGAAGTTAGTTGTGGCGGCACCTATCAACATTTTTTAGAACTTCCGCTTACTTTGCACTCGATTCTAAGCCGCAGACGGTTTTTTGGATTACAAAAACCAGAAAAAAGTGCGGCTTAGATTCGAGTAAATATGGTAGAACGGGGGGAAAAACGACTGTCTATATGCCTCTGTATTAGTCCTAATTTCTCTTATCTTGTCTTCGTGGTCCTTACGTGAAAAATACGTTCGCAGCACTGGAACCTTTCTGCAGTCAGCTTAAAATATCGGTTTCTCTACATTTTCTCAACAGTGTTCCTCAAAAAGAATGTCCTTTTACTTTAGGGGATTCCAATTCGAGTTACCAAAGCATCTCTGTAATAGCTGCATGTTGATCGAATCTTCTGGTAAAACATCTAGCAGCCCGTCTCTGAACTGCTTCACTGCCTTCCTTTAATCTGATCTGGTGTGGATCCCAAACACTCTAGCAGTACTCGAGATTGGGTCGCACTAGTGGTCTACACGCTGTCTTCTTTATAGATGAACCACACTACCCTAAGATTCTCCCAGTAAACCAAGTCAGCCATTCGCCATCCCTACTACGATCGTACCTGCTCATTCCATTTCGTACTGCTTTGCAGCAATGCACGTCAGATATTCCATTGATGGGACTGTGTCAAATAGCGCACTACTAATGCTGTATTTGAAAATCACTTTCTACTTATTCTCTATACTTTGTAAAGAGGATCTTGAGGATATTTGGGATACACCCTCAAGTGTTTCCAGGTCACATTTTTCAGTGTCCATGACGTTCTGTTATAAGTAAAACAAACCTGTAGCCATTTGTACCACTTTCTTTTGATAAGTTCAATATCCCTTGTTAATCCTGTTGTTGTTGTTGTTGTCTTCAGTCCTGAGACTGTTTTGATGCAGCTCTCCATGCTACTCTATCCTGTGCAAGCTTCTTCATCTCCCAGTACCTACTGCAACCTACATCCTTCTGAATCTGCTTGGTGTATTCATCTCTTGGTCTCCCTCTACGACTTTTACCCTCTATGCTGCCCTCCAATACTAAATTGGTGATCCCTTGATGCCTCAGAACATGCCCTACCAACTGATCCCTTCTTCTAGTCAAGTTGTGCCACAAACTCCTCTTCTCTCCAATTCTATTCAATACCTCCTCATTATTTATGTGATCTACCCATCTAAACTTCAGCATTCTTCTCTAGCACCACATTTTGAAAGCTTCTATTCTCTTCTTGTTAATCGTATTTTATATTATTACCACATACTTGAGCAATATTCTAAGACTGGACAAATAAGTGAATTGTGTCTCCTTTGCTGGTTGATTGCATTTTCCCAACAATCTACCAACGAACTGAGGACCAACAACTATTTTACCCACAGCTTAGCCTCTGTTAAAATTCCATTCTAAATCATCACAAGCTCTTACACCAAAGTTTTTGATCATGTCAACAGATTACAGTTGTGACTATGCTGTAATCATAGGACACTATTCCTCTGTATTTTGTGATATGACTGGATATTTGAGACAGTGCAGAGTACTTATTAAGCTCTGCTACACAAGAGGGATCCCATAAAAAATGAACGATTGTAGGATGTTGAAATTTTGTGACAACATTTGTAAGGGCATGAAGA
Source organism: Schistocerca americana (assembly GCF_021461395.2). Classification (NCBI taxonomy): domain Eukaryota; kingdom Metazoa; phylum Arthropoda; class Insecta; order Orthoptera; family Acrididae; genus Schistocerca; species Schistocerca americana. The sequence goes on along the minus strand of NC_060129.1, from coordinate 81,659,209 downwards.
AGAGAGATAATGGATAAATTATTGGGGGAAAAAAAAAAGAAGAAGAAGATTAATTTCTACATGACAGAGTAACATTTGTTAACTGTGTACCACATTTACACCCCAGATTACAAACTTTGCTCAATGTGACGGCCACCCGCATCCGTGACAGCCTGGAAGTTTGTACGGCTACCATTTCACAACTGTTTGCTTTTCAAATGGTGGACCACGGAACGTTCAGCTATCACGACACAGCCCGTGCACTGCTTGAAGATCACGCATCACATACAGCAGTCTCAGCCATAGCAACGGTAACTTCTCGAACAATTTGTGGCGCAATTCACTGTCGGTCTCTCCTGGGAACAGATGCCAAATCGCCAGTTATTTTCAACTTTCCAATCACGTTCTTCAACCATGGTGCGGAAAGAGGACCTCTCTGTATCCTTTAATGCATCAACACTTAACAAGGACCAGCAGCACCGGTGCCATTGTTTGGACAAAACATTTTTATAATACAGCGTTGCTCACCTTGTCCAGAACCGTGCTGAATGTCTGCAATTGCAATGCACACGGCCGCTCGTGTTTCGACACTTCGGTGCCGTACCCAGTACTGGCACCTAAAGGCAAGTCGTGATATTAACAATGCAACTGCTGCAATGCAAAGTCTGAACATCATTTCTGTAAAGTTGGGTACCCACACAGCAAATAGTTTTCCATCTACACTCACTCAAGTAGTGAAAGATGAAGTATAACTACCCTGTATAGCCTTATTGTTAAATGAAAAAAACACATACAAGAATAACAGTGTCCGATCTCTACGAAAAAAAGAATTTTATTTTCTATTTGATGTTTTGAAGTTCTGTATCACATTTTAATTTATTGTGAATATATGCATTTTCATGCCATCAGTAATTTTTTTTTTAAATCTTATTTTCATTAAAATATATGGTACAATTTATTATGTAGTATTCTGCCTAGTGGCAGGTCCATGTCTTTGTACGGAGAATTTCTGATTCCACTGTTCACTGTCTTCAGCTTCTTCCTTCAGTCTGCTGTATCTCCTTCCATCTTTCATGTTGTCCAGATGTTGAATTCTTCATCTTCCTCATCATGCGTTTCCTCTGAGTTTCCCTTCGATGACATCGTGTATGAGTCCCTCGTGTCTAAGTACACGTCCAAACCAGTTGGCCTTTCTCTGAAGAATTGTACGCAGAATACTTCTCTCCTGCTCTTCGCAGTACATCGTCATTTTTTATGCGATCTGTCCGCTTGATATTTTCCATTCTCCTCCAGCACCACATTTCAAAGCTCTCGAAGTATTTTTTCTCCTCCTTTCTCATGGTCCATGCCTCTGCTCCATACAGTGCAATGTAGCACTTTATCAGTTTTTTCCTCTATGCCAAACTCAACTTGCTGGTCAGCAGAGTCCTCTTCTTGTTGAAAGCAGCTTTGGCCACGGCGATTCTTGCTCAGATTTTGTTGGTGCAGTGGGCATCCTTTGTGGTAAAACTTCCCAGGTACTTTAACTGATTCACATTTTCTAGCTCCTGATTGTCAACAGTTATCTTCACGTGTTTCTCACGTTTTGATATGCGCATCACTTTTGATTTTTCGATGTTGATTTCCGTGCCGTGTTTTCTTCCCGTTTCCACCAAACTGTTCATCACGTGTTGCAGCTGTCTCTGATTTTAGGCGAGCACTACCAGGTCGTCTGCATACTTGACGGTGTCGATGAGACGTCGTCCTACTTTGAAGTTTCCGCATACTTTCAGTGCTTTTCTCTCCAGCATTTCTCCGTACAGGTTGAAGAGACTTGGCGACAGACAACATCCTTGTCTCACTCCCCTTCCTATTTCCACACTGTTTGTTTCTCCGTAGTTCAGTTGTACCTTTACCCTTTGTCCCAGGTACAAGTTCCTTATAAGTCTCCAATCTCTCCAGTTGGTACTACATTTGTTAATTAAAATTTCCATTTGCAAATATTTAAAAGGGTGATTTTGCTATATGGGGACAAACTGGAGGGAATAATCCCTAAGAACATACAAGAAGAAAAGTGAGATGATTTGTGTAACAAAATATAAACTGAACCTCCAGTATCTTCAGCATTCAATTGCACAAACCAAAACAATAAAACAACAAATATTTCATATCATGAATAACTGTATTAGTAGAACAAATATTTTCAAGCATCAATGACTGTATAGGAATTGGAATTATGCATAAGATAAATGCAGGAAAGTAATTTGGTTTTCATTAATCAAAAATTTTCTTTAAAAGAAGAGGAACTATGAAAGAAATGGGTCGTAAATATGAAACAAGACAACCGGTTTACAACTACAGCTAGTTACCTTTGCTCAACTCATTTCGAAGAGAAATGTATATACCAAACAAATGACCACAGGAACCTTTCATCCACGGAAATACGAACCATCTTCACTTTTTCAATATACTACAAATAAAGGATAAAATCTTATGACCACTACCCAGAAAGCAAGTTTTTGACAATATGCAGGATAATGCTATTAATGAGACATCAGTAACTCACAGTAAGTCTACAATTCAATTTTACTCCAGATATCAATAATTTCTCTTTTAGGCTGTAAAATTATTATTCTACTTTTATTGTGGAAAGTCATTCTTTTCGTACCTAGTATAATGACCACAGTTACTGTGCTTAAATCACAAAATGCTGAAAGTACAATACGACAGAGTAAAAGAAAAGAAAGTGCTACTGAAGAAGCATATTGAGCAATTTAATAAGCAACACTAAACAAGAACAGTACAGTTAGAAACTTTAGTTGCTAGTTTGAAAAAATAAATAGATAAATAAAAAGTTTAAAAAAATAGAAGAAATAAAAAGAATGTGTAGTGCAGTTTGTAAAATGTTAAGCAGCAAAAATGTAATGGATCTGTTGGAGTGGCTTTTGAAACTTCAAGCTAGTGGTAAAGTATCACAAGATTTTCAGCAAATAAGGAAATTTGTTCTGACCCCACACTTTTATTGTGCTAAAGCACATACTATTTACAGAAGTTTGTAGAATTACCTCACCCGAGAACACTTCGCTGCAACTGTAGAGACGTTTCTTACTTATAAACAGTGAGCATCACTTCACAGCAACTGAATTTGGGGAGGAAACCCATTACGTGAAATTTATAAAACTGCTTGTGAAGCATAATTTGCAGAATAAAACACTTACATAAATCTAAATCTTCTAAGCAGAGGGGTAAAGTTGTAAAAGAACTATGTACTGGAAGAAATCATATTTTATTTAAAAGGGGGAATGTCAATGAAAAACTTGTAAAAATTATACCCCCATGAAATGACCCTAAAAATGTGTGCCGATAAATTATTTTAGTGTCTTGTGAGTCAATATTATTATTACCATTATTACTGGAATATTATCAGAAGGCGGAAAACGTACGGCAGAAGACAAAAATAGTGTGAAAATTGATCAATAGATGGTGCCGTATGCATCAGAATATGTAAATGAAAACTGCTGTCATGCGCACAACGCACTGAATTTGGTATCAACACGCTCGGTACACAGCTTTTCCTCCTTTCGCGTCTGCAAAGTTCGCCGTGGCTGTCTCAATGCAGGATCACGCTCTGCTTGTAAAGCTGTAATACCAGAATGATGATTGTGCACACGTCGCTCTGCAGAAGTTCCGGACACTGAAGGGTTTTAAAAAGTCGTTGGTCTGACGAGTGCCATGGGCCTGGAGAAAATCATTCGGAAATTCGAAAAGACGGGTTCTTTTGGTGTGAAACCGGGTAGAGGTAGGAAATGAATTGATTCCATGTCAGTGGAAGCAGTGGCCACAGCAATGCAGGAGGAGACGGGTGGTGGTGTGCAAACGTGTAGTGCACGGAGAACTGCCCGAACATTGGGCATACCCGTGAGCACGGGGTGTAAAATCCTACGAAACATCCTTCTTTGCTATGTGCACCAGTTGCTTCCTGTTGACCTGCCAGCAAGAGTGACCTTTGCTTTAGAATTTCTTGCTCGCATGGAAGTGGACAATGATTAGCCGTGGAAGATTTTGTGGACAGATGAAGCCCACTTCCATCTGACGGGATATGTCAATACACAGAACTGTCGAATATAGGCAACGAAAAATCCACATGCAAATCAACCAGTACCACTTCATCCTGAATAGGTCTCTGTGTGGTGCGAGTTTATGGCAGCATTTATCATAGGGCCATATTCTTTTGAAGAGACAGGTGCTTCCGGTCCTGTTACCTGTACCGTTACTGGTATGCGCTACGAGTGTCTTTTGCACAACCACGTCATTCCAGTTCACCAATAGCGCGGATAGGATCATTTTTATGCAAGATGGCGTATCTCCGCCCATTGCAAATCCAGTTAAGTAGCTGCTGAGCGCCATTTTGGAAATGCTAGAATCATCAGCCGCCATTTCCTTACAGCCTGGCCGTCCCGGTCACCTGATCTTAATCTGGGTGACTTCTGGCTGTGGGGCTGTCTGAAAGATGTGTTCAGTGTTCTGTCTGCATACTTAGCACTGTACCGAAGGCACGCATTGCGCAACACATCCTGAACGTGACTCCGGAAACACTTCGATCAGTTGTGGAACATGCTGTTTCTCGATTTCAGCTTGTTGCAGAAATGGTTGACAGCATATTGAACTTGTTTTGCACCAGTTACACAGAAATTAATAAGTGATTTGATTTTGATTGAAGTTTTTCATGTGGTTTTTGGCCTCAGGACAATTAAAAACAGATCTTTCCCATCCAATGTAATGATGCTGTTGTGGTGGATGGCTTATGTAACTAACAGTATCACACCTGTACACCCATGCACACCGAGTAGTACAATTTCTTTAACGTCAGACATACACCTCAGGCATTGTTGTACGATTCATTTGTCATTTGTAGTCGGCCACTATTAAATTGTGATGCTTACAGCACCTCTATTGCTACACTTTGTAACTACTCATTTCGCATCTGCCATAATTTTCCCCCTTCTCTGATAATAATTTGTTGCAATTTGACGTCATTCTGACCAGTGGTGTTATTTATACAACGGTTTGAAAGTTTAGCTTTAATTATAATCACCCTGTATATGATCGTCTATTCAAACTGATGACCTCGGGGAAGATCAGTTTGGATTCCGTAGAAACACTGGAACACGTGAGGCAATACTGACCTTACGAGTTATCTTAGAAGAAAGATTAAGGAAAGGCAAACCTATGTTTCTAGCATTTGTAGACTTAGAGAAAGCTTTTGACAATGTTGACTGGAATACTCTCTTTAAAATTCTGAAGGTGGCAGGGGTAAAATACAGGGAGCGAAAGGCTATTTACAATTTGTACAGAAACCAGATGGCAGTTCGAAGAGTCGAGGGGCATGAAAGGGAAGCAGTGGTTGGGAAGGGAGTGAGACAGGGTTGTAGCCTATCTCCGATGTTATTCAATCGGAATATTGAGTAAGCAGTGAAGGAAACAAAAGAAAAACTCTGAGTAGGTATTAAAATCCATGGAGAAGAAATAAAAACCTTGAGGTTCACCGATGACATTGTAATTCTCTCAGAGACAGCAAAGGAATTGGAAGAGCAGTTGAACGGAATGGATAGTGTCTTGAAAGGAGGATATAAGATGAACATCAACAAAACCAAAATGAGGATAATGGAATGTAGTCTAATTAAGTCGGGTGATGCTGAGGCAATTAGATTAGGAAATGAGACACTTAAAGTTGTAAAGGAGTTTTGCTATTTGGGGAGCAAAATAACAGATGATGGTCGAAGTCGAGAAGATATAAAATGTAGACTGGCAATGGCAAGGAAGGCGTTTCTGAAGAAGAGAAATTTGTTAACATTGAGTATAGATTTAAATGTAAGGAAGTCGTTTCTGAAAGTATTTGTATGGCGTGTATGGAAATGAAACATGGATGATAACTAGTTTGGACAAGAAGAGAATAGAAGCTTTCGAAATGCGGTGCTACAGAAGAATGCTGAAGATTAGATGAGTAGATCACATAACTAATGACGAGTTATTGAATAGGATTGGGGAGAAGAGAAGTTTGTGGCACAACTTGACTAGAAGAAGGGACCGGTTGGTAGGACATGTTCTGAGGCATCAAGGGATCACAAATTTAGTACTGGAGGGCAGTGTGGGTGGTAAAGATCGTAGAGGGAGATGAAGAGATGAATACACTAAGCACATTCAGAAGGATGTAGGTTGCAGTAGGTACTGGGAGATGAAGAAGCTTGCACAGGATAGAGTAGCATGGAGAGCTGCATCAAACCAGTCTCAGGACTGAAGACCACAACAACATTCAAACTGACAGATAATTTAGGTGTGGGTTTAATTCCTTGATGAATAGCACAGGGTACAAGAAAGAAAGAGCTCTACAAGTGGAAAGGATGTGGTTTTGAGGGCAAGTAATGAGTCATGTCCAGACAGTTGAGTCGATAAGGTTCCAGGTTCGAGTCCTGTTCCAGCACATAGTTTTAATCTCTCACAAAATTACACCCAGCAGTCAAATGAAAGGCACAAAACCCATTCACAAAGCACAAGATATGAACAACTGGATAGTCTCCCACCTGAGCACAAGACAACTACATGCGGGAGCAGAATACGACGGTACTCACCGGTCGCATCGCCTCACTCCATTCCCCGTGACCCTTCTGGTACTCGCGCACCAGTGCCAAGTCATCCTTCACGCGCACCGTGTCTCCCACGGCGAACGTGTTCACCTTGGTGAGCGCCGCAGGGTGCAGTGTCCAGCGGTTGTTGCAGCCCTCGTAGCGCACGCGAATGTCCCCGCGCTCCGTCACCCGGTGCACGGTCCCGACTGTACCGATGTACTGCGTAGGAAAAAAGCGGGAAACTACTGTGACACTCATCTTCGCATAGCAATGGCTGTAGCAGTTGTTTCAGATAATTATTTGAAAATAATAACAGTAGTCATAAAGGTAACACTAAGAAAAAGTAACCTGCACTATTAACCACTTACCTTTATTCTTGCACAGGAACGAGCAAAGTATGCCGCCATAAAAATGCTAGGACGGTTTTAAAAGTAAAGTATACTTGTTCCTCCCAACACTTTCAAATCCACATAATGCAGCAAAACTTATTGTACAACATTTTTTGGCACCTCAGCTATTTTTTACACAATAATTATTCGAATTTCAACATTTGTCACAGCTCTCAACAACGTTTCCTGTGCCTTCAGCATAGTTGACTGCCACCAAGTTGTCGAACCAGTCAGTAACATCCACTTTCGCTTCATTGCCATTTCCATAGTGATTTCCACCCCAAAAAAATTGTTCAATTTGGGAACAAGAAGGTAATCGCTTGGGAACGAGTCTGGGCTATAATGTGGATGTTCAAAACTTTGCCACTTAAACTGCCAAACCAAATCCTTTGTCAATGCAGCAGAGTGCAGGTGAACAATATCGTGAAGAAACACAATGCAGCCAGACAACAACCGACATCGTTTGTTTTCGATGATGTGGCGTAGCTAGCAAAGGATTGGACAGCAGGCCACTGCAATTACGAACTGTCCTCTAGGCATGAAGTCAATGAGCAAGACGTCCTTTTAATCCTGGAACACAGGGCCTGTAAACATTTTGGTGCTCATAATTTGTTTCTTTTTGTTGGGGTTCATGAAATACGCTATTTCACTGTATATAATGAGTTTCCTCCAGGCCTGCAAAATAGTTGTCAACTCCAGCTATCAATTCTTCTTTTTAAGTGAATCTTTGTCCACCAAAAAAAAATTTTCAGTTTTGGGAAGAGATGGAAGTCTGACGGAGCCGTATCAGGTGAATAAGGCAGGTGTGGCAACAGTTCATACCTTAGTTCATATAATTTTGCCATTGCAACAGCACATGTGTGCAGCCATGCATTGTCTTAAGGGAAGATGACTTTCTTCCTTGCTAATCCTGGCCGTTATTCGTGCATCTTCTGATGCAATTCATCCAGGAGGTTAGCATAGTATTCTCCAGTAATTGTTTGCCCAGTGGGAAGATAATCTACAAACAGAATCCCCTTTGCATCCCAGAACACTGATGCCATGACCTTTCCTGCCAAAGGAATTGACTTTGCTTTCTTTGGTGGTGGAGAATCAGCATGTTTCCACTGCTTTGACAGTTGTTTTGTCTCTGGGGTATAGTAGTGTACCCTAGTTTCATCTGTGGTCGCAAAACGGCACAAAAAATTGTTTTCGTTTCTCCTAAAACAGGCCAAACATTGTTCCAATATGTCCATTCTCATGCGCTTTTGATCTAGCGTCAAGGGTCATGGCACCCATCTTGCAGATAATTTTTTCATTTCTAATTATTAAGTTAAAATGTGATATACCCTTTCAGATGACATCTGGCAGGCACAAGCAATTTCACGCACTTTCAATCGGCGATCCTCCATAACCATTTTGTGCACTTTCACAATGATTTCTGGAGTAGTGACACATATTGGCCGATCAATGCGTGGATCACCACCTAAGCTTTCCCGACCAAATTTAAATTCATTTGTCCACTTGGAAACACTTGAATATGAAGGAGCTGAGTCCCCCAGTGTATTCTGGAAATTGGCACGAATGTCCCTTTGTCCTCGGCTTTCATACCTTTCTTTACGAAGTACTTAATCACTACTCGAATCTCCGTTTTTTCCATCTTCACAAATCACTACGTGGAAACAACAACAGAGCGACATCACTGCCACAGCTCTCTTCCAACAGAACTTATGTGGCACATGTTTACAGGCAACAGTCCAATGAATGTTACGTCAACAACTCGTTGGACTAGCACTGGCCTCTCGTGGCAATTTCGAGAACTTTTCAAACCACCCTCGTATGAAAAATCCAGGTCTCATCACCAGTAAAAATGTGGCTCAAAAACTCTTCAGCATCCTTATCATACCAAGTGACAAAAATCGCCGCAGCTCCCTTGTGTGTTCAACCGTCAAATGTAGTGAAATCCACATTTTTTCTATATTTCAAACCACCACTAATAATTGCATCTGACATCAATAAATAGACCTGACCTCTTTGAGGACATCCACATCACAACTGGTGTCAGTGATTATGACACGGCTGTGGCAACAATGATTACCAGAGTACAGAGGACAATTAATACAAGCAGAAAGATATACAGGGTGTTACAAAAAGGTACGGCCAAACTTTCAGGAAACATTCCTCACACACAAAGAAAGAAAGTATGTTATGTGGACATGTGTCCGGAAATGCTTACTTTCCATGTTAGAGCTCATTTTATTACTTCTCTTCAAATCACATTAATCATGGAATGGAAACACACAGCAACAGAACGTACCACCGTGACTACAAACACTTTGTTACAGGAAATGTTCAAAATGTCCTCCGTTAGCGAGGATACGTGCATCCACCCTCCGTCACACGGAATCCCTGATGCAGCCTTGGAGAATGGCGTATTGTATCACAGCCGTCCACAATACGAGCACGAAGAGTCTCTACATTTGGTACCGGGGTTGCGTAGACAAGAGCTTTCAAATGCCCCATAAATGAAAGTCGAGAGGGTTGAGGTCAGGAGAGCATGGAGGCCACGGAATTGGTCCGCCTCTACCAATCCGTCGGTCACCGAATCTGTTGTTGAGAAGCGTACGAACACTTCGACTGAAATGTGCAGGAGCTCCATCATGCGTGAACCACATGTTGTGTTGTACTTGTAAAGGCACGTGTTCCAGCAGCACAGGTACAGTATCCCATATGAAATCATGATAATGTGCTCCATTGAGCGTAGGTGGAAGAACATGGGGCCCAGTCAAGACATCACCAACAATGCCTGCCCAAACATTCACAGAAAATCTGTGTTGTTGATGTGAATGCACAATTGCGTGCGGTTTCTCGTCAGCCCACAAATGTCGATTGTGAAAATTTACAATTTGATCACGTTGGAATGAAGCCTCATCAGTAAAGAGAACATTTGCACTGAAATGAGGATTGACACATTGTTGGATGAACCATTCGCAGAAGTATACCCGTGGAGGCCAATCAGCTGCTGACAGTGCCTGCACACGCTGTACACGGTACGGAAACAACTGGTTCTCCCGTAGCACTCTCCATGCAGTGACGTGGTCAACGTTACCTTGTACAGCAGCAACGTCTCTGACGCTGACATTAGGGTTATCGTCAACTGCACGAAGAATTGCCTCGTCCATTGCAGATGTCCTCGTCGTTCTAGGTCTTCCCCAGTCGCGAGTCGTAGGCTGGAATGTTCCGTGCTCCCTAAGACGCCGATCGATTGCTTCGAACGTCTTCCTGTCGGGACACCTTCGTTCTGGAAATCTGTCTCGATACAAACGTACCGCGCCACAGCTACTGCCCCATGCTAATCCGTACATCGAATGGGCATCTGCCAACTCCGCATTTGTAAACATTGCACTGACTGCAAAACCACGTTCGTGGTGAACACTAACCTGTCGATGCTACGTACTGATGTGCTCGATGCTAGTACTGTAGAGCAATGAGTCGCATGTCAGCACGAGCACCGAAGTCAACATTACCTTCCTTCAATTGGGCCAACTGGCGGTGAATCGAGGAAGTACAGTACATATTGACGAAACTAAAATGAGCTCTAACATGGAAATTAAGCGTTTCCGGACACATGTCCACATAACATCTTTTCTTTATTTGTGTGTGAGGAATGTTTCCTGAAAGTTTGGCCGTACCTTTTTGTAACACCCTGTATATGTTCCGTAAACTTGATAAAAAAATCAGGAGTGTCATATCTCAATGAGGAACCTGGCTGAAGTTTAAAACAACGGTTGACCATGCAATGCATTCGTATGTGCCCAGTAGAATAGTTCATAATGGGAGGGAACTTCCACAGTATACAGTCACTTTCAAGAAACTTCTAAAAAAAAACAGAAACTACTGCATATTGGAAAATGTGAATCAGTTCAAGTACCTGGGAAGTTTTACGACAAAGGATGCCCACTGCACCAACGAAATCCAAGCACGAATCACCATGGGCAAAGCTGCTTTCACCAAGAAAAGGACTCTGCTGACCAGCAAGTTGAGTTTGGCACTGAGGAAAAAACTGATAATTGCATTTGGAGCACTGCACTGTATGGAGCAGAGACATGGACCATGAGAAAGAAGGAGAAAAAATACTTAGAGAGCTTTGAAATGTGGTGCTGGAGGAGAATGGAAAAGATCAAGTGGACAGATCGCATAAAAAATGATGATGTAATGCGAAGAGTACGACAGAAGAGAAGTACTCTGCATATAATTCTTCAGAGAAAGGCCAACTGGATTGGACATGTACTTAGACACGAGGGACTCGTACATGATGTCTTCGAAGGGAAACTCAGAGGAAACGCACGATAAGGAAGATGAAGAATTCAACATCTGGACGACATGAAAGATGGAAGGAGGTACAACTGACTGAAGGAAAAAGCTGAAGACAGGGAACAGTGGAATCAGAAATTCTCCATACTACATAATAATAATAATAATAATAATAATTATTATTATAGGTGTCAAACACAGCATAGGACTAGAGATAGGGGGATGCTGAATGGAACACATTTGGTGTCAAGAGAGCAAAGTGTGAAGCCTTTAGTGTCTACCATAGCAGACTACTTTCAAATGCTCTTCTACAAAACCCAAAGAAAGTTTTGTAGTATGTGAAGGCTGTTCATGGCACCAACATTAGTATCCAGTCCCTTGTGAATGAGATAGGAACTGAAATTGAACGTAGGAAAGAAAAAGCTGAAGAAGTTTTACGTACTGGCAGTCCATATGTTCCTAGCAAACATTAAAGGATTATAGTTTGTTTCAACTTCCTCTAGTAGATCTTTTCTATTTGGTTTCTAGTTCATAAATACATTCAGCACTTTAATGCCTGTATCAAAAACATGAGCAGATGCACAAGATTTACGAGGGTCGTCCACAAAGTAAGTTCCGTTTCTATTTCTATCAGTGGCAGCACTACGATCGCAGTTCTGAGCACGGCAGTTACTCTGACTCGAGGAGAAGACGTGTACGCCATTTTTAGATCGCTGCTGCCGACGTGTGTGAGCCGAGCCGTGGCGCTCGTTGCCGGCGTGCCAGTCTCTTAGATATCCATTATCGATCCTTCGATGTTTTTTATCTTTGCTTGTCTTGTTGTTTTCCGGATTCGTGGGGCGAGTGGCAGTTGACGTTTGCTCGTGCTAAATGCTGAGATGCTGCGAGGTACGAGGTGGGAAGCCACCACGTACATGTGGAGTTGGTTGTACGCGGTCTGCCGGTTCAGGATGGAGGATGTGTGTTGGCTGCCTGGCTGTCTGCTCTCCTAAATTTACTCGCCGTGTCTTGCGACCGCTTAGCTTAGGTTGCTGCCTGCTGTATCCTACACAAGCCATACCGGACGTCCAGCAGGAGTTAAGCAGCCTTGTGTTTCCTTTAAAGAAAAGGAGCAAATGTACAAGACTTTTTGTAATCAGTTTTGGTGGACTCTTTAAGTGTGATCTTAGCGTTTACACTGCCTTTGGGGAGATGGTTCAAATGGCTCTGAGCACTATGCGACTTAACTTCTGAGGTCATCAGTCGCCTAGAACTTAGAACTAATTAAACCTAACTAACCTAAGGACATCACACACATCCATGCCTGAGGCAGGATTCAAACCTGCGACCGTAGTGGTCACCCAGTTCCAGACTGTAGCGCCTACAACCGCACGGCCACTCTGGCCGGCTCTTTGAGGAGAGCTAATTCTTTTAAATTTAAATAGTTGGAGTTCCCTGTCCTTTATAATCTTTTTGGGGTTTTATTTGAATTTTCTCTTTGGGGTTCCTTCCTTGTGCTTGGTTAAATGTTTACTTGTATAGCGGGAAGCGACTCCTGGTTAAAACTCAGAGAAGGTGTTTAATGTTACTGCCACCTCCGGTATTCGTCTTTTCAATTAAGTGTTGTCATCCCTTCGAGCGACCTAGTGTCACTCCTCGTTCATTAATGCTGGTTTATGTGTACTTAATTTTGAATTGGTCATTTGAATTAATATTTTGTAGCGCAATATAGCACTAAGGCACCCTCATTGTATATCACTTTCTACCCCGGTCTAGTAAGTGTCACGAGTTAGCTCCACTACTGGTTTTACTGATGTGCTCCCTTCAAAATCTTGTCTTGTATAAGTCTGCCCCATGTGTGTCTGGGAACACAGAGATGAGCTTTAGTGTGACTTCAGTGCTAGTCAGTTAATGGAATCTTCATTTTGGCTTGGCTTCCACTGAAGATTTTGAGTGGAGCGTAGTATGTTTGATTTGTTATTCATTTAATTACTGTAAGTTTGTTTATTTAATGGAAAGCAAGACATTTAAAGACTGTTGGTATTAACTCTCCTAGTTGCTAATTCGTTCCAAATGGCCTACTACTTATTCAATGGCAAGGCTGTTGATTAGTTGGTTACTGCGTGTACAAATTCACGCTATTTATTTGTTGCCAAAATTGTTAAAGTGTCTGTGTCATGATTCAATCACTAGCTATGTGTTCGAGCTAAATTGATATAAACCTTACATTGCCACCTCAAAATTTGTTGCCAGCAGAAACCCTTAAGAGAACTAAGTTTTGTCACTGCTTATGTTAACCTTTACTGGGAGCAATATTTCACGTAGTTAAATTTTGTCTTAAAATGTGTATTTCTCTGATGTAATAAACAAGTGGAGGGGGGGGGGGGGAAGAGGGGGGGGGGGCTGGTCCTCCTATTGTGTCCGGTTTGCAACACGTATCAGTGTGTTCCGTAGTGCTCCTTTATATTGTCGGCCGTAATTGAAAATGCCGCCGCGTGTGACATCAGATCTGTGATTTGTTTTCTAAATGCAAAGAAATTTAAACCAAAGGAAATTCATTGGCAAGTCTGCGAGGTTTACGGATAAACTGCTACGAGTGATTTAATGGTTAGAAAATGGGTCAGACTGTTCAAGAATGAACGTTTGTGGTTACTGATGAACTGGATCACACAACTGAAGAGAAGATTAAGCACAAACGTAAGTTTACACTTAATGCCCTTGCTACAGAAGTTCCGCAAATCTCAGGATCACTAATTCATGAAACTGTTACTGAAAAACTGAAATTTTGAAAACTTTGCTCACGTTGGGTACCCTAAATTCTTACTGAACAACACAAAAAATGACAGATGGGCAGTGCACTTCAGTTTTTGACACACTACAATGAAGAAGGCAATGGTTTTCTTTCTCTGATAGTCACGGGGGATGAAACTAGGATATCGTACGACACCCCTGAAACAAAACAGCAATCAATGGAATGGAGGCACACTTAAACCCACACAAAGGTTAAGGCTAAGCAAATCTTGACACCTAGAAAAGTCACGTGCACTGTTTTTTGGGACAGAAAGGCATTTTCCTGATTGATTTCTTACCATGAGGCCAAACAACTAACGCACACGGTTACTGCGAGACCATTAATACATTGCGCTGTGCAATACAGAACAAGCACCGGGGAATACTGCCAAAAGGTGTTGTTTCTCCCCACGATAATGCCAGACCTCACACGGCAAATGTGACCAAACAACTCTTATGAAAATTTCACCGGGATGCGTTTGATCATCCTCTGTACAACCCGGACCTTACTCCTAGCGACTTTCATCTCATCTTACACCTAATCTCTGTCCTTGGTGGTCATCACTTTAACAATTATGATAAGCTGAAAGAACATGTTACTACAAGGTTGAATAAACAGACGGCAACCTTCTATGAAGAAGGCATACAAGAACTTGTGCCACACTATGACAAGTGCCTACAAAATTTCGGAAGCTGTGTAGAAAAGTAGTTTAACAGTTGTAGATTTTTGTAAAATAAATATTTTTTCTGTACCTGTATATGTTTGTTTTATATAACCAAATGGAACTTACTTTGTGGACATACCTCATATTACAAGACCTGGACATTTGTTACACACTCGTCTACAGCGCCACAGTGTAAAGGAGATACATATACAGGGTGGTCCCGAATTCATGGTACAAACTTTAATGGTAGGTACAGGACATTGTAACAAGGATTTATTGTATAGGAATGTATAGTCGCAGGTGACGCGGTGAGGCGTAAACAGGGGAAAGAGAAATGGAGTGATCGGTTGGTGTCACTGCCGGTAGAGGGCAGTAGATGAACATGATGTATCGCAGTAGGGACAAGCGCCATTCACAATCGTGCTGCCGTAGACGATGGGTGACTTTACGTATGCAGAAAAAGCAGACATGCATTACATGTACGGCCGTGCAAATGGTAACGCCAGAGCTGCGTTACGAATGTATCGCGTGGAGTATCCTAATCGACGAATGCCGGATCATAGAATTTTTCAACGGTTACATCGTCAACTTTGTGAAACAGGTACGTTCGACGTCAACAGACATGACGCTGGTCGATTAAGAGCTGTACGCACTCCAAGACTGGAAGAACGCATCTTGAACATAGTGGCTGATAGACCCGAGTCAAGCACAAGAACTGTTGCGCGTGACGTACATGTGAGTCATCAGACTGTATGCAGAGTGTTAAATGAAAATCGCTTACACCCCTTCCATTTTCAAAAAGTACAAGCATTGAATCCGGCAGATTATCCTCTTCGCGTGAACTTCTGCCAGTGGTTGTTGCAGCAATGTGCGTTGCAGCCGGATTTCGTAGGTCATGTGCTATTTACAGATGAAGCGACATTTTCACGCGAGGGTGTCTTTAATGCGCACAATTCCCATGTGTGGGCAACAGATAATCCACATGCAACGCGTCCACATGCGTATCAACAACGTTTCGGTATTAATGTGTGGGCTGGTATTGTGAACGACTTTTTGATTGGGCCATACTTACTACCCACGCGACTCTGTGGCGAAAGCTATCTTATTTTTCTGCAAGAAGTGTTACCAGAACTGCTGCAAGATGTTCCGCTCGCCATTCGTAACCGCATGTGGTTTCAGCACGATGGAGCGCCAGCACACTTCAGCACTGCTGTACGGAATTACCTGAATGCCACGTTTGGTGCTAGATGGATTGGGCGTGGTGGACCAGTCCCTTGGCCACCCCGATCTCCTGATTTCTCTTGCCTCGATTACTTTTTATGGGGACATCTTAAGAGTCTTGTTTATGAGACTCCAGTTGACTCAGATGAGGATCTCGTTGCTCGCATATCTGTAGCTGCTGCAGGTGTGCGTGAAATACCAGGCATCTTTGAACGTGTACGCCAATCGCTGCACCGACGCTGTCAAGCATGTATCGCTCATGGTGGACGCAATTTTGAACACTTACTGTAAACATGACACTTGTCAACAACGATTTCAATAAAATCTTTCGTTTTCCTTTCGGCCGTTATTTCCCCTGTTTACGCCTCACCGCGTCACCTGGGACTATACATTCCTATACAATATATCCTTGTTACAATGTCCTGCACCTACCATTAAAGTTTGTACCATGAATTCGGGACCACCCTGTATAACATCAAATCATAAAACTCACTGCATCATACTCTAATTTTATTTAAGAAAAAAATGTAAAGTACTGTTTACCATTTTGCAACAGACAGTGTTTACTGATTACGTAAAATGGTGGACCCAATGAGAGAACTGCATTTGATAATGGTCACATTGTGTTGTTGATTGTATGTAGATATGTGACAATACAATGAAATAGGCTTCTCTAGGATAGAATATAATACAGTAGAATGTGGAGCTAAATTTTAGCTGCGCTGTCAGGTCCCAGTCTAACAACCACTACAAAAATCATCATGTTTTTATATAAACATAGATGATACACTAAGTGGTAACATCTTCCCACAAATGAAAATCACTGCTCTTCGTTTAAGAAATAAATATGCCAATAATTCCCATTTAGCTCACATATTTATATTAAAGAGTACTGCATGTGCAATAGTTAGAAATCTGTTCTCATGCAATACCAGCAGAGGCACTATTGTAGCTCTCGTTGATCACTGCCAACTTTCCATCCAATCAGATTATGAAGAAGTTAGCCATCTGATTCAATAATGCAACTAACGGCAACATTACACACATGATTATAGTTACATTGGCTACACCTCAAGAAAGTTAACGTCCGCCCCCCCGGTAGCTGAGGGGTCAGCGCAACAGAATGTGAATCCTAAGGGCCCGGGTTCGATTCCCGGCTGGGTCGGAGATTTTCTCCGTTCAGGGACTTGGTGTTGTGTTGCTGTTTCTATTGTCACAACTGGTTTCAGCCTCTATGTCATTTTGAATAACGATTTCTTTAGACTGAGCACAGAGACATACAACAAGTATCTTAAAACAAGGGAGTAGCAGCCGAATACAATGTAATTGCAAATAATGTCACCAGATGACTCCTTGTAATGTTTAACTTGTTTATTTCATAGCACAACCGTATGCAATATACACATTGTAATTTCACAAATGTTCAGGAAATGCTGCTGGAATTTCCCTTAAGGAAATAGCAGAAAGCTCGGGGAAGAAGGCCAGTGTTCACTCTGTCTGCTTGCCGAGGGGTCTCATCCGAGATGTGGAGGAGGCCCTGCCGGCAGCGATAGAGAGCACTGGGTGCACCCGACTGCAAATTGTTGCTCATGTCAGCACCAATGACTCCTGCTGTCTGGGTTCAGAGGTCATCCTCAGTTCATACAGGCAGTTGGCAGAGGTGGTGAAGGCGGAAAGCCTCGCTCGCGGGCTGGAAACTGAGCTAACTATTTGTAGTGTCGTTCCCAGAACCGATCGCGGTTCTCTGGTTGGGAGCCAAGTGGAAGGCTTAAACCAGAGGCTCAGACGATTCTGCGAAGATCTAGAGTGCAAATTTCTCGACCTCCGCTATCGGGTGGAGAAATGTAGGGTCCCCCTGAATAGGTCTACACGCAGGAAGCAGCTACAAGGGTAGTGGAGTATGTGTGGAGTGCACATGTGGGTTTTTTAGGTTAGAGAATTCCCTCCCTAGGCCCAACAAGATCGCTCCTGAGACGCGACAAGGTAGCAGTAGGCAAAATGCAATGTGGAATGACAATATTAATGTGGTAATAGTAAACTGCAGGAGCGTCTATAGAAAGGTCCAAGAACAGCTCTCATTAATAAATGGTCACAAATGTAAACAGTAATGAAATTCTAAACTCAGATTGGAATGTATACCACAGAGACAGGTTGGACAGTGAAGGATGAGGCGTGTTTATAGCGATAAAAAGTGCAATAGTATCGAAGGAAATTGACGGAGATCTGAAATGTGAAATAATTTGGGTGAAAGTCACGGTTAAAGCAGGCTCAGACATGGTAATTGGATGTCTCTATAGGCCCCCTGGCTCAGCAGCTGTTGTGGCAGAACACCTGATGGAAAATTTGGAAAATATTTTGAGTTGATTTCCCGACCATGTTATAGTTTTGGGTGGAGATTGTAATTTACCAGATATAGACTGGGAGACTCAAACGTTTATAATGGGTGCCAGGGACAAAGAATCCAGTGAAATTTTTTTAAATGCATTATCTGAAAACTACCTTGAGCAGTTAAACAGATTACCGACTCGTGGCGCTAACATATTAGACCTTCTGGTGACAAACAGACCCAAACTAATTGAAACAGTTAACGCAGAACAGGGAATCAGCGATCATAAAGTGGTTACAGCATTGGTGATTTCAGCTGTAAATAGAAATATTAAAAAAGGTAGGAAGATTTTTCTGTTTAGCAGAAGTTACAAAAAGCAGATTTCAGAGTACTTGACGGCTCAACACAAAAGTTTTATCTCAAGTACAGATAGGGTTCAGGATCAGTGAACAAAGTTGAAAACCATCGTACAATATGCATTAGTTGAGTATGTGCCAAGCAAGATCAAGATGGAAAAGAGAAACCGTGGTACAACAACCGAGTAAGAAAACTGCTACGGATGCAAAGGGAACTTCACAGCAAACATAAACATAGCCAAAGCCTTGCAGACAAACTAAAACTACATGAAGCGAAATGCAGTGCGAGAGGCACTCAATGAATTCGAAAGTAAAGTTCTATGTAGTGACTTGGCAGAAAATCCTAAGTAATTTTGGTCTTATGTCAAAGTGGTAGGTGGATCAAATCAATGTCCAGACACACTGTGACCAAAATGGTACTGAAACAGAGGATGACAGACTAAAGGCCGAAATACTAAATGCCTTTTTCCAAAGCTGTTTCACAGAGGAAGACTGCACTGTAGTCGCTTCTCTAGATTGCTGCACAGATCGCAAAAATGGTAGATTTCGAAATTGATGACAGAGGGATAGAAAAACAATTAAAATTGCTCAAAAGAGGAAAAGCTGTTAGACCTGACGGGATACCAGTCTGATATTACACAGAGTAAGCGAAGGAACTTGCCTCCCTTCTTGCATCAGTGTACCGTAGATCTCCAGAAGAGCGTAGCATTCCAAAAGATTGGAAAAGGGCACAGGTCATCCTGGTTTTCAAGAAGGGATGTCTAACAGATGTGTAGAACTATAGACCTATATCTCTAACGTCGATCAGTTGTAGAATTTTGGAACACGTATTATGTTCGAGTAAAATGACTTTCCTGGAGACTAGAAATCTACTCTGTAGGAATCAGCATGGGTTTTGACAAAGATGATCGTGTGAAACGCAGCTCGCGCTATTCGTCCACAAGACTAAAAGGGCCATAGACACGGGTTCCCAGGTAGATGCCATGTTTCTTGACTTCCGCAAGGCGTTCGATACAGTTCCCCCCAGTCGTTTAATGAACAAAGTAAGAGCGTATGGACTATCAGACCAATTGTGTGATTGGATTGAAGAGTTCCCAGATAACAGAATGCAGCATGTCATTCTCAATGGAGAGAAGTCTTCCAAAGTAAGAGTGATTTCAGGTGTGCCGCAGGGGAGTGTCGTAGGACAATTGCTACTCACAATATACATAAACGACCTTGTGGATGACATCGGAAGTTCACTGAGGCTTTTTGCGGATGATGCTGTGATATATCGAGAGGTTGTAACAATGGAAAACTGTATTGAAATGCAGGAGGATCTGCAATGAACTGACACATGGTGCAGGGAAAGGCAATTGAATCTCAATGTAAACAAGTGGAATGTGCTGTTAATACATAGAAAAAAAGATCCTTTATCATTTAGCTACAATATAGCAGGTCAGCAACTGGAAGCAGTTAATTCCATAAATTATCTGGGAGTAGGCATTAGGAATGATTTAAAATGGAATGACCACATAAAATTAATCGTCGGTAAAGCAGACGCCTGAGATCCATTGGATGAATTCTAAGGAAATGCAGTGCGAAAACAAAGGAAGTAGGTTACAGTATACTTGTTTGCCCACTGCTTGAATACTGCTCACCAGTGTGGGATCCGTACCAGATAGGGTTGATAGAAGAGATAGAGAAGATGCAATGGAGAGCAGCGCGCTTCGTTACAGGATCATCTAGTAATTGCGAAAGCGTTACGGAGATGATAGATACAACTCCAGTGGAAGACTCTGCAGGAGAGGCGCTCAGTAGCTCGGTACGGCCTTTTGTTGAAGTTTCGAGAACATACCTTCACCGAAGAGTCGAGCAGTATATTGCTCCCTCCTACGTATATCTCGCGAAGAGACCATGAGGATAAAATCAGAGATATTAGAGCCCACACAGAAGCATACCGACAATCCTTCTTTCCACGAACAATACGAGACTGGAATAGGAGGGAGAACCGATAGAGGTACTCGAGGTACCCTCAGTCACATACCGTAAGGTGGTTTGTGGGGTATGGATGTAGATGTAGATGTAGATATGGGAGATGGAGGATGGAGGGGGTGAAATGTTAGTAAAGTGAGGGATAGTACATCACTTTGGAGTAAGTGACGTGTTATACCGTCATCTGTCTAACCAAAGGAGGATAGTCGTGACCTCAAGCGAGCATTATGTTATAGTTAAGTGTTTGTTTTGGACAGCATATTGAGCAGGAATATTCTATTTCTTTCACACGTCATTAGGACAAACGGACGCAGTGTATCTCCAAAGCAGGGGAGTTACCACCTGGCAGCTGACGTGCTGCCGAGGTGAGAGTGTCAATTCAGTGGCTGCTCTCCACGACCCGGTCCCTCCGCATCCTTTCCGCCAGCTAGCTTTTCAGAACTACGCACACAAGAGTCATCCTCAGAACACGTCCTCTGTTGTCGTAGTCCTCGTCGCCTCGGTCTCCACTGACCGTGCACCCACACCCTCCAGCCAGTGTTTCTCCCTTCCTTCCCTCGTCCTGCCACCCCTTCCCCATTCCATATCTCCACATCACTGCATCACATCACTAACTGCACAAACACAACAGCTCCACTGCCTGTGTGCTGGATTCCTACAACACACATTTGCTGCTTCTTCCCTGAGGATGGGATGAGCCGACCAGTTAAAACCGATACCGGTATTTTGCTTCTGAATAACTGGAATGTTTTAGTATTTCTTTGGTCTTAGTTATAACACGTGTTTTTATTTTTTACTAATAACTGGGTAAAAAACCAAAATACCAATTAGCTATAGCAGCAGTGCTAAGATTTTTCCTATTTTAACTAAACATTTTTGTAAAAACTGAGTAATTATTGTTTGTAAAATTTTCTTTTCTTTGAAATATTGTATTTTTATATAAAATGGGAAAAGTGGTCAGCGTTATTTTAACACAGGTGTAATGCGTTACGCCTTCAATAACTACCATAGCAGAATATAGTCAAGTGATCTTTTAAAATGTCAACAAAAAGGAACAACGCACAATCCTTTTTGAGGAAGTTCACATCGAAACTGGTATAAGAGTCCTTGATGCGGTTGTGGCAACAGTGATTACCAAAGCACTGAGGACAATGTAAACAAGCAGAATGATCTATATCCTCAGTAGTGTCCTACCTCAGTGAGGAACTTGAAACTTTCAGCACAGGGCAGGAGCATGTACAGAAATCTTGCTCAAGTTTAAAAGAATAGTTGACCATCACTGGGTAGATATGTACCCAATAGAACAGTTCATAATGGTAGGGAATTTATAAGGTATACAGTCAGAAACAGAGATTACTGCATAATACAAAGGGGTCCAAAAAAAATGTATCCACTGTGTAAAAGTCCATAACTGCCAAACTAATTGACGGAGTGGTTTCATCTTTGGTAGTGTAATAGTTTGTAGTTCTGGCAATCGAAACACAAGCATTGTATTGCATTGTTTTGTTCTGTCAGATGACAGTCACCAGATAGTCAGTGTTTTGTTCTCAGTTGCACCTAGTTACTCGAGTAAACATGGCCGGCGCAAGGTTTACATTCGATGAAAGGAAGTCAGTTTTGAAGTGGTATTTTAAGTACGAAAACATCGAGGTTCAACGGCAATGGTGAAATGAGTATCAAACAGAGCCACCGACACGTTTAACGATTTGTCGCATTCGAGACAAATTTGAAGCCGAAAGCTGTGTTAAAGATGTACACAAACAACGATCTGGACGCCTTGTAACAGTATCAAGTCCAGCTAACTCCCGTCATGTGTTACAACAATTCACTCGCTCACCACAGAAGTCTGTGAGACAGTGTGCCCGTGAAACTGGAGTGGGTTGCACAAGTGTTCGGCGAATTCTGAAGCCAGCAAAGTGGAAGTGCTACCCCGCCGAAAATCCAAACGTCCGTGTAGACAAAGCTGTGAATTTGCTGGGAGTAAATGTGTGGTGTCGGTTGTCTTACCGGGGCTTGATTGGGTCATTCAATCAGACATCCATTTTACCTGCCATCCGAGACTTGTATCGAGATGAAAGAGTTTATTTTCAACAAGATGGTCCCCCAGCCCATTACCAAAATCGTGTTAGGACATATCTCAATGAAAATCTACCAGGAAGATGGATAGGGTGTACAGGTGCTGTGGAGTATCCACCATGTTCCCCAGAGCTAACTCCTCTGGACTTTTACCTGTGGGGAACACTAAAGGACGTCATTTAGACAAAAGCCATGCACACTGGGCAAACTTCGAGAATCGGTTGTACATTCACGTGCAAATATCCACTTAAACACGTTGCAATCAGTAGTTCGTGCTGCAGTTCGGTGGCATCATTTGTGTGTCGATGTTAATTGTGACCATTTCGAACACCTACAGTGATATCTTTAAGTTGGACTTTAAGCTACACTTTCACCAAAAATGAGACAATTCCGTCAAGATGGATGCCTACTTGTAAATAGGGGATTTCAGACTATGGATGAATAATTATATTTCATATGCTTTTGTGAACCAGAAACATTTTTCATAAACCAGATAATACTAAAGTCTTAAGAATCCATTCAGAATACCAAAATCTAATTTAGTCAATTTTCAAAACATTAAGTAGTTTCATGTTCTTATGCCTGTCTTTATATAGGCAACCTGTCCCCCAAAATTGCGAGTCTTCATCTGGTCAGCACACAGATAACACCATTATGTCGGTTTGTGTAAAAGTCTGTGACCAGTGAGTAAACATGCAACACCTTTATGTCTAATTATGCCTTTTAAGTTCGTGGCTGGTAATCACACGAGTTACATCTGCGTGCGAAACATCTGCCGACAGTATTCATACTCACAAAGACATCAGTTAATGTAAAGTGTCTGCAACCACCAAATATCTCGGCTCTGTAACATCTCGTATGAAATAATGGTTCAAATGGCTCTGAGCACTATGGGACTCAACTGCTGTGGTCATAAGTCCCCTAGAACTTAGAACTACTTAAACCTAACTAACCTAAGGACATCACACACATCCATGCCCGAGGCAGGATTCGAACCTGCGACCGCAGCGGTCGTGCGGTTCCAGACTATAGCGCCTTTAACCGCTCGGCCACTCCGGCCGGCTATGAAATAATGCACGGAAAGTTCCGGTTGAGAATAACGAATTAGTTAGGAACAGAGAGATGACTCGCCAAAAGGCAAAAGTGCTGCGCTGTTGACAGATACACGAATGAGAGGTACAGAGCTGTAGTGGTTAATAAAAAAGAAAAAGAGAAGAAAAGAAAAGGTTGAAAATGTGGGAAGAAATGGTGAATAAAAAGTGGGTTTTAAAAATCATTAATGACCGTGAAAAAGGGAAAGAATGAAATGCAAGTCGGACTTCGTATTACAGAAAAGTTATCGGACTTCGTGATTCGGAAAAGCTATTGTTGGGGTGGTCCTTGTGGCGTTTCTGAGCAAAAGTCAAACCAATTTCCACCACAAAAATTATTTGAAAAAGAACAGAGAATAACAAAATGTAACTGACAGGGGGAAATGGCGTAGATAAGAGTTCATCCTTTACCAAGTTAACATGTCTTCTTTCGTGTGGCATCCAGGTCTTCAAAAATCTCCTACTTCATTTCTGCGTGAAAAGTCTGCTCCGAAATCTTGCAATAAGTTTCACTGTCCAGGAATTTCTAATGTATACAAAACCGTCTTGATATTAAACGCAATTTATTTTATGTTGCTTCTCTCCTCCAAATGTCATACAAACTTCCACAATACGTCTACACGTCAATAAGTTTTTTCGTCTTCATCCGACCAAGACTAGCTAATAAGTTTTTACGTCTGCATTAAGCTTCCGCTCTCGAGAGACAATGGACGGCCTTTGCAAATAATTTTTGTAGTGGAAATTGGTTTGACTTTTGCTCAGAAACACCACAAGGACCACCCCAACAATAGCCTTTCCGAACCGCGAAGTCCGATAACTTTTCTGTAATACGAAGTCCGATTTGCATTTCATTCTTTCCCTTTTTTCACAGCCATTAACGATTTTTTAAAACCCCCTTTTTCTTTCTTCTTCTTTTTTATTAAACACTACAGAGCTTTGCTACGCCAGCTTTCAGAATGAAATTCCTTTCTCAAACTGCAGGAGAAATGCACTCCCCACCCCCCCACCCCCTTCCGCGCGCGCGCACACACGCACGCACACACACACACACACACACACACACACACACACACACACACACAGCTGTCTGCCACCTGTCCCCTCTTTCTGCACCCACAACTAGCCAACAGATGGCTCCCCACTCTCACACGAGCTGCTAGACACTTCCCCCAAAACTATCCCTACCTCCCACCTCTCTCCATCTTCCCCACCCCACCCTGCAGCCCACCTTACTCCAGTACACTCACCATGGGCCAAGAAAGACCTAGTGGTAGAATGGGCACAACATAGGAAGACAGTTGTGTGTGTGTGTGTGTGTGTGTGTGTGTGGGGGGGGGGGGGGGGGGGGGGGGCATAATAATTCCAATCCCAAAGAAAGCAGGCATTGACAAATGTGAAAATTACCGAACTATCAGTTAATAAGTAACGGCTGCAAAATACTAACGCGAATTCTTTACAGATGAATGGAAAAACTAGTAGAAGCCAACCTCGGGGAAGATCAGTTTGGATTCCTTAGAAATATGGGAACATGTGAGGCAATACTGACCCTATGACTTATTTTAGAAGCTAGATTAAGAAAAGGCAAACCTACATTTCTAGCATTTGTAGACTTAGAGAAATCTTTTCACAATGTTGACTGCAACACTCTTTTTCTAATTCTGAAGGTGGTAGGGGTAAAATGCAGGTAGCGAAAGGCTATTTACAATTTGTACAGAAACCAGATGGCAGTTGTAAGAGTCGAGGGACATGAAGGGGAAGCAGTGGTTGGGAAGGGAGTGAGACAGGGTTGTAGCCTATCCCCAATGTTATTCAATCTGTATTTTGAGCAAGCAGTGAAGGAAACAAAAGAAAAATTTGGAATAGGTATTAAAATCCATGGAGAAGAAATAAAAACCTTGAGGTTCGCCGAAGACATTGAAATTCTGTCAGAGACAGCAAAGGACTTGGAAGAGCAGTTGAACAGAATGGACAGTGTCTTGAAAGGAGGATATAAGATGAACATCAACAAAAGCAAAACGAGGATAATGGAATGTAGTCGAATTAAGTCAGGTGATGCTGAGGGAATTAGATTAGGAAATGAGACACTTAAAGTAGTAAAGGAGTTTTGCATTTGGGGAGAAAAATAACTGACGATGGTCGAAGTAGAGAGGATATAAAATGTAGACTGGCAATGGCAAGGAAAGCGTTTCTGAAGAAGAGAAATTTGTTAACATTGAGTATAGATGTAAGTGTCAGGAACTCTTTTCTGAAAGTATTGGTACGGAGTGTAGCCATGTATGAAGTGAAACATGGACGATAAGTACATTAGACAAGAAGAGAATAGAACCTTTCGAAATGTCGTGCTATAGAAGAATGCTGAAGATTAGATGGGTAGATCACGTAACTAATGAGGAGGTACTATACAGGGTGGTCCATTGATAGTAAACGGGCCAAATATCTCACGAAATAAGCGTCAAATGAAAAAACTACAAAGAACAAAACTTGTCTAGCTGGAAGGGGGAAACCAGATGGCGCTATGGTTGGCCCATTAGATGGCGCTGCCATACGTCAAACGGATATCAACTGTGTTTATTTAAATAGGAAACCACATTTTTTATTACATATTCGTGTAGTACATAAAGAAGTATGAATGTTTTAGTTGGACCACTTTTTTCACTTTGTGATCAACTGCGCTGTAATAGTCACAAATGTATATGTATGTGGTATCATGTAACATTCCGCCAGTGCGGACGGTATTTGGTTCGTGATACATTACCCGTGTTAAAATGGACCATTTACCAACTGCGGAAAAGGTCGATATCGTGTTGATGTAGGGCTATTTTGATCAAAATTCCCAATGGGCGTGTGCTATGTATGCTGCTCGGTATCCTAGACGACATCATCCAAGTGTCCAGACCGTTTGCCGGATAGTTACGTTATTTAAGGAAACAGGAAGTGTTCAGCCACACGTGAAATGTCAACCACGACCTGCAACAAATGATGATGCCCAAGTAGGTGTTTCAGCTGCTGTTGTGGCTAATCCACACATCAGTAGCAGACAAACTGCGTGAGAACCAGGAATCTCTAAAACGTCGGTGTTGAGAATGCTACATCAACATCAATTGCACCCGTAGCATATTTCTATGCACCAGGAATTGCATGGTGATGACTTTGAACGTCGTGTACAGTTCTGCCACTGGGCACAAGAGAAATTACGGGACTATGACGGATTTTTTGCATGCATTCTATTTAGCGACGAAGCATCATTCACCAACAGCTGTAACGTAAACCGGCATAATATACAGTATTGGGCAACGGAAAATCCACGATGGCTGCGACAAGTGGAACATCAGCGGCGTTGGCAGGTTAATGTATGGTGCGGCATAATGGGAGGAAGGACAATTGGCCCCATTTTATCGATGGCAGTCTAAATGGTGCAATGCATGCTGATTTCCTTCGTAATGATCTACCGATGTTACTACAAGATGTTTCACCGCATGACAGAATGGCGATGTAGTTCCAACATGATGGATGTCCGGCACATTGCTCGCGTGCGGTTGAAGTGGTATTAAATAGCATATTTCATGACGGATTGGTCGTCGAAGCACCATACCGTGGCCTGCACGTTCACCGGATCTGACGTCCCCGGACTTCTTTTTGTGGAGAAAGTTGAAGGATATTTGCTATCGTGATCCACCGACAACGCCCGACAACATGCGTCAGCGCATTGTCAATGCATGTGCGAACATTACAGAAGGCGAACTACTCGCTGTTGAGAGGAACGTCGTTACTCGTATTGCCAAATGCACTGAGGTTGACGGACATCATTTTGAGCATTTATTGCATTAATGTGGTATTTACAGGTAATCACACTGTAACAGCATGCATTCTTAGAAACGATAAGTTAACAAAGGTACATGTATCACATTGGAACAACCGAAACAAAATGTTCAAACGTACCTACGTTCTGTATTTTAATTTAAAAAACCTAGCTGTTACCAACTGTTCGTCTAAAATTGTGAACCATATGTTTGTGACTATTATGGCGCCATCTAACACCAAGTGAAAAAAGTGGTCCAACTAAAACATTCATATTTCTTTACGTACTACACAAATATGTAATAAAAATGGGGGTTCCTATTAAAAAAAAACCAGTTGATATCCAGAATGAGATTTTCACTCTGCAGCGGAGTGTGCGCTGATATGAAACTTCCTGGCAGATTAAAACTGTGTGCCCGACCGAGACTCGAACTCGGGACCTTCGCCTTTCGCGGGCAAGTGCTCTACCAACTGAGCTACCGAAGCACGACTCACGCCCGGTACTCACAGCTTTACTTCTGCCAGTACCTCGTCTCCTACCTTCCAAACTTTACAGAAGCTCTCCTACGAGCCTTGCAGAACTAGCACTCCCGAAAGAAAGGATAATGCGGAGACATGGCTTAGCCACAGCCTAGGGGATGTTTCCAGAATGAGATTTTCACTCCCCGAAAGAAAGGATATTGCGGAGACATGGCTTAGCCACAGCCTAGGGGATGTTTCCAGAATGAGATTTCCAGAGTGAAAATCTCATTCTGGAAACATCCCCTAGGCTGTGGCTAAGCCATGTCTCCGCATTATCCTTTCTTTCGGGAGTGCTAGTTCTGCAAGGTTCGCAGGAGAGCTTCTGTAAAGTTTGGAAGGTAGGAGACGAGGTACTGGCAGAAGTAAAGCTGTGAGTACCGGGCGTGAGTCGTGCTTCGGTAGCTCAGTTGGTAGAGCACTTGCCCGCGAAAGGCAAAGGTCCCGAGTTCGAGTCTCGGTCGGGCACACAGTTTTAATCTGCCAGGAAGTTTCAGTTGATATCCGTTTGACCTATGGCAGCGCTATCTAGCACGCCAACCATAGCGCCATCTGGTTTCTCCCTTCAAGCTAGACAAGTTTCGTTCTTTGTAGTTTTGTCGTTTGATGCTTATTCTATGAGATATTTGGCCCGGTCACAATCAATGGACCACCCAGTATAGAATTGGTGAAAAGAGGAATTTGTGGCACAACTTGACTAGAAGAAGGGATTGGTTGGTAGGATATATTCTGAGGCATTGAGGGATCACCAGTTTTGTGTTTGAGAGCAGTGTGGAGGGTAAAAATCGTAGAAGGAGTCCAAGAGATGAATACACTAAGCAGATTCAGAAGGATGTAGGCTGCAGTAGGTACTGGGAGATGAAGAAGCTTGTACAGGATAGAGTAGCATGGAGAGCTGCAACAAACCGGTCTCTGGACTGAAGACGACTACCATAACAACAACAACAACAACAACAACAACAACCTAGCAGAGCAAAGCTCTGTCTGTTTGTTCATGTATCTTTTGACAGCGCAGCACTTCTGTGTTTTGGTGAGTAAGTTCGTGTGAAACAGTAAACATGTAACTTCAAATTGCTATGTGTCTATGATTTATGGTTGAATTAGTTCTCTTCCAGATGTGTTTGTGAAGGATGATATTCACATTTCTTTACCTGTACAGTATAAAACTGGAACGGGCCATCAACAATGTGGATTATTTTTTAGTACTCAGTCTCTTGACTGGTTTAACTCGGCCTGCCCAATTATTTGCTGGATGTGTTCCAATCTCTGTCTTCCTCTACAGTTTTGCCCTCAACAGCTCCATCTAGTATGATGGCAGTTATTCCC
Organism: Schistocerca americana; assembly: GCF_021461395.2. Classification (NCBI taxonomy): domain Eukaryota; kingdom Metazoa; phylum Arthropoda; class Insecta; order Orthoptera; family Acrididae; genus Schistocerca; species Schistocerca americana. The sequence continues at coordinate 81,629,822 of NC_060129.1, read as the reverse complement.
CGATGTCTGAACACTTGTCCTACTGTATTGTCCCTTCTTCTTGTCGATGTTTTCCACACATTCTTTTCCTCACCAATTCTGCAGAGAACCTCCATATGTCATACTTTAACTGTCACCAGAATTTTCAACAGTCCTCTGTAACACCACATCTCAAGTGCTTCAATTATCTTATTTTCCAGTTTTCCATTAGTTCATGTTTCACTACCACATAATGCTGTGCTCCAAATACACATTCTCAGCAATATCTTCCTCAAATTAAGGCCTATATTTGATACTAATCGACTTTTCTTGGCCAGGAGTGCCCTTTTTACCAGTGTCAGTCTGCTTTTTTGTCCTCCTTGCTCCGTCCATCATGGGTTACAATGCAAATAAAATGGGACGAGTTACTTTTAACATTCATCTATGGTGTGGTCAACTTCATTTCGCATTATCCTTCATACAATTAGTTTCCAGAATATCTATCCAAAGCATGAATATATGAGCTTTCAAGAGATGTATAACCAATTACAACATCAACCAGAGGTAAGATGGGTGCACCGCCACCATATCCAACTGCCATCCTGGTACTTGTGTTCAGCCTGTGCACTTTCTGTGTGTGTGTGTGTGTGTGTGTGTGTGTGGGGGGGGGGGGGGGGGGGGGACAGGTGGCCGGGGGGGAGGGGGGGGGGGGAGATAGACATGGACGTGTATACTACCTTGTTAAGCAAGCATAGTTTTCATTTTTATTTGTGCACCTTTCAAAAATTCTGTGCTTCCACTATCCACTGACTAAGTGTAAATTACTTCCAAACTAGCATGAAGATAATACACATTAAAATAAAACAATCAAGATCCAGGATGGAATGACAAAAATATAGGAAGGATACATTGCTACTCATCACATGCAGGTGGTGCCAAGTTGCAAACAGGCACAGTGAAAACGAATTCTTTTTCATTGTGCCTGCCTATGGCTCAACCCCTTCTCTATGCGGTGAGTAGCAGTCTACCCTTTCCACGCAAAAACGTAATACACACTCCATAACATCAACATCACAGTGTTCAGGTATGTCAGTGCAGAAATAACCAGCACAGATAGCCAACACTCACTCGTGAAGCAAAGATAGGCAATAATCACTTGTGACTGGATGCCCAGCAAAATCATCTCTATTGTCATTTGGTTTAAAAATTTCTATTTTAGGATCTTATTTTGTACTAAACTGCTGTTTGATCCATCTGCCTACCCTCTGCGAGTGCACTCTTTTACTCCTCACCACCACCACCACCACCACCACCACCACCACCACCACCACCACCACCATCCACAACAACCTTTGCAACAACTTCTCCTGTTCCACCAAAGCCTCCTCACTCGTGAACTTACCACATGTGACAGTCTTATTATAAGATAGTGTAAAATTGGGTTACTTTGCGACTGTAGGGGCTACTTTGTGACATACGTTCATTTTCGCTTATTTCGAATCTCCCACTGCGTCCAAGATGCCTAGAAACCAAAGATTAGCACCAGCGACTTGCCTGTACTGCTCCTCCATCTACATCTACATCTACATCTACATCCACACTCCGTAAGCCACCTGACGGTGTGTGGCGGAGGGTACTTTGAGTACCTCTATCGGTTCTCCCTTGTATTCCAGTCTTGTGTTGTTTGTGAAAAGAAACATTGTCGGTATGCCTCTGTGTGGGCTCTAATCTCTCTGATTTTATCCTCACGGTCTCTTTGCGAGATACACATAGGAGGGAGCAATATACTGCTTGACTCCTTGGTGAAGGTATGTTCTCAAAACTTCAACAAAAGGCTGTACCAAGCTACTGAGCGTCTCTCTTGCAGAGTCTTCCACTGGAGTTGATCTATCATCTCCGTAACGTTTTCGCGATTACTAAATGATCCTGTAAACGAAGCGCGCTGCTCTCCGTTGGATCCTCTCTATCTCTTCTATCAACCCTATCTGGTACGGATCCCACACCAGTGAGCATTATTCAAGCAGTGGGCGAACAGGTGTACTGTAACCTGCTTCCTTTGTTTTCGGATTGCATTTCCTTAAGATTCTTCCAATGAATCTCAGTCTGGCATCTGCTTTACCGACGATCAACTTTATATGATCATTCCATTTTAAATCACTCCTAATGCGTACTCCCAGATAATTTATCGAATTAACTGTTTCCAGTTGCTGACCTGCTATATTGTAACTAAATGATATGGGATCTTTCTTTCTATGTATTCGCAGCACATTACACTTCTCTACGTTGAGATTCAATTGCCATTCCCTGCACCATGCGTCAATTTGTTGCAGATCCTCCTGCATTCAGTACAATTTTCCACTGTTACAACCTCTCGATATACTACAGCATAATCCGCAAAAAGCTGCAGTGAACTTCCGATGTTATCCACAAGATCATTTACGTATATTGTGAACAGCAACGCTCCTACGATGCTCCCCTGCGGCACACCTGAAATCACTTTTACTTCGGAAGACTTCTCTCCATTGAGAATGACATGCTGCGTCCTGTTATCTAGGAACTCTTCAATCCAATCACACAATTGGTCTGATAGTATATGCTCTTACTTTGCTCATTAAACGACTGTGGGGAACTGTATCAAGAAACACGGCATCTGCCTGGGAACCCGTGTCTATGGCCCTCTGAGTCTCGTGGACAAATATCGTGAGCTGGGTTTCACACAATCGTCTTTTTTGAAACTCATACTGATTCCTACAGAGTAGATTTCTAGTCTGCAGAAAAGTCATTATACTCGATCATAATACGTGTTCCAAAATTCTACAACTGATCAACGTTACAAACACAGCTCACACCATTATGGAGGCACCACCAGCCTGGACAGTGCCTCGTTGACAACTTGGGTCCACGATTACAGTACAAACAGAAAGAACTTCCGAAGCTAGTCAAAGGCAGTGCGCACGCAATCTGAAAGTCCAGGCAGTGCCCAAGCGTCAGTCGTCCGGCCTCGGTAATCCAGCCCAGATAGAAGAGTCGGGCACAACAATGAATTAGCAGTGCAAAAATGTTTTTAGTTAATTACAATATTCAGCAATGCTGTACATATTTGAAATTGTCACTTTCTTTACAATTCAGTACCACGGCCCCTAAAAGGAACAGAAAGACGAAATTTTAGATGTGGTGAACTGAGGAACTTTGCAGAAAGCCCCTGCTGCTGAGTACAGTGGTAAGGAGCAAGTAATTACGGCATCAAAAAAGAAAAACAATGTTATTCAACAGCACGCAACCCAAACTGACAGCGAGTTGGGAAGATAGAAGGTTATGCAAATGAAAGTGAGAATGAAGATCCGCATTTAGCTGTTTACGAATGGCTTACACAACACTGCAGTAAAGGAATTCTAGTCAGTAGCCTGATAACATAGGAAAAAGCACTTGCATCTAACAAATGACTTGGCAGCAGTAATTTGCTTGCCGCAACAGGCCTCCTTGGCAAGACGTTTCATTCAAAACAATTAGCTGCCAACGAAGAGAAGAAAGGTCACTATTACAAACAACAGAAACAGCACGTAATATCAACGGCACGTTGTAATGTAAGTAGGAGTGATAAACTGCCACTAACAGTGATTGGGAAATCACGACATCCACGTCATTTTTTGCAGTCAGAGAAATACACTGCCAGTGCAATCTAGTGCTCAGAAGAGAGCGTAGACGAACAGAAGTATTCTCTCGGCAGTTCTACGAAACGTCAGTATCGGGTGTGAGAAAAGAACTGAAAAAGAAAACGCATCCACTGAAAGCTATTTTAGTAGGAAAAATGCGCGTGTGGATGCAAAAGGGTTAGGCCCAGTCCACGAGCTCTTTCGTTGCTCACCTGCTCCCATTAAGTGTCAGGAATAAAATGACAAAACATAAAAATATCTTTACAACTTTTGAATAGAGCACGTTTTGTTGCCCTACGAAGCTGGCGGCTGGTGCAGACCGTACCCCTGCACCCCCCTAGTTCTACCACTGACAAGACTGCTGTACTCACAATCACCCAGTAACTGAAGACAAGCAGTATAATAATCTAAAGTCACTGCCTGAGATAAAACTAAACTTCAGAATACTATGGTGACACTGCACATCTCGCTGAACAGTATGGAATACAGGTTGCAGCTCACCAAACAGTAACAAGTAAGGCCAACAACTCACTCACCAAACAGAAAGGAGTTACGGTAGGTAGGTAAGTAGGTAGGAAGGAAGGAAGGAAGGAAGGAAGGTAGGTAGGTATGTACGTACGTACGTACACATGTGAACAAAAATATCTAGACACCCCCCAAAAACACACATTTTTCATATTAGGTGCATTGTGCTGCCACCTACTGCTAGGTACTCCGTATCAACGACCTCAGTAGTTGTTAGACATTGTGAGAGAGCAGAATGGGGTGCTCCGTGGAACTCACGGACTTCGAATATGGTCAGATGATTGGGTGTCACTTGTGCCATGCGTCTGAATGTGAAATTTCCACACTCCTAAACATCCCTAGATCCACTGTTACCGATGTGGTAGTGAAGTGGAAACGTGAAGTGACACATACAGCACAAAAGCGTACAGGCCAACCTCGTCTGCTGACTGACAGAGACCACCAACAGTTGAAGAGGGTCGTAATGTGTAATAGGCAGACATCTATCAACACCATCACACAGGAATTCCATATTCCATCAGGATCCACTGCAAGTACTATGACAATTAGGCAGGAGGTGAGAAAACTTAGATTTCATGGTCAAGCGGCTGCTCATAAGCCTCATGTCGTGCCAGTAAATGCCAACCGACGCCTCGCTCAGTGTAAGGAACGTAAACAATGGATGACTGAACAGTGGAAAAATGTTGTGTTGAGTAACGATTCACGGCACACAATGAGGTGATCTGATGGCAGGGTGTGGGTGTAGCGAATGCTCAGTGAACGTCATCTGGCAGCATGTATAGTGCCAACAGTAAAATTTGGAGGCAGTAGTGTTATGGTGTGGTCGGGTTTTTCGTGTGTGTGTGTGTGTGTGTGTGTGTGTGTGTGTGTGTGTGTGTGTGGAGAGGGGGTGAGGGGGGGGGGGGGCTTGCACCCTTGTCGTTTTGCATGGCACTATCACAGCACAGGCCTACACTGATTTTTTAAGCACCTTCTTGCTTCCCACTGTTGAAGAGCAATTCAGGGATGGCGATTCCATCTTTGAACACGATCGGGCACCTGTTCATAATGCACGTCCTGTGGTGGAGTGGTTACATGACAGTAACATCCCTTTAATGGACTGACCTGAACAGAGTCCTGACCTGAATCCTATAGAACACCTCTGGGATGTTTTGGGACGCCGACTTCGTGCCAGGCATCAACCGACCAACATCGATACCTCTCCTCAGTTCAGCACTCTGTGAAGAATGGGCTACAATTCCCCAAGATACCTTCCAGCACCGATTGAACGTATGCCTGTGAGAGTACAAGCTGTCATCAAGGCTATGGGTGGGTGACCACCATTTTGAATTCCAGCATTACTGATGGAGGGCACCACAAACTTTTAAGTCATTTTCAGCCAGGTATCCGGATACTTTTGATCACATAGTGAGTGAGTGTGTGTGTGTGTGTGTGTGTGTGTGTGTGTGTGTGTGTGTGTGAGAGAGAGAGAGAGAGAGAGAGAGAGAGAGAGAACATTACTCACATTGGCCATGCGTGGATTCCATCCTCCATGGCCTTCCTGCAGCTGCTTAAGGGAGGCAACATCCAACGTGACCTTGACACGCTCGCCGACATTGAATGTCAGGTGTCGCCTTGGGGCCACTACAGTACCACCGTTTGGACTCGCACGGCAAATGCCTACCACAGCTCCTGTTGAAATTGACAAACAAAATTAAACACTATTGCATATTAGTAATTAACATAAAAGTGCTACTAATACATCTCAACCAAATGCAGTAATGTGAAGTCCTCAGTCGTCTATAAATAACCGAAGGAGTAAAAGTAACAATCTACCGTACAGTTGAGTCATAGCCAGGCACATATAGGAGACTGAAAATGTTGCCGAGCTTTTGAAGGAACTCTTTTGCAGAGTTAACTGAAAACACACTCTTGTGCGGCCACACTGTCCTGGCCGACTACACTGCAGCTCGACGGGACCTGTGTCACGGAAAGATGGCGAGGGGAGAAAGGATCGGAGGGAGGGTGACCGAGCAGTGGGAGAGAGTCACATTTAATACTCAGTTTGTGTTAACTAGTGGGATTACAGCAGCAGTAATTTAAAATAGAAAGACTGCAAAATGTGTTTTGTGTACGCTTGTTTGTTTTCCTTACAACAGCAACACAGCAACTGAATGAGAGCCGACAGCAATTTTCTGTGCTGCACAGGCAGGTTTTCTCCACCAGGTGAAATTCTCACCAGGCTGACTGTCGCACATTGCAAGAAGATGACAGAAGTTGCACTCGACTGCATTTAACGATTATTTTAACAGTGTATGAAAATAAACAAAATAATGTTTGTAACGGAATGCGATCAGTCAAAGTCAAGACCCCATCAGAGTGTGTTCACGTTTGGCCACACTTATAAATGATTGCATGTTATTACTTGACTTAAGGGGGTTAAGACATGAAACGGGCCAACTTGGAGCAGGAGAGGCACCACAGGACATTTTAATTTCCACTGTCTATACTTCTGCAAATAAATTCATAAAACTTTGTCAGCATGACCAGGAAGGATTCAGGATTCACACTCATAGCAGTGGAAGTTCAAAAACATAACAAAATAAATTATTTTTATGTGTGAAATTTCATTTGTTGCTATAGGTACACTTTTCTTCATAAGTAAGAGAGAGTCTTCAATGAATTTTGCACTGCTTATTAAACACAAACTCCTTAGTGCAAAACGCCAAAATTTTCCAAATCTATTAACATTGTGGTAAAAACTGAGATAATTAGCTATAAAATTTGAGTTTTTTCTAAACATGAAGTTTAAAATATAACACCTCATTCATTTTTTCATAAATTAAATAAATTCTACAGTTTCATGCACCTGTAAGTAGGTTGTGTACGCTGTGCAAAATTCATTGAAGAATGTCTCTTACTTATGAAGAAAAGTGTACTTATAGCAACAAATGCGGCCAAAAGTAAGTGAAAAAATGAAATTTCACATGCAAAAAAAATTATTTTGTTATGTGTTTGAACTTCCACTGCTATAAGTGTGAATCCTGCATCCTTCCTGGTCATGCTGACGAAGTTTTATGAATTTAGATTGGATTGTTTGGGGGAGGAGACCAGACAGCGAGGTCATCGGTCTCATCGGATTAGGGAAGGAGGGGGAAGGAACTCAGCCGTGCCCTTTCAGAGGAACCTTCCCAGCATTTGCCTGGAGCGATTTAGGGAAATCACGGAAAACCTAAATCAGGATGGTCGAACGCGGGATTGAACTGTTGTCCTCCTGAATGCGAGTCCAGTGTGCTAGCCACTGCGCCACCTCACTCGGTTTTATGAATTTATTTGTAAAAGTATAGACAGTGGAGATTAAAACGTCCTGTGGTACCTCTCCTGCTCCAGGTCAGCTCATTTGACGACCTACCCCCCTTAACATTTTTACATGGCGTATGTTGTAATCTGCGACAAGAATAAATCAGCTGTAAGTTATTTTTTTAAAAATTAAATATTTCTATGTGATGATTCAGCCTGAAAGTAGATAAATAATTATACGAATGTCTAGTGTGTGTACCGTCATGCAGGATCCGCAGCTGTAATACACATAACGTAAACTGAAGGGCAAGGGAGGAGAAAGGACAGGAAAAGGAAGAAACTAATGATATCAGCTGCAGATAGGTTGAACTAGGTGGGAACGTGAGTCAGCTAAGCAGTGGCACGATAGTTTGCACATTTGTGATTAACACACTATTTGGATGGTGAACAGGTTAGCGCAGTTGCCTAGTAGGAAGGAGATCCCGGGTCGGAATCCCAGGCCGGCACGCATTTTCACTCGTTGCCGCCGATTTCACAAAGTCCGGATGCAGCCGACATCCTTTGTTCCTTCGCTTCTGTTCCCTTTCTCCCCCTTCCCCTTCAATTTTCGTAATATATAAATGCAGTTTAATTAGACCTAGTCTACTGCGAAAAAAAATCCAGCGAATTAATATTATTGAAGTGAAACAAAGTATTTATGAAGCAAAACTGCAATGTTTCATTTGTCTTTGGAACTGATATACTTTGATGAAATAACTTTATTCCAGATTATTTTACATTCTCTGAAGAAAAAAGGTATCTACTACTTACAAAATTTTGAAATGTACAAGACTTATCACTAGTGCTACAAGATTTTGAAATGTACAATACTTATCACTAGTGCCAGAGATTATAGAATGAAAGTAAAAGCCTTAAGTTACATACAATCTGAAGGAAACTTCACAAACCGAGATCGCTAAAAAAGCCTTTTATGGTATAAATAGTTTTGTCAGAGATACACCGTCATCGGATTTGCAAGAGGACAAACGAAGTTGATAGGAAAATATTTTACAACCACAATGTTACAAGAATTAAATTTTCACTGTGCAGCGGAGTGTGCGCTGATATGAAACATCCTGGCAGATTAAAACTGTGTACTCGACCGAGACTCGAACTCGGGACCTCTGCCTTTCGCGGGTAAGTGCTCTACCGACTGAGCTACCCAAGCACGACTCACGCCCCGTCCTCACAGCTTTACTTCCACCAGTACCTCGTCTCCTACTTTACAAACATCACAGAAGCTCGCCTGCTAACCTTGCAGAACTAGCAGTCCAGGAAGAAAGGATATCGTCGGTCGAACACTTGCCTGGGAAAGGCAAAGGTTCCGAGTTCGCATCTCGGTCTGGCACACCATTTTAATCGGGCCGGAAGTTTCGTGATATTACATCACCATAAAATGTATTTTTATATAACCTACATTGTTATAAGATACCTAATGCTTTAAATTTGTATGGTCATTCAGATGTACATTATAAACATGAAACCAGAATTTGAACATAACACTTTTATATTTGACATGCCAATAAGCAGTAATCTTCACAGTAGTGGGAAATGCATATGCAATGTGAAGCAATTTGCAACACTGCCAGACAATGTACTGTAAAAAAATTTAAAGTATAAGGTATGTTGGAAGTCCACAGTTTATGTAACAAGACAGTTTAACAAGTTGTAATATCATGATTGTAAAATATTCTACCAACTACTGTTCATCATCTTGCAGGTCCAATGAGGACAGCACAGCTCATCTGGTAAAACGCTTTTTTAGTGACCTCGGCACGTGCTTTTTTCTCGTGTTGTCACACACTGCAGATTGCTTCCAGACTGACAACATCCGAACTATACAAGGGTAATTCAGAAAGTACAGAACATCTCGACACACGACCGTGTCCCTCCACGTGCACACCCACATCCACATCCACCTCCACCTACCACTGTTACACTGCCAACTGACTGCCGATCTCAATACTCGTCTGCTTCAGTTTGGTGCCAGCTTTAAAATGTGTGATAAAATTGACGATCCCGCTAAGTGTGAGGTGTACAGTGTTATCGACTTTTTAAATTCACAAAAACTCTAACTCGTCGAAATTCGTAGACGAATAACTGACGTTTACGGTAATGTCACAAATGAAGTGACATTCTTGAAGTGGCATATCTCGTTTAATGACAGATGGACGAATATTCGCAACAGAGATCGTTCGGGCCGGCTCTCAGTGACGGCTGATCGAGACTCGAAGTGAGAATCTAAACAAAAATCTAAGACGACAGGCATTTCAAAATTAGTGGACTGCAGTGGCCTACTGTCACATGCTACACTATTAAAAACTCAATTACATGTGGAGAAGAATGCTAGCCAGTGGAGTCATCTCCTTCACGATAATGCACGTCTACACACTGTGCCAGTGACACAGAACTCACTTCGGCGACATCTGCCATACAGGGTGGACTCACCAGCAAGTGATTATCATTTATTTCCCAACTGAAAGATGTTTTTGAGTGGACAACAGTACGGAATTTATGATAAACGTAAAGAAGTCGTGAATCAGTGGTTCCACAATTTGGTAGCAACTCGGTATGCAGAAGGCATAGAAAACTGGTAAGCCAGTATGACAAGTGCCTAAATTTGAGTAGTGACCATGCAGAAAAATAGCTTGGGTATCAAATTGTATGTTAAATACAGTTGCATTTGATTATATCAAATAAAAATGTTTGCAGAAAAAAATACATTTCCTACTTTCCGAACGACCCTCATATAACATTAAATTACTATTAAAATTTTTTTTGTAGCAAATTGTCTGGATACAGAGGGTAACACTAAATGCAGTGAAGCATCTTTGGCCTCTATAGTTACAAAAACAGACTGCATTAACACTAGGCAGAATCTTAAAATGAAATTTTTATTGAATTAACACAAGAGATTTTGTGCCCATTTCCCGTCGCATTAGCGATCAAAAAGAATCTGTTCAATTCCAATATAGTCTTTGGGCAAAAAAGTTAACTACAATCTGGAGTGGCATAACTACACTACTGGCCATTAGAAGTACTACACCATGAAAATGACGTGCTACAGATGCAAAATTTAACCAACAGGAAGAAGATGCTGTGATATGCAAATGATTGGCTTTTCAGAGCATTCACACAAGGTTGGCGCCGGTGGCGACACCTACAACGTGCTGACATGAGGAAAGTTTCCAACCGATTTCTCATTCACAAACAGCAGCTGACCAGTGTCGCCTGGTGAAACGTTGTTGTGATGCCTCATGTAAGGAGGAGAAATGCGTACCATCATGTTTCCAACTTTGATAGAGGTCGAATTGTAGCCTATCGCGATTTCAGTTTATCGTATCACGACATTGCTCCTCACGTTGGTCGAGATCGAATAACTTTTAGCAGAATATGGAATCGGTGGGTTCAGGAGGGTAATACGGAACGCCGTGCTGGATTCCGACAGCCTCATATCACTAGCAGTTGAGATGACAGGCATCTTATCCGCACGGCTGTAACGGATCGTGCAGCCACGTATCGATCCCTGAGTCAACAGATGGGAATGTTTGCAAGGCAACAACCATCTGCAGGAACAGTTCGACGACGTTTGCAGCAGCACGGACTATCAGATCGGAGACCGTGGCTGCGGTTTCTCTTGACGCTGCATCACAGACAGGAGTGCCTGCGATGGTGTACTCAGCGACAAACCTGGGTCCACGAATGGCAAAATGTCATTTTTTTGGATGAATCCAGGTTCTGTTTACAGCATCACGATGGTCGTATCCGTGTTTGGCGACATCACGGTGAACGCATATTGGAAGCGTGTATTCATCATCGCCATACTGGCGTATCACCCGCTGTGATGGTATGGGCTGCCATCGGTTACACGTCTCGGTCACCTCTTGTTTGCTTTGACGGTACTTTGAACAGTTGACGTTACATTTCAGATGTGTTACGACCCGTGGCTCTACCCTTCATTCGATCCCTGCGAAACCCTACATTTCAGCAGGATAATGCACGACGGCACATTGCAGATCCTCCTCGGGCCTTTCTGGATACAGAAAATGTTCGACTGCTGCCCTGGCCAGCACATTCTCCAGATCTCTCACCAACTGAAAACGTCTGGTCAATGGTGGCCGAGCAACTGTCTCGTCACAATACTCCAGCTGTACCTGTACACGCCATGCAAGCTCTGTTTGACTCAATGCCCAGGCATATCAAGGACATTATTGCGGCCTGAGGTGGTTGTTCTGGGTACTGATTTCTCAAAATCTATGCACCCAAATTGTGTGAAAATGTAATCACGTCAGTTGTAGTATATTATATTTGTCCAATGAATACCCGTTTATCATCTGCATTACTTCTTGGTGTAGCAATTTTAATGGCCAGTAGTGTATTTTATTTGTGAAGCAAAGACACTTAAAGTACTGGTGTGTGCTATTTTACTCTGCTACTTTCCTTACTTTCTCGAACGGGTCGTACGCACTTTAACAGGCACCGATGGCCACAGGTAGGCGAAGTGGTGTGCAGTGCACAGTGGTCGAGAGCAGTGGTCGGCACAGTAAAATGCAATGGAGGACAAGCACGACTGCAGAAGGAGGGTGTGAGTGTAGCACGAGTGGATGATGATGATGATGATGATGATGATGATGATGATGATTTGGTTTCTGGGGCACTCAACTGCTCGGTTATTAGTGCCCGTACAAATTCCCAACCTTTGCTCAGTCGAAACTTGCCACTTTCATGAATGATGGTGAAATGATGAAGACAACACAAACACCCAGTCATCTCGAGGCAGGTGAAAATCCCTGACCCTGCTGGGAATCGAACCTGTGACCCTGTGCTTGGGAAGCGATAATGCAACCGCAAGACCACAAGTTGCGGATCGTTGTTTGGTTGGTTGGATGGATGGATGGATGGTTGGATGGTCGATTTGGGAGAGTGAGCTGAACAGTGAGGTCATCGGTTACATTGGGTTAGGGATGGAAGTCGGCTGTGCTCTTTCAAAGGAACCACCCTGGCATTTGCCTGAGGTGATTTAGGGAAATCACGGAAAACCTAAATCAGGATGGCTGGAGACAGGATTGAACCGACGTCCTCCCACAGGGCGAGAGCTGGTGGAGACTGCAGCTGGGAGGTTTACAGTATCAAAGAACACTCCTCGCATCTACATAATTCACAAAAGCTTTTATCAACTATTCAACTATGAGGTCATTAGAGACTCAACCCAAGTTTGGATTGTGGAAACATGAGACGGAAATCAGTGGTGCCATTCCCAAAAAAAGCAACGCAGAATTGGACTTTGAAAAATATAGGGAGTTACAGAAAACAACACTCGGATGGCCGAATCAGAATTTGAACTGTTGTCCGTCATGCTAACCACTGCAATGCCCGGTTCAGTAACAGGAGGCACTGAAGTCGAATAAGTCATGCTCAGCAGCACTTGTCCAAGCACCAAGTGGTCAACTCCAGTCTGAGCAACAGTTCGGCGAAGGCTGTGTACATCGAGTTGTCAGGCAAGGCGTCTGTCACTATTGCAACAATGTCACACAAAGCTGTCCGATCTGCTGCATTCAGGCCAGCATACAGCTGCAATGTTGGAATGTGCAGACACACTCATGTGGTGTGACTGAAAGATCACAATCGAACACCTCACTGCTCAACTGGATGTCTCTGCTGGTAGTGCTGTCACACTCGTTCACCACCTGCGGTGCTCAAATGTATATGCCTGCTGGACTGTCCTTCATCGACCCTACAGTCCGGATCTCACTTTTCCGACATCCCACTGTTTGCCCCAATGAAGGACACACTCTGCAGTAAGCATAATGTGGACGATGATGAGGTTATTGATGCAGCACAGTATTGCCTCCGATATCAACCAGCAGTGGCAGATACACATGGTGTGGGGGGGGGGGGGGGGGGGGCGTGCACGGGGCACGCACCCCCTTCCCTGCCCCCCCCCCCCTCTTGCAGGGCTGCCCGCATTACCACCTGTGCCACCCCTACCAGTGAGCCCACACGCTATTTGTTCGTTTCTTTCGTCAGTCGACTCAACTTACTTCCCATGTAGCACGCGTGTCTGCGTCATCGTGTTTTATACATTTCTATCTGGCACATAGATAGCTAACACATACCGACGAGAAAAGTTGTGACCTCCCCTCTCCTCCTTTCTCTCTCTTGCTCCGTCGCCGTCGCTTTCTTCTTTTCTCCTCGGCTGTCCAAACTCTCTTCCTTCTCCCTTCGTCGCACTGCAGCTATATCTCAGGATTTTCGACAAAAGGGAGTGAAAATGGGGCACATATGTGGTTGATCACAATAATGTAGTGCTATGTGTGAGTGTCGCCCTTATCTCCGTTTTGGGAAGATTGATGACTAAAGCCGAAACAGTTCTCTACGAAGGTAAGTGTTCCCTTTTTCAAAAGGTGAAAATTGTAGAGTAGACTATAATGTTTATCGATCTACTAAATTGAAGGAACATGACACCATTTATAAAGTTCCAACTTTGGATGAAGTTTATTGATCCAAGGAGCTGAAACAAAACTTATCCATTCCAAATGTCATTCACAACAAAAGTAGTTAGTTTTCTAGTGTGTGTGTGTGTGTGTGTGTGTGTGTGTGTGTGTGTGTGTGTGTGTGTGTGTGTGTGTGTGTGTAATGGTCACCAATTGGTCACCAAAATGATTGAAATGATCATTCCAGTAATTCCTTTACAATCTGTTTATTGGTTGCTAACCAACACATCAATCAATCGACTATTCCGTGATTAATATATGTCGCATTCAAACAGTAAATTAAACCCCATTTACTGTAAGCACCAACAACGATTACTATAACCTCCAATAATTCTTTTATAATTATTATCAAGTTAATGTCAAGAAATTACGGAGAGTATCAATTAATCTTTCACGTGACTATAACGCGCGATAGCCTACCGCTTATCTCAAACTTTGCGCAGTTATTTCAAAGTCCGTGGGCGATCTGTTTATAACAAAGTTCGGCCGTGGCTCTCTAGAATGTTTTCCAAATCAACTCTGGATT